>NC_084510.1:18916809-19629309 GCF_024500385.1 Phyllopteryx taeniolatus
TAAATGCACTGCCACAACTCGTATGCATTTTTCTGTATACATTTACAAGGCAGGCTGATAACTGAGAAAGAGGGCAGAGAAAAGGAACACCTGCGAGACAGACATTGAGCAACCCGTTTGAGAACTGGAAACAAACAAAACAAAAACTGTTTGATGAATCATTATTGGGGCCGTCACTATATGTGCAGCCAGCATCCTCAACGATAGCTCCTGCTTGGAGGCGCACATCCACAGAGCTATTCTCTAGAATGAATGAATGAAATCATGGCCTTCCTCTAGGCCACGTGGATCACAGATTATTTGTGCACTGATTGAATGAAATCCTTTCCTGTTCACGTGGCAGAATTTGTTGGTGTTGCTTTAATTGATATGTAGGTGGGAATCGCCTTGTTGGATATCCGTGGGCGGCACAGTGAAAGATTGGTTAGCACATCCGCCTCACAGTTCTGAGGTTCCGGGTTCATACCCAGCCTCCCTGTGTGGAGTTTGCATGCTCACCCTGTGCCTGTGTCGGTTTTCTCCGGTCCTCTGGTTTCCTCCCACATTCCAAAAACATGCATGGTAGGTTAACTGAATACTAAATTGTTCGTAGGTGTGAATGTGAGTGTGAATGGCTATTTGTTAATATGTGCCCTGCGATTCGCTGGCGACCGGTTCAGAGTGTACCCCGCCTCTCATCCGAAATCAGCTGAGTTAGGCACCATCACACCGGCGACCCTAGTGAGGATAAGTGGTTATGAGGATTGATGGATGGATGGATTATTAACTCTGTATGGGAACTGGATGTAAGGATTGGGGCCAGGGAAATCAAACACTGCCGGCATGAATCGGCTTAGTGGTAGTTGCAAAATGCCTCGGATGTACCCAATCTCCCGCTAAAATGTCTCGGTGGCCACAAATTCCAGGGACAAGAGGAGCTGGATGTGCACCCTCTTAGTACGTTCTAATTGTAGTTTCATTGTTCTGCTACAAGATTTTGTGTATACGCATGGTCAGAGATTGGCATAAATTTATGCATGTCCCCATGCAAAAATTGATAAATCACATAATTTGCATGGGAATGTAAATACGCATGCTTTACACACTTCTGTTTCAGTTGTATTTTCTCACTGGAACTGCCACCAGTCGGGTGGACATATTGAATGAATCAGAATCATCTTTATTTGCCAAGTATGTACAAAAAACACACACGAAATTTGTCTCCGGTAGTTGGAGCCACTCTAGTACGAGTCTACGACATAGAGAAAAACAGTCACTGAGCAATAAAGTGTTGCTAGTTATCTGGTAATGTACAATTTTTTTTTTTTTTTGACAATTGTGCAAAAAGATGCAGAGTCGTCTAGCACTTAGAGCAGTTTGAATGACTAAGATAGCAATAGTCCAGTGCAATGACCATTGTGCAAAGGGCGCAGAGACTTCAAGGAGTGTATGCAATTTAAAGTGACTAGTAGCGCGATAATCTGGGACAATGTTGATTGTGCAAATATTGCAGATACTCCTCAGTCAGCGTGCAAGTGGGGTAGATGCAACTCTGGCATGAGTGGCCAGTATTGGTCAACAACAGATATGCAAACAGTGCAGCGTGGTGAGACTATAGTGAGTGCACAACTATGTATACAGTGATTCCTCGTTTTTCCGGCGTTAATGGGGACCAGAACCCCCCGCGAAAGGTGAAAAACCACGAAGTGCGGTCTGCCCCTCCCCCCTAGGAATTTTCGTGTACGTGTATGTGGGTACCAGAATGTTTAAAATATGTAAACAGTATTTATACTTTACATATTTCAGACAAAGATTACAACAGTACACGTATTTACTTAAATATTTAATTATAAAACCTTATACAGTAATTAACATTCATCAACATTGCCTTCTGAGAGAGGCGAAGAGGCTTGGGTTGGTGGCGGAGGAGAGGCTCTCACTTGACTCGTAGAGGGTTTAGGTTCACTCGGAGACTCTTCTGCTGGAGGTGCTGATGGTGTTGGGGTTTTACCTTGGAGAAAAACATGGTGATGGGTAGTTGTTGTCTTTGTTTTTTCTTTTGCTTCCAATTCCCCTGTACAAGGACATAACTCTGTCTCTTATTACGCGGAGTTACCACACGTTTCGCTTCCTTATTGAAGCAGTTTTGCGGATGTTTGCTTCCTCTTTCTTGATGTACCGCACTGTAGATTCATTCACACCATAATTGCGTGCCACTGATGCATAACTTCTGCCCTCTTTGATCATATCTCAAAGTTTCACTTTTTCGCTGACGGTCATCATCTTCTTCTTTCTCTTGGGCACCCAGGAGGAAGCTTTCGCAGGGGCACAACGTTGAGGCGGCATTGTAAGGGCTTAACTAATCAAAAAAGTTATCGCTTAAACGAAAAAGGTTATCACGAACACAACACTAAGATACAGTATGCGAGACAGTCAACAGCGTGCACGAGATTGGCGAGACACAACAAGGGAAGATGCTGGGTGAGGCTGCGATGATGCGCAGCCAATCAGCTCACGGGATAAATCCACTCGTGCTCTCATTGGGCGATGTCGCGCCGGGAACCAATCACGCACCTTGTATGAGTGCCCGTGGCATGTACAGTACAGGCATGTACAAAGCCTCTGAGTCAACTCATCTCTTTGTTTGGCATGCAGGGAAACCTCTCTCGTGCATCAACATGAAACAACGCGTCTTTCCGCAATATGGCTGCTGATATGGCTGTATTTTTTCGATGAATTTTTATTTTTTTATGAATATTTTGGAAAAACTGAAGCGCGAAGTGGCGAGCGAACACTGTAATTGGTCCGACAGAAGTGTGACAACAAACTCAAGAGAAAAAAATAAAAAATTGGCAGCATGTTGCAATGCTATTGTAGGTTAGCTGTTTAAGAAGTTGATTGCAAGAGGGAAGAAGCTGTTGGAATGTCTGCTAGTTCTAGTTTGCATTGATCGGTAGCGCCTACCTGAGGGAAGGAGCTGGAAGAGCTGGTGAACGGGATGTGGAGGGTCCGAGAGGATTTTGCACGCTCTTGTCTTAGTTCTGACAGCGTGCAAGTCCTCAAGGGTGGGTAGGGTGGTACCGACAAATCTTTTCAATCTTTTGATTGTCCGTTGCAGTTTGTCCTTTTTTGTAGCAGCACCAAACCAGACTGATGGAATAACACAGGATAGATTCAATGACCGCTGTGTAGAACTGCCTCAGCAGCTCCTGTGGCAGGCTGTGCTTTCTCAGAAGCCGCAGGACGTACATCCTCTGCTGGGGCTTTTTGATCGCCCACTTCAGGTCCTGAGAGACTGTAATTCCCAGGAACTTTAAGGTCTCTACGGTTGACACAAGGCAGCTTGACAGCGTGAGGGGCAGCTGTGGCGAAGGATGCCTCCTGAAGTCCACAATCATCTCTACAGTCTTGAGCGTGTTCAGCTCCAGGTTGTGTCGGCCACACCATAGCTCCAGCCGCTCCACTTCCTGTCGATATGCAGACTCGTCACAGTCTTTGATGAGGCCGATGACTGTGGTGTCGTCTGCAAACTTCAGGAGTTTGACAGCCGGGTGCGTTGAGGTGCAGTCGTTCGTGTAGAGAGAGAGGAGCAGCGGAGAGAGGACACAGCCTTGGGGTGCCCCAGTGCTGATGCTGCGTGTGGATGAGGTGGTCTCCCCCAGCCTCACCTGCTGTGTCCTGCCCGTCAGGAAGCTGTAAATCCACTGGCAGATGGCAGGCGAGACGCTGAGTTGGAGAAGCTTGGAGGAAAGGAGTTCAGGGATGATGCTGTTGAACGCTGAGCTGAAGTCCACGAACAGGATCCTCGCGTAGGTCCCTGCACTGTCGAGGTGTTCTAGGATGAAGTGCAGTCCCATGTTGACTGCATCATCCGCAGACCTGTTCGCTTGGTAGGCAAACTGAAGGGGGTCCAGCAGGGGACCTGTGACGCTCCTGAGGTGGTCTCCAGCACGAGACGTTCAAAGGACTTCATGACCACAGATGTCAAGGCGACAGGCCTGTAGTCATTTAGACCCAAGATTGTAGGTTTCTTGGGGACTGGAATGATGGTGGAGGGTTTGAAACAGGATGGTACTTCGCACTGTTTCAGAGATCTATTGAAGATCTGTGTGAAGACTGGAGCGAGCTGGTCCGCGCAGACTTTGAGGCAGGATGGGGACACATGGTCTGGGCCTGCCGCTTTGTTAATCTTTTGTTATTTAAAGATGCGTCTCACATCCAGTTCGTGGATGGTTAACGCAGAAGAAGAACTGATCTATAAAAGCTGATGAGGTGCTTAAAAAATAAATCAGAGGATTCCATTAAGATGCCAATAGTGCAGCTTACTATATGAACTTGAAAATACTTGATTTTTTTTGAATGTTTTGGAGTCAGAAAGCTGACTCCACTATTGTTCTTTTTTTTGGTTTTTTTAAATTGTCCTGTTCAGCTGCATGGCCTTGCAGAATGGTGGGTATGTATGCCTTTTGTGCTGGAACAGTTTTGATGTGCAACAGGGGAGTTTGAAATACTCCCTCTGCTTATTTTTAAATATTTTAATTATTCTGATGTTTATTGAAAATGCAGCCGGACAGATAAGGGTTTTAGGGGACAGACAGATGGACAGAGTGGACAATAGGAATAGGGGTACGAACCACAGCAGAACAATAGTTAGTCTATATATTTGAGCACAAGTAGCATTACAACAGTCAAAGCGTGTTCTTGTTTGTGGATGGGAGGGGTGGGGGGTGGGGTGACACACCCGGTGAGGACATGCAACAGCTAACCAATCGGACAAGAGAGAGGACAGAAAAGAGCAGGACAGGGCAGGATGTGGGAAATGAGCAATGTAGAGCTACTGACTAGTAGTGCGGTGGGATTATTTTTAGTGTCTAAATACCTCTAAGAACTGGTGTACGGAGTTGCTGAGCCAGCATATTAATGAAGGGTGGGCCCGGCCTCCTCCACCCGTAAGGGGGGGGGGGGGGGGGGGGCAAGCCAGCGAGCCCAACCAGGGGGATGCCACTCACTCCCCATGACGGTCCCCAGCCCAAACTAAGCGCCCCAACCTGTTACAAAGGGAAGGGCACGGGCAACAGACCACCAGCCCCCCACGCCGAATCTCCCCCAGCCACTAACAAGTCCCAACGTAGGCGCCAGTGGCCACCTGAAAACAGTCGTAGCCCGCTCTTGATTCGCTATGTGTGGACGCTTTTCACCAACACACGCGCACATGCAAACGCGCACATGCACACGAGCACGAGGGGTCTTAAACCACGCGTCAACGGACGCAGAATGAATATGCTTCATGCGTCCCTGCTAATTTTTGTGCATCTCAGATGCAAGACACACATCAAATGAGATCCCTGTAACAGTGACTGAATAACAATAAAATCACTTACTGTACGTTGAGTGAACATCATCAATCTCCTTCTCAGAGTGATTCTTTGAGAAAACCATAACCTGTACATTTGAAATCAGCATTAGTAATCCTAAAAAAAACATTACATCATCATAAAAATAGCAGTGAAACGAATACACGAATACGAATATCTGGTTTTCACTGGTTAGCCCCACAAACACAATGAATATAACCACAAGATACCAGGCAGTCCCAACTCACAGGTTTAGCTTTGTCCTGTAGCTGATTTTTGATCTTCTCATTGGCTTCCACCTCTTTAACAATTTCTTCAGCTGTTGAGGAATGACATGTTCATTACACATAAGATCGCTGTGTCAACCATGCTTTTAAACACCAGCAGCTGGGTAATTTGCCATATCCCCATATTGCAATGAAGTAAACAAAAGTTACGAATGTAACTGTGGTTCTACGAGTCCCGGATGACAATCAGAGGCGGTGCTTCAAGCACTGGATGATCACTC
Source organism: Phyllopteryx taeniolatus (assembly GCF_024500385.1). NCBI lineage: Eukaryota > Metazoa > Chordata > Actinopteri > Syngnathiformes > Syngnathidae > Phyllopteryx > Phyllopteryx taeniolatus. Next base: position 18,922,651 of record NC_084510.1, read on the forward strand.
TAGCGCAGGGGTGCCCAAACATTTTGGCTCAGGGGCCACATTGCTGTAAAAAAATTGTCATGCGGGCCAGCATTAATTTTACATGCTACCGACGAGGTGAATGCTCTTTTGTATTTTTATTTTACTTTGTTTTACTATGCTGTCTGCTGCTACGTAGATCTTATGACTGCCTGACCTGGATAAATGAAGGTTAAAATAAAAATTAATGAAATGCAAAATAAAGTATATTTATGAAATTTGACACAAACTCAAACTTTATTCATCAGAATCAACAAACAACATGTTTGCATTAATGTAAAGGGTGATACTGAGATCTCGACTGCAGTAAACGGGGCAGGTCTGGCTCAAAAGCGGTGGTTTTAATGCGCAAGATGTCACGCAGGTGGGAGTCACTTAGTCTTGTCCTCACGCGGTTCTTATTCATGTTCATGACTGAGAATGTCTTTTCACACAAGTATGTCGAGCCAAACAAGCTCAACATTTTCTTAGCAAATGTATGAATCTCTTGGAACCTGTCTTTATCCAGCTGCTGGTAAAAGTTGACAAGAGGGAGTTGTTGGTACCGGCTGCGACACTCTGTGTCACACCGCAGCTCAATGAGCTCCAACTGCAGGTGGGCTGGAACGTCACTGAGATCCACGGAAACGGGATCCTTTTCAATAGTTGCAAAATCCCTGAAACGCTGTTGAAACTCCTCAGTCAGAGATGAGATGTTTGCGGCATACCTCCTCATTTGCGCACTGATATTGTGCGCTGGAAACGGGTCATTATTTCTTGCAGAGATCGGAAATGTGTGGTATTGGGCTGCGTTTGTGACAGGTGGGTTTGGAAAAGTAGCAGCTTGGTCCGAAAGGCTTTAATATGTGAATACAGTTGGCTTATCAATGCATTTTGCTCCTGAAGGCTCGTGTTCAGGTTGTTAAGATGTCGGGTTATGTCAACTAAAAATCCAAAATCAGACAGCCAAACAGGATCGGTTAGTTCTGACATCGGTTGTCCCTTTTTTGCCAAGAATTGTCCAATTTCCTCTTTGAGTGAGTAGAAACGCTGCAGTGCAGACCCCCGACTGAGCCATCTTACATCAGTGTGATACACAACATCTCCGTATTCAGCGTGGATATCCAGTAGAAATTGTTGAAACTGGCGGTGGCACAGGGCTTTGGAGCGAATATAATTAATAGCCTTTATCACCGGTTTCATAACGTGATCATATTTCAGATGTTTGGCACATAGAACTTGTTGGTGAATAATACAATGGAGTTTTAAAGCTTTACCTCCTTCTTTCGCTTACTTTGTTACACACTAGGGTCGATAATCCACTGTGCTCGCCAACCATGGCAGGTGCGCCATCCGTAATAATCCCCGTGATTTTATTCCACTGTAATTTTATGTCATCTACGGCGGGACAAACAGAAGCAAATAAATCTTTCCCTCATTTGGTCCTTAAGGCTCTGGAGGTCAAGTAGCTCTTCACGCACATTCATTTCACTGTCCACTCCTCTAAAAAAAATCAGTAACTGAGCGCTGTCGGATGCATCCGTGCTTTCGTCACAGGCTAACGAAAAAAATCCAACTGTCTCTTAATATCAGAAGAAACTTCTTCGATCCTTCGTGACACAGTGCTACGAGCCAGGAAAACATTGGCGAACTGTTGCTTTTTCTCAGGACAAATGTTCTCCACCATTTTCATCACACAGTCTTTAATTCACCCTCAGTAAAAGGTTTGCAGTGCTTGGCAATCAGCATTGCCACCTCATAGCTTGCCTTTGTTGTATTTTCATTCGACTCACTGGCTCTTGTGAAAAAGTGTTGCTGTGTCGTTAAACCAGCTTCCAGTTGCTTCAATTTTTCACTGCGTTTGTTCACAGTTAGCTTGTCGTAATTAGCATGTTCCGTCTGGAAGTGCCTCTTTATATTGAACTCCTTGAACACAGCCACAGTCTCTTGGCAAATTAGGCAGACGCAGTTGTTTCTAAACTCAGTGAAAAAATATTCAGACTTCCATTTGTCCTGGAAACGTCGGCCCTCGCTATCAACTTTCCTTTTCTTACTTCCAGTTGCCATTTTAGAAATGGGCAAAAAACAGATCATGCGCAAAACGGACCCACGAGAGTTCAGCCACAAGTTTACTGCCATCCTGTGGTGAAATATAAAATTGCGCGTGTATTTTGTACTGCCGGGCCACATATTATTGGTTTTATGACAGAGGCTTCGGGCCAGTGTAATTATGAACACGGGCCGGATTTTGCCCGGGGGCCGGACTTTGGGCATGTCTGCTCTAGCGCATGCACAGGTTGAGATTTTAATAACAAAAGTCATGTGACCTACTCATGCCGCCCTTAGCCTAAATAAGCGCGGGAAACCAGAAGTCCCTTATTCGCAGGGGACAGAAAACTCTAGCAGTCATCCAGGATTCAGAGAACCATAGTTAAATTTGTAACTTTCTATTTCAGAGGCAGTGCTTTGAGCACTGGATGTGTAACAAGGTCACGAGGAATCCACAGACCATTACAGAGACCCACCTCAAGAAGAACAGCTTAGCTGAAGCCATAGGCAAAAGCAAACCAGTCGTAACTGATAGACACTTCAGGCCCTATGGCAAATAGGCTCAATTGGAGGAGCCTGCAGGGCTACCAGGACCAATGACAGAGCCCACTAAAGACCAATGGGTCATCTTGGTGGATGAAGTTGTCTGGTACCTTTCAAGAAGTTAAATGCTTTGGTCATTGGCCAGTGATATAGATTGCAGCTACATGTACCCTAAGAGCGGATGACTACCACCCTCAATTAAGGCTCTTCTGAAAGAACTCCAAAATGGCTGAAACCGGGCAGACGACAGCAACCTGTCCATGACTGAGACAGCAAAGAACTCCCTACTGTACTGGGCTTTGTAGTGGCCACAACCAGAGCTGGAGACATAAATGCGTAAAGGAAAACATGGGGCCAGTCGTGAGCCAGTACATCCCGAACCAATGGACTGGCATTGTCTGATAGAAAGTACCAGAGAGGGCAATGATTCGCCTCTCGTGAAACGAAGAGGTCCACCTCTGCCATGCCAAAGGTCCTCCAGATGGTGGAAACAACCAAATGATAATTGATTCATTATTAACATATCTGTTCATTCCAATGACATATATTGACAGGCAGAACAATTCGATTAGATGGAAGAAGGTACAATAAATTGTAAATTGCTATATCATTATTTCAGTATTTTGTAATGAGTATTCATAGATTTTGCGACAATTTTGTTTATGGTGTGCCGTGAGATTTTTCTAATGTAAAATGGGTACCTAGGCTCAATAAAGGTTGGGAAACATTGTGCAACAGCGATCGTCCAGTGCTTGAAGGACCGCCTCTGGCAGTCAGGAGGGATGTAATAGAACTGTATTAGCACGAACAGAGCACATGATAAAAACTGAAGAAAAAAAAATAAATTAATGAATTAATTATTAAATTCAATAAGCCTGTCAGATAACATTGAAAATTAAATAAATAATTGTAAACCACCTTAAGATTGTACAACGATAATTTCTTCTAGATCCAAGGCAAACTAAGTTACCCTGACAAAAACACGACAAGAAGTAGACAAAGTATCACAAAAAGTCTAAAACATTTCCTCCATGGCAAAAGTCATGTCAGCCTGGAGTTACTTATAATAGAAAGAAGCATATAAACATGTAACTTATAATAGAAAGATGAATAAATATGTAGCAATTTTGGAGTGCTTTCCTTCACCTGATTTGGGGTTGAGAGAGTCACACTGTGCATTATACATATGCACAAACTCCTTGTGCCTTTTGATCAGCTGATCTCGGTTGCCTTTCACTGAAAGGTGGCATTCCTTGAGCCTCCTCTTCAGCTGTGTCTGGGAAAGCAGGTTGTATACAAGCTTCCCCATTGGGCGCCTTGCCTTGCCAAGGGAGCTGTGACAGACAAGCATTTAATCTACAGACTGGCTGCATTTATGTGCGCTGCTGTAATTAACTGGCATGATGGAAATGTTTACCAACTAATTGAATATTTTTGTGATATAAGACCATCACATAAAAATCTAATTTTAGGGAATGTAAGGCAATGCTTAAGCATCACTAGAGCCAGGGAAGGATTAATGCTCTTAAAATGACAAAAGGCCTGGAAAGCTACAAGGTCTTACCTACAGGATATAGTTTGAAAAGCAATAAAAATACAAATATGTAGGATGTGTAAAAATTCATTCACTACATCAATGTATCGATTCATATCCTTACAATCCAAACGCAACGATCTGTGCTTGGCAAGTTTTCCTTCCAGACAAAATATCTAGCAATACTAGGAAATAAAGCATTTAAGGATGGCAGACTTCATACGAATGTATATTGAATTTGTTTATTTTTACATAATCTGGGCTTCCAGCTCATAAGACCCATGAAGTCAGGAATTCCAAAAATTTGAATACTGTGAAGAAATCAGGCCAAATTTTGCAGGCCATAAATGTTTTAAACTGAATGTCACACACTAATCATTTACTAAACTCAAAGCACCTGCAGAGGCTTCCCCAGGTGTGATTAAATTGCTTCAGTTTGGTCCAATTGTCTCAGTTGGGTTCAATATGGAGAAGACTGCCGACTTGATAACGGGCCAGAAGACCATCATTGATACCCGCCAGAGGACAGGTAAGCCACAAAGGTTCATAGCTAAGGAGGATGGCTGTTCACAAAGTGCTGTGTCCAAGCATATCAATTGAAAGTCTAGTGGAAAGACAAAATGTAGCAGGAGAAGATGCACCAGCAAAAGAGATGACCGTGGGCTTCAGCGGATTATCAAACAGAGAATCTAGCAGAGATCCAGAAAGAGTGGAATCAGGCGGGAGTCACAGCTTCAAAAACCACCACATTCCGACGCACCCGGGAGATGCCCTACAACTGTCAGGTTCCTTGGGTCAAGCCGCTTCTGAGCTTGACCCAACGTAGAAAGCGTCTCAACTGGGCTAGGGAGAAGGAGGACTGGACTGTTGGCCAGGGGTCCGAGGTCCTCTTTTCCAATGAAAGTAAAGTGTGCCTTTCATTCAGGAATCAAGGTCCAAGGGTTTGGAGGAAGACGGGTGAAGAACAGAACCAAAGCTGCTTGAGGTCCAGTGTGAAATATCCACAGTCAGTCATGATTTGGGGTGCAATGTCCAGTGCCGGTGTTGGTAAACTCTGCTTTCTTAAATCCTGGTCACCGCAACAGTCTACCAGAATGTTTTAGAGGACTTCATGATTCCTTCTGCTGAGGATCTGTATTGAGATGCAGATTTCATCTCTCAGCAGGACCTGGCCCCTGCCCATACTGCCAGAAGCACCAAAACCTGGTTTGATGCCCATGTCATCACAGTGCTTGACTGGCCAGCCAACGCAAAACCCCATTGATAATCAATGGGGTATTATCAAGAGGAAAGTGAGGGGCACCAGACCCAAAAACAAAGAAGAAATCTGGGCTTCCATAACTCCCAGGCAATCACATAGGCTGACTGCCTCGATGCCATGGCGCATCGAGACAGTGATTTAAGCAAAGGGATTCCCAAACAAGTATTGAAGATTAACATTTCGTTTTGAAAGTACCATATTTTGATTGATTTAATGTGACCCTAATTTCCTTCTTTTCTTTTTTTCTACAAAAACAAGTAAATAGTGATTTCTTCACAGTATTCTCATTTTTTTTAATTCCTGATTTTGTGGGTTTTATGAGCTGGAAGCCCAAATTATGTAAAAATAAACAAATACTTTAAATTGTTTCAATTGTGGGCCCTGAATCTATAATCTATGAAAGTTTCACTTTTTGAATGGAATTATGGAAATAAATAAACTTTTCCATGATATTCTAATTTTTTGGAAAGGGTCTGTACACACATATACATACATATATGTATACACACACATACATACATACATACATATATGTATACACACACATACATATGTATACACACATATACATACATATATACCCACATATATATATATATACATGTATACACACATATATATATATACATGTATACACACATATATATATATATATGTGTGTGTGTATATATATATATATATATATATATATATATATATATACACACACACACACACACACACACATGTATATACACACATACATACATACATAAATACACATACATACATACATAAATACATATATATATATATTACTATACCTCCTTAAGCTTTCCTTCTTCTCTCCGCTTATGAGACACATGTCCAGATGTTTGTTGATGAAGGGCTGAGATACACGTATAGAGCACACGGGGCACTCCACTGCAAGAAGACATATTTGATGGCCTTAACATGCATACACTACACCAAAGAAAATAATAAAAGCTATGTAGCAAACTCTTCTTTTGGACATTCTCAAAAGCAAAACTAGAAATACATGGTTTCAGACAACCTCAATGAGTCTCTTTTTTCCATGTCCTTCAAAACGCAACCGGGTGAAAGCATTAATCGAGTGCGCTAGCTAGCAGGAAATTTGGAGCCTTAGTTTCGTCAACCCTTCCTAAAAATAAAAAATGAAAAATAAATAAAAACGTAAATTGAAGGAGTAAATGCATATGCTCTGATGTGAACATATTCCAAATAAAACTGTGCCCTGTTTCGCACACCAAAAGTTGCACTGCCAAAACTGGAAGGTTACTTCAGAATGTGTCACTCAGTTGCCACTTCTTTGTGTCATTCCAACCAAGAACCGCTTAGTGTACCAGAGAAAAGCTTTACCTTTGATTACAGGCTTCACGTCTTTTGGCGGGGATGAAGAAGAATGTGGCATCTCTTCCTCGGTGCTCATTCTGTGTAATTCTGTGTCTACTGGCTTCACTGACACCACGTCCTGCATCGATGCTTCCCCCACATCCATAGGCTCTTCCTTTACAGTGGTCAAGTGTGGGTCAGTGTCACTTGCATAGCGTGTACATCCAGTCTGGTCCGCTTTGCCAGATTTTCTGGGCCTTTTCTGGAAAAAGTGACTCACAACAGAGCTGTTGCACTTCTGGCCTTTTTCTATGGGTGCTTTAAATTTGACTGATGCTGGGTTCTTTGGGGATATTGGTGGAGAGTCAAAATATGTTTTTGACAATTGCTGTCTGGAAAAAGGAGAAAGTAAGAAAGAGTGTGCATGGAATTACTACAAGAAATATATCTGTAGAAAGTTAAGAGTTATGTGAAAGCGCTGGTTCTCTCACAAATGCAACAATACAGGATTACATCATACATATATGCAGTACAGTACAGATAACTATTGTAGTCGATCATCAGTGAGTCGAGGTTTTTAATTTAATTTTTTTTTTTTTCAACAGACCATGAAAAAGGCGACACTTTGTCTAGTTTTGAAAATGTGACAGGCAAACAAATGGCAGCAGATCCATTACATAGCAATGAAATGGAACCAATGAGGTGTGTAACGCTCTGCTTTCCATATTGAAAACTTTATACTTGAACTCATTGTGCCCATTAGTGCTGGCTTACACGCATCGCGCACATACTGTATGCACCTTTTTGCAACACTCTCAACTCTCTACAAGACTTTGGGGAAACTCACATAAGTCTGCACAGTATGAGCCTCTTCACAATGCACTTAGTTTTCTAGGGGTTCAGTAATTCAGGGCACAGGGACAACAATGCTGCGGTGCAAGCTTGCCCATATTTGGAAGTGGTTGCTTAGCGGCCGACCAGGTAGTAGTATGGATGCTTCTCTCTGGGTGGTCTATTGCTGCTAGCGCTCTGAAATCACTCTGCCAACCAGTCCTATTGAAGGCGCCGTCAGATGGCACAGTGACGGCGCTCCAGAGGTGTAGATTTTTCAACTTGCCACGGACTTCCATCGCCTTTGCAGCACATACACAATGAATAGGTTTGTTGACGGCGCACTGCACCCTGCTAAGTGCAGTGTGAAAAGGCCTTAATTCTTTATGCAAAACAGAGTACCGCGAAAACCCGAAAGTCAAAAGGTCCCAAAAGTGGTGCAATGGAGTTGTACCAAAATCATTGGGAAAAATATGCCACAAAGGTCCAAACTAAAATTTGCATGAAACCCCTTGAGACTTCAGCTCTGTAAAGTAAAGGGGTGTTTTGCTTTTTCTTGGCTTTTTGTGAAACCACCAGCACAGTAATGTGACATTCGCTACGCAAGTGCGAGATGTTGTGACATTCAATTCTGTCTACAGCAGAGGGCGATATTGCCAAACATGGCTGCCCTGAGATGGATGAAAATTGATGAATTTGTTTAATTCTCATTATTTCACAACCACTATATTAATCATAATACCATGTTTAGACTAGTGAGGGCACATACAACATAGTCATTCATTCATTCATTTTCCTTACCGCCTTTCCTCACTAGGGTCGCGGGCGTCCCGTAGCCCATCCCAGCTATTGTCGGACGAGAGGCGGGGTACACCTCTGAACTGGTCGCCAGCCAATTGCTGGGCACATATAAACAAACAACCATTCGCACTCACATTCACATCTACGGACAATTTAGAGTCTTAATTAACCTACCACGCATGTTTTCGGGTTGTAGAAGGAAACCGGAACAACAACATTCTTGCCACATAAATAAATCAGTTCCCCTTGAAGAGCTGAATTCACTTTAAATTTTGAATTTTGAAATTAATACAACTTGGAGCTCAACCAGTGTCTCAAAATGGATTGTTTGACATTGTAGGTTCCACTGCATTGTTTCAAACTGAGTGAGAACAATCTAGAGATCATGTCGCCAAAAAAAACCCCCAAAAAAACGTTTTAAGTGTTTCCGGAGCAGTGCAATCAGTCTCCAACTCACTTTAAATGGTGAGTCAGATGAAGATAACCAGATTTAAAGCAGATACTATCAACAGTTCATTCACTGAGTCAGTGGAAGGAAGTTGATCGGATCATTCCTTCATCCATTCTGGACCAAGTGCTACCCAGGAATGAAATGAGAAATACTGTGATTGTTTGAAGTGACGAACAAAACTGAATGCATCCAAAACCTCAATACCAATCTTCTTTAATTACATATAGTCTAATTTAATTTCAATGCTGCCATTATTTACTCCAGAGCAAGCTCTTCCAATTAGGGATAGTGGCTAACTTTGGAGAGATACACTATCCTTTTAAGAGGACAACATTACCAAACTCAACTAACAAAAATGAATTTCAATAATTTCTAAGAGTAAATAACATTGCGAATACCTCTTATCCCTAAAATACAGAATATTTAATTCTCCAATAACCATGATGAGCATGTATTACAAAGAGTAGATCTGAAAAGGTAATTGTTCACTATTTTTAACGCAATTTATACAGCCACCAATTTTCTATATTGCTTATCTTCATAAGGGTAGTGTGGTGTGCTGGATGACTGCCTGTTGACTTCTGGCAAAAGGCGGAGTTCAACCTGGATTGGTTGCCAGCCAAACACAGGGCAAACATAACCATTCACACTCACATTCACAACTAAGGACAACCTGAGTTTTCAGTTTACCTAACATGCATGTTTTTGGAATATGGGAGGAAGCCTGAGTACTCAGAGAAAACCCACGAAAGCATGGGGAGAATATGAAAACACCACACAAGATGGCAACGGCCTGGATTCGAACCCCCAACCTCAGAACTTAAGAGGTGAATATGTTAACCACTCAACCACCGTGTTGGCAGAATACACTATCAGATGTATGTAGAAAACTCAAAGTATATTTCATCTGGAGTGAATTACCTCATAATGTACATTTTCCTCACCTTTTCCCCTGACAGAAACACATTTTCAGGCACTCAACCTGACAGGAAATTAAAAGACCAGTTGCGTCATGCGCCCATTTATTCATTCAGAGTGTCAACAGTCTGAAGTGAGACCTTTTGCTGGACTGATAACCCTGAGGTGATTGATGAAAGAATTATGATTGATGAAAGAACTATAGCTTACCATGAATAAAAAATAAATATGCGTCATTTTGACAGCAGTTCCAACAGTTTGTTTTGTTTATTTACTTGGGTGCTTAGGACAATGCCTGCTAATCAAAAAGATTATACTCATTTTCAGAACAAATGCTCAAAAAGCTGAATGTCATAAGTGTTTTTCTGAGAAGTTAGAGGGGTGTCAAACTCCTTTTTGTCACAGGCCACATCGTAGTTATGACTTCCCTTGGAGGGCCACTATGACTGTGAACCCATATAAATGAAAGATTACCTCATATACTGTAATTGTATACAGAATGCAGAACATATTGATGAATAACCAGTTTTGAAATCAGAAGCCTATAAAAACATGTTTTTCACTTTTTACATTTCTTTTCAAAGGGGGATTGGTAACAAAAAAATGCTTGCAAATATCCCAAATGGTATTACACCAGAACATAATGAGCAATTTTGATTTGCTTTCACGGGCCACAGAAAATGATGTGGCGGCCCGGATCTGGCCCACGGATCTTGACACTTGTGAGTTAGACACTTAACTGGTACTACTAAGAGTACAAGTGGTACTAATTAGTCCTGACTCATGAAAAAGCAATTGTGTCGAATTCAGGCAGCCAAAAGAGCATCTGTGTGTAAAAATAAATAAATAAACAAAATAACAATTAAAAAAAGTATTTCACATATTTTGTGAAACATATTTTGGAACCTCAAAATTCAAACAGTCTGTTCTGTGACACTGGTTTACTTCCAAGTTGCTCCAATTCAATTAATTACAGTTGAACTCAATATTTCCCAGCCTATAACTGTCAACATCACAAGTTTTACCTACTTACATACTAACTTACTTTGCCTATCATTTAATTTATCGATCCATTTTTTTCCTTCACCCTATCCGAGGTCAGGTCGCAGGGGCAGCTGCTTAAGCAGAGAAGCCCCGACTTCCCTCTCCCCAGCCACTTCATCCAGCTCATCCGGTGGGATCCCAATGCGCTCCCAGACCAATAGGGAGATATAGTCTCTCCAGCATGTCCTAGGTTATCAGTGGGACGTGCCCGGAAGACCTCACCAGGAAGGCGTCCAGGCGGCATCCTAATCAGATTTTCGAGCCACCTCATCTGGCTCCTCTCGACAGAGGAGTAGTAGCTCGATGACTGAGCTTCTCACCCGATCTCTAAGGGAGACACGGACACCCTGCGGAAGAAACCCATCTGGGGCACTTTTATCTGCAATCTTGTTTTTTCGGTCACGACCCAGAGCTCGTGACCATAGGTGAGGGTAGGAATGTAGATTGATCAGTAAATTGAGAGTTTCGCCTTTCGGCTCAGCTCCCTCTTCACCACAACATACCGATACAGAGTCCACATTACTGATCTGATCTCCCGCTCCATTCTTCCCTCACTTGTGAACAAGACTCAGAGATACTTGAACTCCTCCACTTGGGGCAGGACTTCTTCCCCACCCCGGAGAGGGCACTCCACCCTTCCCTGACTGAGAACCATGGCCTCAGATTTAGAGGTGCTGATTTTCATCCCAGCCACCCCATACCAAATTCAGCTAATATGTAAGTTTTTAGAGCAAGTTTGTTAGTTTCTATTTTTCAAAAAAGGCTTCATTTTAGTTTAGCTTTTATTAGCTTTAATATTATTATTTTTTATTTGGGATATTTATCAAGTGTGAGATAAAAAAAAAGATAAAAACATACAAAACATAAAATGTATATAAAATATATCCATACATTAAAACAAAAATTACCAATTAAGGTTTTTTAATCCACAAATCAAATACAGGTACTGTGTAACAGTCCACAGAATTTTAAGTGCAATAAGTGCAGTTCATATTACTGCTTCTAAGGATCAGTTGCATCACAACGTATAGTAAAACCATTCATGAGATACATGCTGCAGTATGGCCTTTTTAAAAATGTGTTTGTGTTTAACTTCTGCAGGCTGTTGGTCTCAAGTTCTTATTAGCATGTTTCCCTTGTTGCTACAATGCTAACTTCTCAAGTGGACTTTCAGATTTGTGACTATAAGACAGATAGAAAGTAAGATTTGTGACTATAAGATAGACAGATAGAAAGTAAGCTTGCTTTTATATACTGTATCTCCAGTGAAAGTGCATCGTCTGTTTTTTTTTTTTTTTTTGAGAGTCCATGATTATTGTGATAAAGATTTTTAAGTTTTCCTGCTGTTGCTGAAGGATTGTTGGCAGTAGTACAATCACCTGCTGTGTCAGCGAGACAAACTCCTTGTCTGCTTTCACATCTGCCTTTCATGGCAGGAAACAGCAGCATTTTGAGACTCTCGGCAATTTACCACCCCGTCCCCCCCAAAAAAAACAATTCACTGACGTTATAATAACCGACGGCGGCACGATGGACAACTGGTTAGAGCGTCTGCCTCACAGTTCTGAGGACCGGGGTACAATCCCTGTGTGGAGTTTGCATGTTCTCCCCGTGCCTGCGTGGGTTTTCACCGGGCATTCCGGTTTCCTCCCACATCCCCAAAACATGCATGGTAGGTTAATTGAAGACTCTAAATTGCCCGTAGGTGTGAATGTGAGTGCGGATGGTTGTTTGTTTATATGTGCCCTGCGACTGGCTGGCAACCAGTTCAGTGTGTACCCAGCCTCCTGCCCTATGACAGCTGGGTTAGGCTCCAGCACTCCCGCGAGCCTTGTGAGGATAAGCGGCTCAGAAAATGGATGGATGGATGGATAATAACCGACAGATTCCATGAAGGTACTAGCTAGTCCGTTAGCCGTTTCCATTAGCAACACGCACCAACAAAAACCACTTGAACGTAAAAGTCAGCTCTGCTTTTTATTTTATTTCGCTTATGAGCCCACAACCCTAGTGAGGATATGCGGTATGGAATTTAATGAGAACTTTTTTTTACAATTTTAGTTTTCGTTATTTCATTTGTTTTCGTTTATTGTAACAACCTTGCTGCGAACTGCTCCAGTGAGAGTTGAAGATCACAGCTTAATGACACCAACAGAACCACATCCTCTGCAAAAATCAGGGACATAATACTTTATGTCACCTAACCTCAACACCTCTGCTGCGCCTAGAAATTCTGTCCATAAAGGTAATGAACAGAATCGGTGACAAACAGCAGCCTTGACAGAATCCATCTCTCAATGTGAACGAATTTGACTTACTGCCTGAAATACAAACCAAACTCTGACACTCTGTACAAGGACAGAACTGCCCATATCAGGGGGTCCGTTACCCCATACTCCCGGAGCAACTCTCAGAGGACTCCCCGAGGGACACGGTCGAACTCCTTCTCCAAGTCCACAAAACATACGTAGACTGGTTGGGTGAACACCCATGCACCTGCCAGGGTGCTGAGGGTGTAGAGCTAGTCCACTGTTCCACAACTAGGACGAAAACCACACTGCTCCTCCTGAATCTGAGATTCGACTTTCAGTAGGGCCCTCCTCTCCAGAACCCCTGAATAGACCTTACCAGGGAGAATGTGGAGTGTGATCGCCCTGTAGTTGGAACACACCCTCCATACCACTACCCCGGTCTGCCAATCCAGAGGCACTGTCCCCGATGTCCACGCGATGTTGCAGAGGAGTGTCAGCAAAGACAGCCCCACAACATCCAGAGCCTTTAGGAACTCCGGCAGATCTCATCCACCACTGGGGCCCTCCCACTGAGGACCTTTTAAATCACCTCGGTGACTTCAATACCAGACATGGGAGAACCCGCCTCAGAGTCCCCTGACTCTGCTTTCTCAGAGTAAAGAATGTTGGTAAAATGAAATGAAATGAAAATGAAATGAAAATATGTCCAGCCGGAATTTCTCGACCTCGCAGACCAGTTCTGGATCTTTTCCTGCCAGAGAGGTGACATTCCAAGGTCCTAGAGCCAGCTTCTGTAGCCGGGGATCGGATCGGCAAGGTCCCCGCCTTCAGCTGCCACCCAGCTCTCTACTCACCTGAAACCCTTAGCCCCTCCCACAGGTGGTGAAGCCTATGGGAAGGGGGACCCACATTGCTTCTTCGGGCTTTGCCAGGCGCTCGTCATCGAGTGCCACCTCCAGGCCTGGCTCCAGAGGGGTGCCCCAGTGACCCGTGTCCGGGCGAGGGAAAACGGTGTCCATTTACTGTCATCGTCATAGAAGGTCTTTCAACGTTCTTTGTCTGGTCCCTCACCTAGGACATGTTTGCCCTGGGTGACCCTACCAGGGTCATAAAGCCCCCGACAACTTAGCTGTTAGGATCATTGGGATGCACAAACCCCACTACCACGATAAGGCGACGACTCAAGGAGGGGTCACTTAATTTAATGTATTACAAATATTGTATTGAACAGCCAGACCATTTCCTATGTCACAAAAAGTTGTATTTATTGGTTGGAAAAGATTTTCACTTTTGGGTCATTCAACTCTGGAGGTTCAACCGTACGTATATGAAAAATGTCAGGCAGACAGGACAAGTGAAGTGAACCTTGTGGTCGGAGTCACTTGAAATGAACTCTTGATTTAAAAATACGAGTCAATTTCCTTGAGACCAGCAGCCTGCAGACATTGGGCTTTAAAGCAACATTAGCCCTTAAGCTACAGAGCACATACAACAACAATACACAATGTTATGTGACCTAAGCTAATGAAAACAAAATCCCCATTGGATTTGCCTTCAATCCTTCATTTAGAAATGAATTGCCACGAGGCAAGTACTGTGCAAGTGTCAATATAATGCCAGTGAATTACAGCCCACTAAAACTGGTTCTTGGGCATATACTGTAGACTATAATCATATCAATAAAAATGGGATCCACTGACATCGCTACGGTAATAAATATTCTTCACAAATAACAACGCTGCACAGTCATTCAGGTGATGCAGCTATAGACAGTAAAATGACTTATTGTTGCAGTCAGATTTCATGGTCTATTCTTCTCATTAATTGATTACAGAGCCTCAAGTAAATACTTAAAAACTATAATTACATTAAAGGGGGGCAATCGATACATGATGACTGGTTAGAATTACAAGTAGATCAAAATATTTTCTGAAAATGAGCACAATGCTAATTGAGTTTAGAAGGTAAAATTATACAGAAGTTTCAGAAATTATGGTAGATTTTACTGTGATACTGCAGTGGCCTGTAGTAAAGTGTGTCTGTCATTGCATTGGAGTTTCCGAATCACCTAGTTTAGTGGTCGATAATAATGGACATCTGTAGCACACCACCATCAGTGCAAGCGTTGCTATTTAAGCTACAGTGGATAAAAAAAAGAAATAGAAAGAAAAACTGAAATAATGTGGTTGCATAAGTGTGCACATCATCTTATAACTGGGATGTTGCCGTGTTCAAAATTAACTACAGTGCTCACATTCAAACTCAAAGTAAACATAAGTCAGCACACACCTGCCATCATTTACACTTTACATGGTGACACACTATGTACTGACTCCCGTGAAACATGAGTTTGAATGTTGATGTGTTAATTCTGAACAAAGCCATATCCCGATTTTAAGACAGGAGGGTGTGCATACTTGTGCAACCACATTTATTTTTACTTCCCCTGTAGAAAATATTTGAAGGGGGAAAAAAAATCACTTGAGTTGTACTGGTTGTAATGTAGGCCACATTAAGGGTGTAAAAGTTTTAAAAGTTTATCTTGGTCTCATTTCTTTATATCGCAAAAACCTGGCATTAGAACAGGGGGTGTTGACTTTTTGATCCACTGTATGTGCAGTGACACACAACTAAGGTCAGACAACATTTATTACAACACATGACTTCATAACAGAGATGAGTTGGTCCCTATAGGCATTAGCTTGGCTTCTTTTTCTTATGGCCATGCATGTTTACTACTGTCAGATTTGTTTTACTGATAGCTTCTTAAATGCAAGTTGCAACTCAAAGCTGTACAGAGAGCCTGAGAACATAAGAACCACGTTATCCCTTAAATGTGCTTCAATGATGAGGGCAATTAGTGTTGCAAATTTTAAAAAATGTAAAAATAAATTACAAAATCAGCATAAGAAAAGCTGCCACTTTATGAAACATTAACACTGAATGCAACTTGCTGTTACAACATCACTGATGCATAATTTACCAAGTTAATAACATTGTCACCACAGACACAAATGATCATTTAAGTACCCCCCCGAGTGGCTGGTTAATGTCTTAATGCTGACAAATTAGTGACACTCTAAGGTAATATTATTTGCATGTTTTTAAATGAATTACAAACTGAAAAATGTATAATCTGATTTCACGCATTGACTGTGGCAGCAATTTGGGGAAATATACTTTTAATCTGACTCCGTTCTCAGAGGATGTCTCAAGTGACGTATGAATTCATTTCTGGTTCGGGGGCATCTTGTGAGGCTGTGAATTATTTTACATTTATATGTCCAGACGCGTATTAGTTGCCTTGTTATTTTGTTGTTCAAACTTGGTTACTCTGCTATAATGTGGTTCGAGCTAAACCTATGTGACAAGTGTACTGTATAACACAACCACTTATTTCAGTGTTTTGCGACTATGTGACACAATAGCTTAGTAATTAGTATCATGGTTTTCCGTCTTTTACGGCGCACCCTTCAACCTCCCGTCGTGATAACATAAATGATACGTGTAAGAAGCACAGTAAGAAGTGTAGTTTATTCGCTGCCATGGAGGCGATGATTAGTGACTTATTATTCGTTGACACCGGACGCAAAGAGAACTTTTGTCTCCGCAGCTTTTTTTCTCTCGTTATTTTTAAACAATATAGTATTTATTTCATTGAATTCATTTATGAAATTTTCATCACGGTAGCCAGACAGCAGCGGACGGGCCGGTAATGTCGCCCCCCTGACAAAACCCCGGATAGGCAGAAGATGGATAGATGGATGGATTATAACAGATAAGTACCACATCTACACAGGTAGCATCTTATTAAAACAATAATTTAATGCTTGGTAGAAATAAATACAATTAATATGGAACAGAATTGATTTGCATGTTGGCGTAGCCATCAACAACCTTTTTCAATTTCTTACATGGCCCATTTGGAAAATGAATTTCCCATCCCTGGTGTAATGTTACGATGTGCGTCATCACTTTTTGTTTTTGTAAAGATTACTATGCTATCTTGTTTTACAATGGTTAACTTCTTTTTGCAGTCGTGTGATAATTGTTGACTAGAATGTGAAACAAAAGGAGCCACATGAAGCGCATCAGTGACCTGAATCACCTTCACATTACGCCTACGTCATTGAAGTTAAGCTTGAGTCAATTATTGTTTAAGCGACATAATATTGAGAGCGTCAGAATGATGGAATAGAATGTTAACTTTAAATTGCCTGTATAGTTAAAAAAGGTTGATCACCATACAGGAACAAATTGTGTTGGACCTCAGTGATTCCTCTATACATGAAATGAAGTCTACTTACCTTGCAGCTTGAAAGTTTATCACCAACTCATCCAGTAAACGGTTGTTTTGCAGATCTTGTTCTGTGGCTTGCTAAAAGAAGAATAAATATCCATTTAAATCAGACAGATATGAGTAAATTGAGTTACAGCCTCAGTCACGGAACAAATTAAACTCCTGAGTCAAAGTACCACTGTAATTGCATTGCTCATATTGTACTGAGCAGCTAGCAGTCAAATTATGTCAGACTAAGTTCTTTTTGCAATTCTATGGGTACCATAACACTGCTTCTTGTGGCACCCTTCTGAGGTGACATCACACAATGTCTTTGCCTTGCCCCTGCAAAATGTCTTCATTCCTTCATTCATTAGAATAACGATATATCAAAAATGTCAGTACAAGATTATATTGCATGTCCCTATATTAAATTTCTATTTTTTATTTTTAAGGTTAAGGGAAGAATTAGAGTTCGACAAGCTCATCTTGATTAATGAGATTCCTGCAAGTCAACTTCATGTAGAGCTTCAAACTTACTGCATTGCAAACTGGACATTGAAGCTTATAAGAAAAGAATTTCCGGATGCACAAGGAGCAAACTGTCAAATGAAACACAAAGACAATTCAAACATTAGGTCAAATAGGCTTAGGGTCGATAGACAATGGTTGGTTTTGAACACTATACAACATATAGCATAAGGCATACTGTCGCTGAATTCTACCAAAACAATGCCACTTCACTAACAAGTGCACCTGTTGTACTTACAATTGTGAGAGCATTTGGTCATCATTGTAGTGTTGAAAAAGTCAAAACAAATAGGACATCGCAACAGGGCATCAACATTCTGTAGGGTTGGTATTAAACAAAACAACAAATAAGTCAATTGTTAGTCTGTCATAACCTACAAATATATAACGTGGTCATGGCACAAAAACATGGTTAGGAAAAAGAAGATAAATATGTAGGGCTTTAATAAAAATCAATTTGAGGGATCAACAGACGGGATTTGAATGAGTGTTAAGTTTTCCCGTTTGACTTAATTTGATCCCTTTGACGCTGTTTCACTCATACCTAAACACCGAAATAGCGAATACAACATCAGAGATAGAGTAGTTAACACGCTGAGCTGCTTGTTAACCTTCATTTTGTCAAATAGCTTTCAGTGCATCGTTAGCTCCCATCGGTGAACAGCTTCAATTAGCCACCGCGCTAGCAAAACACAGTTAAAGAAAATAAATAAATAAATAATAAATAAAAGAGCAGCTTCCTTTCTTTCTTACGTTCAAACTGGTCAGCATAGGTGGGAGGTCTGCTTCCGGTTGGAAGGCCATATTCGATAAACTGAGCAAGTACAATAAAGTATCTCGTAGTTTGAAAACTTTTAAGGAGTTTCACAACACCACCGTCCCGCTCGAAAAGCCGAAAACCAGCTACGTCATTTGACGACTTCCGCTGCGTCATAGTTTCCCCAAGTGCGACTTTGTGTCAGAGGTACTCAAGTACGTATTAAAATCCAACAATATGTTATTCTGGTTGTGTGCAGAGGTGTATGACTGCTTTGTATCACACAGAGAGCTTTTTTTAAAATACATATTTGTGTATCCATAAACCAAGGCTGAAGGGCAAAATACAGCATTAATGATGCACTACATTGCAAATTGCAACTACTGCTTATAGGCAGAATTTATAAAAGTGGACAAACTTTCGTGCTCGAGGGCCACATTGTATTTTTAAAATGGACAAACTAGCCAGGTCCTAAATGAGGTTAAATAAATAAATAATAACAGTAATAAATCCAATCCTACGGAGCCCCTCTGGTCCTAAAGTATGAAAAAAATAAAATTCATTGATAATCTGTTCCCTCAATTTAGTAATCCGTTCCCTCAGTTTGGTAAACTACCCTCAGTTTAGTAAACTGTACCCTCAGTTTAGTAATCCGTACCCTCAGTTTAGCAAATGTCTGGGTCTCCGTATACCTACGTATATCTGTCAGGTGAAGTAAATTCTATTTGTATGTTATATTCTTACTCGTGTGAATTCTGTGTATAAATTGTCATGTCGTGATATATCCTACATCCCATTTTTTCAACTGAAAGGCAATATTGCTGTAGTTCGAGGGGGTTGATCATTATATAGCAGTACGAGCAGGACTGACTACAATTAGCCTGCGTGTTTCCTAAACACAGTACTAAATTGAGGGTAAAGATTACTAAATTGAGGGTACAGTTTACTAAACTGAGGGTACAGATTACTAAACTGAGGGAACGGATTACTAAATTGAGGGAACAGATTATCAATGAATTTTATTTTTCTCATACCTTGGCACCAGGGGGGCTCCGTGCCAATCCTTTGTTTGTTAAGCACTTTAAATGCACGCACAGTGCACCAAAGTGCTGTACAAAGCAATAAATACATAACACATACTAGAGGGAGAGGTTCAAATCAAACATAAAAATGGGTAAGTAAATAAAATTAAGACACAAATGTCAGTGATAAAAAGAGCAATAAAATCACTGATGAAATGAACTGAACCAAATGAAGTAAAGATAAACGAGTCAACATCTCACAGATAAAATGTGCATGTCAAAAATGTTTAATAATTTATTTTTAATTTAATAATTTAATTGAATGCCCCTCACGCTGTCCAACTGTCCTGTGTCAATCATCGAAACCTTCAAGTTCCTAGGAATTACAGTCTCTCAGGACCTGAAGTGGGAGACCAGCATCAACTCCATCCGGCTCCTGAGGAAGCACAGCCTGCCACGCGAGCTGTTGAGGCAGTTCTACACAGCAGTCATCGAATCAGTCCTGTGTTCATCCATCACAGTCTGCCACAAAAAGGACAAACTCCGACTGCAACAAACAATCAGGACTGCCGAAAAAATTGTCGGTACCCCTTTACCCACCCTTGAGGACTGCCAGAACGAAGACATGCAAAATCCTCTTGGACCCTCCCGATCCCAGTCACCACCTCTTCCGGCTGTCTGTTGTCGTACTAGAGCGGCTCCAACTACTGGAGACAAATTCCTTGTGTGCTTTGGACTACTTGGAAAATAAAGAGGATCCTGATTCTGATAATAATACATTCTTATTTTGATTGGAATTAATCATAATCCATTAGTACTGTGAAAACTTCTTCAGCCACCATTAGCTTTGGTTTTATAAGCCGTGCCACGGTAGTCAATATGACATACTGTATATTAAACATACTTTACAGAACTTTGTAGATGAATGGCGCATGAACGAACAACCAATTATAATTCATCATTACATCATTTTGATAATGATCTCAATAAGGGTGCATTATTATTGTCTTTTATTTCTTACCATGGGAGTATATTATTGGAACTGTCCAACCCCCAGAAATACTGTATATTGGCACCTTCCGTCTGTTCCCCATTCTCTCAGCCAGGTAGCCTGCTAATTAACAGACAAACCCAAATGCAAAGCTCCATGAGTTGTTTTCACATTTATCAATAGTTCATCCTTGGTGGAGGTTTGCGCTCTATTTAGTGGGATTCTAGTTTTTATGATCATTACGGCATTGCTAAAACAACAAACATAACGGTGGTAGTACTGTCGATGTATGTATGTAGTATGGCCAGGTGCTGACTGCTAGAAGCTCAATGTCTGCTGCAAAGCTGCTCTTTAACAGTAATGTACCTAGAGTTACACCGCTTGTTAAAAAACACACACGGACTTTCTTCTTGCCACTCTGCCTGTTTGCGGCCTACACAGACAAGTGTAAAAACAAATTTAAGAAATCCATTGAACCCCGCGTGTGCAAGCATTTGACATCAGCGACAAGGACTCTTTTGCATTAAGTTCTGCCTCATTAAATGAAATAAAGGACAACTTAAACTACAAAACACCATCAGTTCAATTTCGTAAAGCAGAAATAGAAGATGTTGCAGTTTGAGATTAGGCCCCACATGAATTATGGCCCTTGAAGATACTGTGCATGCATCTGATTATCCATCCATTCATCCATTCTCAATACCGCTTATCCTGTTCAAGGTCACGGGTGTGCTGGAGCCTATCCCAGCCAACTTCGGGCAAAAGGAGGACTACACCCTGAACTGGTCGCCAGTCAGTCAGAGGACACATAGACACGGACAATCATTCGCACTCAATACACACACCGTCACTGAGTGGCAACTGAACACACGCTGTCTGCACCCAAGTCAGGCGAATGTACCATGACACCATCAGTGACTTGCATCTGATTAGATCAATGTAAAATAAAGAGGGTGTACTGCATTGAACTCATGATAGAGTTTGTTGGATCAGGAATGTAAATATTTGTTCTCAGTTTAGCTAAAAAATCATCCCATTTTGTAATGGGTTGTAAAATGTTTTTGTTTTTTGTGTATTTCATTGAAGCCATTGATATAAGCAGCAGATTATCCATTACGTTTTGTATGTGAAGCAATCCTGTAAAAAAAATTTGAGTTGTGTGCAATTGTGAGTCTTAACACATGGCCAAGGAACATTATATAAATTAATCAAGAACATAGAATACGAAAATAAAAATGATAAAACTTCGACATAGTATAATGACATATATATTCATCGTAATAACCATCCATCCATCCATTTTCTATAACCACTTGTCCTGTTCCGGGTGTCGGGGAGCTGCAGCCTATTCCTGCTGATGATGGGCCAAAGGTAGACTACACCCTGGATCGGTCGCCAGTAAATTACAGGACAGATCTAGAGACAGTCAAGCATTCACACTCACATTCACGTCGTCACTGAGTGGCAAATGAATCCACACTAGCTGCATAAAAGTCAGGTGAGTATCAGAGTCAAACTCATCAGAGACTACATTTATAGATTGGGCATCTGCGGCACAGTGCAAAAACAGGCGTATCTTAATTTTTGTGCAAGGGCAAGGACCAGTCACCGACCAAAACTGACACAATGAGAGTGTCTCCTTTGACATTCGCCTAGCGCATATGGCAATTAGGTGGCAGAAAGTCAGTCTAAACTTACACCTGTTGGGATCACATTTAAATTCAGTGCATTAGGTAGAACGCTGGTCTAACATGATTTTGGCCAGTTTGATCAGGGCACAGGCAGACAGATTCTGAGTTTAGCAGATGTATGTGGTGGATATCAGACATAATCTATTCATAAATATGTGAACATCGGGCATCAAACCCTCTGAATCATTGTAGAAATAAATTAATTGAACGCACTATTATTATCATCATCATATTTTTTTTAAATCATCCCAGTGGCCAGCATGGGGTGGGGCACACAAACCATCGGGGGTGGGTGGCGGTCTCCAAGTGCCCACTACATGGCGCAGATATTTGGGATCTCCTTTACATCGTCTGCTGGTGCAGGTCTACTTGCGGTTCTGTATAAACGTACTTTGTGCGTTTCGACCTCCCGAACACAAGACTGTGCACGCTTCCATCATGCTGCATTTAAAGGGAATGAGAGAATCCGCTTTGATTGGACAGGATTGTGGACATGCCGCTCGTCCACGAAATTGAAATTGCATCCCGGTCCTCAGAACTGGGAGGCAGACGCTCTAACCAGTCATCCACCGTGCCGCCTGTATATATTTGTTTAAAAATATATATTACATATAACAGGTGCTCTGTAATATGTGAGCAAAGTGAAATGTAATGCGAAAGAAAATTATACAAGAACAGCTCCAATTGTATCAGATTATTCAAAATGGAGTGAGATATTGACACAGTTGATTCAGACAACTTTATTGAGCCTGGCGCGGGTGATTTATTTACAGCTTCCAGGTCCAAGTGCACATTAAGCCTCAGCAGACAAATCAGAATAAACAACGTCGTACAGGACAAAACAAATCGTTTACGGGACCATTTGCGAGAAGGACATAAATAAGAACAACGAATTAGCAATCTTGCAGTTTTACAGGTATAATTTCCCAGATTAAACTCAATGAAATACGGTGTATTTCATTTTGGAGTGACAGCCAATGTCCATCTGATCAGACTAAACGCCAATATTTGTGTCTGTGTGTGTGTGTGTGTGTGTGTGTGCGCGCGTGTGGGTGGGTGGGGTGTATTTTAACTTTTTGGCTTTTTCCAATCAAGGTAGAAATCAAGATGTTATTCAAGATCACCTCAAAACTATTTTATTGAGACAGAGCCAAGACTGCTTTTGGGAAGAAGTCTTGTTCAAATGCGTTAAAGCATGGCATGTGTAGCACTTTGATGTGGATGATATCAAGCATTCCACATAAGAAATACATCAAGGAAACATCCACTGAAGTTTAAGTTCATGATTTCTTGCAGCTTTGTGCCTTGTTGAGGGTCTTGAAGTAGCCAGGCTACGTGGGGGCAGACAACAAGTTTTCACTTAAATGTGTGCCTAAAGCAACTTCCAGCGGCACACCATGGATCAGTGGAACAAATTCATGAACTTTCTTAGGCCAAGGGGAAACCAAATCCAGGCAGCATTAGATTATCCTTGAAAATGTAAATTAGTGGCATATGAACAACTTGGAATCCCATATCATAAATCCAAAAACTGAATCCATATCAGAAGACTCTTAATGAAGTCCTGTGCAAGTATATGCCGGTACACGATCCAGTCTTGTTATTGTATCCAGTGCACAGGTGTGACCTGCATGGGATTTGGCCCGAACTGCTGCAAATGTTCTGCACTGTGTGCTGATTAGATCATGATGCTTTGTCATGTGGTTTGTGTCTGTTCCGCCTATGTTTACATGATGTTTAACATCATTAGCAGAAATCAAATGCAACAATAAACCTGGGACCTTTCAGATTGGGAATGGTTTGAAAACAAGTACAGACCTTCGACAAGGCCAAACAATAATAGCACAGTCAAGAAAGTGGGGCTGTTCATCAGAATTCAAAATTCACAACTACTTGTACATTTGAATGTAGTTATTAGTTCTGTTTTTCGAAAGAATTAACACTTACACAGTGGTGAAACTTATTGTCAACCTAACCACCCAGGACATGGACGTGTGTCCTACTTTTCTACGTCACAATAAGTCCCATTTCTGCTTGTATGGTCATCATCACAGTTTTATCCCCTCTCGCCCCAAGCAGTGGCAGCACGTGTCTATGAAACTGAATCCTGCAAATATCGCCACAAGGTGCGTTACTACTTCGGGGTCTCCTAGGTACCAGCTGACTGTATGGACCTACGTTCCTGAAACAACCCCTGAAGTCCAGCTGAAAGAAGACAACTGTGAGCTAGCGTCAACAATGACTGAGCACAACCATGTCAAGCAAGCAACTAGTTCCACAGCGCTTCTCCAAGTTTTCAAGCTGGAAGTCATTGATCCACACCATTGCTTGCCTCTCTAATGTTGCTCACCTCTTCCAGAGGAATCCTCCAACCAAACCAAGTGGCTGCAAAGGCTGGCATCACTGTCACGCAACGATCTCTGTCGATGACCTCTCGCGATCCGGATACACCATCAGCCACATTGTTCAAGAAGAGATCTACGCTTATGAGGACTCCCGTCTGTGGAAGGAGGAGAATCTGCCAAAGGACAGTCCTCTCAAAGCCCTACATCCTTGCACGGATCCTAAAGACCTTCTGTCAGTTGGAGGTCGTGCCACAGAAGCACAACTCCAGCGAGGCAAGAAAAAAACTTCTTTATTCTTGGCAAACATCAGATTGCAACAGTCTTGGTAAGATACTATCATGTGAAAACCCAACATCAGGGACGGCTGTTCACTCAGGGCACCTTACATGCTGCCAGTTTCTGGATAGTTGGCGGCAAAAGGCAACGTGAGTGGCGTGATCCACGGGTGTGTTATATCACGTAAACTATGTGGCACCCCTCAGACACAGGAGACAGCCAATCTTCTGGAAGACCGCCTCTCTACTGAACCTGCTTTCATGACTGTTTCTTCGTGCCGGACAAGGGGCGGCCTCACCCAGAGTAAGATGTGGTTGTTACTGACCTGAGTGTACGAGCTCTCCACATTGAGGTCCTCGAATCCTTCAACATGTCAAGCTTCATCAATGCTCTCATGCGTTTCCTCGCTGTAAGGGGCCCTGTGAAGCTCATCCATTCAGATCGGGGAACCAACATCAGTGCTCGTAAGGAGCAAGATTTCCTCAAACATCAGAAACTCTTCAGTTGAGAATTCCCACCTGGAACAAGGATGTGCATGGAAGTTCAATTTTCCACACACCTCACATGGGCAGGATGATTGGAGTAGAATGCACTGTAAGATCTTAGACTCCATGTTCTTCCAGCTGGCAACTTTGAGACTCAGCCATGAGGCACTTACCACACTGATGCTGAAACTGTTCCTAACAACAACATGACCGGTGTCCAGCCTGGTCCACCACCACCAATATTGTAGACCACAAAAGTAACTGACCATGGCAATGACAATGACAGGGACACGATCCCGATCCGGTCATGCAGCCATCCATTCATGTCCAACACCGCTTATCCTGGTTAGGATTGCGGGGAGTTGGAGCCCATCCCAGCTGACTTCGTGCGAAAGGCGGACTACATCCTGAACTGGTCGCCAGTCAGTCACAGGGCAATGATCCGATCATATTACTTAAAAGGAATAATGATGTTTTGTATGTTCCATGAACTCTGAGATTTATATATGCAGCATGTGTGATTTCCTTTTTTTCGTAGGGGGGAGGGCTGGAAAATGTTCAGTCCTTGAAAGTATGATGGTTATTTCCATTCAAGCGAATCGTGACTCTTTTTACTTATCAGGCTTCTACTTCTAAATGAGCGTTTATTTTTCTAATGAAAATGCATCAAAGTACAGTCCTTGGCTGCCCTTGAGCATACATCATTAAGATGTGTGTTGCACTCGTCTGATGCGGTGGGCAGCAAAAGAGAAAATAAGACATGCCATGTTCTCCTTTCAACAATATCTTCATCTTTTATTTTTAACATGTTTGTGTTGTTGGAGATGAGGACAAAATCCTAAAATGAATGTTTTACCTTTATGAGTCATTCATTGTCTACTGCTTATCCTTATTAGGCTCAGGTGGAGCCTGTCCAAGCTGACTTTGAGCAAGATGTTGCCATGTCGATTGTCAATTTTGCCCTCGTTGAATCTGAAATGCATGTTTTTGGAATGTGGAAGGAAGCAAGAACACCTGGAGAAAACAGACAACACAGTGAAAACTTGTAAACTCCACACAGGAAGGCAAAAGCTGAGATTCAAACCCAGAACAATTGACTGTGGGCCAGATGTGCTCATCAAATCTTTATTATATAAATAATAGAAAGATTGTAGAGTCACGTAGTAATTAGGAGCCACAGATGGTGCAATTATGTTAACAGCCTTCATTTCTTATAATTAAAATGCTAGCCTCACATTGCATTGTTTTCATCATCATATGGTCTATCACTTAATGGGATTCACCTGAAAATAAAAGTTGCTACTTACCACACAAACATGCACAGGGGAATGAAATAAATGAAATAAATTAAACATGACTTCCACTTGTTTACACAATTTCATCGTGATTAGGAAAATGAATGATCACCCGGCTCACGGTAGCCCCCAGGGGGGCCGTAACTGAAGAGAGCCTCCATGTTGACGAAGCCAAGGAGGTTAAGGTGGAGGCAGGAATTACATTTACGATCATTTTGCTCCGCTGTGACTTGCACTAATTGACTATATGTTATTGTTGCGTTTGCGCTGGTTTGTTTTAATTATGAAGGACCAAATAGGGCCACCGGTGAGGCCTTGTTCAACCTTTTTGAAGCGTAATGGGTATTGACTATCAGTAGTCTGCAACAACCAGTATTTGTGAGGTTCCCCAAACGTATAGCCCAAATTTGAAAGTGTCAAACGTGCAAGTTTCTTACTAAACAGCAGCGGATTTTGTGCTCTGGTACAGGGTGAGCTCAGTTGTTTGTTGGACATGTTCTTGTTGAATAGAGCTTTGTCAGGTGGAACAAATTGGATTTTGTTAATGGGCTGCCCTTCTAACCAGTGGACTATAAAGGCAATTTCTGAGAGCGATGTAATCGTGTAATTTATGCAGGATTCTGTGTTCTGAACTCTAGTTTGTCATCTTCCTGGTGGCACAGACTGCATTCAGAAGGCTACACTCCCTCGCAGGACCTTGCACATTCCACTAATGTTCCAGTTTCTCCACCATGTGGTCACAAAATATACTGCAAGTTTGCTACAGGTGCTCGTTTCCTAAACAAAAATACACGGTACTATATCTGTATTTGGAAAACTAAAGAAAAAAAATGGAATTGTCATTTCTTATATAGGTCCAATATTTAGTTAATTTTCCTGAACAGTAGATTCTTATACATTAAAAATGATCAATTAAAGAGACATTTGATGGACCATAAGGTATCCTCAACAGCCACATCATTTACTAAGTCATATGCACCAGTAATAAATAATATTTAAAAAAATAATAATACAATTGTAAAAAATCAAAGTGTTAATATTGTTTTGTCTGGCCGAAAAGTATCCATCCATCCATTTCCCGTACTGCTTATCCTCACTAGGGTCGCGGGCGTGCTGGAGCCTATCCCAGCTAACTTCGGCAGGGTACACCCTGAACTGGTCGACAGACATATAAACAAACAATCATTCGCACGATTTGGGCAATTTAGATTCCTCAATTAACCTACCATACGTTTTTGGAATGTGTGAGGAAACCAGAGTGCCCGGAGAAAACCCAAACAGGCACGGGGAGAACATACAGTTATTGTACAGTACATTATATTTTCGAAATAATTGCTCAAACAAGACCATTGAGCAGTAAAGGTTTTATTTGGATGCACATATTTTCAACATCCACTTAGTGGTACTGGTAAGTTATATCACAGGATTCTAATAGACCAGACACTCACCACTAGACAAACAATTAAAGAGAGGATAGACAACAACTCACACTCCATCATTACAACAAGACAGGCACAGTTGTCTCTCTTACAGCAATGTTTTGTAATTTTTGTGATTCTTGATTTTAATCATAGTAGCTTAATATTGCACCAGCCTAGCTACAATTTCAGGAGAGAAAATGTTTTAAATCACATGTAGGGAAAACAAAGAGAAACCAGGTGCCTTTTAAGATCTACAAGTAGTATCCCTTATTCGTGCATTTGCCAGCAATGCTGCATTGTGTTTGCTGTGTACGAGAAGGGCGAGAAAAGATGAGTTTATGGCTCAGGCACAGGACAGACGCATCACCAGGAAAACAACAAGATGCAATAAATATTCTGAGAAGACTCTACTGAACTTGTTAACCAGTAGATTAGGTGCATAGTGGTTTTCAAATCTACCTTTGTCTTTCACCCAGCAGAGAAAATCAGTTCAAAATGACCCTGGACAAATTATTGCAGAAAGAGCAATTGAAAGTATTCATACAAAAGTAACATTCATAATAAATATGACAACTAATAGACAACAAATTTAAAAAAAGTAATACAAAAGTTAAAAAAAAATAAAAATCAATATTGTGCACAAAAGGCACTCGAGATGTCCCGCTCCATTTGCACATCTGCTGTATAAATAAAAGTCAAACATGATTCTCTCGTATTTCATATGTTCTCTTATGTACATTCGCATATATTGTACATACAATTTAATAGGTGCAAAGTCATGTTTGACAAAGACATACATAATGAAAGTGCAGTATGTCTTTTTAGAATAAAAGCTGAATGAGCTGTGCCCCTGATGCCTCCACTGGTTCTTAACAAGACAGTACCATCAGTAACCAGCAGGGAAAGCAGGTGCCCTGTAAAACTTCAGAAAGCTTGGGGTGGATTGAATAAAATTACATTTTATATTGGGAAGGTGCCTGGTCTGCATGCTTGAGTATTATACATCTTTGTATTTGAGCTAATGCTACTAGCCGATTAATTGGTCAATATCAGCCCAGGTAAAATTTAAACCTTTTAAGTAAAAGTAATTGATTTTGATCTGCCAAAGCCAGTCATACACCGAAGAAAAAGATAATTTTTGGCTGCACATGATTAAAATTTGATAAATTGACATATTCCACCCCTTTTCCTCAAAAATGAACAAATAATGTATTTTAGTTTAACACATTTTAATCATGTGCAACCGCTGTACATATTTGAATTAAGTAAATTCAAATGACTTTTTTTTGGTGGAATATGCCTTTTATAATTATGTGCTGACATTACCGCACAAAGCATGCGCTTCAGAACAGGCTCTTTAGAATGGAGAGTCCAGAGTTGTTAAAATACTGAGATAAATGTCATTACATTCGCAACAAAATCATCAGTTAATGCCATTTCAGAACATCTTTGAAGTGACATAAATAAAGCCAACGTAATTGACAGTATGACGCCCTGCCTCATCTGGAAAAGCAATGTCATGTGTTTCCTATTCAACACATTTCTTATACAGTTCATCTATCCATTTTCCATCCATTTCTGAGTGAGTTGGAGCCTATCCCAGTTGAATAGAGGAGAGAGGCGGGGTGTACCCTGAACTGGTCGCCAGCCATTCATACTCGCATTCATAACTTTGGACAATTTAGTCTTCATTGAACCAAACATGCATGTTTTTGGAATATGGAAGGAAGCCAGAGTATCCAGAGAAAACCTACGCAAGCACAGGGAGAGCATGCAAACTCCACACAGGAAGGTTGTAGCCCGGCTTCAAACCCCTGACCTCGGAGCTGTGAGGAACATGTGGTAACCACTCTGACACCGTGTGACCCTGAAATACTTCAAGTATTTCAAATTAAGATTTACCAAGAATGTAAGGGCGAACCAATCCAGCCATCAGCTCAGTATAGAACACTGAGCAACTGGATTCGAAGGACACAGTACAGGGGAGATGATTTCACACAGCCTAAGAATGTTTGTATTGTATTGAAGACGATTAAAAAGGAGTGTTAGGTTGAGATATTTTCAAATAGCTTTCATGTCAGCCATCTCCTGTTTCGCTATTAGTCTGTACAAAATCAAAACATTTACACAAAAAAAAAAAAAAAAAATAGCTACTGTATTTACACATTGCAGGACTTGAACAAATAGTGGATGAATTACTTGTGTCTGCCATATACAGGTTGCACATGGTGGACATACTGAGAGTTACACCTGTGCTGTTATAGGACAAGTACTATGTACTGTATACTTCCACTGGTTAACAAGCACATTGTTGAAAATGTGTTTTCTCCCTCGACCCCGTGGTTCAGTCTTTAATATCTCTGCTGTTTCCCCAGTGTGCCTGAATGTCTTCACCAGTCCACTTGATGCATTAAAGGTGCACTGGCAAGCACACAAGTCCAAATGTCCACAATCTGACTCCATGGACACAGATTTAGTTAGTTGAGCTTGAGGTATAAACTGATATAAACGCATAATGTTATGCATTTATATTGTTGTTATAAACAGTTTCAAAGAACGGAAAGCTTGAACCTATCGCACCTCTGCAGCCCTCTCCCCATCTGCATCACCATGGCAACCCTTCACTTCAGGAGCTGCCTACAGATCCGAGTGAAGTCAGGCAGAAAACAGAGATAAAGCATCACAGTTTGTCGCATATTGCCCAGAGCGTTTGGAAAGCTAAATGATGTGAGCGGCAACAGGTCGTTCTACAGGAAATTGATCTGCAACTTCATTTTTTTTTTAAGTGCATTAATAAAATTTCCCACTATTATCATGTTCTAGCTCTTCTATTTTCTCAAACAACATTGAACACTGGATCCCCCCCCCCCCCCCCCACATGACATCTCATACCCCATATGTCATAGTAAACATCATTACCACGTGAAGAGCAAACATGGCA
Source organism: Phyllopteryx taeniolatus (assembly GCF_024500385.1). Classification (NCBI taxonomy): domain Eukaryota; kingdom Metazoa; phylum Chordata; class Actinopteri; order Syngnathiformes; family Syngnathidae; genus Phyllopteryx; species Phyllopteryx taeniolatus. Next base: position 18,953,698 of record NC_084510.1, read on the forward strand.
TCTGTAAAGCTGATGTTCAAGTGGAAACTAAAGAGAAAGTGCTGCTGAATGCAGCATGGAGAATTTTTGATCATTTATCTGCTGTTTTTATACACCATGTCCTGTACTGTATTACCTTATACTCTATGAAATGCTTTTGTCTTTTGGACTATCATCTCCCTGAGCTGAAGGAAATTTCCCTGATCACTCAGCACTACTTTCTGATCTGTAGATTAAATTGATAATGAAAATATTAATCATGAGTTGCAGTCCCAATACCAGCCCTCTAATGTGACCTTTGCTACATGGTGCCAGATTTGTCAGCACCATCAGTGGACACATTCACTCCAGACCCGGGCGCTGTGTTGGTACTGGGAAACATTTTATCGGTGGGCGTTACAGCTGGGCTGCCCACCCCAGAGGAACTGGAGCTGCTTGAACGGTGCTGGGTGGGAGGGGGTCGCACCGGCCTCATGGGCGGGGGGCGCAGTTGAGGGCCAGCAGCGAGTCGGGCCGAGAGCGCCGGCTTAAAGGTGGTCATCATCTCAGAGGTGGAACTGTTGCTCCGGCGCATGGCTGCATCTGGGTCACGGATCATGATGGTGTGCAAGGGGCTGCCGGGCTCGGAGCTAACGGGGTTCTTCAGGGGCTCAAGCGTGTCCAGCACCACATCGGGAGCCTGCTTGGCGGAGTTCTGTCGCTCCAGCTCACGAAGCTCATGGAGTGCTGTGGTCATGGTCTTCTCTATGTCCTGGTTGAGGCAATAACAAAGGTATGAAGGACTATGTTTGGGTTTTTTTGCCCACGTCTGTTGTGAGTAACTAATCTCATGAAGCACCTCTCAAGTTGAGAGATCAGCGGGTCGATTATAATTATAACCGTAGCAGTCAATATGCAAACGATGTACAATATTAACTTTTTTGCTGCGCGGAGATTCTGTCGCTCTGCAACAGTGAGTCTGAGCTGCACTCTGCCCGGGTACCTGGCCCATCCCCCTCACACACAAACACAGACCAGCGAAGTGCAGCGCACTTTCCCGCCCCCCCCCCCCCCCAACACTTATTCAATTGGCTGCAGCAGAGACGATTACGAAGTCGAGAGAAAGGGTGAACTGTGACTTTGTAAAATATTATAACACTAAAGTGCACTTTAGTGCCACAAACACGGTGTTAGGGCATGACAACAAGAACATTTGACTTTTTGCCCCACAGAAGTTTAAGAGAGCATATTACAGCGTTTTAACATTACTATCTATGCAACTGTTAATTCCCATGTCATTAAATAATATAAGACAATAATACAGCTTACAGTTTAGTCCTCATGTTGACAGTGTTATTTTAATTTAGTAGTGTTCTGCTTCTTTGTCTTGAAACTAAAGGTTCAAAATTAATTGATTAATCGACAACTATTTGGATAATCGCTGAATCGTTTTGAAACATTCACTTAAAATTGTCCAAATCCTTGGAATTTTGGCCTCCCAATATTGTCAGATTTCTGTAGACCTCCATAAAAGCAGACGTATTATCTTTGCATTTCATCAAATAAGACATTTGCAAACATCTTCTACTTTGGAAAAGATTGATCAAAATGTTTGCCCATTCTCTGACATTTTACTGACAAAACAAGTAACTGAATCATAATCAATTTATGTTTTTGCATTTCCTGCAGGGGCAATTTGAAATGCAGCAGAGTCGATAATTGACATGCCCGTCTCACCTCAGCCAGAGCCTCAGCTTCCAGTGATTTGTGGTCCCCAAGGCTGCTGTGACGAGTGGCCCCTGACATGGGCCTCAGTGGATGGCCCTCAGGATAAGCCTTCCTTTCTGGGTAGTTAATACTTCCTGCACTACCAAAGGTCCCCAGTCGCCTTTTTTCTGGGCTTTCCATACGCGCCTTGTCGACGGACATCTTGTGGGGGCTGCTGGGACAGGCGGCGGCCCGCAGAGGCGTGTCAGGCACTCTGGTTGGACTCTGAGTGTCTGTGCCACAGAGATGACGTGGAATTGCTGCTCCGTCGGAACGCAGTCGGATCCTACGGAGAGGTATCAGACCACAAATATTGTCAGACAACAACTCAACTGCTTAAAAAGAGAACTGGTTGATTTTACAGACCTGCCAGTGACGCCTCCCACGCTGTAATCGGATGATTGTTCACATGGTGAGGATGAACTTTTTTCAACCAGTAGTGGCCCACTGCTGGCTTCACTATCTGCTTTCTGACTGAGGTTATCTGAGAAGGCATCGTCCCTGACGGAGTAGTAGCATGGTAGTCAGGATACATACTCGAAGTCTAACTCAGGAGCAATGTGTCCATTTACACGACTTGTTCATTTATTGCATATACTTGTGTACTGTATACTGAGTACTGTATCCATCCATCCATTTTCTGTACCGCTTATCCTCACTAGGGTCGCTGGCCAAAAGATAAAACATCAATGACCTCTAGGGACATTCAAGGATTAGCCACTGACATAAGTTTAGGTCAGATCACCATTACAACATGACAGAAATAATGGGTGCTAACTTACTGTAATAAATTATAAATAAATTACCTTAATAAATACTGTTAATAACATGCTTACTCTAACTTTCTCACTGTCATATGGACGGCCGTTGTCCAGAGTTTGCGTTCGTTTGGCTTTTCCTTTTTTTTTTTTTTTTTTCCACGCTGCGTTACTTGAGCGCGGCATGCTCCTCCTTGTGTACATTCTTCAGGTGCCCGATCAAATTTGTGTTGTAGCATTTAGATGACGTTCTCCACAACGTACTTCAGTTGTGCATAGACTGCAAATAACTTACGTGTTGTTTGTCTGAGACACCGCAAAATAGTCCCACATCGATGACGTGTTTTTTAACCGACAAGATTGAAAAAAACTTTATTGGCCGTCAGCTTGGCCTCAGGTAGGCGCTATCGATCAATGCTAGAACTAGAACTAGCAGACCTTCCAACAGCTTCTTCTCTCTTGCAATTAACTTCTTTAACACCTAACTTACAATTCCATTGCAACATCCTGGCAATTTTTTTGTCTTGAGTTTGTTGTCACATTTCTGTCGGGCCAATTATATTTGACTCGTGCACTCACTGTAGAAGTCTCACCATGCTGCACTATTTGCATATCTGTTGTTGACCAATACTGGCCACTGATGCCAGAGTAGCATCTGCTCCATTTGCACACTGATTGAGGAGTATCTGCAACATTTGCACAATCAACATTGTCCCAGATTATCGTACTACTCGCTTGAAGTCTCTGCGCCCTTTGCACAATGGTCATTGCACCGGACTATTGCAATATTAGTCATTCGAACTGCTGTAAATGCTAGAGGACTCTGCATCTTTATGCACAATTGTCAAAAATAAATAAATAAATTATGTACCGGCATTACCACATAACTAGCAAACCTTTATTGCTCAGTGACTGTTTTTTTTTTTTGTCAATGTCTTTATGTCTCAAAAGTGTTCTCTGTCAATTGACTGTCTGTTGTCGTATTGTCAATTACCGGAGACAAATTCCTTGTGTGTTTTTTGGACATACTTGGCAAATAAAGATGAGTCTGAGATAGTTACAGTACTGCGCCACAAGTCACGTGACAAGGCTAAAAATAAACTAGCTTTTAGATTCATACGCAATGGCGACGCGGAGTTAAATGTCTTGTGCGGAGCCGATCGATGATGTCATTGGTCGGATCGGAGAATTATGACATGAAAGCCAATCAGTATAAAATGCTAATTATTGGCCGATACCGATCACACCGATCTGATCGGCGTAAAGTCTAATATATGTGTGTATAAATATATATATATATTTATATATATATATATATTTTTTTTTTTTCATACACGAGGAAAAGCAACGGCTGAATCAAAAATGTTACTTACATGTCTTGCACCACAATGTACTGATGAGGGATCAGCCCATCCACACCATTGTGTCGGCCCTCCCACCAGTCCTCAGATGCCCGGTGATAGAGAAGCAGAGACGCTCCCTTCTTGAAGGAAAGTTCTCTCGGGCTGCGGCCCACATAATCGAATTTAGCGATGGCCTCGATTTGTTCAACCTCTGAAAATGAAATAACACACAAAATATGAGTTTCATAAACACTCTGACTGAGTTGAATGTCAAGAAGTTAAACAAGTCATTAAAGCATGGTTTACTCTAGCCTTTCAAAAACTGTACCTGTACTGTATATGTACTCTAACAGATCAATGCATTTTGCTTAGTCAACCAATAGAGGTCAGTAATGTCACATCCATCTTATCAAAGGTGACTACACGGTCAGCACCTATAAGCTCGGGAATGAGTCACACCATGGTCAAATTTCAAGTTAATGGGAATTTGTATTTGTTGAATGGATATCTTTCGGCTGGAAATGAAACAAGAAAGTGGCAGACTGTAAGAAGTTGCCTTAAGAATTATTCTTTTAAGAAAATATACATGTTTGATTATAGTTATTGCATTTTGACAAAAAGTTCCATGAGCACAATCAATCATATACTTTCTCATTAAATGCCTATCCGATTTATGCATAGCTGAAAAGAATGTGCTAGATTAGTGGTTCTCAAAACATTTTACACCAAGTACCACCTCAAAAAATACTTGGCTCTCCGAATACCACCATCATGACCAACATTAAAATACAGTTGTGAACAAGGCCTAAGTGTTCATCAAAAAGACACTAACATTTTGTACAGTTTAAACACTAGCACTGCGAAATGTATTGCACATAAAAGTTAAATAAACATTGTACTAAAATAAATGTTTTAAGATGTTTCAAATGCAAATGTATTTAACTTAAATATAATTGACCTAGACTGAGCCAGTAATTATAATGAGTACTACTAAAAGAACCACACTGAGAATAACTGCTGACTAGATTATGCTGAAAGTTATCATGATCCTTTAGGATTTCAAGGAAATTGTCCAATAAGATCAGAGAAAGGAATCATTTTCAAAATGTAAAAAATGAAAAGAAAATTTGAAAAACGCACAAAAAAAACCCACGTCAATTGTTTTTAATTAACATCTCACATAACACCTTACAGTTTCTTGCCACCTTCTTGTAGAGTTGTTTCGTGCACGAACGAATCTTTTTAGTGAACGAACAGAACCGAATCAGTTTATGAAATGATTCGTTCCTTTATCTTGGCCACCACCCGCCGCCGTCAGGCAAGAGTGTCGGCTGGGAGCGGAAACGGAACTGCTGAAGCGTTCTGTCACTCACTTCTGAATCTTCGGCGAATGACCAATGAGCAGCCAGCGTGCAGGCGAGGGCGGGACTTCATTAAACGTACTGCCATATGATTTGTGATTCGGCAGTGTTGTCAACCACTTCGGCGAATGACCAATGAGCAGCCAGCATCAGGCGCACTGTGCAGGCGGGGGAGGGCTTAAGTGAATTGAGTGATTCGTTCAGTGAACTGGTGGACTGAGCCACTGAAGAGTGATTCGTTCAGTGAACTGGTGTACTGAGGAACAGAAGAACTGAAGAGTGATTCGTTCAGGGGAGGGACTTAAGTGAACTGAGTGATTTGTTCAATGAGCTGGTGTCCTGAGGAGCTGAAGAACTGAAGAGTGATTTGTTTGTGATCCGCTAAGGAGCGATGTACTATTACGATGAGTGATTCGTTTGCGCAAGGAATGACGTACTACGAGTGAACGTACTCATGACTAATTTTAACCGCAAATCCTGACGTCCTCGCGGGGATAGCTTTCACTAGCAGCCGTTTCTTCAAGCTAACGGCTAATGTTGAGTCAGTCAAGCACATAGATTTAAAATAAATGTAACTTAATAATAAATGTTTTTACGTACACATACATGTCATTCCCTGTGTGTCTCTAATGTGATTATTAAAGCTATTTATTTCATAATATTAATAATAACACAAACTTCTATAGCGCTTCTCAAGACACTCAAAGACGCTTTCCACAAATCAGATGACAATAACAGCAAGGTGGGTGAGCAGAAAGCCCGGCTGGCGGGTGCTGGTGTTAGCGATGCTGTCCACTGCGGTGGAATGCAGAAAAGTCACGCTGGCTGGCGAGAGCCTAGCTGGACGTCAGAGGACGCGGAAGGATGGTCGTTAGCTGAGCTCGCTGCACCCATGTTCACGACTCAATACCGAAGCCGGGTGTTCGAGAGCTTTCTGAGAGAGATAGGTAGGTGATCATTTAGCTGAAGTTTTTTTTTCATTATTATTTTTAATAATCTCCCCACCTTTCCTTGTTTACAATACATGACAACAACAACGCATAGTCCTTCGGTGAATGTGTTGAGTGAACGTGAACCTCAGGGATGGATCATTAAATGAATGGGGAAGCACTTGAATGATTTTGTGAAAAATAACTGAACGATTCGGTGAACGAATCTTTTGAATGAACTGATTCGAATGATTCAGTACACTCAAAAGAACTGCCGTGCCCATCGCTACCTTCTTGTGTCATTATTCAACAAATAGAAATAATGTAACTCAAAGTTAGTTAGTATGAATCATATGGGGATTAATTATAGTCTTTATACCAAAGTTAAAAAAAAGTGAGATGAAAATCTATATCAGACAATCAACATTTTCAGCTATGTCCAACAAGAGATGATGAGACATGAGGTTGTAACAAAAAGAACCAGTGATAGTATCATGTCGGTTATGCAGTTGTGCACCCACAGCACAGAAGAAAAGCTATTCTTCAAAAGCCAAAGTTCCAAGAGAATTGCTGCTTCACGCTTGAACAAAGAGTGGGCACGGAGGGAGAGATTTGTGTGCTGGAGGAAACACACACGTGCATACATAAACACAGACGTGCACACGCACACAGATCAAAAGCCAGTGCTGAATGCCAGCACAAACCTCATTCACCTTTCTGTCAAAGGCATTTAATAATAAGGTCAATCTGTACTCGAGGCTTTGTGATTCCTAATCACATCAAAGACACTAATGAGAAATCTATAATTATTATTTTTTTTTTAAAGTTTTCAAAGTGAAAGAGTAAAAAATAAATACAAAAAGTAACATCGAGTTCAATCCTATCGATCACCAAAGCTGAATTGACAGAGTTCAAATGAAAATAGTTATTACTTAGTAGAAAGAAGAATACCATATTTAAGATAGATAGATAGATAAATAAATACATGATTTTAGTTTACTCATCTCCCACTCGCCACTGTACTCGGTACATCTATTGAGACCAAGTACTATTAATTAAACAATGTTTATTATTGCAGTTTTATTTTGTAACATTATACTGTACTGAGAGGTGTTGATAACATGTTGCTACCTTTAAATATATGTTAAAAGATTGGAGGTCACTGAAAGAAGTATTTTTTTCCCCCAATATTTTTCAAGATAACATTATAAATTCATCAGAAATAAAGTTCAGACATTTCAGATATGTGATTGAAAGAAGCACTGCTTTTTCAATGAAGATATTACAAATTCATCAGAAATATATTATACATTGTAAACGTGGAAAAAAAAAACACTTTTGAATGGTAATGTATACTGTATATTACAACGGTGTGTTTTCATGAAAAATGCAAAATTGTCTACGGTGACCCCAAATGTTTGAAGGCTAGTCTAGGTAAGCAAGGTAAGCAAAACACCTCCATCACTGACTAATAGCCAATGAATGTATTAATGAGATGGAGAAACGTAGCGCAATAAACTGTTCCTGAGTAGGTTACATAAATGACTACAATGATGACTACTATGCTTGTGCTGACCTTCATCACTTGTGTGTGGTTCAGTTCCATTGTCAGCTTCATCAAGAGTTCCTGGCTCACTGTGAGGGCTGTCACTGCATTGAAACACAAATTAATTTCAAAGCTAAATTAATAGGATATTGATCTAAGACAATGTCGACATTTTTTGAAAAAAGCAGTAAAATTAAATTGAAAAGTAGATTTCCCTTGCCTATGATGTTTAGTGATAGTTCACTCACCAGTATTCCTCGCCCCCAGTCATGCACTTTTCATAGACTGGGCCGTCCATTTCACGTAAACTGGGAAAGATGACTTCATTGTGGATAATGATAGTCTTGATGACCTCGTTCACATGCGCCTGGCATGACACGGGGTCCTGGCTGTCGGGAATGGGCATCAGCGTGGGACCAAAGCAGATGGCCAAGTTGTATGGATCCATCATGTTTTCGTCACTATACTGGGAGAGACTAGGCACAACGACATATTCTTTGTATACAAACGATAGTAAAAACAAACATAAAGCATGTCAGCCAAATTGGAGACAATTTTCTTTTCTGTACTTTGGCTGCTTTTACTTTCCGTTTTAGTGCCTGTTAGGTAAAATTAAGGATTTAAAAACACTAAACTGAGAGGAAGAGATTTGCTTTTTTAGGCATTACAAAAAGGATTCAATGTCCTGGTACAGGGGAGTCCTTGGTTTATGATGAAGTTCTGATTCTATGGCACCAAAGTAACCCAAATTTGTACACGATGTACCACTGTATGCTATGACTGTGGCCCAGTGCACAATCCAACGTCCATAAATGCAGGCTTGGATGAGTTTCGTGTGGAAGAACTTAAAAGCCTTAAGCTTTAACCCAGAACATCCCCTGTAGTTGCAATGATAGGTGTATGAATCATTTTGTCCACATTCAGTATGTCAATGGTTTAAGAGTGCAAAGAACTGACTTGTCTGTACATGGCAGAAACAAGTGGATAACTACAAACTCACTGATTGAGAAAAGCAAAAAGGTATCTCATGACAATGATGATGGTTCGAGGCAGCGTCACAACAATCTGCTGGATGTGATGCGCTCGCTCCGCTCCCGACTCCAGCTCTGAAACGCAGATGGAAATAAACAATGGTTGTTAGATTCTTTATTACTGATACCAAGGAGGTTTCTAACAGGATTATGCTATAACTATGGTTAGCTCTGCCCACGACATTCCACTGACTGGCCACCACATTCAGTCAGCGATGCTCAGTTTTGATTGACACTGTCAGAGTGGTGTTGCTGTATTTTATTTTTTTAAATGTAATTTAATTGAAATTTCTTAAGGTGAAATTCAACTTACACTCTGCCGTGTATTTTTTGTTGTTGCACACCATACAGAGAACCAGATAAAGGGCACCTCTAAAGTAATCAGAAAGCAGCATCTCTTCAGCAACTTAAGTGGGATAGGGACAGAGCCCTGCTGTCAATAACAAAAATCTGTTTCCTAATTGATGTCCACCTCCAAAAGGTTTATAATTGCCTATACAGTAGATGCCACAAGATAGCGGCAAAGTAATACTTGGCCGGATCCTCTCATCTCCAAAATCACTACTTCTCAGGAAATCAAAAAAATGACATCTGCTCGTTCAACTTTGTGTTATACCTGATATTTCTATCAAATACCTTTGCACACCAACATCAACACGACACCTCCCCATAAAAATGCTAATTGCTAATATAAGTCGCAAAAAAATAAATAAATCGATAATTCATTACACTGTCATTGATTAAAATGGTAGGACACGTTGCCACTGCCAGCCATGCGCATCAAAGTCTACTCATGCCGACCCGTTGACCAGCCAGAAAACCTTACTCTTCACAAAAACAAATGCCTGTGGTTACATCATCTTCCCAAACAATTTTTTCCAAGATATAAGAGCCACGAGTGGTGCAATAAATAAAAGAATTAGCTGACTAAGCACTTTAATATGGTGAAATTAATCCATCCATTTTCTGTACCGCTTTTCCTTACTAGGGTCGCAGGCATGCTGCGGGCGATCTGTACGCGAATTTATCTTCATGGCTGATGGTTTCCTTCTGCACCAAGCATTATTATATTATCCATTTTTAACATAACAGGCTTATTCAAATGTATCAAATGTATTTATAGTAAATAAAAGAGAATAGGTAAATCCACAGATATGCGGGAGCACTTAAGTTGCTATTTTTCCATTTTGTGTCTGGCACTCAAACTGCGACCCTACTGATCCAAGGCCCAAGAAGCACTTACAAACGAGCTACTGCCACCAACATCTTTATTATTGTGGCTGTATTGCACTGTATTATAATGACAGCTGAGCTGATTACCTCATTTAGCTACATGGGAGGTTTTATTTTCCTATCCCACATATGATTACCTTTATTACAGTACAATACAAATGATAGTTGCAGTCCGACTTAACAATAACATAACAGTAAACACCATCCTACATTACTGCTTATACAGAGCCCCACTCCATTTTAGCTAGGCAGTTAAATTAATCTGGATTTTAATAGATGCATCATCCTGCATTACAGACTGCGATACATTTATCACGCTTCAGGTATCACACAGGGAGCACTGGCGTTCAGATTGCTTCCATGTGTTGACTTCTCTTTTATTCGCAAGAACAGAGAATCTATGAAACTTTGTGGGTTTTTTTTCTCTTGGGCCTTTTTAATTGCACACAAACACAAACACAGACTCACACATCCGCTATGGTTTTGAATGCTTTGTGACTCACTGATGGTCGAGATGAAGTCCAGGAAACGCTCCTTTGGGAAGAGGGAGTTCTCGAGTCCTCGGAAATACAGTTTAAGCACTCCTGCCACTGAGTTGATGTCATGCTCATTGTGGTCATCTATTAAGGGATCTTCTCCTGACGAATCATAACAAATCGGCATTCAATGCTGACATTTGATGAGCTGCAGAAACAGTTAGCTTTCAAACAAATGATAGGCGAGATGATAACAAGAAGTGACTCACCTCTTTCAAATGAATTTTTAATATCATTGACTTCCACCTGTGATCCCGGTACTCGGAATATGCCTTGCTGCTGCAGGCCTGAACGGAATATATTGCAGATAGAATTAGGCAAGTTGCCATTATCCACACAACGCACAACATGACGCGGGCAACGTAATCTAGTCATATAGAGAGATATTTTATTTTGTTTTTTCTTCCTCCAGAAGGGGGCCCCCTCTGTGAGACATCACCATGTGGTTCCAGTTAGAGGGCCACTAATCAGTTTTCTGGAGTTTCATTAGGTCCAGATCCAGGGGAGAGGCCTGCAGGCTCGAGCAATGAGCTGAAGACAGATGTGAAGGTACACGGGGTGAAGCTAAGAGGGGCAGAGGAGGGCGGGGGTGGGTCTATCACAACTATGTGCGTGTGAGATCCCTGGTTACGAGCTTGTCAAATCTCCAGGGAGCAGGTCAAGTCTGTGTGCCCGCAGCTATTTGCGAAACTACAAACACTGCACTGTTTCTTGCAATAGTTCACAAACCCACTAAAGAGGCGAATGTTGTCTTTATTTTCTCTCTTTTTCAGTCTGAGAGCTATAGCATGAGGTGCGGATTACCGTAGAGGTTGATGTATCTGACACAGCTCTCGACCACAAGTGGAATTGGTTGACCTGAATCCTGAAATAAGAGGAGAATTATTAATACAGTGATATTCAAAAGAAAATCACCTGGATGCTCAATCATGCTGACGCATCAGTGGGTAGGTAATTACGATTAGGAAAGCAGGTTTAATGTTCTCAGTGGCCACAACATTAGACATGCCTGCATAAACCTATGACCTCCAAAATATAGGCTGTGTCACAATCTCAGAGAACTGAAATCACTATTTATGCACTAAAATGTTTTTTTGGTATACTGTTTACATCTAATATTGCCAGACGTGTGCAAATCTGTATTGTCTATGACCCTGCAGTGGCGGGAAGTAACAAAGCCCACATACTTTTTTACTGTACTTAAGTAGATTTTCAGTTTTCTGTACTTTACTTGAGAATATCTTTTTCTGATGACGTTTTACTTCTACTGCAGTCTTATCTTACATCAGAAAACAGATATCTGCACTTTCTACTCCTGACTTCGTCAAAATAGGCTTTTTTCAACCCCCGCAAATGACGACAATGTAAAAAAACAAAAAAAAAAACTAGAGAAAGGTAAATTCATGGATGAGATCTAGGGGTCTTTTAAGGCGGAAAAAAACGACAAGGAGGAATGTGAACTAGGGATGAAAATATTTGCCATCTATGGCCTTAACAAATAGAAGAGAACTGTTTGATGCTGTTGGGTCCAGTGTGACAGCCTAAAAACTAACAGCATCTGGCATTCACACATTGTTTGGCTAATATGAAAAAACACATACAAGTAACGCATATTTTTTTCAGTTGTTATTAGCTAATTTAGCATTTTTTTCAAGTTCACAACATTAGCAAAGCTATGGGAGTACATTTAGCGATAGCGTGGCTGGTGATTTTTGTTTATAAGTTATCAAAACGGGTATTGCATATAATTACAGTAACAATTAATTTTACGTTTTACTAGTATACTTAAGTAGTCTATATTTGTTTTTTAACTTTTACTTAAGTAAGAGTTGAATCAGTACAGTACTTATACTTCTATCACAGACTTTTTTTAAGTATGTGTATCGCTACTCCTACAGAGTGTCAGTACTTTTGCCACCCCTGGTAGATAGTGTATACTACCTTAGTACCTGGGGAAAAAAGATCCTTGGCAAAAAACTATGATTCTGATGACATTTTTTAATCGACACTATCAGATGTATTAAATTACCAAAAATGTTTATTATTGTGGGTGTACTAGTTTTCATTGATGTAGAACTGTACTGCTTAATACCAAGACATGCTTGTAGTATTTTGATCACTTGATCACTCCCGTGACCCTCGTGAGCATAAGTGGTACAGAAAATGGACGGATGGATGATTATTAATGTAACTACTTTAGAGAATCAACATAGAAACAGCTCTCTGTATGATGCCGTACCATTCTACATTTAAAAGAAAACACCGACAAACACATTGTTCAATTAATACCAATTAATAATCCTTTAAAAATGTAACTAAACTGAACATTATCTTTGTACAGTTTTGATACAACTATGTATTGCATTAGAGGTGTACCTAATGAAGTGGCCAGTGAGTGCTTATTCTCAGAGAGGTACCTGGATGCGAGTACGGGCATTCCTTCTCCCTCTTGGAAGAGCAGCACAGCAAAGTAGGGTACAGCAGAAGAGAAAGGAGAGCAAAGAAGCACAAAGTTAGAGCAAGCAATCAGATGAGGAAAGAGCTCCTCGTGTAGTTAAAGGAGGCGAAGCACGAGGACTGAACAACGGGGAAGCCACACATGTGCAGTGAGGGACAAAGCAAGATGTCTCCTTCCACCCAAATAAGTGACTGGATTTGTGAGCCAGAGGCAGTAAATTGTGTGTGAATAAAGAGACAGCCAACTGCCGTTCTGCCTACACTGGCAGCACCACAGAAGGGAGGAAGAGGATTAGAGGTTAATCAAAGGTTACGTCATGACGGAGGGCGGCGGCAAGGCAGAAGAACAAAAGGCCAAAATGAGGAAGAGAAGGAAGATGAGAGGCTGGAGCCACCTCCCCCCTCAGGACCCACAGGGGCTGCTCAGGCATACACTACCACCACAAGAGGGTACCTTGACGAAGGTCTCCAAATTGCCATTAAACAGCTTATGGTTATAGACGGAGCGCGGTCTAGGCTTCCGCATTTTCTGGGGTTTAGGGGGAAGGGTGGGGGGCCTAGGAAACGATGGACAAAAGGAATATCACCGCCATAATATTTACAAACCTCAAGCTAATCATGAATATTTACATTCCGGGAAGAATAGTACAGCTTCAGCAACCATTTGCATTTGAGAACACAAAAAAAAAAAAACAATCATAGAATTCTTGTTTGATATAAACTGAGTGTGTAGAATTATAATGACCTGACGTCACGTCACTCAACGGAATACATGAATTTTGCAAAAACAACACAGGTTATTGAAACTAAAATCAATAATCCTTCACACTCATTCACTGCCATTAACTGCTAAAGGAGTCAAATATCCATTTTAACTGAGACAGCTGGCAGTCAGTTATGGTAATACAAGGAATTCCACTGAAAAGACATTCCTTATTCGTGTGTAAAAATTACAAAGATTAACATAAATGTAGAGTTTAAATCTTTGTTCTTGACTGTGTGGAAGAGAGAGAGGACCACATTTATTTTGACACAACCTTGATCACATATGTACAGAACAATATAAAACATACTCATCCGCCAGAACATTTGATACAACTGCAAAATATAACGCGTTTCAAAACAGGAAAGAATATATGTATTTTTTGCCTTAACAAAGAACATGCTCAGTTTTTATTGACATGGTCATAATTTAACAGGTATTAATTTAACAATGTTTAACATGGCAGTTGTAGTTTGCAGTGGCGTTGAACTACAATGCATCATATAGACAGCTGTTTCTAATATGCTGGTAGAAAAAAATAACTATTGAATCACATCTGGGAGCAAAATATTAAGAACAATTCTCAGGATGACGTAGTATAGCTCTACAACCACAACAAACCACAACAATAAAGGTAATGTTAAGCAGAACCTTTTGATGAATCTCTAATTGTGCAAGTGTACTTAATGATGTGCCCTATGAGTGTATAAACCCTTTTTAAAAAAAACAAAAAAAAAAACACAACTATAGGCTATAATGAAATAAACCTGTAAAAATCTGTAATTGCTTTAATTTTTTATTTGCCAGCGGCACTGAATATTCTAAATGTCTGGACTTGATGAAATGAACAGATGCTTTGAAAACTGATCTGAACGTACCTTGTGGTTCCGCATTCAGCTCTTTCCCCTGAGGAGAAGAGACAGACAAGAGGCAAATGTTTTATATTAGTGCTGGAAGTGAATATATTAACCAGACTGCAGTGTCCAGCCTGAGAAGGACAAATGGAGCACCACAAGCGCCATCGCTTGGACAATGCTATTGAGCAATAGACGATAAAGCCTCGGGAGACCCGGAGGACATGATGCGGGAGAGGGAGGGGAGGCGCACATGTGCACGTCGGCGAGGGAGGTGGTCCACCAGCGGTGACACAGAACAATGACTGTGCTGCTTCATTGAGCCTTTTGTTGTACCTCACAATTTATATATTTATGCTGCGTGTTCCTCCCAAAAACACATCACTCACAATAACTGCTTTGACAAACATGTGAATGTGAAATTAAAATCCTTATTAAAACACACACATACACACACATATAAACAGATAAAATGCCTACAAAAGAACACAATTCATTTGTGCCAACAACCAGGTGGTTTCTCTTGAAATGAGTGCCTGTCAGCTCGAAGGGAATCCATGCACAACAAAAGCAACAATGGCACCAAAGTACTTCAACAGTTTCTCTTCAAACCAAGCCACAATGGAGAATCACAGCAAGGGCTCAGCCACTTCTCTATACATCATTCTGGCATAAGGGACCAAACAACAGCAAGTTCCCCACACATCATTCCACCGATTACCGTGTTTAGCTCTGGCCGACCAATCGCACAATTGTACACTTCAAACCTCAAAAACAAGCCCTTAAATGATGCATATAACCTCATTTCACCTGCACAATCTTATGGAATATTATATTATCCAGTTTGTATGAAAAATCTGAGGATGGTAATACTAATTTTTGTTTTTTTCTAAGCTACACAAGAGGGCTACACCACTACAAAGTACAACCACAATTAAATTGTGGAATTTGTGGTATACAGTGGTGCCTTAAGACAAGAGTTTAAGTCAATCCGTGACCACGCTTGTGACTCAAAATGCTCATATCTCAAATCATATAGCCCCATTAAAATGAACGAAAATACCATTAATCCGTTGCAGCTTCTGAAAAAATGGAAAATAGCACTCTATCATGTTGTACTTTATAAAAATATACAGTAATGACAAAATTAAAGAGAATGCAAAAAAATTACGTTTTTGCTTTAACTGAATAGACATTGTGCTGCTCCTTGGATCTCATTAAAGTGACAATGATGTACCTAGAGAACAGCACAAACTGTACAATAAAAATAATGTGGACTTTTTACGTACCAACCAGTATTAGTGCATGACATGATGTTTTTATTAGGCACCGTGTGGCATGCAGTTTCATCTTGTACCTGGTGACATGCTCATACACAGCCCCGCACCGATGTGACAGTTTGGACAAAAAGCGGCGAGCTAATGAGCACAGCACAGCCCTGATTGATCACCTGAATAATTAAGCATGGGTGGTACCTGGAGACGCCATATGCCGCGCTCATGTGCTTGCTGCTGCGCCGCCACAGAGGTAAACAAACGCAAATCTGCCCAAAGACGGATGGAAACTGCTGTATAATTTGAGGATTGGTTGTTTGCAGTAGAGCTCAAAAAGGCAGAAGGACAGAAGATGTTATCAAGTAAGTAAATGTATCCTCAGCTGTCTGGTGTGCTCGTCGATTAGGAAAGAGCTTGATACAAGAGCAGCTGCAGAGATGAAGCTGGACCTTCTGATTGATTAGGCGTAAAATGGTCACGGCTGACCAGGTGACCAGGGCACCCATGGGAGTGGGAGGGACCAAAAGAACAATTTACTTATTTTTTTATTACCCTTCGTGGGTTTAAACAGCAGCAAAAAGGGAATAACAACAAGCGCTATAGTTCAATTTAGCTCATTACAGTAACCATTTTTTGGAGTATAAAAAGTGGCAAAAAAAGTACTATAATAATAGGCTGTTTTATGGCACCCCTCCTTGGGGTACCAACCACAATACTATAGTACCCAAGGGTGCAATTAGCTACCATTGCAGTCCATTGATTGGTCAACAGTGGATTGTCACTTCCACATGACAGGCATGGAATAAAAAAAAACTAAACAGTTGCAAACTAAACCAAATAAACTTTGAATTGGTGCTATGCTTTTATACTATGTTATACTATTATATATCTACAGTATATACCCATTGGCTAGGTCAGGGTTTAACATACTGTCAGGGTCTATAACACAGGGGTCACCTGGCTCAAGGGTCCTTCTAACTGGGGCACCACAAATGGCCTCTTGACCGACGATGCCACTTCTGACACAATTTTTCATGTCGGAGGATTATCCTCTACCTGGATGGAAGGCCCGTTTATTTTTTTTAGAGAAAAAAATGCATCTTTTTCAGAATAAAAGGCGTAACATTACGAGAATAAGGTTTTTTTTTTTAATTCACTTGTTCAAATATGACTTTCTCCCCCAACTTTGACTTTAAATCGTAATATCAAGACTTCTTCTTCCAAGTGAGTATGGATGGCCTTATTCGCAGAAAATGTCACTTCCAATGTCCCTGTTTTGTACCCAATTCGGCACGCTCTGACGTTCTTCAGTGGGCCCACAATTCCAAACTTACCTGTCATCCGGGAATCACCCGCACCATCCAGTTCGTACAACAACACTTCTGGTGGCCCAGCCTGGTTAAAGACAGACGGGAGTTCGTCCAAGCCTTCTCCGTCTGCGCCCGAGGAAAGATTTCACATCTGCCCCCAGCTGGTCTGCTGTGCCCCTTACCTATCCCGAGCCACCCTTGGTCCCACATCACCTTGGACTTCGTTACCGGCCTACCCCCCTCTGAAGGTAACACCATTATTCTTACTGTCATTGATCGTTTCTCCAAGCGGGTCCATTACGTACCCCTTCCCAAGTTACCCTCTGCCTTTGAAACCGCATCCCCGTTGACATCGTCCACAGTTCTCCTCCCAGGTTTGGAAGGAGTTTTGTAAGGCAGTGGGCGCAGCAGCCAGTCTGTCCTCTGGTTACCATCAGCAATCTAACGGCCAGACGGAGCAGGCGAATCCAAATCTGGAGTCTGCTCTGCGCTCCGTGGCTGCACACAACCCCACCTCCTGGAGCACCTTTTTCCTGTGGGTGGAATATGCCCACAACTCCCTCACCAGCTCCGCCACAGGTATGTCTCTTTTTATGGCTTGTTATGGTTTCCAACCACCCCTCTTTAAGGAACAGGACCACACTGTGGCGGTTCCTTCGGTGAGGGAGTACCTACGTCAGGTACAATCCATCTGGAAGGACGTCAGGGCTGCCATGATTCGGTCAGCCGTAATAAACAAGCGGTTGGCGGATCTGCATCGCTCCCCTACGCCTGTTTACAAGGTGGTTCAGTGGGTTTGGTTCTCCTCCTGCTACCTTCCTCTCCAGACCGAATCACATAAGCTCATGCCATGTTTATTGGTCCCTTTCCGATCACTAAAATCATCAATCCCACATCGGTTCAGTTAAAGCTCCCTCCGTCTCTCAAGATCCACCCAACATTTCATGTGTCTCTGCTCAAACCTGTCCCCCACAAGTACACTCTATCACACTGGGATCACTAGCCCTAGCCCTAGGTTCTTCCAAGTGGGCACACCACAGATGACCCCATTTCCGAAACCATATGCCACGGAAGTCTGAGGAGTAGTACTCTCAACCTGGAAAAAAATGTTTTGCGGACTGTACCATACCGCTTGGTGGAAAAGTTACTTAAATATCTTTGAATCCATCAATTCCATATAATTTTCTTCTGCATTAAGAATCTGTTTCAAACCTCATTCCCTGACGCCTATATTAGGTAAGACCTGTATCTGCTTTAACCCGGAAAGCAGAGAGATAGTGTGGGTCACATTTACAGAGGGTTGATGCGATGTGAAGATTCTTACCTTCACCAAGGGTCTGCTTCAGCAAGTCATGCTTGGCCTGCAGCTTAATGATGAGGTTGCTGCCATTCAGGTACTCCTTGAATTTCTAAGGGCAGAGATTAAGACGACAATGAGTGAGTTGCGCCTCTCATCCCGCATAACCCCACCCAGCTCACGGAAACGCTAATCGAACCAGGATAATGTCCATTTGTTTGGTGTTTAATTGACATTTTAATTGAAACATTGAAACAAGCATTAGATGGACTTACTGAGAGGTAGAACATTTCAGTCTCCTGTTGGTTGGCCCTCCTTTTTGCAACATTCATCTTGCTCATGTAGGACTCGGAGGCCAGGGACTTGATGGATTCAGTGGAGCGGCTATGTTGGAAGGCATCTGACACATCGAAATCCTCCACTGTCAGCATGTCCTGCAGAGTTTGCATTGTGGCGTCCAAGGTCTTTCGCACCTGCACCAAAAACGGGAACGTGAAAAAGGAAAGCAGATGTCAAATGATGCGATGCCTATTTAGCCCTTGAGAAGAAAAAAAAGCACTGACAGAATATTAAACGACCGTATTTTCAAGGGTGAGATAAAATATAATTTGCATTCCAGTGAAATGAAAAGCTAGTCACATCTGAATAAAGGAGGAAACAGCTAAAATTGATGAGTGCAAATACATACACATTTTTGAGCGGGGCATAGATTGATAAAGCTCATTTCCAGTAATGGCACGCTTTATCCATTATTACATATAACAGAAGACACGTTGAGGGAGAAGAGGCACAGCAATTGGCACAGGGACACGGCTTATTATCACCTCCATTTGCACCTATGTGTCTGCCGCTTTTTGATGAGAAAGCCCTCTCTTCATCATCATAACACACACTTTTATACAGAAAACAACACTGGC
This sequence comes from Phyllopteryx taeniolatus, assembly GCF_024500385.1. Classification (NCBI taxonomy): domain Eukaryota; kingdom Metazoa; phylum Chordata; class Actinopteri; order Syngnathiformes; family Syngnathidae; genus Phyllopteryx; species Phyllopteryx taeniolatus. The sequence goes on from NC_084510.1 coordinate 18,973,032, forward strand.
ACAGTGACAAGGCACTAAATAAATTCTCAGCTCCCGCAGTGGGAGGGTCAGCCTAGAGTAATTGCAATGAGGACAGATGGTGATGTGGGCCTGCTATGTGGCTCCAGGGACCAACAGACAGACCTTTCTCCATTAGGGGGGGGGGTGGTGTTGGGGGGGGGGGGGGGTATTTGGGGGTATTTTGGGGGGTACACACTAAGCCCCCTTAAATCCTCACCTCCTCATTCTCAATCTTCAGTGTAGCCAAGCGAGACTGTAGTTGGTGGTAGCGCATCAAGAGCTCAGTCTGGACGGGCTGCTGGGCACTCACCTGGCACACCTGAGCAGAAGGAGCAAAAGGATTCAGATACAGATGGATGGGTGGTTAGCACTGCCGCCTTACGTGAATAGGGTTACTAGTTTGAATTTTGCAGTTTGAATGGACTGCTTTGGGTCTGTCCCACTGCAGTTAATAAAAAAAAAAAAAAAAAAAGCATTTTAGGTTTATTGAAAACGGACAGGTGGCACGGTGACCGACTGGTTAGCACATCTCCCTCACAGTTCTGAGGACTGGGGTTCAAATCCCGGCCCCACCTGTGTGGAGTTTGCACGTTTTCCCCGTGCCTGCGTGGGTTTTCTCCGGGCACTCCGGTTTCCTCCCATATCCCAAAAACATGCATGGTAGGTTGATTGAAGACTCTAAATTGCCCTTAGGTGTGAATGTGTGCGCGAATGGTTGTTTGTTTCTATGTGCACTGCAATTGGCTGGCGACCAATTCAGGGTGTACCCCCCCTCTCGCATGAAGATTGCTGGCATACGCTCCAGCACGCCCGGGACCCTAGTGAGGATAAGCGGAACGGAAGATGAATGAATGAATGAAAACGGACACATATTTGGTCACATGTGCGTAAATGTCTGTCCAGGATGAACCCCAAGTTTCACCCGAAGTCAGCAAGGATACGCACCGGCAACTTATCACTTTTCATGCATTTAGATTTTACGGCATTTGTTTGTTATCGATTACATACCGTATTTTAAACATAATGATTCCGAATGCCGACTTTCAAATTATTGTCGACTTAAGGCGCTTACACACTACACTTGGCTTTCGCGGGGCCAACTTTGGGGTAGGTCACAGTACAGAGCAGGGACGACACCGGCATGGTGTAAGCTTGCCCATATTTGGCGCTGGTTGCTAAGCGACTGAACAGGAAGTGCTGGTTGCCTATTAAACAAATGTTAAGTAGGCCGCAGCTCGGCAATATGCATTTGTCACTGTTACAACGGAAAGCTCTGGCTTTGCTCATAATAAAAAGGACAGGGGTGTGAGCAGTGCATGTGTGGCTATGCTATATTTTATTTTAAGAAAACATTTTTTTTGTTAAAAATGCTTAAATCACATAGTTCTACAACTGTCAGCCAACTGAGTACATCAAAAGTAGTGGTGAGCTCCCTTCATCGCTCTGCCTTTTTTTTTTTTACCAAGTCACAGTATGTCATCTGTCATGTCTCTTAGAGCTGAGGAAACTGGGACACCACAGTAACTGTTGATTCCTCCATTTTCTCCTCTTTCTTTTCTCTGCTGTTTTCACTGTCGAATTCCGCCAAAATCTCTCTTTTGTCACATTCCTCCTATTGGATGTCACAGCGCACTGCCAGATGAAAATGAACATTTTTCATTTCACAGCGACAGGCACTCACCTCACGCAATACCACCTTCCGTGGCATTACATTGCAGCGTTGCACCACAGCACCAGATACAGAATGAATGGTTTGAGTGCAGTGTTAGAAGGCCTTTAGCCATAAGGTACTGAGCAGCTAGCACAGAGACAAGAGTAGAAACGCCCTACCTTGCAATGCAAAAAAAATCAAAAATAAAATAGGCAAAATATGAAAAATCCTTCATGGTCACCGAACCGAGCTCTTATTATTGGCTGACATCTAATGTAATGTCAATCTTTTTCCCCAAAATTTTAGTCAAACTCTAAATTGTACGACTGCTATTCCTGACCTGTATTGAGCCAAGGCACATATTTTACATTACAAAAATCTCATTGCACACAACCAAACAAAAATGTCACAGAAAAGTATAAATATATACACTAAAAGAATGATGATCTCGTCTCAATTTACTCACAAATGAACTTAGTGTGAAATGTGGATCTGTTTAGTTGAAAACAAAGCTATAATTCTGTTGTAAGAATTGCAACAGGTGAATACATAGGTTAATTACACCTTCTCCAATCTCATGGAAGAGCATTTAATTGTTCTGCCTGTCACTATTTGTAGTAAATACAAAAAGTAAAATTGGATAATTTCCTGCAGCACATGGAACATCTTATGATCATTACACAGTGGTTAGGAATCACTCTGTTAGAGGATCCACTGTACAGCTCACTATCACTGTCTATATTTAAAAAATAAAAAATAAAAAAATAAATCAATATTTTGACAGAATATCAAAGTGTTCAGGTGTAGAATTTAAAGTTTTGCACACAAAATCCTATTAAATGGAAACATGCTGAGCACACAGAGCATCTCACCTCATCTCCCATGTGAGGCAGGTACTCGAAGCGCATAGGAGGGCAGAACACCTGGTTATGCATATCCATGAGCTTGTGTTTGTCGCTGCGAGAGTCCAGGTTGTCCACCGCGTTCTCGATGACATCGAGTCCCTCGTGGCGAGACGTCTCCAGGTTGTACTCTGCGGACAAGTAGGTCCTAAAGGTCCGCCCCAAGCTAGCGTGGTATCCCAGGTCGCAGCACTGTGAAGACATGTCAGATAAATTAACAGAAAAAAAACTTTGTGGTTATCATATTGGAAATGCTGACAGAACAGCTTGCAGGGAAATATGAAGGAATGCATTTAAATCCCAAAATGATAACTTGATCTTCCAAAACAGGAGCTGGCCTCCAGATAAGAGTTAGCCTCACAGGACACCAGGGATAATTACAGAGCTTTATCACACTGAGCGGTATGAAGTAGGTCAAATTAAGCAAAGGGATGTTTTGGTGGGAGCTTAGAAGGAGCTGGGGGCGACTGTCAGTTGTGTGAATCACTAAGCAAACACTCTTTAGTGCTCGTTGGCCAAGGGAATGATCTCTTTACTTTGGTGCAGCCTCAAAAAGTCACTCAAATGAAATAGGAGAATGAACGGGTGACGCAAATTAGCAGGTTTTTTTTTTTTTCTATAAGCAATGTGAAAACACACTCAAATATCCAAGTCTGCTGATGCTGGCATAAGGATGATTGAACGCATTTACATTTAAGCACTATTGACCATATCTCTTCCTTCTCAGCAAAATAAATGTTTACCTAAATATTCAGTGCTGCATACAGTATTCAGGTTTGGGAGGAGGAACAGAATAGATTTATTTGAATCCAAATTGGTATGTTTTGCTTCTCTTACTTCAAGTACGATCAGTGATGGTGTGTATTTGAGGGTGAATGGCTGACTGTCTCCATGTGCCCTGTAACTGACTGGTGACCCGCCCAGTTCAACTTTCGGCTGAAGTCAGCTGAGATAGGTTCCAGTTCCCCACGACCCTTAACAGGATAAGCGGTACAGAAAATGGCTGGCTGGCTGGTTGGATAATACAAAATATTGTAGCATCGGAGGAATCCCCAGCATGCCTAGTGGCATTGTATATAGTTGTAAAGTGTTGTATAAATGCTGTGCTCTTGTTAGTCAGTGTTAGTTATCCCCGAGTAGTGTTAATAGACTTTATGATTTGTTGTTTGTTAACTGTTGTTTATTATTTTGCACCTGGAGTGACAGTCACATCGCGACCAATCACCCTCCTCATTTGTTGCTCACTGATGCAGTGGAGTGACCAGTGTTTGCTGTTGATCTTTGAAGAAAAGCTGTTCTTCATCAAAGCCACAGTGCCTCTTTCTTTTCTGTGTGACTCCCTGTCACCACAATGCTTAATTGATTAGATATCTTTGAATGCAAGTCTGCTTTTGAGAAAAAAAAAAACATTGTTTTTGTATAAAATAATTATTAAAAAACAGTTCAGTTAATTCTGATTTTAAGTTGGCTGAAATTTATGGGAAATCCCCTTTACATCCATATGTGCAAGTGGTTGTACTGTACGTGCTAAAACATATCCATATTTGGGCCATTTGTATAATTATACCTGCATAGGAGTCTACATAACCCACCATTACACTAATCTTCAATGCACTTTACTGGGTTACAGAAAATATTTTATTACTTTACCTGTTGTTAACCTTAGATTTAAGCACCCTAAGTGATAGACAGTATACATGGTTGCAATTGTATTCGTTTAGATTGTACTTGTTAATATTGTACATTTAAAAGAATCCTGCTACTGCTGTGTATTTAAAGTGTTCTGAAGTTAAACAAAGGTGTTTAGGTTTCACACAATCGCATGTTCTACATACAAGCTCATGCTGACACCAAGGACCAACATGTATCATACTGGAAACACATTGTTAAAGATCTTTACTGATGCAGATTCTGAGTGACAGAGTGGAATTCTTGCTGAGTGAATGTCAGCATTTGAAGCGTGCTGAGTAGTCAACCCCTTTTTCTTCCTCTGCCCTGCAATGGCAGTCAAACTAGACATCCTTACAATCCTGTTCCATGCAGCTCAGAAGGGATTTGGTACGCTATAGACCATTCAGCATCCAGACACTGCTTCCAACCAAGCAGAACGAGACCAAAAGGGCTGAAATAGCCACAAATCAGTGGCAACCGGTTAGCATTTGCATATCATCAACAACAAAATGATACTGATATGAAATACATTTTCTGCTATGGATCACTACATAAGCATTCAAATTAAATGACATCGTGTCTGACCTGGAAAATGTGAATTGTCTTCAATGTCTGATGTAGTACCATATGGTGGCCCAGCCTCAGGGAACACCATGATGATCAGAATGTTAAAACATGCAAAAAATAATAGAAGAAACAGGTGCACTGAAGGGGTGTCTTTCTAATTTGCAACAACCGCTTTTCTTCCATTGGGTTAGAGAAGATACTGTCGCTTTGCCTTAGGAAAGTGTATTTAGTTTAAAGCACACAATCCACTAACTAACACTAAGAGACAATACAAAACACCATTGACAAGCTAACGAATAGCATCGGTGTTGCAGTGAATCAATGAATAATTGAACACAAACAGTGGAGCAACACATGTAGACAGACATAACAAAACTCACAGGCATATATTCTTTATCCTCTGCAAAGAATGACTAACATCCCGCACTTTACCGTCTCCGTGTATGTCCGTATGTCTGTATTAAACTTCCCCGAGGTGGCCAAGAAAGAGCAGCACAATGTCAACGTAAATGAAGCAAAAATGTGGCAAAAAATGTTTCATTCTTAACATTTGATTTGTATGTCATTATGTATGTTTTTATCCAGTACAATATTATAGAGTGCTAGTTTCCTTATTAAAAACATCCATCAATTTTCTTCACCGCTTATCCTCACTAGGGTCGCGGGCGTGCTGGAGCCTATCCCAGCTGATTCTGGGCGGGAGGCGGGTACACCCTGAACCGGTCACCAGCCAATCGCAGGGCACATAGAAACAAACAACCGTTTGCACTCACACTCACATCTACGGGCAATTTAGAGTCTTGACAAAATTGTATTTTTTTGGGGGGGGCTGGAACAGATTAATGGAATTTCTAACCAAATCAACGTGGAAAGATGATTTGAGAAGTGTTTTGAGTTACTAGCGTGGTCACAGAACAAATTAAACTTGTATCTCAAGGCACCACTGTACATAACCCGTGTATCCACCTGTTGTGAAGTCATTGAGACAAGGTCATCATTAGTACCACTAAATATATTTTTAGTGACATTTTCGTTCGGTGGTGTGCTGTGAGCTTTTTGATGTAAAATATGTGCATTGGCGCAACAAAGGTTGAGAAACACTGATCTATATAAAGTATGTGCCCTGTGATTGACTGGTGACCAGTTAAGGGTGTACCCGCCAATCGCTAGAAGTCAGCTGGGATAGTCCATAATGAGGACAAGTGGCACAGAAAATGGGTGGATCAATGCATGTGCTGAATACGACACTGCAACTGTAACGATCAGACAGAAAAAGATTATCCATCCAGTGATTTCAACCATACAGACTAAGAAAAAGCAAATAGAGTCAGTCTACCAAGTCTGATTAAGTTAGCACGTCAATACCCTCAACAGTGTTTACACTTGCTGGACTAAATTTGGGAAAGGCTGTACAGGAATTATGCCTGTGTTCCTAATGTTGTGGCCACTGAGCTTAAGGCAATGGTGTGTCGTAAATGCATTCATTCACGTAATTCCACACAAGGCGTTAAAGAGTATGATTAAGAATTTGTGTCGAACACTAAGGGTAAGGACAAGAAAATGCAACCTGGCCAAGTTGCGCGTGAGACAGACAGTGAAATCCACACGTCAAATCTCAGCTGAGCCACATAAACAAACATGTCGCATACTTACGTCTATCATATCAGCGACATCATGGATGTAATATTTGGCCACCACAGCGTTCGTTGCAGCCAGGTTCAACAAATAGTCATTGCGCGCTTTGGTGCATTTCAGCTTATTCTCTGAGTACTTGGCTTGCCTCTAGAGTAGAGAGAGAGAACAGATGAAGGGAAAAACACATCACTGCGGGTAAATCAAGCAAATGTGTGTGTGTGTGTGTCTGTGTGTGTGTGTGCACTGAGGCAGCTGCAGTTCTGGGACACTCCGAGAGGCAGGGATGGCAGCGGGAAGTTTGGAAACACTCCAGGGAAGCTGCATCTACATTAGTCATGTGTTAAGCGGTGCAGGCAGGCTCGTATTTAGTCATGAATGTATTTCTCAGCACTCAGGAGACTGCACAATGCTGACAAAAAAGGTTGCGACTTTAACAGCTGGTACAGTCAGCGGGGATAACGCATCTAATGAGAGCCAATACAAGAGATGCAGCACAAATTATGCCCCTACAAATACCAAACAAACGTTTGCTACATGACTGGGGCTAAAATTTAAAAGCAGTTTAGTCGACCACCGCTTACTCGCGGTTTGGCACCTGCAGATTCACCTATTTGCAGATTTATTTTCATTATTATTAGTTTTACATGAAAAAATATATTTTTTCATTTCTTCAAAAAAAAATTCAATTTTATTTTTCTTTTATGGGTGGGAAGCAAGCCAATTAGCCACACTAATTAAATATATATTTCTTTTGGTTTATAAATAAAATAATAATAATAATTTAAAAGCAGTTTAGTCGACCACCGCTTACTCGCGGTTTGGCACCTGCAGATTCACCTATTTGCAGATTTATTTTCATTATTATTAGTTTTACATGAAAAAATATATTTTTTCATTTCTTCAAAAAAAAATTCAATTTTATTTTTCTTTTATGGGTGGGAAGCAAGCCAATTAGCCACACTAATTAAATATATATTTCTTTTGCTTTAAAAATAAAATAATAATAATCATTTAAAAGCAGTTTAGTCGACCACCGCTTACTCGCGGTTTGGCACCTGCAGATTCACCTATTTGCAGATTTATTTTCATCATTATTAGTTTTACATGAAAAAATATATTTTTTCATTTCTTCAAAAAAAAATTCAATTTTCTTTTTCTTTTATGGATGGGAAGCAAGCCAATTAGCCACACTAATTAAATATATATTTCTTTTGGTTTAAAAATAAAATAATAATCATTAAAGTATAATGGGTGTCAATTATGCAGAGTTTCGCTATTTGCGGTCTGCCTTGGTAGGTAGGCTATTTCCACCTCAAAGTGTGAGGCAGAGACAACATCAATAGTTTAGAAACGGGGGACTAGAGGGGTGGAATGTTCCTTGCTGCACTGCTTCATAAAAAGTGCTCAATTCCCAAGCAAGCGCCATCCCATATAAATCAGAAACACTGTCATCTTCTGAGCCTTTTGATTTCCTGCACCTGATATATAAAGGGAATTTCATTTGCATGAGGAAATTCCAGAGGAAGCCCCTGAGTGAAAACTATTGAAAGTAACAGTACTCTGCAGCAGTAGAATGCGAGCTGAGCTTTGCTTTTAGTCTAGAGTTCTGCAGTCTCCTCAGAGTTTTTCACTGCACTAGCTTAGTTTGCTGCAGTTTATTGGTATTCATCATATATATGTGTGTGTGTGTGTGTGTCTATATATATGTATATATATTAGGCTCCAGCACGCCCGCGACCCTAGTGAGGAGAAGCGGCTCAGAAAATGGATGGAGGTTATGCTTAATCTCTGTGGGTTTTGCTTATTTGTTTTGACTTCCTGTCGACAGTTAATACAGAGGAACAAGCAAATGCCACTAAAGCAGCGGTGTGCATATTATGGCCTGCGCGGCAAATACAGTACACTAAGGCCCAAAGCCCACTCCTTTGTTTAATTCGACCGTCCAAAAATGTAAATGATATAGAGTCCTGTGATATTTGTTGCATTAACCATTTCCCTAAAATTGGTTAAACAAATGAATGTTTGTAACTAATTTATCTGATTAAATAATTGGTTAATTGATTGTATTGCAAAGTTTAGTAGAATGAACATTTTTTTATTTTCCACTTTTAAATCATATTTTCTTGCATGCTGTTTTAATAGTATTTTTTTATTTTATTTTTTTCTCTTTGTTTTAAATGTTTATAAGCTGTTTTTTTCTTTGTTTTTAAATGCTTTTAATCATGTAAAGCCCATTGAGTTACCTTGTGTATGAAATGTGCTATATAAATACATTTGCTTTGCTCTGCTTTGCTATTTGTTTAAATAGATTATACTTACATGAATAAATGTTAAAATCGGAGTAAATTATTTATTTTTTTAAATTAACTAGTTGACAGATATTTTAAATGATTTTCAAACATTTCATTTATTTTAGTTGGTGAAATAATTTAAGTTTAACTCATGACAAATAACATGAGAATTAATTAGTATTTAACACAATTTTTTAGCTCATCTACACTGAACAAAATTATAAACACTTGTTTTTTGCTTTTTTTTTTGCATTTTCAGACTTTTTCTATGTACACAAAAGGCCAATTTCTCTCATTGTTAACAAATCTGTGTGTTTGTTCGTGAGCACTTGAACACCCAAATAATCCATCCACCTCACAGGTGTGTCATACCAGGATGCTGATTAGACAGAATGATTATTGCACAGGTGTGCCTTAGGTTGCCCACAATAAATGGCGAGTCTATAATGTGCAGTTAAACTATTGGTTTTATTTTGTTTCATTTATTTGTTTTGTTTCATGTTAGTATTTGTTTTATTGTGGACAACCGAAGGCACACCTGTGCAATTATCATTATGTCTAATCAGCATCTTTGATAAACCACACCTGTGAGGGGATCAGTGAATTGAAGCTACATTCAAATCTCAACAGAAAAACTTCCTCTTTAAGCTCTATGCAAGTGAACAACTCTACCGACATCATCCTTTGCAGTATTAAGATATCCTGGAGATGCTCACCTTCTCTTTCATCTTCTCGATCTTCCGCACAGAGCTGCGTCGGGACTGGCGGTCTTCGTGCCGCAGGAGGTTCACGTTGAGATCTCCCGACTTGCTGAACTGCTTTTCCTCCTGTTTCTCTGCGTCCTTCAGCTTGCTTTCGGCGCTGATGCTCTCCGTGTGGTACATGTGGTACGTCTTCATTACCTGTGGGAGGAGCGACGCCAAAGTTCAACAATGGCTGTCATCATCATGCTCATCTCATCATCTCATTGGACAGACTCAATACACTAGCCCAATTTCATTGTAAACTGTGCAATGACAATAAAGATTCTAAATCTAATTACCAGGCTTCTGGGGAAGCTGGAGCAGAAGAAATATAGGCCACTGCCTGCCGAAGTATGTAATGTAATGTAATGTTACTATTATTTGTTGCTATCCAATGAAAAGTATGCATTTCCAAATCTTGACTTTAGTTTTTAAATATTTTTTTTTTTAAATCATGTTTAGGACAAAAAGACAACTCCCAAATTTTTAAATACTTTGTATGCTTTTCATTGGAAAGTGGTAGTAGGAGTTTAACAGTTCATAAAATCAACAGTTCAATTCATATCACAGGTTAGTGTTCACGGTTTTCCGGTTGGTATACATTGTTACAAAAATCTAAAATTGAAAGAAAGAAGCAGTCTGACATTCGACAGATCAGTGGAATCAATTGTGCATACTGGGGAGAAAAAGTAAATGTCTCTTTAAGCTCCGAATCTTGAAAAATGTACAAAAGAAAGTACTTTTACAAGCACATTATACTGTTTATCAACGACAAAGTGAAGCACTAACATCGTCACGCAAACTACATCAGCACAACATTGCCCTCTTCCCCCCCTTTTCGTCGTGACTTCAAATAGCGAACTGTTTGCGTCTGTAAGGGGTGGCCACTTGATTAGGGATAGTAAGGAGGCCCACAGCCTCATCTCCGTGGTTATGAACATGAAAATACTCACAGTTCATATCCCGTATTTAAAAGACAGTTTTGTGCTTTTATTTTAATTGGAAGAGGTAAACAAAATACTGTATTAGTGCGGTACAGAAAATGAATCGATCAGTAGAATAATTTGGGAGAAGCCAACAACCGCATAAAAGCCATGGTTTGTTTTATTTAACTTGCCCCGAGTGCATAGCCCAAGTGAAAGCCCAAAAAAAAAAAAAAAAAAACATGATCCAAAAGGGAATATTGTACCACGCAGAGCGTACCGAATGTGCACTCTAGAAACGCAAACTCAAATGATTTTGAAATGAAATATTCAAAGAGTACAACCATCCATCCATCCATCCATTTTCAACACTGCTTATCCTGGTTAGGGTCGTGGGACGCCGGAGCCTATCCCAGCTGACTTCGGGCGAAAGGCGGACTACACCCTGAACTGGTCGCCAGTCAGTCACAGGGTACATTCGCACTCACATTCACACCGTCACTGAGTGGGAACTGAAGCCACGCTGCCCACACCAAAGTCAGGCGAGTGTACCACTACACCATCAGTGACAAAGAGTACAACCTTTCCTCTTAATCTCATGACTATATCTTTTTTTTTTTTTCTTAATCACTATTGTCATAATCTTTTTCCCGTGTAAAATGACAACTTTGTCACTTATACCATTATGATGTATTCACCTCGCTGGCATTCTCCTAAATTTAAAATGTTTTAAAATTTCCCAAAATGTGTGTGGGGGTGGGGGTGTGGTGGGCGTGGTTGGGAGGGCTGGTGAGTCTGTTTTCAATGTTTGGGAGGTTTGACTTGAAAATGGAATGTTGCAGTCCTACTCCACTGGAGTGCAAAGGCACTTTTAAAACAGCCTAGTTACACTAATCGATGATTTATAGAACCAAACGAGCCACCGAGCGATGTCATATTCCAAATTCTTCAGTTCTTTCCAAAGGTTGTTTTGCTCTTTCATGGTGGCCTGGTCGATCAATCAGGGCAAAAGTTATGGCAGTAACACATGTCACCACACATGGAATCTCTCAACAGAATAAAGGAAGTCATATTTCCAAGCCATCCTCGCATCCCCCTCCTCAATGTGCTTTTTTTCCCTCTTACCTATCCCACTGACTATTGAGATACTTTAATAGTACTTCAGCAAGGTGACAACAGGTTTGTAGTGACAGAGGGCCTAAAAAGTACCCTATGTCCTTGTTAAGTATAACCATCTGCTTCTTCCTCACTCTTGTAAAGTGTCATCCAGATGTGAGTGGCATCTTTAAATGTCCTGAAAGCATTATTTTTTTTTTTCAACACCCCAGGATGTTGGACAGTCTACATAAACAGTGATTTGTTTCCTCCTGCAAGTTTCCTGTGATCCACTAAATAATGTGCACTTAGGCACTACAAGTCCTTTCATCGCCATAAGAACTGCCTTTGGGTCAAAGCCTGTGATAGCAATATTTTCCAACGTTTTCTTTGAAGAAACTATTTAGTCTCGTCATTGTGTGCCGCTACACTAAAGACCACCACGCTCCAGGAAGGGGGGAACCACGGCAACAACAGATGGACAACAAGCTGGGAGATAACTATCTGAGGAAAATGTATAGAAGAAAAAAAAATAATAATAATAATTTTCAAAAATACTTGATGGGGTGCAAACATATTGTTAAATGAATACAGTGGTACCTTGAATTTAGTTTAATTTGTTCTGTATATAGCACATCAATTTCCCCATTGAAATGAATTGAAATGCCAGTAATCCGTTCCAGCTCCCCCAAAAGACCAAGTTTTTAATGAATCATTGGACAAAGGAATAAAGTTGAACTTTGTACTCCTTGTAGATTTTGTGAAAGTGGAAATAAACATGAAATTACATTATTACAATATGCTACTTATATAAAATCTGTTATGTTTACATTAGTATTAGCTAACACAGCACTGTGGCTAGCTAAGCTAAACAGACATAGCTAAGCAAAACTTTGAAATATAGTTTGAAATATATTTTGAAATATTTAAATCTTATATACATTTACTAAGTTAAATTCAAACTGAAAGTTAGAACCGTTAACTTACAACCAAAGCTGTTTCCACCAGAAGAACAAGAAAGAAATATGAATTCATTCAAACATGTCATGTGAACAAACTCCACCAATAGAAAAATTATCAGCAATACAGGGAAGCATTGAATTTCAGGGGCACAAAACCTTAGGAATATTATATGAATAAAAAGTATGCCATGACAGTATTGCAATATATAAAGTACAATTAAGCCAACGTCTCTCTCTCTCTCTCTCTCTCTCTCTCTCACACACACACACACACACACATTGTAATTGTGTGTTTGACTGTTTGCCCTGTTGAATAAATGGCTGAAAGTGCACGGGCGACCACAGTCTCTCCATTATTTTTATGTCACTCAAGCGGCAGCCTATCTGAAGCCCACTCGTAAAAAACAATTTTGGCTTGCAACACAAAGTAATAAATTCTACCAAGCGTCAGTTCATTACATGTAAAACTCGTAAGTCAAGGTACCACTGTACCTCAAAACATTTTTATTTCTCCGTAAAAGGCAAAATTTATTGTATTGATCTCATTAGAAGCAGCACAGTGGAACTACAGTAGCATGTCTGCCTCACAGTTCTGAGGTTTGGGGTTGGAATTTCGGCTCTGGCCTTCCTGTATGTAGTTTTCATGTCATGTCCTACCCGTGCTTGCGCGGGTTTTCTTCGTGCACTCCCACTTCATCCCACATTCCAAAACCATGCATGTTAGGTTAATGGAATATTTTAAATTGTAAATGAGTGTGAATATGAGTGTGAATGGTTGTTTGACTGACGACCAGTCCAGGGTGTATACTGTATATTGTAAAGTCAGCTGGGATAGGCTTGAGTTCACCCACTACCCTAATGAAGATAAGCGTCAAGAAAATGGATAGATGGACGGATGGATCATTAGTTTGTGCAAGTGTAACTAATGTGTCCTTAAACCCAAGTACTGTACCATTATGTTTTATGACATAACATTTGCATGTATTAGGTTTTAAAAGTCCAGACCACTGCTGCAGGTGAATAGAAAACGTCAACAAACGCATGAATGACAGACTGAGGCAATGAAGGTAACTGCCCTCTCTAGCTGAGAGTTTATAAATCAGTGTTGCTATTAATAAGAAAAACAAGGGAATAGCTAACAGACAGCAGGTGGTCCATCACAAAGATAAGATCAGCTTTATTGATCTCACTGGGGATATTAAGTCTGCGTAACCGGAAATTAACACGGGTTGAAGCAGAGAATTGTTGCATCTTTCTGAGTCATGTTGCTGAAAACATCAACAGGAGACCTTAAAGCCTTTGCACACTTTCCTCATTTCAAGGCTTGGCAGACTGAAAATATGTTTTTAGCTCACGGCTTTCCATATCTGGCTCAGGAGCCGGGGATTTCACAGTTTTCTTGGCTGCCAATGAAAACTGTTTGAAAAAAAAAATCACCATGTGTTACAGAATTACTACTATATTGATTTGGCTCTTTATGAAGAAAAGAAAATACTAAAATGGGTCCAAACTGGAACAAATGAGTTCAACTCCTATAAAAATACCTTCCTACAAATGGTAAATGGTAAATGGACTGCACTTATATAGTAGAATTGCCGAAGTCCAATGCCCCTGAGGTCATGACATTTGGAATTACGCTCCCAGATTTCAGACTGCCATCATGCATGATGCTTTTTCTTTAGCGCCAGATTCCATTGTCACTATAATGGTCATCACTTGCTATGAGTGCTTTATTGTTTTTATGGTAGAGCGGTAGACATTTAGTTTTAGACTTATATGAGAACTATTTTTTTTTTTTAATGAGTACAATGAAGAGGCATATGTGACACAAGTCACCTTTGTATAACATCTTAGAGCCAGTGTTTTATTTTTATGTTTTTGCTTTTTAATATTAAAGAGTTTGCAATTAAAAAACAAATTAGTTTCACTTTTGTTGAACCGTCAGTATAATCTGTCAGTAGTACATTAGTAAAATGATCTGTGAAAAAAATCTGCCCTTTCTGGCCATATCTTGTACCTCTAATTTGATTTTTAAGAAACTACTGTGCTCGAGGCAAAACAACCAATCAGAGACATAAGGCTTGACTGACAAGGTGCTTATCATTCTCGTGCACTCGCGAGCACATGCACACGGCTTGGCGCTGACCTGTTACGTTGGGCTTGAGGAGCTTTGCTAAACTATGGCGGAATATCCACTTACGGTTAGCAACAAAAGTTAAAAAGAAGGAATTGGACAGACCCAAAACAAAACGAGGGTGAACATAGGAGCTGCCTTTAAGAGGACAGGATTAAGAACCGCCATGGAATTAGCAACATTTCTGATGGACAGGTACGTCTATCACCTCTTTTTGATTTTTAATTGAGCATATATTCCCCCCAGAAACTTCAAACGGATAACAGTTAGTGTTATAGTAACATTCCATCACAAATAAGTGACATAGCAGCTGTGACTTTGGCTTGTTTACAGTGCAGGTCTCATATACGTGAGTAGTTGGTCAGGGACCCTAGAGGTGGGAGGGAGTAGCGAATTGAGTCTACATTTAAATCTTGCAAACTTTCCCTTTAACAGTGGAAAATGTATTTTTACATTCGTATCACAGATACGTTACGTAGTTTTATTTGCTAATTAACATACAATTTTACTATAAAATGAAATATTCCTCATTCCTGTTCAACAATGGTCAAATGTCAAGAGCTCACTGAACTCAATAACAGTCCCTATTGGAGCACTTCACGATGCTGGATGGTATCTATATGACAGGTGTTCTGATAATTTTGTGTCAACCTTCTTAGGTGACGGATCAAAATATGAAACAGTATGTGGTTTGCGGAAAAGGCTCATAAAAAAACAAACAAACTAACTAAACGAAATACCAGCACACATGAAAGGATTTTTATGACAAGAGTTAAGAAAAGAAGATGCAGCATGTGAGACAACAAACCAGCAGGGAGGACTAAAATAAAAGTGCATTCACAAGGAAAAAGAGATGCACTTTGCGTAATCCTTTTTTTCTCTCTCACAAGCTCCCAATGCAGCTGCATTTTGCAGATAAAAACAAAATGATGCACAATATGACACAATGACACCTTTGAGTAATAATCCACATAGACAAACTGTGAATCTAAAGCAACACATTTCAGCTGGGAAAATACTGCGCCATTTCATCACTCATCCCATTTTATACATAATTATTTTCAAAACTGTTCAATGAATACACACAATGACTTGTGCACTTTTTTAAAAAGATTGAAAGTGAGACATGAAGGTTCAGTGCGCTTAAATATATATATATATATATATATATTTTTTTTTTTTTTTTTTTTTTTTTTTTTTTAGGTCAGAATTAACAACCAAAAAGCTATTGAAAAAACAAAAGGTGAGAAACCAAGAACAGAAAAGAATGAAAGGACATGATAAAAGCCGTGATAATTTAAGAGATCAGTGTTGTACTTACAGTGTAGAGTTCATTGGTCACCTTCACCAGCTCCTCGTGCATCTGGATCCCGATGTCCTTGCTCTGAAAGACAACAGTACAACAAAACCTCAGGTTGTGCTTAAAAGGTGACACTGTTGAATATATTTTAACTTCAAAATCCCAAAATAAACATATACAGTAAGCAGAGGTGGATAGTTACGCGCTACATTTACTCTGTTAAATTTACTCAAGTAACATTTTGGATATATAGTAAATTGTGTTCAGAGTAGTTTTAATGAAGCATACTCTTTACTTTTACTCAAATATTTATGTTAAGAAGAAACAGTACTTTTACTCCGTTACAATAAACTAGATACCGCTCGCTACTTTCATTTATTAATAATTGTGTGGGTAGA
Source organism: Phyllopteryx taeniolatus (assembly GCF_024500385.1). Classification (NCBI taxonomy): domain Eukaryota; kingdom Metazoa; phylum Chordata; class Actinopteri; order Syngnathiformes; family Syngnathidae; genus Phyllopteryx; species Phyllopteryx taeniolatus. The sequence goes on from NC_084510.1 coordinate 18,989,304, forward strand.
CACTTAGACCTTCGTTTTCGACTTCCGCATCGGGTGCTGTTGCTCCAGTCCACCGTGATTAACACAGTGATGTTTGACTCAAATTCAATCAATCAAATGACACGAGTCACACATCCGCACACAAGTCTTCTATTGGACTTCGCGGGCCAATCAAAGTGAGTCGTGACAGCCGTGCACAACTTGTGTTTACATTACAGATTACGAAAAACAGCAGCTTTAACATGCAGCTTAGTTTTGTCACTGCTAAAACTTGGATATTTCAACCCACTTCTAACTTGAGAAAACACCTTGTGGTAGGTTGTAGATGCTTTTACTGTTTACCCCCCACACACACACATACACTTTATCATTAAGTCTGGTCCAAAAAAAAACACAGCTTCTTCATTCAGTCATTTTAGTTGATAAGTTCCACTTATGAATTTAAATGGTGGCAGGTGTGTAAAGACTCAAATTGAACATGAGTTTGAATGTGATCTGTTACTTCTGAACAAAGCTACAAGTCAGTAATTAGATGGAGTAAATCCTTGTGCAACCAGATATATATATATATATATATATATATATATATATATATATATATATATATATATATTTTATTTAAACTTTATTTAACCAGGTAAAGGATCAATTAAAACAGAACATCTCTTTTGCAATGGTGACTTGGTCAAGAAGGCAGCAAGTTAAACGTCAAGTCCAAGTCAATCACTTTCAAGTTTATTTCAGTTGTTCATTTTCACCTCCCATCTCAAAAAGATATAAAAAATAAATCAGTTGAGTTGTACAAATTCTTGGTCACATTAATGATGGAAAAAGTTTTAAAATGATTTATCTTGGTCAAAATTATTTTACAACACAAAAACCTGGCATTTGAATAGGGGTGTGTATACTTTTAATATCCACTGCAGCCTTGTTCCTGTTTTTGTAATCTGCCTGGTGAGCCTGCAGTATTGTGCTGTTTAGCAAGTAGAAACAATACAGTATGAGACCATTTTTGGAGCGGAATTTGCCCTAATTTGTTATTTTACAAAGATTTTATTTAATTAAAAAAATATTTATTGTTTTAGATGAAGTGATATTGTTCAGCAATATCTGAATTTGCAGTCATATTTTATTTGGTTATTTGTATTTTATTTGACATTCATGCTCTGATTTAAACAAAAAATCTGAAGTTACTCACTAGTTACTGAGTAAAGTAAAGAGTATGCTTCATTAAAACTACTCTGAACACAATTTACTATATATCCAAAATGTTACTTAGTAGTTTTTTCACTGAGTACTTTCTAACTCTGAGTCCAGTAATTATTTGGAGGACTACTTTTTTTCTTTTTCCTATTATTAGTACAATATTTGGCTACTCTACCCACCTCTTACAGTAAGCATATAGTTGTGGGATTTGCAATGACAATGTGTTGTCCATCTAGGATAGGTACCACTGCTAAGTATAATTTTCTGTCAGATATTCTTTTATTCAGTACACCTGTACAATCTAATGAAGTCCCATACAAGAGCTGTAGGGATGCAATGAGTGAGTATAATCCAGTGGGATCTGTCAGATTTGTGGAATTGTTCATTTGTATGTAATGTGTGAAGCACACAAAAAAAGAGAAACATGGGGGGGAAACAAGTGAATTTACCCTAGTGTTGAGAAAGTGGAGGGGGGGGGGGGGGATAAAGCCGGGATTCATTTGTTTTTGCAGACATACAGGCATTAAGTCCCACTCAAACAAGCGTCAAACTCGATGTAATAAATTGTTAAAGTCCCATAAGGGCTCGGGCAGCTGGTGAATGGCATCAGTGTGCATCAGTGGCTCTGAAGTGAGACAGACTGCAACATGTACTGCAGACTGCAGAGGCTCAGGGGGGCAGGGTGAGTTCAAGCAGGCAATGAACAATTGTGATGCAACACACTGTAAGAGCTGGAATCATTTTAGAGCGATCCTCCTTCTTTGTAATGCAACAGAAATGCATCCACATTGTGCATCAAGTTGCTAAAACATGGTGCCACCCGACAAGGTAAATTACATAGTCTTGGAGTGTTTCACTGCGTGCAGTACGATATCTTTGCATATTTTTTGTTTCTTTAATACGCAAAGATGCCAGTCATAGCTTCCTCCTTCATTGGCTTATACCGCTTATTCATCATCATAACGCAATTTTAACCCACTCTTCATTACAGTACCATTTTAAAGTTGAGAGAATTGTTGGCATGTACGTATACCATACTAAATGTGCTTAGCTGTTACTGCCATTTATTTTTAAGGATACAATACAGCAATGTTGTAAGATGTTTGTAAATGATCAAATGTGTCAGATCATAGTTTGTGGTATATTTACACTTTAAATGATCAGTATAGGCTATATTGGGGTGAGCATCAATCATTTGCATTTTGTTTTCTTTTTCGTGGTAGGGCTGGGTCTCCATTCTCCCACAAATAATGGGGATTACTGTATATAAATAAGTCAATTAAAACTTGAGTATAAGCATGGTACTTTGGATACGCCAGTTCATCACTTCATAGCTAACACCTCACTAACACTTCCCAGTGTATTGAGGGGCGGGGTCGAGCAGCCTTCCAAAAAGAGCCCTCCCAATCTCTGGGGTACTTGGTTTCAATTTATGCATTGTGTAGACTGGCCAGGTTATAGACACATCCCACCCATGCCAAAGGGGAAATGAAGGAATGATTCTCCTTTGACTTGTTTTATGAAGTGGAGTTGTTTTTCAAATGAAGGATTTCCATTTGTTCGTGCTGGCACACACACAAACAAGGACACCTACAGGAAGATGGTTCTGATGTTTGGATAAGACCACAGTCATTCCTGCTATGTGCTGACTAAATGCTGCTAACACTCATTAGAAGCGACAAAATATTTGCGCAGGGGTGTCTGGCCCCCATTTTCAGCGTGTTACTGCTTCTACAGACTCAATCTACAACTCATTACACAAGACACACGGGCACAATATAATGAGATCCAAAAATACACAATACAATGTTGAAGTGATACAGAGGAGTTCTACTAAACTACCACATCAGTATTTCATAATCAAACCTCACCACACCACACATTAGTCTCATTTCTCCACTGCAAAGCCCATAGTGAACACTAGGGATGGGCATTTACAGTACATTACATTTGCTTGATATGCTATGGGAATAATTAACAATTTAACGATTGATTAATCAATCCCCTTTTTAGGGGATAGGAGAATCTCTTTGACTGTTTCGATGCAAATGTTGCTTTAGGCTGCCATAACGTACAGTAGATGAACATCAACATTCCACGTCATGATGTTCTTTAAGCAGACTACACACATACTGATAATTTAACCATTTTCCTTCCCTTGCATTCTCCTCGTTCCGATGTTTGGCTGTCTATGAAAGATTATCCTGTAGTGTAGGGTGTGTTAAGTGTGATTTTTCCTCTGGTTGGGGCTGACAATCACAAATGATAAATCTTTCGTAAATCCTTATGTACCGTTGATGTACAAAGTCTACACCCCCATCCAAAAGCTACGTTTTTGACCCATAACCTTTACAACTCCATTGGGGGGGGGGGGGGGGGGAAGTCTTAAAGAGGGGAAATATAAATAAAAAATTGAGATGATATAGTTGCACAAGTGTGCACACCCTCTTTTAATTGAGATGACGTGGCTGTATTCAGGCACATTCAAACTCATGTTAAATGGGAGTCACCCCACAACTGCTACCATTTAAAGTGCCTCTGATTAACTTCAAATACATTTTAGCTGTTCTAGTCAGCTTTTCTTGACATTTTTCTTCTTTGTAGCAGAAGCATGAATGTTTTGTGGTAACACTGATTGGTATTTGGAACTGTTCATAATTCCCTCCACCTTGACAAAGGCACTGTTCCAGCTGAAGAGCAGTGCCCCACAGCATAATGCTGCCACCACCATGCTTCACTGCAGATATGTTTTTTTTGTTGGGTTTTTTTGTATTTCTTAATTTATTTTTTTGACCAGTGATGTATGCTCCAAACAAACCTTTTGGAATTATGGACAAAAAGTGCAAATTCCTGTATTCATCGGACGAAAACACATTTCTTCACGTGTTTGGGAGACTTCATGTGTGTTTTTGCAAACATTTTAAACCAAAGTTGAAGCTTTTGGCCATAATTCGCCGGTCAGAAAGATTGTGAGGCCCCGCTTTCACGGTCTGTACTCACACTGAAAATCAAGATCAAGCAAGCTTTTCCCATTCAACACAGAGTTTTGCAGAGGCACGGACTCCCTGATTGCGATATGCAATGGAAGAATAGCCAATTAGGAAGCGACTTGAAGCTTGCACTGCTGCTAGACCATAATAGCAACTGGTTGTGTGTTTGTATAACATGTCTCACGAACCATTCTCTAAAAAAAAATCCCCAAAAAAAATCAGAAGAGTTTGGAAACACAATGCAGTCACCACATAAGATAATGGTCAGCTAAGTTTCTTCTATTTCATCTTCTTCTACTACTACTGATTCTTCTTCTTTGTATTTTCAAGCTAACTGGATGCCCTACGGCAACATACTGCCCCTTTTGTGTCAGTCTTTGTACTACACCAGACGTAGTTTGGCGGAGGAGAATCGCAGTTGTCGATCGAGTACACCACACTTGATATACCTCTCTTTAGACAACAAACGAGTTGGGACTGAAACAACAGCACCTCTGATTGCTACACCCGAGTAGTCCACTTCATTTTGCCAAAATTGTTTGATCAATCATCGTCTACACACAATCGACAGAATTCTTAATGTATTTTCAACTAAATAATTAATGGAAATATCTGCATCCCAAGTGAACACCAACATGTCAATCAAGGAAGCCAAACAAAGTGACTACATGGATGTTATCGCCGCTTCAGATATAGCACAGGGTGTACAGTATTTAGTTAAAAAGCCTATACTGACTCATCTGTAAATGTTGGAAATTGAATCTTGTACAAATATAACGTTACGAAGGCACCATACGATGAGCACCTTGAATCTCCCCTTTGTGGGATTAATAATAGTATTATTCGATTTTATTCTCAGAGTGAAATGTGGGGCTGAACCGCAAACGAATGAAGCTCCCACTGACCTTCTTGAAGAGGCGGATGACGTCCTCGCTGATCTGGGCCAAGCGCAGAATGACATTGTTGGTGTAGATGTCACTGAGGGTGGCGTGGTCGCGACTTTCCCGTCTGGTCTGGTTCAGCACCAGGTACCAGCAGTTCACAGACGATAGCAGGTGCTGGTCTTTCCTGGAAAACAAAACACAAACGATGAGGATGTGAATATTTGCTCTTTTTTTGGTATGTTTTAAATTTCCAGGTCATATTTATTATGTTTAATTACTCAGGTTATAGTAATACAAGAGCAGAGGAAAGTGAACACCTCCGCTACGGTTTAAGCATGGGTCTACTCCGACAAATAATTAAGCAGCAATAATCTACAGGAGAATCTAAAGTAGTTTAAACCAGCTCAAGCATTCCTACTGGATCAAATTTGATAAGACACATGAACAATTTTTTGCAACTTGATTAGTTTTGACAGATACTCTATACACTGCATTCCAAATTATTATGCAAATGATAATTTCTCTGATTATCCTCAATAGAAGATGGAAAGGACAGTTAGCATTATTTAAGTTATCAACCGCTTGAGTATAATTCGAAGGTTTTTGAACAAACTTCCCTATGCTAATTTATATTTTTTTTTAATTAAAAATACTTACCTTGACGATCCTGAATCCGATTTTTTATTTTTTATCTGAGCCCCAAAAATTATGATTGGCTTTTCACTCGCAGAGGTATTAGTTAATCACCAAGCCGCTGAATTACATTTAGCATGTGGATCCATGCGTAAGGTGCATGCAGCTGACAAATCAGCAAACACAGACACCCAACATCTTTGCGGAACAATCAAATATATAAATATGCTGGTCCTCAGAAGCCAATGCTGCTGATACAATTAACTGACACGATTCTGTGCATCCAACAACACTGCATGTCTGCTTAGCATTTGACTGGGTCGTCCAATCGTCGCTTACATAGAAAGAAATCGGTGGATCTTTGCCCAGCCAGGCTGTCAGGTCACGGGCGCAGAAACTTATTGTGGGTGTGCCTTTATGTAAATTGGCAAACCTGTGATGTCACAATCTAGCAACATTCTGAAAGGCTTGCCCACAGACACATAAAGGCAGCTAACTAAAGAAGTTGTGTAATTTTACAATTGATGGGTGGACAAGTACTCCAGAGACCCAACTAATTTGTATACATCCATCCATCCATTTTCTGTACCGCTTATCCTCACTAGGGTCGCTGGGGTGCTGGAGCCTATCCCAGCTATCTTTGGGCGAGAGGCGGGGTACACCCTGAACTGGTCGCCAGCCAATCGCACCATTCACACTCACATTCACACCTACGGGCAATTTAGAGTCTTTAATCAACCTACCACACATGTTTTGGGGTTGTGGGAGGAAACCAGAGTGCCCGGAGAAAACCCACGCAGGCACGGGGAGAACATGCAAACTCCACAAAGGCGAGGCCGGGGTTTGAACCCGGGTCGTCAGAACTGTGAGGCGGACATGCTAACCAGTCGACTACCGTGCCGCCCTATTTGTATACAGACATCTAAAAAGTCAATTTCCCATTATATGCCCCTTTAATTTATGTACCCATCATAAAAATAAAGATGTATGCTTTGCAGAGGTAATTAGGGTAAATTCTGTTCTAACGTAGTTCTGTAAGAGATCATTTTAAAAAGAAGAACACGTATGCGTGAAAGTCAACAACATCTTAAGGCTATCTTAAGGCTTCAGTAGAATGAAATAAATTACCTCAAACTCCATCCTTTTTTCCCTCTTTTCATTCATTCATTCCAACTCTGCTACACTGCATCCTCACTCCATCCAAATAATTCTACATTATACATTATACTCTCAGTAGACATCAACTGGTTAAATGTATAATGATGCACGGGCCTGCTTTGCCGCATAATGACTTTAAGCGCTTGCTGGCAAGGGTGCAATCCAAAGACACTGCTAGACAACAACTACTGTACATCGTACATGAAAACACGAACACACAATACGCTTCCAAAGCGTTTCTCCTTGTCTTGAGTCTATCTGTGCGTTCATCAATCAAGCCACCCTGAGGCCCAGACAAAGAGAGACAGAAGGAAATGAGAGCAAAGCAGGACCAGAGTACAGTGTTTTGGTGGTGCGCTCGGGGTGGTGGGGCTTACGCTACGCAGTCTCAGCAACATCAAAGAAGACCCTCCAGAGATGATTCCAATGCTAATCACATTTTATGAGGCTGATATCCAGCTACAAGTGCTGCGAATTATAATGTAACTCCCACTACAGTATCAGCATAATATTTAAGACCACATTAACATGAGTGCCACGCTAGATACGCCAGAGGTATTGTTTTGACTGTAGTTATTAGCCAGCAAGCTTGTTACGTTGTAAGATTTGGCAAAAACTACACAACCAACATCAACAAAACTTTGCAAAAGGCAAACTAGCTTGTGAAAAACCGCTGGCGACTAAAATTCTCTGTGGACCTCATTGATCTATATCCCCACCACTACCGCCGACCCCTATACTGCAGTTGTGTGCAGGCCAATACGTGGGATGACTTAAAAAATACAATAATGAGGATAATATTGCCTTCAATGAATTGCTTTCTACAATGACTCAGAGGGGTCGTTTTCCACTTTTCACATATTTAGGAACGGAATACGTCTGTTATCCACCACGTCCATGCGGACCTCCAGGCCTGTGGATGTTCACCAAAATCCAAATTCAACAAATTCACCAAAATCGTGTTAGACTAGGTGCGCCAAAAGTTAGACGTGGTCGAAGCAGGCATAAGTTTAGTCACCAGATTGTCACGTGCGCTGCGCAGATATGAAAGCACACATCCTAGTTGCATCGGTATGCCCATCTTGGCACAGGCCGGTGTGGCAAATTGGCAAACACACGCAGAGTCTTACGTTTGCACAAAAATCAAGATACGCCACAATTTGCGCTCTGGGGCACGTTGCAAAGTCTATGTAAATAGAGCCCTGAATGTTATACTGTAAATGTAAAAAAAAAAAATAATAATTAAAAAATAAAATAAAACATGTTTTAACTAAAAAATACATTACGTTTTTAATTCCTTAAACCAGAACATATCATTGACTATATCATCGCCTGCTTACTTTTTGTAAGACAGTTCTTAAGGTCAATGTATTCCTTTATCACTTATGAGTTTTTCTTCGTCTACACTTTAGTTGCTTCAAGAGCACCACCTTGGGGAAGAGGCTTCGAAATACCTTTTGAGAGGTTCAAATATTGAGGCTAGTGTATAAATATTTAGATAACTATATAATACACTGAATGACATAAAAGTCAATATATTGCTCTGCTTTCTATAGAATTCAGAACCCGTGCCATGCAAAGAGAAGAAATGTGTCTAAAATCCATTATAAATACAGAAAAGTCCTTTTAAAGACGAGCAAAGTAACACTCATTGACACATTACTAATTACAGCTTTATTAGCGATAGAGAATCTAAAGTAGACCACTTCCAAGTTCCCTCTTCTGGGATGGCCTATTTCTAAACCCTCATCATCTTCCCTTTTGTACCGGTCCCGCTTGAGCAACTGCCTGAAGGGGCTGCAGGCCGGTCTTGTGTTCAGAGCAGAAAATTGTACCCGAGCGGTTTGGGGACCAAGCACCTCCAAATTCTGCTAATCCTTAAAAGTGGTCGGATTGTCCTGATCACATCCCAAGGCGCAGCCTGCCTCCCTGTTCCTTTTTTTAATCTTTCTTCACACACACACACACACACACACACACACACACACGTGCACACTCACAATGCAGTGCATTTGTACACCACTGCAACCTTCAAGCACAATAAGACACGCTTTATTAAATTAATACCTGGCAAAGTTAGAGTCACAGCAGCAAGAGGACACAAGATGTCGTTTCCCTGTGCCACAGATCTCATTTCACAGTAGCAGGAGGCCAATAATTAGGCTTGTGTGTGCCCCACATCTCTGGGAATATTCCAACCTTTTGTTATATATAGATATATATATACACACACATCCATCCATCCATTTTCTGAACCGCTTCTCCTCACTAGGGTCGCGGGCGTGCTGGAGCCTATCCCAGCTATCATCGGGCAGGAGGCGGGGTACACCCTGAACTGGTTGCCAGCCAACCGCAGGGCACATACAAACAAACAACCATTCGCACTCACATTCACGCCTACGGGCAATTTAGAGTCTCCAATTCAGGCATGTTTTTGGGATGTGGGAGGAAACCGCAGTGCCCGGAGAAAACCCACGCAGGCACGGGGAGAACATGCAAACTCCACACAGGCGGGGCCGGGGATTGAACCCCGGTCCTCAGAAATGTGAGGCTGACGCTCTAACGGCCACCGTTGTTTATTAAATATTTGCTGTTTGATAGACTGTATTTTATACTACTGTATATAGAGGGAAGCTCTTCTTCCACTTGGTCCTGTGAAGGGGTTGATGTTCTATAGCGAGCAGGGTGTGGGGTCAGTAATAATTGGCATCGCGTCTGTGTATTTATACACAGGATATCATTAAGATGGAGAAGGCTATGCACCGTGAGAACCATCACCCTGCAACGTCTCTGTGCTTTTGTCAATCTTTCCTCTCTGACATGCACCCTGCAGGAAAAAATATAATGTGGAAGTAAGTGTACTGTATGTTGGGAGAGTGCTTTGATTCACCGATAAACCCATTTCAAGATGTCACCATAATGTGCGTATCGGGGTGCAACAAACCAGCATTATGCGCCCACGCCTTATGCTTGAATGCCGTCATCTTAATCACCCAGATCCTCTGATGTGTCCCAGCCAGATTTCCCAGAAGGAAGTGTGTATCTATCAAACCAAAGACTGCTCGCTGAATGCTCTTAATCCTCTTCACACTGCGTCTACCTGCTGCTTACCGACCAAACAGCACAGAAAAGAGCCAAACTGTTTCAAAAGACAAAAATGGTACATGGGCACATGCTGTACACATTTGTTTTATTTTTACCGGTTTGCACATCACACAGCAGTTTTGCTTGTAGACGAAGACTGCCAATGTTTGCTAATGTGCAGCTGCATGCAGGCAGGGGCCGGAGCTTTGGCATAGAACTGCAAAAGCTCATACTGTGAAGCAGCTAATCTATTGATGCATGAATCGCTGACTTCCACCAGCTGCACTTTGCTTTGGGATAAGGGTGGCCCTACTGACTGCTGCCTGCAAATGAACCCAACAGAGGTTTAGTTTAACATCTGACCGCAAAAGTAGTCTTAGGTTGACAATGTTACCACACCAAGTGGGACTAAAGCCAAAGATGCTGGTTGCCATAGCGACCATTTAAGCATGAGCAGTAATTATACATGACTGGTATCAGCTGAAAAAGATCAGATATTTTTAGAAAGAAAGAAAGATAAAGAAATGGCCAGTATTTACAAGCTTTTGCATTAGCCTATAGTTCATTCAGAAAAAAAATAAACATGCGTGGAGTGAGTACCCTGCTTCTCGCCCGAAGATAGCTAGGATAGACTCCAGCACGCCCGCGACCCTAGTGAGGATAAGCAGTACAGAAAATGGATGGATGGATTCTCTACATAAAGCCAGAATATGAATCATAGCTTTAGAGAGGCTCTTTCATGGCTAACATGTTTGGGACACAAGCTGCAACACACCAAATTTCCAATTTAACGAGACATTATATTGAAAACTAAACAGATTTAAGTAGGAACTCATATTCGTTGATACATTTTCACAGAGACATCAGATGGCTTAGAAAAGAAGCAACTTTTAAAAACAGGAACAGCTCCAATGTGAAGATTGGGCAACGTGAAATCATCCTCAATCATTTAGACATGCACTCAAGAGAGTAGTGCACACTCACACACTAAGACAACAATGCGAAGCCCTGCCTTATCTTCCAAATACGTGATGCTCCATCTAAATCTACTCTCATGACACTCAACGGTGATCGTATGTAGTTTAATGAGGCACATCATCAACTCATGGAAGTTCACAGTTAAAGTCAAACCGAGGTCTAATCCTTCAGAGGTGCTTTTTCTCACTGTGCCAAATGAGATTTAGTAGAGGAGCACAATAGTTCTTATTGGGTCAGTGTGTTGTGGCTGCAGTAGCTGTAAATCACTTTGGCGTTCTGCACTGGAAAGGTGCTGCCAACAGAGTGCAGGCTCTGATTCAACTCATATTAAAGTCTGTTCTAGATTACTTTTTGTCTCTCAAAGTAATTACACCATATAGACCATTCCTAACTACTGTGGCATGGAGCATTCGTATGCCGTGAGAGATCATCAGGTGTGCTGCAGAAAAGCATCCAATGTCACTTAATTGGTCCAAGAATTATTATTATTTCATTTCTAAAAAGAATGCGGACTTAAAAATCTTACATTTTTTCCAAAATGAAGGGGCGCCTTATAATGCGGCGCGCCTTATGTGTGCACCGAGTTCCAAAATCTGTAAATGTTTTTGTGTGACTTTGATGAGCGCTCCGCTTGACTGACTGGGAGCATTTCCTGCCGACACGCTGCTTAGGAGAGGCGGACGTGACTGAGGACAGCATGCGGACGTTAAAGGGGGAACGGTGCGTGTGAAGGAGGACGCTAAAGGCGCGCCGGTATGTGCATTGTGCAAAACAACATCGGTTTGGCTAAGGACCCCCGAAAATGGCACCTACGAAGAGACACGCTTACGAAGCACAGTTTAAACTGCAACCTATCAGTTACACGGAGGAACATGGGAATCGAGCAGCCGCGAGAGAACTCAAGATCAACGAATCCATGGTTCGCAGGTGGAGGAAGCAGGAAAATCCCGGCATCATTGCTGAACAGCCCCCCGGCAACGAGACTGACTCAGACAATGACAAGAGGGAACCCGGCATGTTTGATGGAGAACTTGCCCAGCTGTTCATTTCGGATACAGAAGATGAGGACTTTGATGGATTTGTGGTTGAGGATTGATCAAAAAATAACGTGAGTACGTTAGTGAAATACTTCAATAAAGTACAACTGAACTCAAGTTTTGCTCCCGCTGCCTTAAAAAAAAAAAAAAAAACGCTAGCATGCCTGCGCCCAATAATACGCCTTATGTATGTGCTAAATCCAGAAATAGGCCCTGTAACTGAGACTGCACCTTTTAATATGGTGCGCCCTATGGCCGTGAAAATACGGTAAGTAAATTTGTGAGAAAATTCAGATGAGATCATCATTGTTTCAGTATACTGAAATAAAACTATTTCCATAGACACACTGTGCAAGTGATGGCCAGGTGTCCAAATATTTTTGCCCATATAGTGTACGTATGTAGTACAGATGACATACCAAACACATGATTTCAAAGATAGAGGCAGAATTAACGTTAATGATAAAGAGTCATAAAATAGATTAGTATTCTGTTTTATGTCTCTATAAACTAACAAGTGTTTTTCTTCCCCAGCCCCATTTTTGGTTTTAGGCAGTTCTCACCATCAACCGAATTACACAAAAATGAGTATAGACACATAAAGGGCGTGTCGCATCTTATTAACAGGATTTGTGATTGCCCTCTTGCCTGGTCCAGGAGTGCACACACACACACCAAGTTGTTGTCTTTTTTGTTGGCTTTTTGTGCTCACTCCTAATTTGTTCCACCATTTAATTCCTATTAGCTGCAACTGTGGTGACAGTACAATGCCTTGTAATGTGTTGAATGCTTGTGTGTCCCATGGGGCCGGTATACAAAAAAGACAAAAATGTCTATTTTTCCTTTTTTCTGCTGCCTAATAAAACATTTAATAGCATCACAGTTCTTTGGTGTGCTTGTTAGGGTGACCTCAAATCCCAGTTATATGGCAATAGATGAAAGGCACGATAATGGACACAGAGACCACAAATGTGGCAATGATCATCAGCTCATGGCGTTGTTGGAAGATCAAAGAAATTGCTTAGCATTCAATCAGATGGCTCCCAAGTTATCCCCCATGCCGCTCACAACCACTATCTGGGATGGCTATGATCTATATCAGAAATTACACTAAACCTATTTCTTGTCTTGCTGAAATTAGCCAATTTTAAGTAGGGATGCTACGGTCCTCAGTAAAACAGTACTGTTTGGTACGTTCTGCAAAGGACAATACGCCCTTATGGAACGTGGTTCTTCGGTTTTGCAATTCACTTTGCAATTGACGCTGTGTGCGTGCCAGTTGTGCGTTTTCACGCACTCACACTAGTTGTAACTGTATCCACCTTCGAACTGCAGCTCATGGGTGCAGTAAAACGTAAAACTACGAGTATGAGCGGAGGATTTGAGAGACGTCCTGTATTTAAACTTAAAATGTGTGTAATTCTTTTTGTTGCGTTTAGTATTACAGTCAAATCGAAATGTGAGGTGCCATTAAAGCCAAGTGAGGTGTCATTAAACAGCTTAAAGCACACTCAGTGAGGGCAGAATAACGACACATGCTTGCTACAGGCAACATAGGGTGCATTCAAGGTGATTTTACAACGCAGGAACTTGCATACACAACCCGCGCCGCGGCACATTAATCGTTTTTCTTCGATTAGAACGTTTTTATGCTCATGAGAAGTCAAAATCAAAATCACTATTACATTTAATTTAATCGTCCAGCCCCATGTTTCACACAGCACTAAATGGTTATCTACTAAGAACATTGTCAGAATGCAATCTTATAAGAGCAGGTTTCTGTGGATTAACCTCTCTTTCTGTGTCATGTCCATAGCCACGTCGTTCTGTGGCTGAGATCACAATGTAGAGTGCAAAGGTTAAGCCAGTCTGGTTGCACCAGCAGAGTTATGTCAACTGAGAGAAGATCCTAAAGATGCCGAATGTAACCTGTTGAAACAGCTGGATTCAATTATCTCATCAAATCCTTGCCCTGCTTCACACACACACACACACACACACACACACAGATTCTATGACAAAAAGAGTGCCAAGAATGTCCATCCATCCATCCATCCATCCATCCATCCATTTTCTGAGCCGCTTCTCCTCACAGGCGTGCTGGAGCCTATCCCAGCTATCATCGGGCAGGAGGCGGGGTACACCCTGAACTGGTTGCCAGCCAATCGCAGGGCACATACAAACAAACAACCATTTGCACTCACATTCACACCACAGGCAATTTAGAATTGTCAATTAACCTACCATGCATGTTTTGGGGATGTGGGAGGAAACCGGAGTGCCCGGAGAAAACCCACGCAGGCACGGGGAGAACATGCAAACTCCACAAAGGCGGTGCCAGGGATTGAACCCCAGTCCTCAGAACTGTGAGGCAGACGCCCTAACCAATCGGCCAAGAAAAAAAATTGGCTAAAAATAGTCCACTTGTCCTTTAAAGCAGGTTAGTCATCCTCTCATTATCACCGCACACATCTAAAAAAGTAACCCTTTTTTGACACATTTAGCTTGTGGAATTCATTCAAAATGCTGCTTTGGTCATCACAGAATGGATGAAAATCCAGAGGGGCAGACAGACATGATAATATGTCATAGCAATAATATGTAAACTGTAAGCCCATCATTGTTACAGTTACTATTCAAATCAATCAATGTAGTGTGTTATTTTTCGTATAATTATAATACCCATGATTCCACTTGATTTAAGTATTGCTGCTCGCTATTTCTTTACTTTGGAGTCTGCCTGTACTGCCTTAAATATCTCCAGTTGGCTCAAAATACTGCTGCTGACGTCTTAACTGGAGCACGTAAGAGGGAGCATATAACACTGATTCTGGCCTCCATCCACTGGTTGCCTGTGGATTTTAGAATTTATTTTAAGATTCTTTTGTTTGTTTTTAAATCTCTAAATGGTCTTGGCCCAGCTTACCCTTCAACTTACAGCTTTGAACTCAGCATGAGACTTTACACCTGTTTTAGTGTTTTATGTTTCATTTAGTTTTACTGGTTTAATTGTTGTATGTTTAAATTGTTTTATATATTATGTTTAGCGGCACGGTGGTCGACTGGTTAGAGCGTCAGCCTCACAGTTCTGAGGTGCGAGGTTCAATCCCCGTCCCCGCCTGTGTGGAGTTTGCATGTTCTCCCCGTGCCTGCGTGGGTTTTCTCCAGGCACTCCGCTTTCCTCCCACATCCCAAAAAAAACATGCATTAATTGGAGACTCTAAATTGCCCATAGGCATGACTGTGAGTGCGAATGGTTGTTTGTTTCTATCTGCCCTGCGATTGGCTGGCAACCAGTTCAGGGTGTACCCCGCCTCCTGCCCGATGACAGCTGGGATAGGCTCCAGCACGCCCGCGACCCTAGTGAGGAGAAGCGGCTCAGAAAATGGATGGATGGATATTATGTTTATTTTGTTGTTGTTCTTGTTATATTGTTTTTGTTGTTGAAAAGGTAGTGAGTATATATGTACTCCATATATCACATTTTAATCATGATCTCTGTCAGTTTCTTGTCCTAAGTTAATATTGTCTACCAGGGAGTAATGAAGAGCACCACTCCACTGGAGGATTTATCAGTTTCTTTGTCGCACAACAGCCTTATTACACAAAGGCCTGACAGATGGTACGCAGACCAAAAGTAATTATTTTCTCAGCAAACATCACACTGACATTGATGGAGGTGTTCACACTTAAAACTAGCAAATATGACAACTTTCAGGTTGCAGTTTTGCCTTATTTCCTCCCACTATGATCTGAGGTGGAGTCGAATGACAGGTTGGCACTGGTTTAGGGTGAGATCTGTTGCCAGATCTCAGCTGGGTTGCTGCTCCGGATTTCAGAGAGAAGCACGCCGACAGGCCCCGAGGTGCTGGATTCTGGGAGCGGCAGAGCTTAATTTCATGCCCTGCGTGAGTCGTGTGTCAATGTGTTGCTAGGGCTTCCTGCGAGAACACTTTCACATGGATTTTCAGGACGATCAAGTAACAAGTAACTTCCTTTCCTTTTAGATTCCTCTGCAGAGACCTTGTTGATCAATGCAGTTACATGCAATCATTCTTTAACCTAGAAACAGCAATACACCAAGAAATGCAAAGTGCATGCATCGAGATCTTGTTGCAGAGCTTAAATGGCAATAAAATACATGGAAAGAGGACTACATTAGTGGTTAATAAATCACAAAGCCTAACATTTCATGTCATAGCAATCTCCAGACACCATGAGAATATTCCCCTGATAAGGTGTTACATCAGAGAAATCTGATTGAAGGTATGCTAAGTGATATGATTTGCCAGCAAGACCAAACGCTCATTGCAATGCATCTAACGACAATGACTCTCATTAGAGCACAAAAACCTGACAATAACAGATTTGATCTTTTTAGATTTTACAATAACAGATAGGAAAAAAATAAATACAAAGAATCATGTAACCACATTTGCATTCGGATTTGTACTAAATGTATTTACTCAGTATAGTATGTTGTGTGTGTGTGTGTATGTATATGTATATATATATATATATATATATATATATATATATATATATATATAAATAATATAATTGACAACTCTAAATTGCCCGTAGGTGTGAATGTGAGTGCGAATGGTTGTTTGTTTGTATGTGCCCTGCGATTGGTTGGCAACCAGTTCAGGGTGTACCCCGCCTCCTGCCCGATGATAGCTGGGATAGGCTCCAGCACGCCCGCGACCCTAGTGAGGAAAAGCAGTTCAGAAAATGGATGGGTGTGATAGAGTACATACGAAAAAAAGTGGTCCAACAAAACTGATTTGCCTATATGCACTGACTGAACCACAAACTCTGTGACCACCTGCACACCCTCCTATGTATCAAAACATTCTGCCTTATTAAAGACAACGCTCAGTTTTGACTGACACTATGAGAGGGATTAATTCAACAATATATTGATTATTGTGGTCAGCAGTTGGACGACTATGATACAATTATCTATAGTGCACAACAGCGGTAATGTTAATGCCAGTCTCAGAATTTGACATAATTAAGACATAGGACACATTGCCATCATCAGTGTACTCTTTTTGTAGGAAGTAAGCTGTTATCATGGATAAATTACAAGGTGTGGAGCATTAATTTTACATATTTAGATGGAGAATGTGATTTAATACATTGAGTGAAATGCTTTTCTGCATAACGTCAAGTGCTGAACTAAAGCAGGGTGAGTCCATTGTTTGTGTTGTCCACCTCGAGCTTCTTTAATGAGCCGTGTCCTGATGTTGATTATAATAATAGGTAATCCACTACATAAAATGATTTCATATTTAGTTTTCTGAACTGTAATAAAGAGACGCAGAGCCATAAGTGCTGTGTTTAGGGGAAAAACAGACCCACCGAGGACAGAAGCGAAAACCCATGGCGGACTTACTTGAACTGTTGGTGTTCCCTGGAGCTACGGATCTTGGAGGAAAACCTCTCGGAGAGTTTGTCTAAACTGCGGGAGTATTCCAGTTCAATCTCAGCCTTGCGACGGAAAAAATCCTGGAGGTCCTGCAGCAACTGGATGCGAGATTCCGACTGTTGCTCCAAGCACTTGAACTGCTCCACCAACTGGTTACGGATTTCTGTCCAAGAAAAACAAAAAAAGAGAGTCAACTTGCATCCTGTACCGGGCTTGACATGAACTTTTTTGCTCACCAGCCAGTGTGGCTAGTGGTTTCCCAGAGTTACTTGCCACTCAGCGTTTTCACTAGCCACAAATTTGTTGTTGGATAATAGGGGTTATGAGCAACCAACTTCTGCATTTAATAAAACAGGTCGAAGCATTACATTATTCGAACTTCGGGTTCAGGTGACTGCTGAAGCCCTATTGTATTTAACAGTGATATAATACAATATATAATAAAATATTTATTATAATCAGTATTATGTTGTATATTGTTACAGTATGCATCCTTCCATCGATTTTTTTTTTTTATAGTGCTTGTCCTCTTTACGGTCACGGGTGACCTATTCAAGCCGACTTTGAGGGAGGGGCGGTTACAGCGTGGACTCGTTGTCAGCCAATCACACATGGTTCATGGAAGACACTAAATTGTCCATAGCTGTGAATCTGAGTGCGAATAGTTGTTTATTTATTCTGTGCGACTGACTGCGACCAGTCTAGTGCAGACCCCGCCTCTCGTTTAAAGTTAGCTGCGATAGGCTCCAGCTCACCCAGGACCCTAATGAGGATAAACGCTATAGAAAATGGATGGATGAATATGGACTCCCCCAAGAGATGCCTGTTCCTCTTTGCAACTGAGCATGTAAATGCCCACGGGCCCCGCTACTAGCAATTCAGTTCAATAAAGAGACAATAAATGCATGAAATAGTCCTTTAAATTTGCTTTTAAGGAGGGCAGAGATTACATTGTTTGCATATAATGTACTGCATTAGTAGAGCAACACTAATTGTAAGCAGTAATACAGGTTATAAAATATATTTGCATGGATAATTGAAAATAATGAAAGAAAGTGTACTTATTTAACATCGTGTGAGCAGGGATGTAATGAGAAGAGTATGTGCTCCACTACTGGTAGAGTAAAATTTCTCCTCAAGAGGAACTTGATGCTGCCAAGCAGGCTGCAGCTCCTTATGCCAGTGGGAACCCACCAGAGAAACCTGACCCCTCTTTGTAGTGCTGTCACCAGCTGCAATCACTCCCAGAAAGGGAGAAAGGTCCATTTTGCAGAACAAAAGTACCGCCTGGAAGTTAGATGAGCCACAGTAAATGTGAAGAGTGGGCCCAAAACCTCCCGTACAAATGGGTAAACTTTATTAAGGTACCAGCCAGTGTTTTTCTATCACATAAAATCATGTTTGCTCTCATTGCAGAACCAGATGAGACTTCTGAGATTTTGCTGCATGTCTATGCTTGTGCACTCTCAGAGCTTTTCCTGTGAACAAAATGGAGGATGGAAAATAAGGAAGCACGTCTGTAGTTTCTGTCAAAACGTCACATTCAAGTGAAAAGAAAATATCAAAAGGGACACACAATCTAACACTCGCTGTGATGTACTACCTTGCGTGTTAGAGAGGAAATGGTATAAAGTCTTTTCCAGTCCTGTTGCGACATCTTAAATTACATGAAATACTACATGCAGATTTGCTTTTTCAACTGCAATGTACTAAACCACAGACTGCAATTTGCCTACCTGATTCACTAAAAGCCACTTGTTGCTCGGCAGAATTAATCAAACAGTGATTTATGCCACAATTTGTGTCCAGTGGGAGGAAAAAAAGGCTGACACAATCAGACTCATGATGGGATGGCCACTTCAGCATCAGTTTCCTGATGCAGCGTAATTAACAGTAAGAAGAAGAGGCAGAGAAGGTCATTACTCGAGTACTTGACGAAATAGCTAAAGGATAATCGATTCTCAAAAGATTTGATCGTGACAGCCCTAGTTTGGTCGAACATTTTGGTGTTGAAATATCCAATGATTTATTATTTTTTGTTTTATGTTAACTATAGTTAACTTTAACTACAAAGAAGCAGCTTTAAGCAGGCTAGCTTTGCCTCTTACTTGGAGAACAAGATTGAGAATAACGAATACTTCAAAACAATTTTAAGTGTGTTTAATAAGTTTAAAGATGTTTAACCATTTAGGTTAATGTGTATGTTTTTAATATTAATCTATGTGAAAGATTTTCACCTATTTCTGGTTGGTCGGCAACGTATCTTTCACGATAAACGGGTGTATTCCACTTCATTAAATTGTTGTGCATGTAATTCAACGCATGCGTTTTTGCCTGTGTCGAGACGTTAGGGACACTTTGTAAAACTACTAAAATTACTCATCTAAAAGTGTCTTCAAACATTTGCACACCACTGTAAAAGATGCCCATGCACTCCTGCATTTTCTTGCTGACTGCCGAGCGACACGGCAGCAGCGACACAGGCGACGTTTCCACGCTGCTGAGGGTGTCATTTTGGTCAACCAAGCCCTCCTTGCGGATAAAGGCTTGGAGGAAGCTTGTCATTTGAAGTGCAGCAATGATGTTATGCAGAGGTGCCTTCCCCTCTCTGCCTGTGATGTTCGGCTCAGAACAGCCGGCTCCAACCATGTGGTTAACCACAGCCCCAGCACTCCCTTTAATGCAGGGGGCCTCCCTTTGCCTTCACAGCTTTGCAGGGCTTTTAAAACGTGTGCGACTCGTGCATGAGCGAGCGCAAAGATGCAACTTCACAGCTTCCCAGGAATGCCTCCTATTCCCACAAGTGCTCCATTCCCCGCATTTGTATTTTATTTCCCTAAAAACGCAAATCACAGCAGGCCAGGCGAAAGGGAAAATGTGTCAGTGGTGTGGGTGAGTGAAGGGGAAGACGCTGAAAATGGGCCACAACAAAAAGGGAACTCTGAACTACCAGCTGCAGCGTTACATTCGACACGAGGTTGGAAAAATAGGTCACCCACACGAAAAGTGTGTTAGAAATCCTGAGCCACTGTGGAGAATGATTTCCAGATCTTTGAGGGCTTCATTGGCTGTGGTTTTCACAAAGTGACGAATGCTCGCTAGTTGTCCCTAAAGTGTGGTTTCGAATAATGACGTGAATGAATGTCAGTAGTTAAAGTGAAGACGATACCAAAATGGTGCACTATTTATTAATTGTGCGCCCACTGAAAGGGGAAGGAGAGTCTGCTATGTGGTGTCTATTTACGCGTTTGTTTCAATAACATAGTAAGGGTATACATTCATTCACTATAGATGGAGATACTGTAACTCTTTTAAAATGTATCCTGAGTTTCTCTGGGAAAATAAATCAATCCAACTTGCTAATTCATGAATTAATATTTTAGGCAGTTTACTCTAAATGAGCAGATGAGCTTATTCAAAGGAGAACTCATTGAATTTGTGCAAACATCAAAAATTTTAAATTGTTGATTAGGCTGCCTGTCATCTGGCAGACCTGCAGTGTGCTGTGTTTCTGTTTAGAGATGGAGCCATCTGCTATCTGTTTGGTGGGAAAAGGGGGGAGGGAGGAATGATGGAGAAAAGAATGAGACTGGTGAAGTTGAAAGTTGGCTGAACTACGTTGTGGTTAATAGTAAAAAACTAGAATGTTTGCCTATATGGTGCATCTTATCTTATTGTACTTTTCCCACTTGGTTGGTTGGTTGGTTGGTATGTTATTTACCAGGCTTCACTTCACAACATGAGGTACACCTGTAAATGCAGTATGGTATCAGATCCTATTGAGTCCATACAAGAGCCGTCTCAAAAATGATCAAATAGATTTGATAGAGAACTTTAAAACTGCGCTATAGACACCCCTCAGCAGGATGCAGTGCAGTTGTCCATGCCCAACACCTGTATCAATCAAAGGCAGAATTCAATGTCTCGTGAAGACTGTGCATTGTACCTAAATTGGGGCCAGTCCACTCTTGCATACATGTACTCCTTTGCACCGTGTATATGTAACCGTGTGTTTACAAACTCTTTGAAAAGGTCTCATCAGTTCAATGTCAGGTGTATTAATGCCGCTCTGAATTACTCATTACTAAGAGCTCATTGTGGTACATTAAGAGAGCACTTAGTATATATTAATGCCAGTGACTAACTTCCAGCCCTTAAGGTAGTAGTACATCATCATTGAAAGTGACCTGCCCCCTCCATTGAACACCTGCTCCACAACATTGTTTCCTTGACAGCGTTTCTAGGCAGGAAGTGAGACAACGGTAGACACTCGTCTCCTCACAGTACAGGAAGACCTCTGGAAACAAAGGCAGGATGTTTCAACTCCATGACCTTTGATCCTTGAGGACAAGAATCCTTTTTTAGCAGCTGCATCACTGTGTGGTGGCCTTTTGACCAAATGCAGTATTCCGTTTGAGTATATAAACTCAAACTTTCACTTTGATTTTGAATTGTTTTGCTTTTCTCCCTCGGATGTCAGAGGGAATGATAAAATGCTCAACTGATCTGCTTATCACCATAAAATCAAAGAAATCAGTTCAGTGGCAATGAAGTGAAAGCTTTTTATTGCAGGGTAAGTCACAATGAGATACTATCAAACGTCAAGAACAATATCACAACACAGAGCTTTGATGATTAATCGATATAGCGCAGCATAATTCAATAATGTTTCATACTAAGCAAAACAAAACACAAGTACTGCTCTCCAAATAGTTATCTGTATTTTAATCACTGATGAGTCAATTCAACACTTGAATTAATTGCTGTGAATTGAGTTCATTTTTTTCATTTGACAACTACCTGTCAGCGCTACAGTTTGCCTTGGGCCTCCAAACACAAGATCACGCGACCCGCAATCCTCAATAGCACTGGCCGCCACCCTGCGACTCGCTCATCCAGTCACGCTCAGACACCTTCACCTTCTCGCAGATACTCAGTACTTGTGGAACTCTAACACATTTTAGTGTAGTGGGTATAGTCTTCCCTTTCTCAGTTACAGGAGGGCGTTTGGTGAATCCAACAGCCGAAGCGAGGTTTTAGGCTGTTCGTCAGCTACCGTTAGCAGGTGCCTTTTAGATGGCCTACAGACTTGTGCTTTTATCATTTTTGAGGATTGACTGGCATATTTGGCAAGTGAACTTGCTCCCGCTCTCATTTTTACTCGTATATTTCCACACATTTAAGGCACCGCTTCTAGTATGACACTTGGACCCACCACTTGTTGCTTTCTGCGAAACGTCTGTGTTGTTAATGTCAAAATAGGTGACTGGCTATTAGTCGACTTCCAGCTCTCACCGTCATTGCTAAGTTGTAAAGTCGACACATCGACTAGTTTGTTCAATCCCTAGTTTGAGGATGATCTAAATAACCAGTTTTGTGTTTAACATGTTACCAGGCAGAAATCAATCAATCAATCAATCAATTCAACCAAATATTTTGGAAAAAATATTCCTCTGATGTCAAATCATGCATGTCCGTCATGGATGACATCATACGAGACCTCAGTGCAGCGAGAAACACATTCAAACAGCTGGACAAAGGTCAAAGGTGATGTCACGTGACATGTCAAACGTTTACACTGATAATGCATTTTCCTTTTTGGTGGATTTTCTTTTTCTTGCAACACCAGTCTTAACGCAGGGTGTGAAGAGAAGAAAATGTTAGAAAAGTAGAGTGTATTGTTGTTTTTATGCTTTACAGAGGCGTTAAGAATGTGAAAATACATTTAATTAAAACTTTACCTGTTCAGTTTATGAAGGTGAAAATTTCACCTCCAATTAAATCCTTACATTTCCATTATTTCATATGAGACTTGTTTTTAAATGCAGGCAGATGGGTTTAACCTGAAAAGGTTCCACTGTACGTGTATAAAAACCGACGAAATGATTTGGCAGAAAGACTTCAAAAATGCCCATAATGTAAAGAGACACGTACACATGAGAGACAAGCAACTCTGAGCCAAATTCACAAACTTAATCCCCAACTCAGTTTTGCAGTATCTGAGCTCTACCCTGCAGAGCTAAATTCACATGAAAAGTAAGACACATATGCAAAAGCAACCTTTATCCAGACCTTTAATTCACTTTCTGTGCTTCTTCTAACATGTCTGACAATATAAATCTTTGAACTAATCCTCCACTTCTCTGGTGTGTTTTTAATCCTGCGATGACAAAGGATATGTCGGATTCACAAAGGCGGGCGCATTGATGTCACTCCATCTCGTCTGCTCCCATCATTAGCTGGGAGGCCTGCAGCACGTGCTCTCAAAGATAAGATGAGCCGAGAGCAAATCAATGGGCGACAAGAGGTGAGCACCATGTCAGATGCTAGTCTGTGGCCATTCCTCATCAGCTGATGTTTGATCAAAATGTTAACTTAAAAAAAGATGTCAGTTTTGCCACTATTAACAATAACCAATCCAGCCTGAAATTGTTCTGCTTGGTGATGCAAGCAGGGAAATATCCGCCTCAATTTCTACTCGGCCTGTCTCACATTGATTTTTTCTCTGCCACTTTTATCGTCGGAAACGTCAGGATGTTAGCACGTTATAGGAGCCCGATGCTTCAGGGAAACCCGAGCGCGAGCCACAACCCGGAACAGGACCTGAAGCTGTCCGTCACCGCTGTATCCAGGATGCAGCTCTGTGGAGCCAGGCAACATGTTTCCATGGCAACATGGGTGTGCACCAGTCCCCTCGGGAGGATCTTATTGGAGAAGAGATCGAGTGTGTCTTATAGGGAAAGGTGGCAGCATCGGATGAAAAGTCACATGCGAGCATGTGATGGAAAAGGGAGTAGAAATGTGTAAATGACGCCTATATGGTAACTAAAACTGCATCAGCAGCGGATGCAAAAGGAACTACTTCTCCCTGAACATCAAATTAAAGCATAAGAAAATGAAATATTGATATAGATTTAGAATAAGCTCTGGGAAATTGACAGCTGAATTTGAATTAGGTGAATTCTTCACAGAGCAACATGTTAAGCATCTAGTTACTTTGAAGAGGCTGTGTAAAACAGGTGAAGCAACTTGATTACAGTACCTAATTGCCAATTACCTACTATAATTAGGAAGTACTTCATTAACAGGCCATTTCAAGTCCTCATCACCAACTGTAAAGATCTGCTCCTCTCATTCAAAAAATTTGAAATAAAGAAAAAATATAAATAAAGAAAACTACAATCGTTATTATTTAGTGGAATTTAAACTGTGCCGCATATTTTTCATTGTGGTCTGACATTTGACAGTTTCACTAAAATGATTTCTATGACTCCTGGTACTTCATTTGTTGCAATCCAATCAATTGTCCATAAAATGTCCCATTCAAGGACAAATGCAACCTGACTAGGAACGACCTAGAGAGTAAACTAACATGACTGTATCTAAAAATTCCTTTCGCCACTTTGTGATCCATTCAGTGACCAGCCAGGTTGCCTACTGCTGCCAAGGTAAGTACAGTATATTATTCCTGGCAGAAGTGCATGAAAAAAAAAATAAAAATTAAAAAAAAAAATTTTCAAACAAAAACAGCACACAGCTACCCTAGAGACGTCAAGTCAAGACGATGGAATTCATTTGTGTAGACTTGTTTTGACCTGTCAAACTCTTATGGGGTGTGTGCAGCATTTGACTACAGATACACAACCAGAGGCTGATGGATGCTGGGGTATTACTTTAATGAATACACAACAAAGGTTGTTGTTGTTGTTTTTTAACATACTGGAGCCATTTTACGTAGCCTTATTATGGACACAATCTGCATAAAATAACTGCATTTATAAGTTAATTTGCTGTTAATGTTACAGTAGTTAGCAGTAAGTTACTATACTACCACAGCAAACACAGTGCACCCTCGATTTAGAAAGGAACCAAACATTTTCGGGGGAAATACGCCTTAAAGAAAAGATTAAGCAGTCATCAGGTAAGATGTCGAATCTGGCGAAAGCAGGAAAGTTGACAATAAAAGAATAATAAAGAGGGTTGGCCAAAACTAGGTATAAACTTTTTAAATATTATATAATCTATAAGAATAAATAAAACAAAAGAAGGAAAGCAGGAAGGATTTGAAGAATGGAAGCCACCACTTTTAGGGTTTCCACCAGAAACCCTAACTCTGGCCTTGAAACCCTATTTTAAAACTATAACACTGATTTGAAACTATGCTTTGAAAACCTAACTTCAAACCCTAACATAGGATAGAAACCCAGACTTGAAACTCAAACCTTGGCAAGAAACCCTGTTTTGAAACCCAACTTTGAATCTCTATTTTGAAACCCAAGTTTTGAACCCTAATCCTTGCTTGATACTACAGTGGTGCCTGGACTTCCGGGTTTTTCTAGATACGTAGCGTCACTTGACCAATTTTTTTCTCTTGGGATAAGAGTCAAACCTGAGATACGAGTCCACTTCAGACCCCCACTGGTAGATGGCGGCAACAAACAATGTCCATCCATCATCTATTCACATTGGTTTTCTTGCAGTGGATGGACAGTAATGCACTCATAAGATGGTTTGCCATTTTCCAATACAGCCCACCCCGCCTCCTGCCCGATGATAGCTGGGATAGGCTCCAGCACGCCCACGACCCTAGTGAGGAGAAGTGGCTCAGAAAATGGATGGATGGATGGATGGATGGATGAACAAAACAGAGGTTGAGCAGCATCCTGGAAAGAATTGTGCTTGACCTTTGAATAACTACTTGTACTTTGATGTATTATGTATAATGTTCTAAGACACAAGAATAATAGACTGAAATTGGTGGAGGTTTTTTTCATCAATGGATGCTATCATAATATCATGCCATAAATTTCATGCCCAAACAAGCAAAGCGTATTGGCTGCATGTCCGCCCTCTTTGTGGAGTGTGTTAAGACAAAAGTCACAATTGTTCTGGAGTGAATTGCTGAAAGGGTGTGAGCATTGCATTTCATGCACTGGCGGGTCACAGTTCGACTTGCTGCTGCGGGCAAAGGAAACTGCAACTACCATAGTTGTTGGAGAAATGCTAGGCTGCGTCCTGACTACTACTGAGAAGCAAGGCAGCGGAGCACCATGAAACAGTCAACAGTCATTGAATTTGAAATTGAATTTCCCAATGAAGAATCAGTCTGATGAGGACTGGTACATTGTGTATAGCTTAATTTTTCTGTAAGACGTCCTACAAAATTGGAATACTGGTCCCCAAAAAATTTGTGGTTTTTACATTATGACTCTATAGCGTCCTTCGATCAGGGTTCCTTAGTTTTCAGTGTACATTTGTTTGCAATTGTAGTCATGTGTATAGTAGTGTCACTAACATATAATTCAACAGATAGTTCATTTATCTTCATGATGAATAAGCTTTAATTGCAGAAAAAAAATCTTTGATAGTCTTTGAATGTCCTGAATAGACATTTAACACAAATATGTGAACATGCCACAGTCCCGTGCTTTTAATAAGTCTGTGCCAAATGTTGTTCTATTTCCACCATGAGAGGTGGATAAATGACATTTGTGAGCTGCAAATAGCTGCACTATTTTAACTATCCGTAGAGTACTGACGTGGAGGCCCACACTTCATAATAACGTCAGTCTCACAGGTCCCAAACCTGACTGAAGTGACTGAACTTCACTAATTATGAAGAGACTGTCAAAGTCATTGGAGTGTTATTTCTGTACAGTGTCCCTGTTTCATATATCTACCATCTCCTAAGTAGTTTTTCGTAATTTTTTTTTTTTCGATTTAACTTTAAACAACGACAATCGTGTGTTTCCCTCTGGAGGTTCATAGTTCATTAAGTGCATTGACTCCAACCACCATGTTAAATACAAGCTTTTCAGTTCTTTGGCCAATAGGAGAAAACTATCAAATTGCCTCAAATAGTGGCCTCCACTCTAATACATGACATACCCCAATTAATCGCTGGGTAGGCCGTTTACTCGACAGTAGATAAACAAGATGCCTGTCATTTTAAATATTATTTAAGATTACTATCAATTGTACTTACAAAAAAGGACACCATTTGGCAAAAACCTTATCCCTAATTAATACATTGGACTCTCTGCAGTTGAGTAGTTCCACCATACCCGGTATAAGTACCAGAGCTGCCAAACGTTATGGAACATCCGTATTTTGTTACGGAAGTCACTGAATGTTGACTTGTTACAGCCGTGACACGTATTGTCCGGATATTGGGAAGAAAAAAAAATAATCCAACATCTGACATTACCGGCACGTCCACATTGAACCGCTGCTAGGTGCACGCTATATGACGCCCCCATCAGCCGCGGATGCCAAGGTTCTCTTTGAGTCCTATGTCAATGCATTGTAAGTCACTGATCATCACCTCCATGGTAGCGAATAAGCTACACTTCTTACCATGCTTCTTTCAATAGTGTCACTAAGGGAGGGTGAGGAGTGGATAGGCAAAGACGATGTCAAAGCCATGCTAATTGCTAAACTAAAGTGTCATGTAGTCACAAAAGATCGAAGTAAGTAATTTGGTGAAACAATACACTTGTCACATAGGTCTGGCTGGAACTTTGAGCAACAAAATAACAGGCCAATTAATACGTGTTTAGAGAAAGAGATATAAATATAAAATAATTGCACTGCACACGTCACTTCTGAAGGAGGTTAAAAGTATATTATTATTATTAATAAATATTTGTAATATACGTTTAAATAACCTTTATTAGAACTACAATGGGGGGAATTTTTATCATTTAAGCAGCGATTATAGATATTGGAAATATATGTAATATAAATAGCAAGCAAGGGAAGATGTAATTACATTACTTCTTCTTACATGTACGCTTGTATGTGTACAAGTACATTGCACAAAATCGAAACCAAAACTATTGTCCATACTTAAACTATACAATTCAGTCTATCAGCAATGTTGTTTGTTTGCAAAATAGATTGGTGAGTTTTAATTTTTACGTTTGAGATCTGATTAATCTGCTTTAATAGACTTGATTTAGTTTCTTGTTACCAGGATTGAAAAGCTGAATTAATCCATAGACAGAAGTTTTTGGAATGTTGAAATCTCATATGCTGATACTTTGACTCAGGCTGCAACTGTGTCCACCATTACAAGGTTGATGTAATAAAAACATTAAAATGACAAATATTGAAGCCATAATTTATTAACGATGATGTTCTTAACAACATTTTGAAAATATTGTAAATTCAGGCAAATTTGGACAAATTGTTCAGGAAGTGAATTTTTATAGGTTGGCAGCTCTGAGGTTTTAAAGTCATATACACTTGTTATTAGAATTGTTATTAGAACTCATTTAAAATAGTTTTTGTAAGACTGTGGCCTACAAGAATAAATTAAAATCCATCTTTAATAGGACATGTTTTTTAATATGTCACAAAACAATTCAATTTTCATTTGCATAATCAGACATAATGTAGTGGTTGACTAGTTGGTTGTTTGAGAAACTAAGATGATTTGACAAGACTTGTGGTTGTACAAATTAGTTTGACTCTTTTGGTGTGCTGAAACTGGTGCCACAATAGTCATGTTGTTGGAGGAAGAAAATGCTTGTTCGGACAGTGTTCCATGAATTAGCTCAACTGAATGAATGTGCACCAACTGGCACCCAAAAAAAGGAAAACGATTGAAACCACTTCTGTTTAAGTTGACTTCTGTCAACTTTATGAATGCCGGCACACAAACCCAAAGATGATTGAGTCTGTGTGAACAGCTAATCTTTGCCGTTAAATGAAAAGGCTGATTATGTGTTGGACAAACATCCAGTTGAATGGTGGCAGCTGCCTCCATCACAGACCCGCCGCACACTGAACGACCTGACCGAACTGTCCCGCAGTGTGCGGTGTTCTTCATCTAGGTTTCATGAGTGATCGACAATCTGCAACTAGATTTATGATTCAAATCACTCGTGGAAAGTGTTGCAACGTCGCAGATATAACGGCCAATCAAAACATGATCTTTTACAACAAAAATTATGTTTGCAGGTACCAGGCTAGATCCAGCCAGCCACCACCAAGCCGTACCAGTACATACCATATTTATATATATATATATATATATATATATATATATCACTCAGCCATAAGTATTCAGACCCTTTGCTCAGTTTTAGTAGAAGCCCCCTTTTGAGCTAATACAGCCAGTTTTTCACACCTGGATTTGGGGATCATCTGCCATTCCTCCTTGCAGATCCTCTCCAGTTTTGTCAGGTTGGATGGTGAACGTTGGTGGGCAGCCATTTTCAGGTCTTTCCAGAGATGCTCAATTGGGTTTAAGTCAGGGCTGTGGCTGGGCCATTCAACAACAGTCACTGAGTTGTTCTGAAGCCACTCCTTCAATATTTTATCTGTGTGCTTAGGGTCATTGTCGTTTTTGAAGGTGAACCTTCAGCCCAGTCTGATTTTCTGAGCACTCTGGAGAAGGTTTTTGTCCAGGATATCCCTGTACTTGGCCGCATTCCTCTTTTCTTCGATTGCAACCAGTCTCCCTGTCCCTGCAAAAACACATCCACAGCATGATGCTGCCGCCACCATGCTTCACTTTTGGGACCGTATTGGACAGGTGATGAGCAGTGCCTGGTTTTCTCTACACATGCCACATAGAATTAAGACCAACAATTTCTATCTTGGTCTCATCAGATGAAAAAATCTTATTTCTCACCATCTTTGAGTCCCTCAGGTGTTTTTTAGCAAACTCCATGCGGGCTTTCATGTGTCTTGCACTGAGGAGAGGCTTCCGTCGAACCACTCTGCCATAAAACCCCGACTGGTGGAGGGCTGCAGCGATGATTGACGTTCTAGAACTTTCTCCCATCTTCCGACTGCATCTCTGGAGCTCAGCCACAGTGATCTTTGGGTTCTTCTTTACCTCTCTCACCAAGGCTCTTCTCCCCCAATTGTTCAGGATTATGGAGGCCACTGTGCTATTAGGAAACTTAAGTGCAACAGAAATGTTTTGGTAGCCTTGGCCAGATCTGTGCCTTGCCACAATTCTGTCTCTGAGCGCTTCAGGCAGTTCGTTTGACCTCATGATTCTCATTTGCTCTGGCATGCACTGTGAGCTGCAAGGTCTTATACAGACAGGTGTGTGGCTTTCCTAATCAAGTCCAATCAGTATAATCAAACACAGCTGGACTCCATTGAAAGTGTCGAACCATTTTAAGGATGATCAGAAGAAATGGACAGCACCCGAGTTAAATATATGAGTGTCACAGCAAAGGGTCTGAATATTTATGGATGTGTAATATTTCAGTTTTTCTTTTTTAATAAATCAGCAAAAATTACAACAATTACGTTTTTATTCTGTCAATATGGGGTGCTGTGTGTACATTAATGAGGAAAAAAAATGAACAAATGATTTTAACAAATGGCTGCAATATAACAAAGTGAAAAATTTTAGGGGGTCTGAAATCTTTCCGTTTCCACTGTATATCTCACTATTCGGTTTCATCACGGTATTAATCTCACGGTACGATAATTATTGGGATGTCATGGGAAAGCTCACTCTGTATTGCAAGAAGACTCACTGTATTGCAGGAAGGTTCACAGTACAGGTGGGGCAAAGAGGAGAAAGCAGAAGAACCAAAAAACCTTGCTTTTTCTTGCTCTTCTTATTCTTGACTCTTGCCGAGTCCTTCTCAATTGGTTTTAGTAGTTTCTGTCCGTTTTCCCACAGGTTTTTGTGAAAAAGGCAGCCTCAAATCATATATTACCATGCACTTCTATCCCTGTCCATCCAATGTTTACATTAATTTCCTCTACCTCAAAAACAGTATTATTGCTGCAGCAATAATATATTGGGAGTCAGAATCGTTATTCTCTCTCTTTGTAATGTTCTTTCACCCACGACTTTCGACTTGAGATAAACACTAGTATACCACTAAAGAGTGTTGCTGTTACAATATGCTTAAATATAGTAATTCAGCGGATCATCTCTTTGAAAGGGAGCGGTGGTGGCGGCCCGCGGAAGGCCAGCTCGTGGGCCTTCAAGATGCCGGCCGCCACCGGATGGGATGCGGCTTTGTGGAGTGGAGGTCCACTAGCAGCTGATGCCGGTCCATGGGTCAGCATTTGCTCGGACGGAGGCCGGCGCGAATAACAAGGGGCACCGAGTTGTTTCTGCATCCCTCCCAACGCAGCCTTTTTGTCATGTGAGCCAGTCAGACTATCAGTGTATTTTTTTGTGACGTACCCACATGGTCACATGGGTTACGCTTCCAATCGGGTGCGTTTATACTCTTAATGAGGAAGTGGAGCCCTGTAGTCTGGCTGTAGCAGCTTGGCAAAGCGGTGTGTCTGCGTATAGCCGGCCCGAAACTAAACTTTAAACACAACGGCTCATTATTTTATACAGAGACAAGACTACGACGAAATTGGGGCACTTTTAATTTTGCGATATTGTGAATATTGTTACATCCCTAATGTTTAACTATATTTATATATCTAACCTGTAGCTAAAAAGCAAAACCTGGAGAGTCTCTGTCGCTGAAATGCATGAGTGCAGCCAATGAATAGACCTACAGTTGCCAGGAAAATCCGCTTCTCCCTAGACAATCGTGCCATGTTGTTTGTGGTTGAATAATATACAGTATGTGGTGCCTCAAAACATTGTTTCCTGATAACATAGCAGCGAGTTTGTTTGTGTGCAAGGGTCAATCTCCAGGTGTCCAAGTGTGAGTCGCCGACTGCAGTTTTTTCGCGATTGTCCAGTTCAAACATGTTTGGCAGTGTTGCCTGTATATAAGTTTTTTTGAAACAAGCAGAGCGTGTGTGATTTCCTTGACAGGGAAACACCGTTTTGGAGATCTATGTGAGAAACACATGGAAACACTGTTTTGGAGATCTATGCGATTAGACAAACGGTCTCTTCAAAGTTCTCCAACATGACAAACAGTAAGGATATTAAGATATCTTAGCCTGACATGGCGGCAGCACGGTGGCCGACTGGTTAGAGCGTCAGCCTCACAGTTCTGAGGACCCGGGTTCAATCCCCGGCCCCGCCTGTGTGGAGTTTGCATGTTCTCCCCGTGCCTGCGTGGGTTTTCGCCGGGTACTCCGGTTTCCTCCCACATCCCCAAAACATGCATGAATTGGAGACTCTAAATTGCCCGTAGGCATGACTGTGAGTGCGAATGGTTGTTTGTTCCCATGTGCCCTGCGATTGGCTGGCAACCAGTTCAGGGTGTACCCCGCCTCCTGCCCGATGACAGCTGGGATAGGCTCCAGCACGCCCGCGACCCTAGTGAGGAGAAGCGGCTCAGAAAATGGATGGATGGATAGCCTGACATGGCCACTTGTGCTACCAATTTAATTGCCAAGAAGGCTAACCAACACTCTGTGAAGCCCAAGATTTTTTCTACCACAGAAGAGCCAAGCTGGTCCAACGCAGGACTATTGTGTCTACATGGTTGGTAAATGGTTTTGTGGAGCCACTAAGTCAGTACTAGAATGTCTTCACCACCCTCCGCCCATTGACAAACCATAGATCAGTAGAGCAGTAACACTAACAAACTTGAGGTGACATCTCTGCGTGTCATCTGCAAAGTGATCACAGGCTGCCCATACTAACTTGCAGTGCTTTGTTAACACAGTGAACCCTAAGTTTTCACTATTTATCTGAGCAGAGTGACTCATTATAGCCTTAGCTCAACATCAGTGCAAGTGCAAGGTTAATTTCCCCGTAAACCATTGAAAGGCAATGATAGGTCAGAATGGTGTTTCTCCATGACCTGCAAATTGAGGTGATAAAAAAAGTGTATACGAATAATGTCACGACTCGCTCAATAATGATTTCGCTTTAACAATTGAAGGATTCCTAAAAAGTGACACCAAATGATTTCTCAGCCTTCTGTGGAGACGGAGCAGTTTGAGGCGAGGAAGTCAAACAGAACTGTAAAAGTGTCAAAACATGCGTCCCTGTCAGTAACACCTCTCATGTGTACGTGCGTGCAAAAGCATCTGTGAGCTTTCTTTCATCAGAAGCTGTCTGACTCCTTGACGGAAACATGCAAAACAACTTACATTCTAATGTAGTTTTGAAATTGATTAAAATGATTTTTATAAATAAACAAATAAAAGAAGACAGACACTATTCCCAGAGGTATAGCGTGCCAGGAAACCTGACTGGAGCCAAATTCAACTCCACTCTAACAAAACAAATGAGCGATCCATTTCAGAGGTGGATACAAGAAACAAGGCCAGCAGAATAAATAAACCTGCTGACTGTCAAGTAAAACCACAGTCAAGCATAAAGATGTGCACAAATAACCACTTAGCAGAAAAACCATCCATATTGTGGACATGGACTTAAAAAGTGTTGCAGTTTCGTCCTGATATGAACTATCTTGTGTTGCAAATTCAAAATGAATAGCATTGTTGCACGACATCACATTGGTGGAGCAGTGCTAATTTACCGGCCTCGGGTTGGCTATGGACTGACCTAATCAATTAACTGACTTTGGGTGAAGGCAGGGTAGACAACCATTCAAACTCTCCTTCACACCTATGGACAATTTAGAGTCTTCGACGAACCTAATATGTATATTTTGGAATGTGGGAGGAAGACAGAGTACCCGAGAAAACCGACACAAGCCAAGTGCCAGCCACTAGGCTCACCGTGTGGCTTTCATAATTTCTCTTCCCAAATTACTTTTAAAAATAAGAATTAATTGACTAATTCAATTTCCCGTTAGTCGATCAAGGAAGTAGTCAAATGCCCAGCCCTAATGTTGATACTGAAGAGTTAATTACAACAGAAATCAAAACTATAACTACCAAATCGTAGTTATACTGTAGTTGCCTGAAGGGAGCCACAAAAATGTAATTGTTAAGAGTGTAACAGTACGCCCAAAAAAACACAGTTTTGGTGGTACAAAAGGAACAAAATGCAAAAGAAAAAAATGCTCTTTTTTTGACAATAGGAAGAAAAAAAATAATGATATTTAAATGAAATGAAATATCAACAGCTTTAGGAAAGTACATCATCAATAGTTTGGCTGTGTTCACAGTTAATCGGTCATATTTAAATTCATTTTAAATAGGAATCAACATACAATTGCCACCATTTAAATTTCTCTGATTAACCCTATATAAAGGTTCAGATATATTTTTGCTTTCTAGCAGAAGCCTGAAGATTTTGTGCTCCATATTTGCCTTCACCTTGTGTCAGGCCTCAGTCCCAGCTGAAGAAAGATCCCAAAGGATGAGGCTGCCACCATACGTAACGTCACTGTAGGTATATAGGTATGATATTCTTTTGGTGGTTAGCAGTGTTGTGTTTTCACCAAACACCTTTTGGCATCACAACCAAAAGATTCAGCTTTGGTTTCATCAAACATTTTCCGACATGTGTGGGACATTTTGTGGTAGTGAAAATTGTGAAAAAAAAACGTTTTGAATTATTTATCTTTCTTTTTTTTTTACATCACAAAAACCTGGAATTTGAACAGCGGTGTGTAGACATTTTTTTGTTTGGTTTTTTAATCGACCGTATGCTAGCCAATGCTGACCTACACTTAGTTTGTTTACAGACTACACTGTAAGTGTAAGAAGAAAATTTTATTTTCGAGATCAGAGAAGCTGTCTGACTCCTTGATGGAAACATGCAAAACAACTTACAGTCTAATGTAGTTTTGAAATTTATTAAAATGATTTTTATAAATAAACAAATAAAAGAAGACAGACACTATTCCCAGAGGTATAACGTGCCAGGAAACCTGACTGGAGCCAAATTCAGTTACCCTTCAGTTTCTCCCTTCAGTTACACTTCATGTCCCATGTTCAGTCTGAGAACCCTAATAATCACCCTATAATGTTACATACTGTAATTGCCCCTGCATTCGATTATTATCATTTTACTGGCGAGTTTTGAAAAATTGGCGCAAGCTTTTGTGGGTCACATCAAATGACACGGAGGGCCGGATCTGGCCCGCGGGCCTTGACTTTGACACCTGTAAATTACATGAAGTGTGTGCAGCTCAACAGCAAGCCACCAACATCTTACAAAAATGTCAGCGGCCAGAGCTCCACAGTACCAGTCCGAGTCGGTCACACTTAACCAGCCTCAGTATTGACATGGAAATGCATGATGTAGCTCCTTGAATGGCTTGAATAAAGCGAAGGAGGCTTTGGCTTTGTTGTGCTTTACAATTATATGAATGAAGTTCACTTCATGGTGTTTACTTCTTTTGGAGCTTGCCAGATTCTGCTTTGCTATTACACTACTGATTTTCTGTTCATGTCGCTCGCTTATTACGCCTCATACATAATAAAGCAACCTTGTGATCTTGGAATGAACCAATCAATGACACTCTGATGCAAGGGCCCCTTCTGCTGTGTCCACATGAACCATTAAGCCATAAGTCAAAGTAAGACAGGTGCAATTTCCAATGTGAATGTCATTAGCCCCCACTCACTGGTTGGTTCATCTCAAATGTGGCCATTGTTCTGAGGAGGTGAAGAGCCCTCTGTGCCTGCAGTCTATGCAACGCACGAACGGTGAATGACAAATTAACCATAAATTAGCATTCCTCTTTCTCGTGCAGTTCTAGGACCCAGGCTAAAGCAACCCGGGCTCCGCTACATCCACAGCACTGTGGCATCTGAGCTGAATAATTGATGCAAGAATGATCAAAACTGGCCTCTGGTAAAGCAGTGAACAGTAAAATAAGATGAACATTGACATGGTGGCACTTTCTCAAAGAAAATCTCCAAGCTCTCGCGCTTTGAGATGCTAAATCTGGACCTGATGATGAGCAAAAGCCCCTGAGGTGTAACATAAATGGAACCATTGGGTTTTAGAACTTGAACCCAAGAACCACTTGAGGAAAAGCTGGCTCCAGATCAGTCCATTCACAACTTACTGCATATCAAGTCTCCACAAAATAGTAGAGTTCAGTGCACCATTTTCTTCTTACTTGTGACGGGTACCAAAATAACGAAATCCATGCCATATCATTTTCGAACCCCTCAATTGGGCTACAACTACGGCTACGGTGGTAAGGGTGGAGACTAGACAAAGCACAATCCATTGATTCTATGGGAATAGATTGGGAAGATCCAAAAAGGCCAAAAATTACAGTGAAATATGATCTTGGAAATATAGTAACTAATAATTTTATAGTTTCATCTTATCTGAGAGTGTGTTCACAGTTTCCATCTGTGTCTGCATCAGATGAGTATATTAACTGTTTTTATATTTATATTAGAAGGGCTTACTAACAAATCTCAGCTGGTGCAAAAAAGCATATGTAACACAACAGACAGCCTTGTTGTGTTGGAAATTTGAGTTTCTTTGCACAATATGTGACAAACGCTGTCCAATGAGGTTGCAACCTTCTTCATGCTGTTTTACTTTTGGTGGGAGAACCATATGTATACAGTGTTCCCTCGCCACTTCGCGCTTCACGTTTTGCGGTTTCAGTGCTTCGCGGGTTTTTCCAAAATATTCATCCAAAAAAATAAATAAATAAAAAATAAAACTGAAAAAATACAGCCATATCAGCAGCCATATTGCGGAAAGACGCGTTGTTTCATGTTGATGCATGAGAGAGAAGGTTTCCCTGCATGCCAAACAAAGAGATGAGTTGACTCAGAGGCTTTGTACATGCCTGCACTGTACTGTACATGCCACAGGCACTCATACAAAGCGCGTGATTGATTCCCGGCGCGACATCGACCAATGAGAGCACAAGTGGATTTATCCTGTGATCGTACTTCGCGGTTTTTCACCTTTTTCGGGGGGTTCTGGTCCCCATTAACCGCGAAAAAATGAAGGATCACCCAAAATGTTCAATGTACGGGTATCTCTTTCTCTTTTGGTTAAGATGTTGAATATGCACACCCTCTAAATTTCATTAAAAGGGATGACCCTTCGGTCAATATTTGCCAATGTGACTAATTCTTGGCAGCCAAAGCATGGACAGGGCTGTTAATCAATGAAATAATAAATCTCGGTTGGTCTCGGCATCCTTAGTTCCCTCATAAATCTTAAATCTTTTTCCAAGACATTTTATTGGAACAGTTTAAGAGAGGCCCTTTTCTGTTCCAGCAAGGCTGTGCCCCAGTGGACAATGGAATGTCCAGAAAGGCATGTTAAGATACGTTTGGTTTGGAGGAACATCAAGAACCGCAACACCATTAAACATCTTTGGATTGACTAACAGAGATTGTGATTCAGGCTCAACATTGACGAATGGACAAACCTCCTGTACTTTACTTCTTGTTGGGGTTCTTATATTTTTGTCCATACAGTGTAGCAACCACTATTACTTTTCAGCACCTCTAATTGGTCTATAAAGATTAAGTGTTATCAAATGGATTGCAGGTGTCTAAAATGGTTGCCATGCGGAAATGTAATATAATAAACAGCTTTGATCGCAATTTAGCACCTGTTTTGCTAGTGTATAACACCTAGTACTTATCACAAGTTATGCCCTCAGCATTAATAAGAAAAACCCCAATTACGATACCGAATGAGCTTTCTAACAAAAACTTGTTCAAGGAAAAATCAGTACATGTCGTCAATGTGAGGGCGAACGGCCCAGTTTGGTCGATAATGACTAAACGATAGACTTTACACTGATTTGATCAGGCTGATCTGTATCGGCCAATATTTAGCATTTTATGCTGATCGGCTGGTCGGCCTTAATGTCATAATTCGCCGATCCGATCAATTACGTCATTGATCGGCTCCGCAAAAGACATTAACTCCACGTTGCCGCGTGCACAGTATATTTGAATCCAAAAGCTAGTTTATTTTTAGCCTTGTCACGTGTCTTTTGACGTAGTAAATATCTGACGGCCAATGAAGTTATTTAAAAAATAAAAAAATTAAAAACATGTTTTAAAAAGGCGGCACGGTGGGCGACTGGTTAGAGCGTCAGCCTCACAGTTCTGAGGACCCGGGTTCAATCCCCGGACCCGCCTGTGTGGAGTTTGCATGTTCTCTCCGTGCCTGCGTGGGTTTTCTCCGGGCACTCCGGTTTCCTCCCACATCCCAAAAACATGAATTCATTGGAGACTCTAAATTGCCCGTAGGCATGACTGTGAGTGCGAATGGTTGTTTGTTTCTATGTGCCCTGCGATTGGCTGGCAACCAGTTCAGGGTGTACCCCGCCTCCTGCCCGATGACAGCTGGGATAGGCTCCAGCACGCCCGCGACCCTAGTGAGGAGAAGCGGCTCAGAAAATGGATGGATGGATGGATGGATGTTTTAAAAAAACATGTTGGCATTGTGGGAAAGACAACACGTCGGAGACAGGCAACATGTAATGCACCGGATCAGACTAGAAGACAAATTTGCTCTTTCACGATTGCACTGTCAAGACTACTGCAATAAAATCTAGTATTCCGAAACCCCAGGCATCCCGTTTTTTTAAGAT
The DNA here is from genome assembly GCF_024500385.1 of Phyllopteryx taeniolatus. Taxonomy (NCBI): domain Eukaryota; kingdom Metazoa; phylum Chordata; class Actinopteri; order Syngnathiformes; family Syngnathidae; genus Phyllopteryx; species Phyllopteryx taeniolatus. The sequence continues at coordinate 19,028,046 of NC_084510.1, forward strand.
CATTGGGCTTTATCTTGTCAACTCAAATGCGACCGGATACACTTGTTACCGTGGCGACGACAACAAGAGTGAGCGCGCTGGCTCGACTGTATTATAAGGACAAAATGGGGGAAAACGTGTGCTGGTGGTCACCGGTGCTCAGGACAGGAGAGGACGTTCTTGGCTTGCTTCGGGTATGTTCACGTACTTTTAATACGATACGGCTCACAAGCAGGCAATAAAATGTTATGTGGCCTAGCAAGCTAGCGGTAGCACGAATGGTTGGACGTAAACAACGTTCTGTTGAATCATGATCTAAAGTTTCGGTGTGGGTGAAGTCAAAAACATGCATGGTAGGTTAATTGACAACTCTAAATTGCCCATAGGTGTGTATGTGAGTGTGAATGGTTGTTTGTTTGTCTGTGCCCTGCGATTGGCTGGCAACCAGTTCAGGGTGTACCCCGCCTCTTGCCCGATGATAGCTGGGATAGGCTCCAGCACGCCCGCGACCCTGAGCGGCTCAGAAAATGAATGAATGGATGGATAAGTTAGCACCCATTATTTCTGTCATGTAATGTTGGTTTGACGTGACTGATTAGAATACACGATCTGGCTAGAGTGGTGATTTCCAACCTTTATGGAGCCAAGGAACATATTTTACAATTGAAAAATCTCACGGCACACCAACAAACAAAAATGTCACAAAAAGTGGACACATTAATTACTGTATTTACTTCCTGCCATCTAATAGAAGACCATTCATTTGTTCTGTCTGTCACTATGGCTCACTGGCATAAATAGAGGAACAAATTATTTATTGTAAATATAAATATAATTTTTTGAGCAATTAAGTACACAGTGAATGAAGAGGTCATTTAAATAGACACATTCCTCCATCTTGTGATCGGATCGGTGATCGGTTATCGTTTGTTTTAAACTCACTGATCGGTGATCAGCCCCAAAAATCCTGATCGTGTAAAGCCTACTTAACAAATCAAAGCATGATCAGAGTTTGATTGTTCCTCACCATGGCCCACCCAAAACCATTATGACACCTCTAATGGAATAAAACAAGATGATTCTCAGTACATTTCACTGCCCGTTCACAAACATTTGATCAACATGCCACGAATCAGTGCTGGAGGCCAGATAGGCCCCAAAATGTTGAGAAGAAGGTGCAGCCAGGCAACCCCCCTGCACTCATTTCAACACAGGGATTATTTTACCCGGCAACACGAGCGTGCAGGGGCAGCATCCTAACCACATTGTCATCATCCACCACAAAAATCCAACTGCCTGTGGATGAATGCACGAGAACATGCATTTGCACATGGGGGGAATACATTGTTAGATGTTTGGATTTGGTGGTATTGCGACTGCTTTGCAAGGTTCAGCCGAGTCCAACGAGGAGAGGATGCTTTCAGATAAAAGTAATGACAACCATTTCAAAAGTGGAAGCGGCGAGATGTTAGGTATGCGCGTTTTGGCAACGTGAATGAACGTGACGTGCACCAACACATGGCTCACCTTTCACTTGGGTCTCGTAGTCCGCAATGATCTCCTTATCCTTCTTGAATCTGGACGAGGACATGGTTCTTCTGCTCGTCTGACTGAGAGCCTGCAAGTCGAGCGCTCCGGCGACTCTGCTGTGCCGGGAATCCGCGAGTTTCTTCTTGCAACAGCTGCAGAGCTCTTTGCGACGTTTCCTCGCTGAACGAACAAAAGCGGCTGGCACTTCGCGACAACGGTTGCAATCAGTCTGAGGAGGAGAACTCTCGGGTCCGATGTTGCAATGCTCTCTCTCTCTCTCTCTCTTTTTTTTTTTTTTTTTTTTTTTTTTAATTTAATCCAACAGCGACCGGGAGGTGGGGAGAGGAGTTATCAGGAGAAACAAAAGCCACAAAGGCGCTCCAAAGTGGGCATGTTGGCAGGGGAAGAGGGAAGAAATGGTGATGAGTCAGCTCCGTGCTCCTTGTGTGTGACTTGTCAACTGAAGCCCACAAAGATTCGACACCACGCGGCGGTCTGACTAATTGAGCTGCAGGCAATGGGGGAAAAAAAAAAAAAATGAGCGAGAGAGTCACGTGGTCAATGCCCTCACGTGCGCGCGCGTGCACGCACACGCCACCCTCGTCACAATCAGTATCAACATCATACCTGTCGACCTACCCGCGCCTCCCATCTTAAATATTATCAATACAGTCATCATGTAATCTTAACCCTCGAGTACTGACTATTACTTTAGAATAATATGAGTTCCCCAAATAAGTAAGAGTGGGTGAAGTGTGTACAGCTTCGGATTTATGGTATTTCTTTTTTTAAATAGCACATGGCATGAGTGTGGGCGGCACGGTGGCCGACTGGTTAGAGCGTCAGCCTCCCAGTTCTGAGGACCCGGGTTCAATCCCTGGCCCCGCCTGTGTGGAGTTTGCATGTTCTCCCCGTGCCTGCGTGGGTTTTCTCCAGGCACTCCGGTTTCCTCCCACATCCCAAAAACATGCATGAATTGGAGACTCTAAATTGCCCGTAGGCATGACTGTGAGTGCGAATGGTTGTTTGTTCCTATGTGCCCTGCGATTGGCTGGCAACCAGTTCAGGGTGTACCCCGCCTCCTGCCCGATGACAGCTGGGATAGGCTCCAGCACGCCCGCGACCCTAGAAAATGGATGGATGGATGGCATGAATGTTAAATGGACCAAAATATAAAATAAGAATATGCACATTCAAATATTTTCCAACTCCATCACTTTTAAACGATATATAAAATGGCAAACTAAGGCAGTGATGCTCAAAGTGTCGTACAAGTACCACTGGTGGTACACGAGCGGTATGTGAAAGAATTACTGCCTGGTTACAATTCAGTTGTACTCAAAGGCCCAGTAAAGCGGCCAAAAAAATGTCATGTAAATTTGACACACCACAGAGAAGAGTGTTGTTAACAAGCCTGCCAAATTTGAATGGTTACAAAAATATACATAATTATCATTTTAATTGTATGAAATAAGGCTCCCAATTAATGAAAAGTACTGAAGAGCCTGTGGACTGTGTGGGCGTGTCCGCTGAGTGCTCCCCTTCAGCTGTCAATCAAGTACGCATCTGTGTCTCTATGCGACTCAGACAGCAACACGCAGCCACAAGCTGACTGTCGATGTGTCTATTAAACTTTCCCGGATGTGACGCTGTTAGTGATTACTTACAGTTTATTGGGGGATTATTGCAATTGGCTGGCGACCAGTTCAGGGTGTACAACCCTCTCGCCCGTCGATAGCTGGGATAGCCTCCAGCATGCCCGCGACCCTAGTGAGGATAAGCAGAACGGAAGATGAATGAATGAATGAAAAAATGCTTTGTTTGTATTCCATAATCACCTTGACTGACATAGCAACCACAAATGTCCATCGACAATGGTTTAGGAGCTTCAAGCATCACCTACGCGTCCCTGGGGATAAATCCAGAGGGAGCAGACACTTGTGAAGCCAATTGGAAAGCTACAAAAACAGCCAGAGTGTGGCTCATGAGTTTGTGTCTACATCAGAGAAGTCAGCAGAGAAAACGTTGATTCCTCCCACAAGCCTTCTGTTACTCACCCCTTCCTTTCTCTTCTGGAATCTCAGGACGGAGGACTGGGAAGCTGTCGACTTTACTTGTGTAGCACAAAGATCCTTTGTGAGATCCTCTTACTCTTCCTTTCTAAAGAATGAGTGTGGGAACTGCCCTTGTCCCACTATGTGAAAGTGAGATAAATACCATCATGGGATATTGTCTTGTGGTAGATAACTATGTACTTTACGAAAGCATCTCTGTGAAATTGGAATATCTTGTATGGGGTGTAAAGCTGCTCACGGCAAAAATAACAGCAACATTTTGTCCCATTTACCTTCAAAACGTGTTTAAAAAACTGGTGTTCATTTTCGAGATTCAGTTTTCTGCACATTTAGAACAATATTTGTCAACTTAACAGTTAAATCCAAATATTAAATGCTTCACCTCAATCTCAAATCTAAATGTTAAATATATTTTTAAATGCTAAATACTGTATATACATCTAAATATAAATCTTAAATCTAAATATAAATATTTTTTTTATTTTTAGTTTTAAGATTTATATTAACATTTACATGAAATATTTTAAATATACATATAAATGTTAAATCTATATCTAAATATAAATCTTAAATGCTAAATCTAAATGTTTCAGGTCGAACTAAAAATTTAGTTATGCAAATCCCTACTGCCAAAAACCAGCAATACCAAAATAAAAGCTGTGTGTTTGTAGCGTCAAATAACATCCATTCATTCAGTTTCTGTACCGCTTATCCTCACAAGGGTCGTGGGCATGCTGGAGTCTATCCCAGCTATCTTCGGGCGAGAGACGGGGTTCACCCTGAATTGGTCGCCAGCCAATCGCAGGGCGCATATAAACAAACAACCATTCACACTCACATTCACACCTACGGGGAATTTAGAGTCTTTTCAATCAACCTACCATGCATGTTTTTGGGATGTGGGAGGAAACCGGAGTGTCTGGAGAAAACCCACGCAGGCACAGGGAGAACATGGAAACTCCACACAGGCGAGTCCGGGATTTGGAAAGTGGGAAGGGGGACGGGGGGACGGTGGTGAGGGGAGAAAAAATAACTTGCTGCTGCTGTGGTTGTTTTTTTTCACCCGGGCACTTCAACATGAGTCCTCAGAACTGTGAGGCAGATGTGCTAATGTCGGCCACCGTTGGCTAACCGATCACACATTATTTGCGGGGATGTGATGCAAAGTTCGGCTAAGTACATAACCCTCCTGTTTTGGTTCTGAATGTAAAGATGTGATTCAGCCGCTAACTAAGTGCAGGGGTGGATTTATTCAAGTGGGATACAGGGCCACTGGCCACCACAAAACCCTGAAAAGAAAATGACTTTTTGCTTTATTACCGAGCCAGTCTTGTTAAACACACAGTATTTATAAAAATAGAAATAGCTTCACATAGCTTTACCTGCACTGATGAATTGGTTTAGTGTGTTGAATAAAGAAAAAAAGATGTAAAAGTGACCCTTGCCTCCTTCAATTATTTTGTATGCGGCCCTTAGAAGAAAAGTTCGGACACCCCTGAGTAGAGAGTCTTTAATGAACCTTACATGCATGTTTTTGGAATGTGTGGAGGAGCTGGAGTACCCAGAGAAAACCTACGCGAGAACATGAAAACTCCCCACGGGGAGGTTGGAGCCTAGATTCAAACCCAGAACCTCAGAACTGTGAGGCAGACTTGCTCATCACTAGGATCACCGTGCTGTATCAGCAATGAGAAAATAATACTCAGAGCTAACACTTTTAACAGCTGAATTAAATAAATAAAGGACGAGAAGCAAATATAAAAATCAACTGTGAGATTTAATGTGAGGTTTGTTAATTACTGAGGTGTGTGAGTGATAATCTAGATGCAGTACAGTAGGTTAGTACTTAAAAGGGCTGGTATGTAGATGTCCTTCTATTTTCTATGCCGATATGCGTTTGAGCCAGTTTCTCATTTAGTTATTTCAATAAAATTACTGTATGCATTTGTGTTAATCATCACACTACGCTTAAGTGCAACATAAAGTAATTCTGTCATCCACCAGTGGTGATTTTGTGAGTTGTCCAAATTTGTTCTGAAAGGGCTGAGTGTTTGTGTTGTGAACAGCCCATCAGATGTTGATGCAACATGGAGACACGTCTAAGTGAAAAATGGCATTGGATCCAATAAGGCACAGTCTAAAATGCCAGTGGGCGCTGGGTCACAGCTTTTGTATGAACTGATCTGAGTGCAAGACAAGCATCCACAAAGAGATGACAGCCGCCATTGTCGTTTGTGACACTACCTTGACTCTGATTTACACTGTCATCACTCAACTGCTTTCATTGAGATGGCTCTTGTGCATACAGTAGAAATGCCCGCACGTGACCGTGATTGAAACTTGTACTTTCACATGTGATCAACTGAAAGCATACTTGATGTTTTACCACACAATAAAGCTATAAATTATACCTCCTTGAAGATTCTTCCCAAGTCATTTCCTTTTAAGCATCATGCAAAATGTTGCTTCCGAAACTGTGTTCATTAAATGCTTAAGGTTATGCAACACCAGCCATCTGCTGTGTAGAACCTTTTATTCCTTCATGTCAATACACACCCAGATCTCAGATTTCACAGTAAACAGTTGGAGAGAATGGTGCTGGCCTCGAATAAAAACAAAGTTGAGAAAACAATAACATTAGTCAATACACATGAAGCAGGTGCAGTGCAGTATGCTGGTGACGCAGAAAGCTAAATATGTTTTGAGGATCTTGTAAACCACGTGAGCTCAAAAGTAGCATTCTTGAAAAGGAGAAAAGAGGACATTACAGAAAGATTCTCATTTGACATCGGTGCATTGGTTTTGTGCATGGAAAGTATGAAATGATCATTATTTTAGTTATTTTTTGTAGAAATAGTCCGAATTTTTAGAATGGCAAGAATTATATTCTGACGCCCTCTGACGATTGCTTACAGTAAAGGCACTTAGTAACAGTCGCCAATTAAAATGAAAATGGTTCATGCACCAGTTAGACACAACTTCCAATTTGCAGTTTCCATTTTCAGAATAACATAAATTTCTGCATTTTTACAAGCGTAGAAAACACAATTATTACCTCGTATGCTGTGGTGAGAACTAATTGAGTGAATTACGTACATTGGAACATTTAAAATAATTACAATAACAATAATAATAATAATAGATTATTTAGTTCCGTGGTGGTGCATGTTTTATCGTGAAGGTCTTAAACCAGAAGTGTTTGTCTGGTTGGTGCTACTAATCGCAACGCGCAAACATGTCTCCTCGTGTATGACTACGTCTGGTTGGCAAGTTAGCCAGCAGCACGCGTGAAAGATTGTTTTCGCTATTGACGACTCAGCCGGTATGTTTATTGCACTGGCACGATTATTGGTGAAGCCGGCGCTTTGTTCCAAAGAGCCGGCGTCCTGATTTACTCGTGACAACTTCCTTTAATCCCGAAGCTAGCATTAGCTAGCTAATGCTACTTCTTGTTGAAATGAAAACTGCACCACAGTGCAGTACTGCCGTTGTATTCTTTTTGCTACCGTCAAGTAGAGTTATTGATCCGAACTGCAAATGTGTTCTGACAGTCTTCTATAACGAAACACATATATTTTAGATAATAATAATAATAGCATCTTATATATAAATGGTACATGTGTAAAATTTCAGATATTAATTGATTTACATTTCAACAGATCTTTCAAAGACTATTTCAGTGATGTCATTTTATATAAATATTAAGAAACTTATTAATCTGTGAAACCGGTAAAAATGCATCTATTTCTGGCCATAATACTAGACAATGGGGCTCAATATTTTCGGTGTGGCCTTTTTGTAAAGTCTGAGTTAACTTCAAACTGTACCCTATTTACGAAAAGGTTGTTATCATCGTGTGACGTAAGTGGGTTGCGGCTCCTGCGTGACTATGGGCTTTGTGTTTCACAAAGCTGAAAAGTGCATCGGCTACTGTGGCTCTCCTTTCCCACATACAAAGGCATTTGAAGGAGTTGGTATACTACAGGTGCAGTAAATAATTAATTATTAAATTGATCAAAAACTATTTTGATAATCGAATAATCGTAAAATTGTCCAAATCTTCGGAATTTCAGCCTCTCAGCAGTAGATCTACTCGGATATCTGTAGCCCTCCATGAGACAGACTGACTATCCGTGTTTAATGATAATAAGACATTTGCAAATATCTGCTTTTACTTTGTAAAACAAAAATGTTTGCCTATTTTCTGACATGTTACAGGCCAATCCAGTAACTGAATCATAACCAATTTATGAAAAAAAATCATAACCAATTGAAAAAAAAGATTAATCGATTATAAAATGTACTGTAAAACAACATAGATGCTTGGGTAAAAACACGAAATAGCAGGGCCATACTGTATCACTGAGTCAAAAACTTGACTAATAGGAAAGTAGTAATTAGCATTTTTACAGGATTGGGAAGTGGCGACATTCGCGCTAGCGTCCTGGCATTTCCAGTGCATTTGAATGATCATAATTTTCCACCTTCATTAGCCTTATGTCTCGTGACAGGAAACCTACGGACATGTCCTCCCCAGAAGATGGGACTGTCGAGCAGGCCCCCACTGGGCTCGAGTCCATCATCAGTGTCACCATTGGGGCGACTGTACCTACAGGGTTCGAACACACAGCTGCAGAGGAGGTCCACGAGAAGATCGGTGTAGAAGCACGCATAAGTAAAGACCGCGGTCGTATTTACTTCACCATTACTACTGATAAGCTCTTCCAGGTGAGATGGAAGCTTGATGGGAAAATTCTGCTGTTTGTACAAGGCCTCTGACAGCTAACTGTGAATCAACTGTCCCCATAGGTTCACCTGCTGAGGTCTGTGGACAACCTGTTTGTGGTTGTCGATGAAAATGATCAGTACCAATTTAAGGAATCTAAGGTAAATAATTTATACCTTGTCTTGGTGAAATCAGGCAATTTTATCGGCGCATGCAAGTGATCATGCAAGCCCTCGTCTGCTGGCTGGGCTACTAGTGAGTCTGGCTTTTGCCAGTTTTTTTGTTTATGTGCAACTTACTGTTAAAATGTTCCATCCATTTTCTGAGCCGCTTATCCTCACATGTCGCGGGAGTGCTGGAGCCTATCCCAGCTAACTTCGGGCAGGAGTTTAGATTTTATTTTGGAACCGATCCATTATTTGCTAAAAAAAAAAAAAAAAATGTAAAAAAAAATGCCAATTTGTTGATTTTATACTCGTACTGAAACACCCTAAGATGCCCCAAGGTGATGCCAAAGCTTCGTCTAATAGAAAAATAGTGCTGTGGCAAATTGGTGCCAAGGCACTATGTTGGAGAGGGGAGGAGCTTATATTAGTCCAGCCAAAACAGGATCCAAATAGAAACAAAATTTAAGTATGATCAGTGAACAAGCATGAGTCCAATATAAATAGGGTCCCTTTCTTACTTCATATTACATAACATCCATTTCTGCCATTTACTAAAATGTCTTATAATATGTCATTCTTTCCATTGTATATACAGTGGACCCCGTATACTTGCAGTTCGTCACCTGTGGAGTCAACCTCCCCCCCCACCCCCTCATTTTTACTTAATGGCTGTTTTGTCCCCGCTTATTCAAGAATTTTGGGGGTTTAAAAAAAAAATCCCACGTCCCTGTTCCCCGCGAATAGCCGGCGTCCACTGTACTGTATTTCTCTTACACAATTAAATTTTGTGGAAAATTCCATGTACAGACGTTTGTACGTCTTTCAAATGTCATTACTCCCTTGGATGCAGACATTTTTAATTTACCCTTTTATTTAGGATTGCCGTTAAGCTCTGCATATGTTTTATCCAGGAGGAGACATTGGCAGAGCTGCAGCAGCTTGCCTCCAAGCTTCCGTGGACTAACGCCTTGGAGGTGTGGAAACTAAACCGCACTTTCAAAAAGAGAAAAGGCCAACGTAAAGGAGCCAGTGGCGCCAGAGTTAAGCCCAGCAATGAGGCCGGAAAGGCAACTCCGGCTGACGGCAAGTCGAAGGCGCAAGCTGAGGAGCCCCCTATAGCTGATGACCCAAACAAGACCGAGGAGTCACGTGACACTGAGACCAGCACGCAGGACTCTGAGGAAGCAGAACCCGACGTCACCCCTAAAATAATCAAGTTCCGTGTGACCTGCAACCGGGCCGGAGACAAGCACAGCTTTTCCTCCAATGAGGCAGCAAGAGATTTTGGCGGAGCGGTGCAGGAGTTCTTCCAGTGGAAAGCAGACATGACAAAGTTTGACATTGAGGTAAGCATGTTTTTTCTGAGTGGACCAACACAAAGTGAATACAATTGTAGTAGCCAAGAAAAGCACTGCTTGGTCAAATAATTTAGACTGCTTAGTTGAAGTAGTGAAATAGGAAAGCATATATTTTCCCTCAAGATAAGCAGTTTGCATGAGACCAAGTTCATCTGGATGTGTTGACTTGACCTTTGCGGCTGATGACACTTGTATTATCTTACATGTATACAGAATCACCAGTTCACAGTACTAAATATTAGGCTTTACACGATCAGGATTTTTGGGGCCGATCTCCGTTTAAAAAACCGATAATCGATCACCGTTCCGATCACAAGATGGAGCAATGTGTCCATTTACATGACTTGTTCATTAATTGTATATCCTTGTGTACTGTATGACTTGTTCATTTATTGTATATACTTGTGTACTGTATACTGAGTACTGTATCCATCCATCCATTTTCTATACCGCTTATCCTCACTAGGGTCGCAGGCGTGCTGGAGCCCATCCCAGCTCAAAATGATTCTCTAGCATTTTAGACAAAAGTTAAAACATCAATGACCTCTAGGGGGCATTCAAGGATTGGCCACTGAAATAAGTTTAGGTCAGATCAACATTAAAACATGACAGAAATAATTGGTGGTAACTTACTGCAATTAAATTACTTTATTGAAATAAATACCGTTAATGACATGCTTACTCTAACTTTCTCAATGTCCCAGCTATATGGACGTGTGTTGTCCAGAGTTTGCGTCCATTTGGCCCTACCCCCGATCAGCATAAAATGCTAATTATCGGCCGATACCGATTAGATCAGATCGGCGTAAAGTCTACTAAATAGCTTGTCTAATTGTCTTGATCTAATACAGGTTTTCCCTGAACCATTATTGAACAAAGGCGCATATTTTACAATCTCACAGCACAACGGCCAACAAATCTCACAAAAATGTATACTTAATGACACATTCACAGGTTAATTGTACCTTCTGCCATCTAGTGGAAGAGAATTTCATTGTTATGCCTGTCACGATAGGTCACTGACATAGATAGATGAAGGAAGCAACATTTGTTGTAAATATAATAATCATTTTTGGTTATGAATTGTATGCACGAAACGTTTAAAATATATATAAATAATACTATAAATACTTGGTTACTACTTCGTGGATTTTGTCTGTTGTGGGGGTGGTCTGCAATCTAATCCCTGCCATAAACAAGGGTTTACTGTAATTAAAGAGAGAGGGGGAAAAAAAAGAGCAACACATGACATCACACATTATGACTTATACCACCTGTCTCAGTAGACGTCAATACCACAACCCACACCACCTGAACAGCAGAGGTGGCATCTGTAAAGCTGGCTTTAACAGTGCAGTGTAAAGAGAAAGCGCCACTGTATGCAGTCCAGAGCATAAACTCTTAAACATTTCAGAGTTGACTTGAAAACAATACATTGCTATACACATCGTTCTCATGAGGGTCGCAGGTGGACTGGACTTGCTCTCTGCTGACAAGAGGCGGGGTACACCCCGGACTGGTTGCCAGGCAATTGCAGGGCATATATCAACGAACAACCATTCACATTCACACCTACAGTACATGCAGATAGTATTCACAAGACTTCACTCAAAATAACAATATAAATGATAACGAGTTATGGCGTAGTGTAGATTTTGTTTATATTGTACTAAGATATATGTTGTTATGTCATACAGCTCTAATTTGTATTAATCATAGCCTTTCCCCCCCCCAACAAACGTTTGGCACGGGGCAGTTTAGCAAATAACTATTTTTTTTTTTTAATCCCATGTGGGTATGCTGGGTTGTGAAGGAACCTAAAGTAGGGCAGAACTGATTTGTTTTCTGGGCCATCAAATCATTTGGAGAAGTGTTGAAAATGTTTTGGTTACCTTATTTAGTCACATGAGACGAGCAAGATTTTAGAAAAACCTCTCCGTGTGATGCAAAGTAATTGCCCTCCACTGCAAACTGCAACCACGATAATTAATTGTGTGTCAATCAAAACTGAGCATTCGGCAGAATTTTTGATACAGCTTCTTTGTTGAATATCAGTACATTGTGCAAGGGTATTTGATTGACTATTGATCGAACACACCCTTCTATAGGTCTTATTGAATATACACAATACTGAGGTGGTGATTGGCATCGCACTCACCGAAGAGAGTCTTCACAGAAGAAACATCAGCCACTTTGGACCCACCACACTGCGCTCCACCTTATGCTATGGCATGCTCAGGTACAGATATCACTATTTAGATAAGCTCGGTCTATAGTGCTGTATGAGTCCATATTAAATGTTTTCCTGTCATTTTAACTTGAGTTCGATAGTATTTAGCTCCAAATGTAATTGGTTTCATAACTATGGTTCAGAAGGTGGGGAAAAAAAAAAAAACAATAATTTTTTTTTTGTAAGCTGTAAAGGAAGAATAAAAAAACAATGAAAGCAGTATGAATGAAACGATGCAATTTTATTCCAAGCAGTTCATCTCTGTGCCACAAGATGGTGGAAGTTAGCTTTGTGCTCGCTGCCAGCTCCTGCTATGATTGGATGAACCATTATGTTGCTGTTTATTTTATAAAAGGGCGAGCTTATCTATCATTATCTCATGTTTAATATACAGTATAAGGTGTTAACTATAACATGTACAGCTCATGTACATGAGTGTATCTAGGGTCATTGAAGTCTTTCATGTTTGTAAGTTTTCAAACGGGCAGATGCATGACAGTGAATATAGAGTGGTGCTTGAATTGACTTATAAATTGCCTAAGGGCATCGCTTTTGTTGTTTGTATTCATAGCTGATTGTGTGTTGACAGGTTGTGTAAACCTCAGCCATCCGATATTATACTTGATCCAATGTGTGGAACTGGAGCAATACCTTTGGAGGTAAGAAAACATTTCAAAGCCCTCTTCACGGAGCTGACAGCTTTCTCTTAATGTCTTCCATGTCATCTGAACTTTGTGTATGTGTGCGTCCCCAGGGGGCCTTAGAGTTTCCTGCGTCCTTTTACATCTGTGGAGACAACAATGACATGGCCGTAAACCGCACGGTCAACAACGTGTGTCACATTCAGAAAAGGAAGGCAGAGAAGGGCGGGTGAGCATCATTCACATCTATTTAAACCAGATCTATGGATGGATGGCAGTACAGTCTACCCCTGTCCCTAACAGGAATAATGGTAAACTGCATCCATTCATCCAGTTTCTATATAGAACTTGTCCTCTATAGGGTCACGGGTGAGCTGGAGTATCCCAGCTGAATTAAGGCGAGATGTGAGCTGCATCCTGAAGTAGTTGCCAGTCATTCTCAGGACACAGCAAGACAAACAACCATTCACTAAACATTCACATTTATGGGCAATTTGGACCCTTCAATGAACCTAACATGCATGTTTTGGAAAGTGGGAGAAAGAATTCCCATGCAAGCACAGGGACAACACACAAACTCCACAAAGGAAAGCTTGAGCCGAGATTTGAACCCAGATGATCTCGAATGTGAGGCAGACGTGCTAACAACTAGGTCACCGGGTTGCCTAACTGCATACAGTAAAACGTATTTCCTCATGTTGTACGTAGGAATGTTTACACAACTGCAAGAGCAGTGTCTCTTAAGAGAACCTTTATTTGTACAAATCCTTTTCTTTTTGATACTCCTCAAATAGTGATAATTAATACATGTTACTATTGCTATTAGTAAAATCATACCCTCTGACTTTGTCAATCAAGACAACATTAGAACTCTTTAGTCTTTAGAGATGTTGTGAAAATGCACCTTTTGTTTATTTAATTCAATTTGCAAGCTTGGCTGCCACAAATCAGAGGACATGTTCAGTGGGAAAAGGAAGCCTGTAAACATGTCGGACTCTGTAGTTAATGAGCCTACGAATGACTGGTGTGTGAAATACCTTTTTAAATTCTTGATGCTACGTTTTAAGGTTAGATGAGGTGGACTCACATTTCATTTCCTCTCCTTCAGTTGTTGCACAGTAAATGTTTACTCATTTATAGCATAAAGTAAAACATTCATTTTGATTATCTATATTTGAGTAAATAAGTCATTGCCCACAACCTGTAAGCTTGAAACTTGATTTTGAAAGTGTTGTTTGACATACTGTTGTTTGACATACTTAATGAACTGCCTGTTTTTAAAACAGTGCACCTGGGCTGCCCATTGACACTGTACGCTGGGATTTGGCCAGTTTACCCATGAGGTCCAGCTCAGTTGATATCATCATCACTGACATGCCCTTTGGAAAGAGGTACCAAATCAAGACCATGTTTTAAAGCTAGTAAATGGCAAAGCTTAAGCATGTACAAGGTTCTTGAGATGCTTGATTTTGAAGGATGGGATCCAGAAAGAAGAACTGGGACCTTTACCCGTCCTGCCTGAGAGAAATGGCACGTGTGTGCAGGCCGGCGTCTGGGAAGGCTGTGCTCTTGACACAGGACAAGAAATGCTTTTCCAAGGTATTGTCCTCGTCATGGAGAGTTTGTCACTGTTGTGTGCCTCATGCAAATATTACTTGCACACAAACACACGGGTCAAGACCAAACAGAGAGGCTGTGGGTTTCTTCTCGCATATGTGACGTCCCATAAAGGAAGTGACCGATGTGTGAGTCAGAACACAACTCAGGTGGCAAAAGGAAACAGAGATGACCTCTTGCGGGAAATTCCACAGCAGTGGGAGCTCGCGGCATAGATTGAGGCACATCCATCTGTCTCTGCCACAAGCACACCTGAACAGTCTGCTCAAGAGGATTGCAGCCTGTTCTGGGGCGCCGCTCACACCTCGGGTGGTGTTGATGCAGATTGAATTCACTTCCAAAACATAAATCATTTACGCTACATTGCTGCCACACAAGATGCTGTGTCATTGACTATTTATATGGAACTAAAGATGTATCTGATGTGGATTTGAGGCTATCTGCTCACTCTGGTTCATGTATAGTCACTAGACAGCTGGAAAACTGAGTTTTCTTGTAAGCGCTGGATGTGCTGCCAAGTTATGACTATCAAATATACATTACAATGGAACAGCTGGATGCTGGTCAACCTCCAATTTGTTCCAACTTCAATAATGACAATGAAAATAATTTCATTAATAATAATATAATAATAATTACATTAACATTAAACTTTATAAGCAATGTTGTGACTTTCAACTTGTCCCATCAGAGGTGGCCACAGCGAGTTACTCTTAGGATTTAAGGCATATTTTTCCAGAAAATTCCCATCAAATTACATTTTGTGCAACTTGGGACATTGGACTATAGAGGTTCCACTTTAAAATGTTTCCCTTGTTTTATGGACTTCAAGTATGCAATTAAGACAAATTAAGTTTGGACATTAGATTTTCTTACTTCAGTTTTGATACCATATCTTCAAAATGAAGTCATTTGTTGCTGGCATTTCTCAATGCTCTGTAAATACTCCCTTGTTCTTACCAGGTGTATTATACTTGAGTTTTGCACTCATGGAGATTTATGTGCTCTGCAGGCTCTGTCCAGAATGGGGGGACTGTGGAGGAAGCAGCACACTGTTTGGGTCAATGTTGGTGGTTTACACGCCGGAGTGTTCCTGCTCAGGCGGACCGGCGCCGTGTTTGGCCAAACTCCCGAAGATTTCTATGAATCACGAGGGACAGTGTGTACACAAGAAGCTCAGGACGACAGCCAGCGCTCTTAGGTTGCAGTTTTACTTTTGCACCATCCCATGTATATTGGATCAACATAACTTATATTTTGTTAGCTTAACATTTTTATTTTTATTTTTTAAATTCACTTTTCATGTCAAGTGGCCAAGTCTCATTTTGCTAAACAGCCAAACAAAAAGAAAAGCCTTGATTTTCACCCTTTTGCTTACTTCACTTCTAATGCAAGAGCAAACCGTAACAAATTTGTTCTCATTATGTGTAGCTGTTCGTAATGAAGTGGGCCACCAGTGCCCATCTACTGATGGGCACCGAGTTAAGCTGATTTCATGACACTTACTGAAACAGTAGTTATTGCAGGCTTTTTCGTCAATCAATAAAAGTAAAAAAAAAAAGAAAGCTGCTGTCTTGGGAAGAGTAAGTTTTACATTACCAGGACTTGGTTTATCATTCAATAGCACTAAAAAGTGTGTCCCAACTTTTGACTGTTACTGTATGTTCAGTGTGATACAGTAAATGATTAAACTTATTTGAATGAGGACGTTGAAAGAAAAAGTCACTGTGCCATTGTTCGACTGTAGTGTAAATGAAGATTTGCATGTAGTAATATTCGGGCACTTCTAATGGTGTACAAAGCAACAAAACTAACTCTATAGTTTATTTTCTTGCTGCAACATTAGCTTCCTGTAAGAGGATTTCTAGGATCTAAGAGGATCCAGTGTTGTTTATAAGGAGTACTGTATATGCTGTTTAAACGTACCCTAACCTCGGGGTCACATTCCATCAGGCCATGCTTTTTAACACAGAACTCTTAACCAGTTCCTGCTTTTTCCAACCTGAAAATATTTCTGAACTTGGTTTGTTGTTATTGCTATTTATTTTAATTTTATTTTAGGTTTTCTCATTCTGAACTAGAAAAGCTCTGTCACACTGTTGTCTCCTGACGTCTTGACAGTTGGAATTCTCTCTCCACCTATTTCAACAACACTTCATTAGACCGTTGCCTATTAGTCCAGAATGTCGCCACTCGGCTTTTGTCTTTCACTGGGTCTTTGCTAATTATAGGATCCAGTACAAAATTTTAATTCACTTAAAGAACCTTCAATCGTCAGGCTTCTCACTACTTGGTGGAGCTTGCCTTTTTGTTGTACTATTGGGTCACTGTTGTCTGCTTACCACCTTTTAGACTGACAATTTAATCTATACAATATAGAAAACCAACCATTCACACTCACACCTAAGGACAATTCGGAGTCCTTAATAAAAAAAAAAATTGCATGTTTTTGAAATGTGGGAGGAAGCTGGTGTACCTGAAGAAAACCCACACAACCATGGGGATAACCTACAAAAGCTGAAGCTGAGATTTAAACCTCGAACCTCAGAACTGTGCAGCAGACATGCTTAACCACCAGGCCCATTACAGTCTGTTGCTCACAAACAGTGGAATGCACTTCCTTTTGAACAGAGCTGCCTCTCCTATGGATTTATTTATTATTATTTTTTTTTAAAGGCAGCTAAAAACAACGAACACACACATTTCACTTGTAGTAATTTTTCAGCATCAACAAGAAATTCTGATTTTTCTGACGTGCAAGTGGAAAAAAATGCTCTCAACACTTTTTGTGACAGTTGAATGATAAATCTTGGTCATAGGTGGTACAAGGTTACTGTCTGACAGTGCTGTTTGAGTTCAGTGCAAAGCAATCTACAGTTATGGAAAGAAATGATTGGACCACCCTTGTTTCTTCAATCTCTTGTTCATTTTAACGCCATTAAATAATGAATGAGGAGCGCCCACTTCACGGAGGAAACTGTTGCTGTTCCAAAAAAAAAAAAAAAAAAAAACATTGCTGCATGCTTGAAGTTTGCTGAAGAGCACTTGGATGTTCCACAGCATTACTGGCAAAATATTCTGTGGACAGACGAGACCAAAGTTGAATTGCTTGGGAAGAACACACAATGCCATGTGTGGAGGAAAAATGGCACAGCACACCAACCTTATCCCAACTGTGAAGTTGTGGGAGCATCATGGTATGGGTGTGCTTTTCTCCCTTGGGGCCTGGACAGTTTGCTATCGTCAATGTAAAATTTAATTCATAAGTTTATCAATATAT
Source organism: Phyllopteryx taeniolatus (assembly GCF_024500385.1). Lineage (NCBI taxonomy): Eukaryota > Metazoa > Chordata > Actinopteri > Syngnathiformes > Syngnathidae > Phyllopteryx > Phyllopteryx taeniolatus. The sequence goes on from NC_084510.1 coordinate 19,045,649, forward strand.
TTTGCAGAAGAACTCGAGGCCATCTGTCCAACAGTTGAAGCTCAAAAGAGGATGGGTGTTTAAACACGACTGATCCAAAACACAGAAGCAAATCAACAACAGAATAGCGTCAGAAGATGAAAATACATGTTCTGGACTGGCCCAGTCAAAGTCCTGACCTTAACCCGATAGAGATGCTGTGGGATGACCTCAAGAGACCTAGTCACACAGGACATCCCAGGAAATGTCCTCAACTGTAACAGTTTTGTAAAGAGGAATGGTCCAAAAAAATTATCCTGATTGTCGTGCACGGTAATGTTTTGGGTCACTATGGTGACGAGAAAAAGACAAAAAATTCACATCCACGGCAATGCTGGGTATCTCAAAAATGCTCGTCGTTTTTTCACATTGAACAAAGAAGGTCCGGTGATACAAGGTCTGCTTGGTCACAGCATGAACCGTGGTAACAACCATACTTCACCTCACGTTACGGGTGAGTTATCTAGTCCAGAGAAAGGGAGGAGTGATAGCAAAACATGTCTGTCTCTAAACTATGTTGTACATAAACACATAAACTTGTGCAAAAGCGTCACCCGATGACGTGACTTGTCAGCAATGCACACAAATACAATGCATTTCCCATGCATTTGTTCCAGCATGTCTGATCTTCAACTACAGGAAATATTTGGTTGAGTTTATTGCAGCAAGGGAGGGTGAAAGAGTTATCAAATCCAAAGGTTCCCTTTTTCCTTCTGTGCTGTAAATGTTTACATTATGCACTATAACAAATATGAAAAGGTTTGGTAATAATTAAGCAGACTGTGTATTCTTGTGATTTAGATGATCAGACCACATTTTATGACCAATTTATGCAAAAAATGTAAGAAATTCCAAAGGGTTCACATACTTTTTCCTGCCAGTGTAAGCACAGCAGTGTCAGTCATTGTGGCGAGACATCCTTAGGTAGATGAGTAGGGATTGGGTCTAGCAGGCACGCAGAAGAGTTTGAAGGGGAAGAAGAGGGGCTTGGGGGAGAGGAAACCGTAGAGCTCTGAAAGGATAATTGGACAAGAACTGCTCATGTATGCATTTGTCATTTTCTCTTCCTTAAAGCTTACCGAGCTTGAGGAAATTGATGGCGGGAGGTGATTAATTTTCTCACTAATAGTGACAATTTTATTGATTTAAAAAAGTCATCTTATTTTCAGATATGTACATACATGAGTATTTATTTTTGTGATGACTCCTATTAATGGCGATGGCGTGAGGATGGGAATCTATTACTTTAAGCAAAATGAAGACTATAATTTTGCTGTATTTCTTAAACAAGTCGTTCAAAAGTAAGTCATTTTGAAGGAAAGTTAAGTGTTTTAGCTTTTGAGTCACTTTTCAAAAGTTGCAGCGCTGCAAAAACTGGTTTTAGCAAAAGACAGGGCCAAATGTAAACTGTATTACTTAATTTAAGCAAAATGATCTGCCAGTAGAACGTGAAAATTGACTATAAAAGTTGTACAGAGGGAAAATGCGTGCGTTTGTTTTCGGCTCAAAGTTTCCAATGTCATTTAAATACTACCTACTTACATGTGTTGCTAAGAAATCGCAAAAATCGTTGTTAGGGTAATCAGAAAAGCAACAAAAGCGCTAAATGGGCATCAATGAATGTGCCTCCTCTTTATTTCACATGACTTCACCCCGCGTGACTCAGTCCAAGTCGCTGGAGAGCAACCGTGACGCCGGATTGCTTTTTTTTTTTTTTTCTTTCTTTCTTTCTTTTCCCCTCCTCGGAAGTGCCTTTTAAAGCAAGTGACATCCGCGCCGCTGAGCACACGCGCTCGACGACGAGAAGGTCAACACGCGAGATGATCTGGACTGTCTTCCTACTGGTCCAAGTGGTGTTGCTCTTCTTCCTCCTTACGCAGAGATCCAGGTTGGTTTATATCTACATGTAAAGACCTATTTCGTTTTTATGTATTTATTATTTTTATTATTATTATTATTATTGGATTTATTTTTTACACCTTAATTCTGTGCTTCAGGTCCGAGAGTGATCCACCTCTAGACAAAGGCGCTATCCCGTGGCTGGGCCATGCAATTGAATTCGGGAAAGATGCAGCCAAGTTCTTGAATCGAATGAAGCAGAAGCATGGCGACATCTTTACAGTGAGTACAACATAGTCCCGTTATAGGAATGCGCAAATATTTGACACTTCCAACTTATCGGCTTGTAAACTTGTACAATCGCTTTACAACCATTTAAAAAGGGCAACAAAATAAGAAAGAAGATTGTGAAGAAAAAGATTATTGTCAATATACTCACACGAAATGTCTCAGCACTTTAGTATCAAAATCAACACAAATAATAAAAGGGGAAAATGGAATAGAATATGAATAGAATCCACAAAATTAGAAGGAAAAAATAGCGATGTATATTTTGGAATGAATGGAGCAATATGATGATAATTGTGTATAACAAAAGACTCCCGTTTTTTTACATGACTGCTGTAATACATTTATTGTAGGATGATAATGACATATACACTTCCTCCAACCCAGGTTCCATGTTCCAACTTAAAAAACTGAATCATGTTCTTTTCACTTTAAGGAACTGGTTGCTTGTCGTATATTGTACTAATATTTTTGCAGAATACACTATACATCTACAGTACATACACGTCCATAACACAATAGTGAAATTCAACACAAGTGCTGTATCAAATCGTCTGCTTTTGCAAAGATAATCATGTGCAGTTTTTGATTAACACTGTCGTAATCTATAGATTTAGAGTTATGTTTATTATTGTGGTTGTAAATGTACAACAGCATTGCTTCATAAAGAAAGCCATGTCTAATATTGTTCTTGCATCAATTAGCTTTGTACATAGTGTGTCCAAAACAGACATAAAGGATGTTACAAGAATGTATACATGACAGAGTCTTTGAGAAATAAAAGTGTGCTTAAGTAACAATAAAGTAGTAATCCAGATACAACAGTGGTGTGCTTAATGATATATTTAAAAAATGAGTAGCACAAACAAAATGCTTATAATGCTCAAATGCAGTGGTTCTCAACTGTTGTCAGAGCGACCTGTATTTTCCAAATGTCGCATTATCATGACCCAATGTTCTAGATTATACAGTTCAGAAAAATAAAGAAAATGTATTGTTTAAGAATGGCCTTTTATTCTGTTTTTAAACACAGCTTGAGGCTTTCAGATCACTTTTTAAGAGACTGAGGATGAACATTACAACTGCATGTACAAAAATGAATATAATAAAATTCAACATCAGAATTACACAAAATATAGCCACAAAACTCCACTTACTGTATATCTTGCCAGTGATCTCTTCTTTTTAGGAAAGTCCCTTACCAAATATGTCCCGTGTGGGAAGGAACTCGGTTTGGTTACCTAATATGAATTAATACACAGTTACTTCCAAAGTAAGTGGGGAAAAAAAGAAAACTAAAAATTAAAAAGTCCAACCTGGGATCCACATTATTTCACTGTATAGGGAGTCCTCCATTTACAACAAGTTTCTGCTTCTACAGCAGCGATGTAACATGTATTTGTACGTAAGTCGTAACTCGCCGTAGTCTATCACTCACCTACAGAAATGGAGTAGTAAAGTCATGGTGACAATAAATATGTGTATAAAAGACACATATAGGCCATAAATATATTTGAAAAATTACCTTGGGAAGTTTGCGTGAGTTTCTGGGTGTAGGCTGTGGCCCACAGCAGCTACTCTGTGTGTGCGCTCACTGAGTTTGTGTTTCACTGTTGGACCTGTATTCAATAAAAATAAAAAGGTTCAGACTCTGAAATGTACTTAAAGTACAAAAGCTGTCAATTACAGTAAATGCAATGGCCACTATTTATATTGTGCTAATTCTGAGAAGAATAAAACATTCACTGTTGCTTTACCTCTCTCTATTTACTGTCTCTTTTTTTTTTTTTTTTTACGTCATATCATCATCCATGGAAGTTACAAAAAGTAACAACCTATTTAAAAATAAGGAGTAGAATCTAGTACAGATATGTGTTTTCAAATGTAGGGAGTACAAGTAAAAGGTCATACGAAAGCAAAGTACTCCAGATATCTGAGAAATCTGCAAATACTTTGCTTCCCACCGCTGATAGCGGCATGATGTCCCAATACTTTTGCCCTAGTAGTGTACTTGCGAATGAGATGGTAGCTCCAAAATTTGCATCTCAAGTAAGAAATAATTGCTCTGTGTCCAGGTGCGTGTCGTCGGGCGCTATGTGACCGTGCTGCTGGATCCTCACTCGTACGACTGTGTGATCAACGACAGCGACTCTCTGGACTTTCAGCGTTACGCGGCTGTGCTCATGGAGAGGATCTTTGAGCTGCGCCTGCCGCATCATCAACCCGTTCACACGAAAGCGCTGATGAAACAGTACGTCCTTGCCTCTTACACCTCCTCCGCCCGAGGGCCTGAGGTCATGTCAGGTTTTTATTTTCATTTCCATTTCTAATCATCTTGTTTCTTAAAAACACTCCTACTTCCCCATTTAAATGGATCTATTTTTAGAGCCGCCTCTTTTGATATTGCTCACGTTGAATATACCTGAATTGGAGTGAACACCACTTCATTGCCGGGGGATACATTACTCACCCACCCCACAAAAGGTGAAAATATACCATTTTCTTAGACCATTTAAAAACTGTTTTTTTTTTTTAAATAGTTTTACCCCTTATCAAACGCTTGTGCAAAAATATGCTATTTGAAGTCTTCCTTAGCACCTGTTCGCACGCTCTCACTCGCACAATTTTCCAAGAGGAAAAGCGTGCTTGATTCTAGCTTTTCGACACTCCCAGTCGAAGTTTACTGTAAAGGTTACACATAAAACAAAACAAAAAAGCACCAACATATTCAACCATATTCAAATGATTGTCTAACGAAATATTCAAATGATTGTCTAAGGAAGTCTGCTAGCTTAATGCTAACCTATAATGCAAAACGCCATAGACGAACTAATGGAAATTAGCATTGATATTGCTGGAATTGATTGATTGAAAGCTTTATTTGAACATATAAACAGAAAATATAGCTTTACAATAAAATAAAAGGAAAGAAAGTAGCAATAAATGTCATCTTTCGACACTGTTTACGTGTTCAAAAAGGAATAGGAAGAAGTAAAAAAAACAACTATCTAGTCCTACCCCTTGTTCTCTATATAGTTTTGAATTTTAGTATCATATTAATACAACAATGGGTTAATCATATACAATACAACTGCTGCTTTAACACACACAGAGCAACAACACATACAAATAGAACATAAAACAATATGCAGGCATATATTCTCCCTGCGCTGTTGGAGTTCAGTTGAGGACCTGTCCTGCCTCTTCTTCTTGCGCCTAATGATGCTGATCTCTTCCAATAGACCTCAGTGCTGCCCTGCAATCTTGTGGCATAATGTGGTAGTACACTGAAGTTACGCAACTAAATTCACTAGGCCTGCATACTGTAAAAACCTATTTAAAAAATGATCGCTTAAAAAAGGTGCGATATACTGGGCGACACGAAAGACGAACCGCGATGTAGTTGGGAAACAGTGACTGTACACTAATTCAATACTTTTAAATGAACTTTTTCAGGAGTGGTGCTTTTCTGTGATTCTACAGTCATGGAAAAGGCACAGAATAAAGCTCCATGTTACATTAGCTGAGAGTAACTGGAGGTGGGGCAAAGTCAATAGGTTGAGCCATATTATTGTGACACAGAGTAATTCCACTTTTTCACAACACCATCAATCAGGAGGCTCTCGCTCTTGCTCAGTAGTTAACCTGCCTTTGCCCCCTCTCACCTCCGCAGGCACTTCCAGGGAATGAATTTGGCCGCCCTAAATGTCACCATGAGCAGACACTTGGAGGCCTTGCTGAAAGCTGAGATGCCTCCAAACCAGAAATACTGGAAACAGACAGAACTCTTCCACTTCTCGTACTGCCTTCTCTTCAAGTAAGTAAACGTCTTCACCCTCCCACGGGCATACTCCTGCACACGCCTCGCTATAACAAAAGATGATTGATTACCGGAAATGATTGTTTGCTAAACGAAAGATGATTGCCTCCATGTTAATAAGAAGGGGGAAGCCCTGAATTCCTTGTAAACGGAAAATGAATGTGGTGTCATTTTGACACAACCTTGCCAAATGTAATTTGAAATGAGGCTTCAAAAATGTTCCTCTCTTCCGCCGACTTCCTTGTGTCGTGTGCACACTTCAATGGCCAACAACGAGGTGCTCTAAAGTAGTCACACCATCGTCAACCCTCAGCCACACACTGGCTGTCAAGTCTGCTTTTTTTTAAATTTTTTATTTTATTTTTTTTCTCCCCACTCTGCATTCCTCCTCGTGTTTCCTCCTTTCCCACCGTGATGTTTGCGCACTCACGGCCGACAGCGAGGTGCTCTAAAGCGGCCACTTCAGTGGACTACCTGAAGGGAAGATGCATTTTCCGGGGGTAGGCATAACTAGCTATCCATCTATCCATTTTCTGAGCCGCTTATCCTCACAAGCTTATTCGCGGGCGTGCTGGAACCTGTCCCAGCTATCATCATGGCAGGACGCGTGGTCTGCCCTGAACTGGTTGCCAGCCAATCTCAGGGCACATCTGCACTCACATTCACACCTACGCGCAATTTAGAGGGCCTAAGGCCCTCAAGTTCTTTTATAGTGGGGGAGGGGTAACTCATATCGCTATAGACGAGTATGCCATAGTTGTCAGTCTTTCGCTCAGATAATTATCTTCAAACCATGTATTATGGTGTTTAGAAACAAATCTCTGAATTCACTTTACGTGGTCTTTAAGATAGCACTGCAGCTTACATACCAGCCAGGCCTGTGTTGCTTTGTTTGTAAACAGTCCAAGATAAACTTAGGATGACCCCACTCTTTAGCGGACTTGTTCGATGACTTCTTTCCGCTCGCCCGCCCGCATTGAAACTGTGCTTTCGTGATAAAAGAACACATGAAAAGGCAAACATGAGGCAGGTGACGTCAGGCCACGAAGCATCTGGAACGTGTTCGGATGTGCAAGCGCTGGGAGACCCCTTTGTGTGTGTAACACATTGTGTGTCCCACTGGAAAAATGCTTGAAGGTTAATCACATTATCTGTTTGAGATTCTGCATGTCCCCACTCTTTTATGTGCAGGGCGGGTTACCTGACGCTCTTCGGAGGGGAACAAAATAACAACAGTGCCGATCCTTCGAGCGTCTATGACGAATACCGCAAGTTTGACAACCTCCTAACCAAGCTGGCACGAAACACGTTGAAGCCAGGTAACTACTCAATTCAGCACCTAATGGGAGGTGCCATCCGCTCCACTTCATGCCATGACTCATCGGGTGCTCTTACTCATCTTTTACCTCCACTCTGTTGCCTTGACATCTTAACTGCACTTGTTTTGTGGTTCCCATATGCCAATTTACTCTCAGCAGACACAACGTTAAGTTCACTTGCACAATTGAATGAAATCAAATCAAGAAATATGTCCTGATAATAACACACTTTACAATAACACGGGGAAATTATTAGATACAGTGACGCCTTGAGGTCCGAGTTTAATTTGTTCTCTGACCACGCTCAGAATCTCAAATCATCCTTCCTCATTGAAATTAATGGAAATGACATTAATCTGTTCCAGCCTCTCAAAAGAACCGAACAAACATTTTTTCAACGTTGTTTAATAATAAAATAGCATGTACTTTGTCAAAACATACAGTAATGTCATAATTAAATAGAATGTAACCGGACATTGTGTTGCTCCCGCTGATGTGTGCGCTTTGGCCACCTGGGGGTGGTATAATACAGCACAAAGAAACACACCCAAAGAAGAAATTGCAGTAAATTAGTCAGCTGCAGGCGGCACGGTGAACCACTGGTTAGAGCGTCTGCCTCACCGTTCTGAGGACCGGGGTTCAAATCCCGGCCCCGCCTGTGTGGAGTTTGCCTGTTCTCCCCGTGCCTGCGTGGGTTTTCTCCGGGCACTCCGGTTTACTCCCACATCCCAAAAACATGCATAGTAGGTTGATTGAAAAGACTCTAAATTGCCCGTAGGTGTGAATGTGAGTGTGAATGTTTGTTTGTTTATATGTGCCCTGCGATTGGCTGGCAACCAGTTCTGGGTGTACCCAGCCTCCTGCCCGATGATAGGCTCCAGCACTCTCGCGACCCTTGTGAGCACATTTTGTTTGTTGGATGTTTTATAAGTTCAGTGATTTGTGACAAAATGCTATCTTTTGAACCACAACTTCTGGCTGTGGGAACACTACAGAATGTAACGAAAACAAAAGGGCATGTCAAAAAATGTTGTGGGTTACGAAAGAGAGAAGATTTCAAGATGTTGTTTTCTTTGCTGTACTCACTGGCAAGTCTTCAAACGCTATCCTGGTGCTTTGATGTCATATTGTTTATGAAGCTCACCCAGCTACTGATGCTGTGCACAACACACACACACACACACACACACACAAAAAGCACATGAAAGCACCTTGAGGATCAATGCAATCAATAGTAGGAGGAATTACCCATGCAAAGAGTAGTAACAACTACCGGTAGTTCATATGCACAGGTGCATCCCAATAAATTTGAATATTATGGAAAGCTTTTTTTTTTTTTTTTTTTCAGTCGTTCAATTAAAAAAGTAGTCATATATATTTCACAATTTTTTTTTTTATATATAAGTTTGATGATTATGAGCTTACCTATTTACAAAACCCTCAAACCTCAAGTAATTTGAATATTACGTATACATTTTTTAACATGATTTTCAAATATAATTTAAGGTAGGAATTGGCCTTCACATTTTCCTATGTGATGAATGAACCTCTTTTACTTTTTTAATTCAACTCCTGAAATAAATAAACTTTTGTATTCCAATTTATCTGGATCCACCTGTATATGTGTGGGGGAGCCTTAATATATGGGGGTTAGTGAATATGTCATTTCACACCTGGCTGATATGATTCACATTTTCCCATCTCTCTGCTGTGCCTGCCTCCACACGTTCACAATACTTGATTTGCTCTGTGCGCCATTATTGTTTATTTCAGTCTGAAGTCAGCTTCACCAGGACATCTGCCAGTTGTAGTATTATTGTGCAGTCATAATATTATTACACAGACGTACGCGTTACTGTCATATCTTTCCTCACCCCTTTACCTCTGCTGACGGCTCTCCTTTTGTTTGGCTTTTGAATCGCTGTCGTTCAAACTCATAATGTGTTGCTGTGACTCAAGATTTTTTCTTTTTTTTTTCGTTTTTTTTTTTTTTTTTTTTTTTTTAAACAGAAGAGAGGAGGACAGCCCAGAGTGCTCGTCACAGGTTGTGGGAACTTTTGGCCCCTGCAGGTCAGCCGGAGGACTCGGGGTCAAACGCGTGGATTCACGCCTATAGGCGACTTCTGCAGCAGGAGGGAGCGGACGAGGAGACGCAGAGGCGGGCGGTACTCCTGCAACTTTGGGCCACTCAGGTGAGCATGAGGTCTGCAGGCAGCTGTTTTGTGTTTGCGCCAAGGAAACATTCAAAGCCTGATGGAGATGAAACAAAATTGTGTGTTCTAACAGACGAACTTGACTGAATGTGAACTGCAGTACTCTCCTCTTGCCACATGAGAGTACTGTTCACTTTCTACCTTTAATGCAGAGGTGGTAAAAGTACTTGCTCAGTACTTAGCTAGATAGATAGATAGATAGATTGATAGATATTTTATATTTATAAATTGGGTTTTCACGGCTGCAATCTTCCCACATATACACGAATATAAGAGCAACCAACCAAGTGGGGGGAAAAAAAAGAATAAAATAGTTGAATAAAAATTCAACTGGAATTTAGGAAAATTGAAATCTCATCTAAGCAGGAAGAAAAAAGAGGCAGGCAGGTGTTGCCTTTTGGTCAGAGGTGCAGTAAGTCATAAATATTGTCCAGTTTTGCTACATGTTGTTTTTTTAAACCACAAACATCAAAATGTGCCAAGCCTATTTTGACAAAGTAAAGGGTACCAGTGTAAAGTACAGATCTGTTTTCAAATAAAAGGAGTAAAAGTACAAAGTTGTCCGAAATGTAAATATTCAGTAAAGTACACTGAAGATAAAAGTATTTCATTTGATCATGCGCTTCGGTTGCACATGTTTAAAATGTAGTAAAGTGATGTTATTTTCCCCTCTTCTCCTTGAAAAATATTATAATAATATACATTCGTTTCCACACTTTAATAATGTGCGACTGATGTACATGTTCAAATTAAGTCAATTCAAAGGACTTTTTTTCAGTGTACAGATACCTGAAAAATCGATCGTACTTAAGTACACCTAGGGATTTGTACCTTATGTCCCACCACTGCTTTTATATACAGAAATGATTGTAGCAGTCACTGATGGTGTAGTGGTGCACTCGCCTGACTTTGGTGCGGGTAGCGTGGGTTCAGTCCCCACTCAGTGACGGTATGAATGTGAGTGCGAATGGGTGTCCGTGTCTATATGTGCCCTGCGAGTGACTGGCGACCAGTTCAGGGTGTAGTCCGCCTTACACCCGAGGTCAGCTGGGATAGGCTCTGGCGCTCTGCGACCCTAACCAGGATAAGCGGTGTTGAAAATGGAAGGATGGATTTAGAATGGGATGATTGTAGCACTTCTCCTGAGGTAGACAAATGTCAATTTGAGTGTCACCCCCCGAATTATTAACAACAACACATTTTTTGTTGTTGTTTGAATTCAAATTTGACACAAAAATATCATTGGGCTTGACCACGATGTGTGCCGCGCTGAGTAAAAACTCTACGCACATTCATTTAACTCCAGTCGTGACTCATTCCATCTTGCCTCCAGCCCTGCTGGAGGCCCTCTTTGTATTCAACGTGTTGATCAGATGTCAACTTCCCCCTACAGGCAGCTTACTCATTATTTTGTTCCGCACTCGTCGCCTTCGTTTTATTTCCAACTTTTGAATCGCAACTTTGAAGCGACGCTGAGTCACACTTGAGCCAGTCAAGTATTCACAGGCTTCATTAGAACATGTTACTGTATTCATAAAGATCATTTTCACACCAGAAATAGGTTATTCATTCTAAACATGTCGTACCTGACCATAGGCTGATGTTTGTGTCATAAACATGAATTCCATTTATCATGTAGTTTTAATGGCTTACAGGGGAAGTTTGCAACTATAAAAAAAAACGTTTTGGCATATTTGTTAAACCAATCTTTATGATTTGACAATAATACATGATAAATATCACCTGTGAAAACATTTGATGTCTCTGGCCCCATCTTGTTCCTCTAATTTGATATCCAAGAAACCACCGCACTTGAGGAAAAACAACCAATCAAAGATAGAACGATGATGTATGAGGTGGCAATCATTTGTCGCGGGCTCGCGGGCACGCCCACACGGCCTTGCAAAAAAATACAACTTTATACTGATAACATTTAGTGTTGAAGAAACACTCCATTATAAATAAGGTGATTTTCTGGGGTAACAAGTTAGTGTGCAGTAGCAAGTCATGACTAAAAAATGTGACAAAATGTGTTTTTTTTGTTTGTTTTTTTTAAAATCGCAAGCATCCCCTTTTCTGTTGGAGATTCATTAAACTATATTATACAGGGTGTTCCAAAAAATATGATATGAATATCTGTGTCTGTGGCAAACAAAATTAAATAAATAGACTTCATGTTAATAAATAAGATTTATCAAAATTCTAACATCATATCAAACAAATATAGATTTTATAATTGACTTCACAAATCTTTTCAAATGTTTATTATGTGCAACACACATTTATCTTTTTTCCTTTCTCTTTGAATTTTTGGTGGCTTTTCCAAATCCAGTTTTCCAGTTGGCACCCTGTATTTTCATCATGTCATCATCACTTCACTATACGGTTTTGTCCAAATGGATGCAGACAGCTGGTAGACAATCTCAGGCTTCAATTGAGTTTACTGAAAACATTTCTGCACTTGCCAAAACTTGCACTTGAGCCTATTCAGAGACAAAGGACAATCTGTTTTTTAGTGGACTGTTTTGATTTAAGATTTTTCTTCCCCCCCGCCCCACATTGTCCTCCTATTTGCCTTTGCCAAACAAACACCTGTGCTGTTGCTATGCAACAGCGGAGTGAGACAAAAAGAACGGCATGGTGACTGTTCCCTTTTGTTTGCTCGCAGGGTAACGTCGGTCCTGCCGCCTTTTGGCTTTTGGGTTTCTTGTTGACAAATCCTGAAGCGCTGACTGCTGTGAGGAGCGAGTTCAAGCAGATTTCCCAGATGGAAACATCAGGCGCTTCCCTCCTCCACTCTCATGGGAACACTCCGGTCTTCGGTAGGTGAAAGGCTCCATCCGACTGTGTTTACTGACGGACATCTGAAGTTTAGATTTCCTCTTTACCAGTGGTTTTCAAACTGGGCCATAGCTTGGGGGTCATCAAAATAATTTTCCAAAAATTATATTGAATCATTTTTATTTTTATTTTTTTTTAATTTTTTTTTTTAAAGTGCATACCCACATATGGAAACAGCGCGCCAATAAAACAAACACATTAAACCAATTAGTCCTCTCTATCTTGGCTTTGGGCCAATCCAGTATATTAGCAACCTACTTTTGTTGTACCGACTGAGCCACAGCCGTATACACAGGAAGTCAGCTATCCCGTTTTCTGAGTTTGGTCATATGACATTACATATGGCGGATTCAAAGATTTGATGTGATATGATAGAGCTGACATCTATGCATGAATAAAGTTAGGATGTTTTTGTTGCATTTCTTTTAAATTCACTTGTTAATATACGACTTCCTTCCCTCTTTAAACTTTGACGTTATTTTATGTTTTTATCTTGGAAAATATGACTTACTCTCAGAAGATTACAACTTTACATCCTAACAAACTATGTTGTTGTTCTTAATGAATGAGAATGTTGTTTACAACTTTTTCCTTTGAAAGAAAAATGACTTTATTGTCTAAAATATGTGACTATGTTACAGTAACATGACAACTTTTTCGCAACAATTCTCCAGACAGTGCCTTGGAGGAGACACTCCGACTCACTGCTGCCCCCTTCATCACCAGAGAGGTAGTGCAGGAGAAGACCATTCAAATGGCTAATGGTCATGAGTACTATCTGCGAAAAGGAGACCGGGTGTGCTTGTTCCCCTTCACCAGCCCTCAAATGGACCCTGAGATTTACCCAGAGCCGCAGGTGAGCGCTCCTGTTGCTTCTGCGAATGTATCCACTCCATCCAAAACTTTGTTGACAACAGTGTACAGCTATTCAGACCTACCGCGAATAGTGGAAAAAACGTGTGGGATTGACATCCCCTTTGAAAATGTTCATGGTTTCCTATATTAATAGTTTAAATAAACTAAGTATGCCACAAACTATAATACCAAAACCTTTTTCAGTTCATTTACAAAAAAATGCACATGAAGTGCACAAGTACGTGCATATGCAGACTAAAAAAAAAAAAAAGAAAAACCTCTTCCCCCAAAATACAAAGTTTGTCTCTCTGTCAAGATTTATCTGTCGGTTTCACTCAGATTAATGAACAGGCAGATGCTTCACTTTATTTGCAGACTGGTACCATCAGACACCTTGTGCAGTCATCAAACACTGTGAAAACTAAGTACAAATGAACACAACATCAGTTCCAAGATCAGGAGAAAATACAGTCAATCATACAAAAATCCTTGTCAAGGGAGCTAAACTAAATTTCAAGACTTCGGCTCTGTTTCTTCTTTCTGTGGCTTTTGTCTGTCATGGACATTGTCTTGAGATTCAGGAAATGTTTCTTTGTGTCCTGAAGCTCCTTTTAAGTCTCAAAGAGAACTACATTCTTCTTGACACCCCTAGAGCCCGATTCCATGTAACATCACCTTAAAAGAGGGTTGCTAAATCATTTACAGTATCTTCTTTTCCTTTGGCTTGTCCCTTTAGGATATTTCCTTGAGACCAACTCCCATTTAGACAGGGCTTTGGCGCCATCCTAAAACTAAATAGAAAAAGCACAAAAACTGCAAGTGAGTTTTTCAGCCAATAACAGAGGATAAGCTAAAGAAAACCAGTTGGTGAATTTGCAAAGAATGAACCGCGAATAGGCTATATTCTCTTTGTAGCAGTTGAGAGTATATTTAGTATGTGCATTAGTTTGGGAGAGGTGGGATGAACTCCAAACACACAAATCTGTCCCCCCCCTCACCCCCCAATAAGAGGTCAGTGGCGTGCCGCTGAGGGATTAGCTTCACAGGGAAACAAAATCACCGCTAATTGGCGTGGGAAGGACGTCTCAAGGTCACTTTCAAACTTATAATGACGCGCACGTTGAAGGGGATTTGTGTCAACAAATCCGACACGTTACAACTCGGAAAATGTGTTTGCAGAAGTTCCAGTTTGACCGCTTCCTGAATAAAGATGGCTCGGCTAAAAGGGACTTTTACAAAGGAGGCAGAAGGCTGAAATATTACACCATGCCGTGGGGCGCGGGGACCAATGGCTGTGTGGGAAAGCAGTTTGCCATCAATACCATCAGACAGTGAGTGTCCTGGACACATCAAGCACATCAAGACCTCCCATTACAGTATTCGAGTCTAGAACCCATTATTTTTATTTTTTCCCCCCCCCTCTCCTATTCAGGTTTGTGTACTTGGTGTTGGATATGGATTTGGAATTGTGTGACATAAATGCTCAGATGCCGGAGATAGACACCAGCCGTTATGGATTTGGGATGCTACAACCAAAGGGAAACTTGATGGTGCGCATTAAAGCCAGGAACATGCATTAGGGCTTTACAGTCTAAATGCATATTTATTTGTACATGTCAGCGTAAATGTGCTAGATACAGCATAATGTGTTAAAAAAGATTTTTAACCTTTCCTATTTTATATATTTATATTGTGATGTTTTATAGTTTTTAAAATGAAATAAATTAAATGTAAAGTGTTTTGTTTCGTCTTTTATTGCGTTGGTTTTGTAAGGACAGTGATTTTTGGGTTTGGGTGTTCCTAATATTGTGGATCCGAGTGTAACTGTAAATATTAGTCACCTAAAAAGTCCTTATTCCGTTGTCCACATTTAATAAATACAGCTGAATTCACAACATATTTCTCCAGCCTCAGCATCATGGGGGGGCATTGGTGGGATAACCCCCTTCAAATGAGTTTTGTGCCCCCCTGCAGTGTAGCCTTTTCATGCCAAGCTTTATATATTTCTTAATCTATGTGTAAATCACTTTATTTTAGCCATTAACAGTGAAATAAAGATATTTTTTAAAAAAATAAATAAATAAATAATCAAAATTAAAAAAAGAAAAATGGTGATGAGCTAAATGCTTTCAAACTTGGCCTAACATTTGGCTCCTTTACGGTAATATGTGATAATTCATTTTCCACTCTGAGAAACGTGTTTTCAGACCACAGGCGTCCTATACTCCATAAAATAAAAGGCCTAGTTGGTTCAGCTGGTGTAAATGAGACTTCACCCGAAAATGCCCACAGTCTACACCTCAACTCCTCTCAAGATAAGCAATGTGTTTAATTTACCCGATGCCTGCCGTGGCATACTGTTCGTAACACTAAATGTGTGAGCGTACACGCATTTATTTAGCAGGAGAATGTGCCCCCTGCGCTGACCGAATGCCCCCTCCTGGATGTGCTCGGATGCCGACACTCGATGTCTCCCACATGACGTCAATGATGAAACATGTTACTTTATGTTAACTGGCGACGAGCTCACGTGCAGAGCAGGACTGTCTGTACTTTAAACATGAAAGTGCGCATCTCTCACAGTGACACACATGCCCACTGTTTGGAGAGTGAGTGGAAAAGTTTAGACTTGTATATTTCGTGGGAAGCTGCTAATAACTTCCTGGCAGCTCCTGCAGTGTACTGTCTCATACATATTGTGAGGCCATGTGCTGTTGAATAGTGACTAGAAATGTAGAGTACACAAAAACAAAACAAAGTGGCTAAACATAAGTGGCGGTTCTGATCTCACGATGCAGTTTACGTTGACAAAAATCTACCACCTGTAGGCAACATGTTTCTATATTTCTTTTTAACTAAACCCATAAAAAGGTAAACACAACTTGTTTCCAGGGCTGGTATGGATTAACTCAATTTCCATCCATTTAAATGGCTCCAAATTGTTCACAAACTTGTTTTGGACTGATTCATTGAACTGTATATCACACTCCCCCGTTGCACAGAAAAACTGTTCAGGTGTTACGGAAAAATCGGTGACCCATCAGAATATTTATGAGCCGTTATTCAAGGGGAAGTTTCAAAATCACTTTTTGTCATATTTGTTAAAACTGTCAGTATGTGTTGATAGAAGTACGTTTGTACATGAGTGAAATGATCTGCGAAAAAAAAAGCCTTCACTTGACTAAGCTCCTCCCCCAGCGTCTCTGACCAAAGCCGCACCCCTCACAAACATGAACTGCACGAGACATGCATTGTACGAATATGAACAGTTAACAAGCCGATCTTAGCCATTGCTAGCGGTTTGACGTTTTGTTTTTTGGAATGTACAATCAATGAACAATATTAGATGGGTGATAAACTTGTCAACCCATTGAGGATGGTTACGGTGGTGCTGTGTGGCTGGACCGTGACCGTGCTTAATAGACTCTCGTGTTCTTGTGTTCTACCGTGTCCATGTAGAACACAACAGTTAAGTATGTTTACCCCTGTTTTGTCTCGAGAGGTAACTTTTGTTGCTAAATAAACCCGTCAAGAAACTTTAATAGTCTTCTTTTACTTGAGGTTGCTGTGCACAGAAGCTTGAGTGCACAACAACAGAATGACAACGTCTTCTGTCTCTACAGTCTCTGATTGGCTATTCTTGTCACACTATGACACGTTTTAAAATAATAATTAGAATGAAATTAGATGGATGATTTTTTCTAAAGATCATTTTAATAATGTCCTACTGTCAGGTCATAGAAACAGTTTTAAACACTTTTAAAGTGTCGCTTTTAATAACAACTCATACAGTGATGAGATTTTCTTTTCTCTACCACTGGCATAAAAACATTTAACATAAAGCTTGACCAAGCAGCCAGGCAAAAAAGGATTGTGGGCCATTTCTATGTAAACATTTAATTCATTTCACAATTGTATCACTGTTCTGTATTAAATATAAAATGCATATTAAGGCAAACGAAGATCAGCTCTCTCTGGTGGGCTGGTGTGCACTAAGTAGCCGCGCACTGTTCTTTGGTGATGCAGCAGTCTGGCACAGCGAGGGTTAAAGTGAGCTGGAGGAGCCTGAGAGAAATAAAGCCTGGCAGCGGGATCGGTCCACACTCCCACACGGCGTCCAGCTGGATGCAGCACACTCCGAGGGGGGAGCCCCCGAACCGAGCCCACAGTATTCCCCGCGTCTACTTGTTGATTCTGCTGACGAGGGCGTCTGTTTAAAAAGAGAGAGGAAGGGAGGAGAAGGTGGCAACATTTGCATCATGTCTCCACGCTGCTAATGATGCCTTCATCACATCCGAGCCCAGCGCAGCAGATCCGGACGGGTTCGCCACCTTTACGCGCAGGTCTGATTGAAATGAAGTCGCCGCACGTCCGTGGCGTGATCCGGGCTGCACGGGAGACACGTATGGACCACTTTATTTTCTTGCATCCTTTATTTTTGCAACACTGTACTCTTCCTGCAGGCTCCGAATATGCGCTCAACTTTATGATGACGACGACACAGCATCACCACTTTAATTCGTCGTTACTGAAGTTGGTGGGTTGTTGTTTGTATTTTAAGGCATAGTTTCAGCACCAGACAGCGACATAATAATCAGCACTGGACAGCTCATAAACTGTCCAAAAATTCTATAATTCTTCCTCAAAAATGTACTTGGATTATTATCATGGGAGTTTGTGTAGGGACCATTTGCAAAAATAAAAAAATATATTAATTGAGAGGAAAATGCTTTGTGCGGGAATATAGCTGAGCTCATTTTCATTCGTAGTCCCTCATACACATACCGGAAATGACAGTTAAATAGATTATACAGTATATGGTATTCCGAAAGTCTGGAGACATCACATTTTCAAGAAATGGCAAATCAATTGGAACATTATCAATGACCTTCAATGTGGATTCAAACATTTGCGATGCAAAGCTGGATTCACTATGCAGAATTCACGTGAACTTGATGAAATAACTCCACGTTGTCGTCAGTTACCCGTGTACAGATTTTAGGGAGACCCTACACTGAAAAAAAGTACTTAATTTGATCATAAAATGTGGTGAACTGACGTATTTTTCCCCTCTATTCCTCGAAAATAATAGAATATAATCCGACAACCTACTTAATTGTCCCCTGTGACAATTAATACTGGCATTATTGATCTCATTAGTCATGTTTTTTTCTCGTATTTTGGACAAAATATGTATAGAAAGACTCCTCAGTATGATGCAGTGCAATTACTGCAAACTACAATAAACACATTATTAAGCCATTGATGATAGCCAGCAGTATTATATTTATAAAGGCTGAGTTTTAACTCTTGTGCTGGATCTTATTAAATTCTATAAGTGTCCATTAACAATAGTCACATTTGCAAGTGAGTCCAACTAAAGTCCTGTAACTTGTCAATCCAGTTTATCATTGAGATCCCCCGCGTCTACCCTCGTCAGCAAGACCAGCGTCTGTGCCTCCTAAAGCAGATTAAAATATCTATTCTTTTCTCTGATGAGTGGATAAACCCCGTGGCATTGCTGCTGTAGGACACTGCCGGAGGTGCCGCAAATGCGCCTTGATCGTAAGTGAACCCCCTTTGTATGCCAGACCCATGTACAATAAGTAAAAATCCACGATATGCAGAGATCATAGCATCGTTTTACTGCTCTCACACGCTTAGACTCATTCAAACACATCTCAACTTTGAAAAACATGTATTATTGTTGTTGCAGCCACGGGAATAGAGTGCAGACCCTGATGAGGTCGCCCAAAGGACCAGGTCTCGTTAACCCCCGTCCCGTCATGACTGACTGAGCGACTGGAGCGAAGATGATCAAAGTGGCATCGAGGTCGGCCGGCGCGCAGCCGCCGGACGCGGAGGACATCATCCGAAGCAAGCACACCCACCGGGTGAGGCTCAACGTCGGAGGTCTCCTCCACGAGGTCCTGTGGAGGACGCTGGACCGGCTGCCCCGCACGAGACTGGGCAAGCTGCGGGACTGCAACACCCACGACTCCATCATGGAGCTATGCGACGACTACAGCTTGGACAGCAACGAGTACTTCTTCGACAGACACCCCGGCGCCTTCACGTCCATCCTGAACTTCTACCGCACGGGGAAGCTGCACATGATGGAGGAGATGTGCGCCCTGTCCTTCAGTCAAGAGCTGGACTTCTGGGGCATCGACGAGATCTACCTGGAATCCTGCTGCCAGGCCAGGTACCACCAGAAGAAGGAGCAGATGAACGAGGAGCTCAAACGGGAGGCGGAGAACATGAGGGAGCGGGAAGGCGAGGAGTTTACCACGACGTGCTGCTCGGAGAAGAGGAAGAAACTTTGGGACCTCCTGGAGAAGCCCAGCTCATCTTTTGCTGCTAAGGTAGAGGCCGAGTCCTGCCGCATACACACGTGTCCCACTTCAATTAGCATATTCTGTTCTCATGGCCTCCGTTACAAAATCTCTATCAAGATTCACACACTCATCTTCCTATAATTAGTTGGCTATGCTGTCAAACTGCATAATAATTACACTTTTTATGTAAAATGAATTTGCGGGTTAGCGGGTGCACAATCACATATTTGTGGACTTTTGAGGGAACCGCTGAGAAATGTACATATTCACTGTTTTAGTGCTCAGGCCAAAGAGATCAAATTTTGCCACCATCTCGCTGCCAAGAAATGATATTGAAGTGAGTTCAGCGCGTCATTCAAACAAAATGTAGTGTTTTGCCACCATCTTGTGCCATCTATAAGCAATTCTAAACCTTTTTCAGGGGGGCGTCTATTGATTTGTGCAACGGCACCCGGAAGCACTTCCGATCTCGCCAGTGATCTGCAAATGAGTTTCTGGTGAACTTTCTGCTCCATTAAAATGAATGGACAGAAAAACTTGAACACTTTCTGGCAGAAATGAGTAAGTATAATGTGAGGGATCATTTAAAATTCCAGAAAATGGTGGGTGGCTCAAATGAGCATTGCTGTGTGCCTTTTTCCAAGGCATTGAGTGGCTATAATAGCATAATTGGCTTCCACCGTTTTTTCTAAAGACCTCGTCTTTTGAGCGCAGTGGATACTCAGAATACAAAGGAACGGGGTTTGTTTTTACTCTCAGCAACACAAAAGCATTTCAGAAAGGATCAAAATCACTGTACAGCTAAGAGTAGAAGGGTTTTAGACAAAAACGCTGTACCGTCGTCGTTTGATTGGATCGTTTCTTCCCTTTTGACGCAGCTTCAGCTGAACACAAATTTTCTCAAATGGGATCCCGCAGAACTCGGCATTGCAGCGGACGCAAACGTTGATGCGAAACCCCTATTTGCACTGTTAACATCAGTTATTCTTCTCTTGTGCTGTCAAACTCGCAAACATTAGCCATTGTGACATCGCTGCTGGCATAGTTGGCGATGGTATGGCGTTTGTGACCAAAACCCGTCTACCACGAGCAGTACAATGAATTTGCCGAAATGCCCGTAACATATGTTTGTGTGCCGAGTAACACCGAACCCCGTCCTTCGTATTTTGTTTCCAATGCGTGTGCGTCATTCGAAAAGTGGTGGAAGCTAATTTCGCTATTATAGTGACTCGATCTGGCACACAGCAGTGCTCATTTGAGTCACCCACCGTTTTATGGGATGTAAAGTATTCAGTCATTTTCTGGCAGGTAAAGTGCTCAAGTTTTTCTGTCCGTTCATTTTGAATGGAGCAGGAGGCTAGCTGTTTACTGGCGGGATCGCGATCGGAAGTGCTTCCTGGTGCCGGTGCACATAATCTGTTAGTCGCGGATTTTGGCTATCTGCGGCAGGGCTTGATCCCTATCCCGTGCTAATAGCAAGGTTTCACTGCAGTCCAAAAGCTAACCAAAATACTGGAAACACCTCTCACTACAATTTGTGGCATTTACTAGACGAACAACATTATGAACTATCATAAAATCGACAGCAGTATTTTGCAACCTTTATTGAGTTTAAACTCATATTTTACATTGAAAATGATTCACATTACACAACCCAACAAAAATGTCACAAAAAGTTGATACAGTGCACCCCTGCATACACGCGCTTCAGCAGCCGGGATTCACCTAATTGGCAGATTTGTTTTGCATCTATTTTTCCCCAATGTTTTTTACTTTTTGGTTTTTCTTGTTTGGGGGGTAACCAACTGTGAAAAGTCTTATTGACAGTTTATCCCCTGCTTGTTCAAGAATTTTAATTTTAGGGTTTAAAATGAATAGATAAATACATTTTTCCAATGCAATTATAATGGGCTTTAATTATCCGTGGATTTTTGCTATTCGCAGTCCATCAAGGTCCCTAACCACCGCAAATCAAAATGGTAATTATGTTGTTCTTGTTGTTGTTGTTTTAAATGAATTTACTTCACTCAGGTTGACATCTGTTCTGTTGTATGAATTGCAAAAGGTATATGCATCCATCCATTTCTTCTCACTAGGGTCACGGGCGTGCCGGAGCCTATCCCAGCTGACTCTGGGCGAGAGGCAGGGTATACCTTGAACTGGTTGCCAGCCAATAGAAACAAACAACCATTCACACTTACATTCACATCTACGGGCAATTTCGAGTCTTCAATTAACCTACCAGGCATTTTTGGGGGGACCAGAGTACCTGGAGAAAACCCACGCAGGCACGGGGAGAGCATGCCAACTCCGCACTGTTGTGGTTGTTCTTTGATGTACTGAAGAAATCAATACCTATCGGCCTTTACTGTCTTTGTAAAGTCAGACTTCACAGGTTATGATCTCATGATTGATTGCTCATCGAATGTATTATTGAAAGTCTTGGAGCAACGTAAGAAAAATGGAGTGCACCGCTTGGCTCCCACCAGCTGGGGCGCTGTGATTTCCGTCTCACTATTACGACATCTAAAGAAGAACTACTTGACGTTAGCTGCGGGAAGTTAAGCTACAGACATAAAGCTATTTATTTGCTCAGTACCACACTGGCATCAAAGTAGGAGTTAAGAACAATCCATCTTTTATCATTTATATATGTCCTCATTTAGGTCACGGGTGAGCTAGAGCCTATCCCAGTTGACTTTGGGCAAGAGGTGGGGTACACCCTGGATTGGTTGCCAGCTAATGGCAGAAAATAATTACTTGATTAATCGGTCATTAACTTTCTCCGTCGTTGATCAAAGAAATATAATCGAATGCCCATCATTTCTTGTATTGGATGTCATTTGATGTATCCATTGAAGTGACTGGTGGGTGTAATGATTTTCCATCATGTGGGATGAAGGTGTCTAATGTTAAGACAAAAAATGGAGGGGTGGCGGGCATATTTCAGTTTACATCTCGAGGCTATAAATCTCTGTAGTTTGACGAACAGTCTGACATTCCTTTTGCCCGAATTGGTGCTTTTCATCTGTTCCTTTGAGCTGCAGGAGGGAGAAGTAATGAGGGAAAAAAAAGAAGAAATGTTACACTCAAACGTGAAAAATGTTTCTCCAAGTGCAACTTCTTCTGTTTCAAACGGGCTTTGAGAACTAATTTTGTGCTATAGATAATCAATAATGTCTTCCAGCTGTCCTTTCCTGGGAGGGCCAGACATCTTGTTGCTCCCCCTTTTGGAAGTCAATTAAAACCCTTTACGGATGGTGCTTTTTTTTTTTAGATTAATATATGACAGCTTTTATTGTCTCTCATTATTGGCTTTGTTAATAGTGTGTGTGCGCATCTCTCGGGGTTATTAATGAACGCTTGTTTTGTCATCGCATTCGGCGATGGAACGACTGACACCTTTTGTTTATTTAATGTCACATATTTATAGACGCGCACGTCTTCATTACGCCGGCTTCCTTTCTATCCTCTCCTCAATCATCGCGCTCATTAATACGATCACGGCCCACGCCATGCTTAATAGACTCTCTGAAGCCGTTTTCAATTAAAATGTGGATTCACTAGAACCTGCTGCATATTACCATTGCAGCAGCTCAGGGAGTGTGGACATTCACAGAGGTTGGCCTTTTCATTACTGTACTCCACAGTCAGCAGGGAGCGTACCCAAGGAAGGTTTTTATATATTCAGCGCAATACTCCTCGAGTCGGCCTGTCAGCCTTTGATTTTTTTTTTCCACAGTGTTACTTGGACTGATAAGTCGGACCGTGTATCATCGGCTGCACCGCGCATTGAAACGTGTCCGCAGGACAGCGGAGCTTCTCGGTATTCCCGAAATGAGACGGCACAGTCAAAAGAAGACTAAGAAAAGCTTCAAACACCTCCGTGGACGGAGCTTCCTATATAATTTATCCAGCTCATCTGTGGAGATAACCTGGTGCATCCCTGACCTTGAATAGCTCCTAATTATGATTTCTTAAATAGATCACATTGCTCTGTCAGTGACACTTGCTGCCCCACAGCTCTCCCTAGAGATCTTTGATGTATTTCATTTTAGTAACAGAGCAGACGTGTAATCATTAGCAGAGGTGTTTTTAAATACCAGGACAACTGTAGCACTCTCTCTGATGCGTTTTCTTAAATTGGAGTATTTCTTCTCGTGCCAATTAAAAAAAAAAAGAATAATAAAGATTCATTATAAAACTTTTATCAATTCACATGTTTGCTTGGTGAAATACATTGGCCCCATACCAATGAAGATTTATTATCATGCTAGTCTTGCCTAATAGACTGACTGGGGATACAGTATGTTTACTATCAGTGGTGTGACGTAATGAAGTACAAATACTTTGTTGCTGTACTTATTCGATCTTTCAGATATCAGTACTTGAGTGTTTATTTTTCTGACAGCTACATTTGAAAACAAACATCTGTACTTTCTACTCCTTATTTTGTCGAAATAGGCTTGCACTTTTTTTCAACCTCCACAGATGACAAATCAAAATAAAAAAAGACGTCGAGAGAGTTACCGATAACTGCGGTTGATATCTTGATTGATTGAGATCTTGAAAAACAGGGACGACAGCAATATGGAGGAACGTTAATCAAGAAATTCCCCATCCATGACCTTATTTGAGGAGAATTGTTTGATGTTGTCTGCTACAAGAAAGATTTGTGGCAAATGCATTACGTCTTGCACAGGTCTTAAAACCACCAGGTTCCTGGCCCTCAAATATTCTCCTTCTAATCTGGACAAAAATATCTATATCATTTTTTCCACTTCTTATCATTAGCTAATTTTGCAGTTTTTGATACTCATTTCACACTACTAGCAAAGTTATGGGAACACATTGTTTCGAGCCAACGCCAGCTAGCGCTTCAACAACAACATGCAACGTAACACTTTTCTTCTTCTTAGTACAAGCACTCTGCATGTTACAGTAATAAAAGAGGGAAACTTTTTTTGTTGTTGTGCCAAGTTATCAATACCGGTATTGCATATAATTGATGGTAAAAATTTATTTGTACTTCTTAGTTTTGTACCTAACGGTAAGTAGTTTTCAGAGTTAGACCTTTTTTACTTCTACTAAAGTACAGGAGTTGAATCAATAGTTGTTGTTTTTTCCCCGTTTTTTTTTTTTTTACACAATTGTCTGTACTTGTAGTTAAGTACAGAGTGTGAGTACTATTATCCACATCTGCTTATTCTAAGTTTTTTTTCACAGTTTAAAATCCCAAGTGTCACTTGTCTGTGACAACCGTCGCTGTCGCCAACGATTGTGTGCTTGCTTCAACTTGTAGAAGCAGACGCTGGGAGAAAAAAAAATTGGAGCAAATTCGACGTGACCTCGGCATGATGCGCTACGTTAGATGGCTAAACTCCAAATAAACAAACAAGCGGAGATTAGTTAGTTACCACTGACAACATTCGGCCACCATTTAGCATGGGTTTATAGAAACAAACGTAACATAAAACGCAACAGAATTGTTGTTGTAGTGAAAAAACAACAACAAGACATAGTTAAGGGAAAAATGAGTGCGTAACTACGAACGCGAGTTAGCATGGTTAGCCGAGGAGAGTGCTAATGGATAGATGCTGATTTCTGAGTGGAAAAGACAGATAATAGTATGACAGCAATGACTACTTATTGCTTTAGCTTATTTTAGCACATATTACATTGTGTAGACGAGGACAATAAAAAGACATTTGAACTCATGGAGGCAAAAGTTCATACACGCATACATTGCGTAAGTGTGTATGACCTAAGTAATGTGTTGCGGTGAAAGCGCTTTCAGAGTCTTTTGTATAAGTGTATTGTTCCTAAATGTATTCGGATCTTCCTTATTTCTTTGCTCAGGTGTCTTCTCAAAACTATAGCTTGATTCCAACGGCACTTACCCAAGCAAATACTGCACATGCTCGGATATTTGCTCTGCTGCTGTTCACAAAGAGTTCTAATAAAAAGCCAAGGACCGTGAGCGAATATTCTTTGTCCTGTTTCCTAGAAATGTTTGCATTGCAAATCCACAGCTCATGTAGCTCATGACATGCTCGATGAGCCAAACGGGGCCACTGCCTCATAGTTTAGTTTTCCATTAAGGATGGGAGGGAAAAAAGTGTTAAAGTGAGGTTAACACGATGGCCCATAAAGGTGATGTTGTTTAATTGACATGTTGCAGTGTTGAAATGGCTTGTTCCCAAACACCGATTCTGCCTCATTTATTTTTCAATGCTGATGACATTTTAATTGCCCATTAATAAAGCCTCACTTGATGCCAGGAAGAGGACTGTACGATGCAGAATGTAGATGACCCCACGTGTCTCGTCAACCCGATACAGTATAAGATAAAAACTGACAGGAACTCTCGCACTCGGACGAGCCATTCTCACACCAAAGCAGCATCAAAGAACGCATGACTTCCTGCTTTGAAGTGTTGAGGCGTTATTGAATAGTTTTAGGCCCACTTGAGTCTGCTCTGCCGATACACCATGGGCCTGCCCACTAAATAATTCAACAAACAATTTGGGCTTTAGGAAAACTTGCAGGTAATCAGTGCATCAATAAAACATCAGCTCTTGTTGCTGCGGTACTGTACATGCTGAGTGTCTGTTGTTGTTAATTTATTTCTGAGCATCGCGATGTACAAAGTAGACTTCGTGCGGGACTGAGCACGCTTGGTTTGATCGGAAGCAGTTCAGTTGCAAAGAGAATGAGCAGCCGCCGCTCCCCGGAAATGAACACCTTCCCATAACTCACTCGTGGATGCGAGAACTGGCCCCAAATGGCCATTTTTTTCCGCAGCGGAAAGAACATTTGTCCGATGTGTGAGCTGTGCTTGTGTTATTCATGAAAAGGAACACTTGGTACGCATGTGAGGGTGCTGAGGGTGGTCAAACAAAGTTATGTTATAAATTTGAATACATTTGCAGCCTTTGAACAGTACTAGAGTACCAAAACAACAAAATGCCCTGCAGCCAAATGATTTTCACAGGCCAATGTATTGAACTTTTGAACTTGAATACTACAAAAAAAAACATGACACATGTAAACAGGTAAATTGGAGCTGAGGTAGTGATATGACCAATGATTGACTTGTAGACTGACCAATTTGCATCAAACAGCGGTGGTTGCGCTGCGTGTAATAAGTGACAGATAGTTCGGCTAGTCACAGCTGGAAGAAAGACTAATATCACCCACTGTCGGTTATTTGTCCATTAAAGATTGGCATGCTGTCAAGCCAATGACAGTACATTGACTCATATTAGCATCAGTTGTGCTTCCAGTAATGATTGACGTGCAGTCTGGCCAATGAAAGCTGCAAGAGTGCCTGCTCTGCCCCAACATCAGTGGTGCCGCACGTAGCGATTGAAGTGGGGCCCTGTGGGGCCTTCCCTGACTTCATCTACTTCTTAATACCTCCACTATCACATTGCAATCCTAGAAATCATCAATGCAATCCACGTAACACGTTTTCGCAATTGCGCCGGATGACCGCCGATGCGAACGAAGGCTCTCAAGTTCTTATATTGTGGGGGAGGGGCGACTCATGTTGAGTGTCGCACTTGAGCCCTGTTTTAGCCACGCCCCCCAAAATCAGGAATACTGAAATGGTGAAAAACGATTTAATAATGCTATATCTCCACAATGGAGAACTACATAGATCTCAGTTTTGGGACATTTTCAACAATTATCTTCAAACATCTATAATGTATTTACAGTACAACAAAGAGTTTTCTCAAAAAATGTTGTCTTCATTGCACTTTGTTGCATATTTTAGAGAAGAGCTTAGTGAGACTTTTGGGACTTTTTCGTGGGATTAGAATTCATGTCTCCTTGAGGCCTTTCAGTGCTCCCCTCACCCCACATTCTTTGGAGCAGAAACGAATAGCGAGCTGTAAAAACGGACATTCTTCACGTAGCAGAGGCTCGCTCGTTCTGCTAATTGCCGGAGAAGGTTCTCCCCTCAGAGAGTCAGCCGTGACTGCAGGCGGTTTCCTGTACTTCTCACCGCACATCAGATATGCCCGATTGACTGCACTCTGAGCACTTTGTATTTTGCGTAGTCCGAGATGTGTTCCAGCGAACCGCTGCTCGCTGCTCCTTGCTGCCCATTCGGTCCTTAAGGCCCGTTGGGTTTGTGAACCCTTTTTGGTGAAAACGGGGGTAAAATCAATGAGTTGTAAGGCAAGCTGGTGGGAGCGAGGACGTGTGACTCCCAAGATGAGCGCCGTTGCATGTAGCACTGTGTCACAGAGATCGCAGTGTAACAGTACAATCTCTGTGACGGTGACTTATAGAGCAAACAGTTTCCTCTCGCTAGCTTCCACTGTTAATAAGCAGGCATGCGACAAGCCAACAGGGTGTGCTTTATGAGCGTGTTGCCGGGCAACACCATCGCTTGCCTTTAAATAGCATCAATCAATGGCACACCACTGACTCCCGGCTGGCCTGACCGGTTGCTGGGCCAAGTGTTTCGGCCAGTGGCTTCACACAGTTGGGAAAAGTGAGACGCAAGCAACACCTCTTAATCTTGTCTCCGTGTTCTTGATTGCGTTTCTCTCTTTTGTTCTCCCTTCTCCTCGTCTTCTGACTGAAGTGATTTTACTTTTCAAAACGTGGGCATTTCTTAAAATGTCCTTGGTTGACAGTGGGGAAAATTAACAATCAATGCATTCATTAGTTGTTTTCTTTTCAAAAATATTTGTAATGCCCATACGCTCTCAATGTTCTAAAGTCCTGTTGTGTTGTATGGAGCACATTAATATATATCTATATAATTGTGTGGCTACAACTGGATGCAATCAGCAGTGTGTATTGCCAAATGGAGACTAATGGAGCAGTGCACAAAAACAGAGAACACAAACCATTATTGATCGCAAGCACGCCTTTGATGGCGTTTGATCAGCGTGAAGAAACACACGAATGGAAAGTCACTTTAGGAGGAGAGAGGCCGCACATCAATAAACACACCAAGACACCATCAAGTGTGTACTGTAGAGGATTACACACTGTTATATGTATTACATTGTTGGCATCTGTCTGCCTATCTGTCAGCACAAATACTGAAACTACAACACGATTATAGATTAATGATTATGTTGTGCAATTGAACAGTATGCAGAATTCTTCATCCTATACCTATTCTGCAATAACTGTCCCGTGGTAATGTTCTTGACAAAATTTAAGAAAGCAGTACGGAGAATGGATGGATAGATGGAAATTGAGACAAATTGTTCTGGAAGTGGATTTGTATAGGTGGGCAGCTCCGTGCCCGCATAGATTAGAGAGCGCCTCCTCAAGGGGGCGCAAAATTTCCCATAGAAATGCGCATGCCAGCCCGTGCGGCCCCACATGTCGCACATACCAACAAACTCCCATAGCTCGTATATAAAGCCCAATAAAATGTTAAAAAAAAAAAAAAAAACATTTAACGCTGGATCTCCACAATTCAGTACTACATGTTTATTAAGTCTTTGCAGACGCTTTCAACAATTATCCTCAAACATGTAATATGTATTTAGAAAGAAATCTCTGATTTTACCTTACAGAGACTTAAACTGAATAATTTCCCACAGCATACCTGAAGATCTCTCACAACACCCTGGTTGGAAATCACTGGGTTAATTGAAGACTAGTCTAAAATGTCCATAGGTGAGAATTCCAGAATAAATGGTCATTTGTCTCGATGTGCTCTGCAATTGGCTGGCGACAACCTCTCACCCAAAGTCATTCTAAGTTACCAAATATCCTTCCCCAAGAAAAGATTTTTAAAGATGCTGTTTGGAGCTTAAATTGCAGGTGGAAGTTGGCAACCGTTACCCCCTGTAACCTGCATTTGCTCTACGGTTGCCATGGAGAGTGGTGATGTACTACAAGACATTAGCTTATCGTGTCAGCCACCTGGGGAGAACACACACACACACACACACACACACACACACACACAGGTGGACAAGTACTCTTTCCCCCCCAGTTCAATATCTCTTTCTGACAGACGACAAAAGCCATACTTTGCTTTTAGCGGGATGTCTTATCTGACTTTGCTTCTAGTGGTCACACGTTGGTCCGGCTGTGAATTTCGGCGACTGACATTTAAAAAGGTGAGGGGTCAAACAAGATGAGGAGATAAAGACACGGCTTCTTTGCTGCACGGCTTCATTCATTATTTAGACGGGCCTGTCAGGGATAGCGCATCACTCAGGGAGATGCGGGATGACAAGTGGTCAGTGGAACGCGAACGTTTCCACAGAGTCCACAGAAGCAATTGCACCATCAAGCACACTGATGTTTGCGTCAGTCACTCAGCAGTCTGAGGCTGAAAAGGTCCATTTTTCTCCAAGGCGTGACTGAAAACCACAAAGGCCTTCCATTGCATTGGACCCATTGCAGAGCTTACATAGATGAAGTGTGCGACACTCTTTGGGCTTCTTCCCCAAACTCAGAATGTAGAACACGCTTTGTCATCAGTCGGTGACAGCGGAACAAAAGAACTGCTTGAGTGTTTTCAACCAGCAGAGCCGTCACCTCGCGCACGGCTTCTGCAGTCGAAAAAGTGCAAGGGTGGTGGAGTTTTGTTTGGCTTGGGGAGCAGACACTGGAGATGCCTCCACTTGCCCTACGTCCTCCCTCATCGCTCAGCGTGATGTGCTCTCTTCATTTGAAATGACTCGATGGATGACCAATGGAGTCTACTCAGATTAAGACAGGAAGGAAGGTGTCTATTGATGTCTACACCAGTGTTTCCTACCCTTTTGAGCCAAGGTCGTCGGAAATTATCCATTTTCCTTTAGTCGTCCAAAAATTATTAATTCTTTGCGAGAAATAATGTATTTTTGTTCACCCATCTATGTCAGCATGTATAGTGACAGGCTGAACAATTAAATGGTCTTCCACTAGATGGCGGAAGGTGCAATTAACCGGTGCATTAACCTATTTGCATTCATACAACAGAAACAGAGCTTTGTGTTCAACTAAACAGGCCCGGATTTTACACTTAGTAACTCAGTTTGTAAGTCCATTTAGATGAGATCGTTATTTCAGTATACAGTATATACCATTTGTGACATTTCTGTTTGATGGTGAGCTTTTTCTAATGTCAAATATGCCCCTTGGCTCAATGAAGTCGGGAAACAGCTTAAACTATTAACATTGCCACCAATGTCAGTGTTAACATAACTGTTGAGGAGTCCTGCCTGGTCCGCCAATGTTAATGCAGTCATAATGGCTTTACCAGACTATTTGCCTGTAGTGTCTCAATGATTTTAATTGTGTTATCTTAAGGTCACATTACTACACATTGTAGCTTTAAGGAACACCGGTCTTGAATTAAGTATCCTATTCACGTGAATGTGCTTGGTGTCAGGCTGACAAGCAGTAATGGCCTCCTGAACTTGATCCAGAACCTAATAACTGAAAGGTCCATGGATGAACAGCCAACAAGAGGTTTCATTTAACACTAGACCTCACATCGGACACGCTAGACCGCAAAAATCAAACCAAGTGTCGCCTTACACTTGTTGCCAACATGTCACCTGACATCCCTTGAGCCATGGTGGTGACATCAGTTGCGATACGTACGAGGAGAGTCAAGCCATCAGAAGCTTCTCACCAAGTGACTTGTAACACGTTCTGCTGAAATGAAGTTGAGGTCATCAAGATATTTGAGATTTTTGCATTGTCAGGCGACTTCCGGTATGCTTGCTGTTGGAGCGGGAGTGAGGTGAGAGCTTCCGTCTCCCGGTGTCCTCGCTTCTAATAATCAGCATAAGCAAATAGCATCCTGTGCAAAAAAAGCACAGTGCCGTCTGCGGTGCTAAAACGGAGGGATTATTTCTGTCTATAATGGGAAACCACCACTGGGACGTTCAGTTTGATTTCTGCATCATGTCCGCCCACTCAGCAAGAGGCTTGCATGTTGAACCCCCGAGGTTCGCGAGTCACAAATTCACAATTTAGCGAAACATATTCTCAGCTGTTCGCTAAAAACCTCACCATTCATGTGTTTTCGTACTTTTCACACAAAATGGCACCAAAGCCCTAGCAAATAGGGCACTAGTGATTGGTGTAAAGGAAGTATTGTTGAACTGATGATCTCGACTGAGAGACTGAGATCTTAGTATGTCAGGTAGGAGGTAAGTTTAGCCTGGGTTGTTAGTGGAAGTTATGGAGCGTCTTCACCACGCGCATATATATGCACAGTTCCTATTCTTTCTAAATAAAATCTTATATACACCATTTATTTTTAAGGGTAATTTTGCAATATGAGTTTGAAATGATATACTGTTTCAGGATCATGGTTTGTGGTCCATTTACAGTTAAATGAGTAATAAATGTAACTGCTGTAATTGACTATATTTTCAGCATAACTCAAGAACCCCTTCACTGATTTCCTTTAAATTCGGCAGAGGGGTTTGGCATGGACATTTTTGTGCAGATACAGTACATAATTTTTTTATTATTTTTTTTTATTTGGCTATCATTTCAAAAACCCCGATCCACAGAATACGGTGGATATGATTTTATGTTCCGTTAGTTTTAGTTAAGTCCAAACGCTACCTCAAACCGGTCACTGATGATTGAATGGTTCATTCAGGTGACTTCAGTTCTCACGCAGTGATGGTGTGTAAATGTGAATGGGAAATGTTGTCCATCTCTATAGGTGACCTGTGAATGACTGGCAGCCAGTCTGGGGTGTACTTCACCTTTCCCCCAAAATCAGCTCATTTAGGCACTAGCGCCCCACAACCCTAAACAGGATAACTATAAATTACAGTGTTCAGCGAATAGCAGGGGAACACTGTAATCTCAGTGATACACATGCAGAATTCAGTTCTTACGGACAAGAGCAAAACTCATTGAGTGATTGTTCTCCCATATTAAATGTGTAATACAATGAGAAAAAAGATTCAACGCAACTGAATTTAATTTATGCTTTAAAAACAATCCCGGTTGAATCAAAGTGCTGTATGTATGCAAATAGAACTAAACCTAATGTAAAAACAGTAACAAAGTTAAAAACAATAAAACAAAAAGGACACTAAAACAAGGTCAGAATCCCATGTCTCGTGCTGTGTTGAAAGCCAAGGAATAAAAATGGATTTTAAGGCAGGCTTTAAAAATGGACATTGAAGGGGCGTGTCTAATGTGCCCCAAGAGGTCATTCCGTAAGAAAAAAAAGTAGTATTCATTTTTATGAAAAAGTTGTATTTTTAAAACTTTTAAAATTGTAATTTCTTTAGAGAGAGATTGTGTATTTTTCCAAGATTTTTTTTTTTTCTTTTTCAAGAGACAAGTTGGGGGGCTGCTCATTTTCTCTCACAATCTAACACAAGCTGCTCAGCAATGAAGGAGGAATCTACCGCTCTATGGCATTGTTCTTTGGCTTTGGCAGTCCACTGAGCGCTCTTGTCATTGTGTGAATTATAGATGAGTTTTGGAGGAAAACTGTCCAAATCTCAGCGTGACGCCTGTTGTTTTAATTTGACAAGGTGAAAAATTGTGACTGTTCCTACTGATGAGGATGTTGCTCACCCCAAAGAGGCACCTCAGTGTTGCACCCAGCGCAGCCCAAACAAGCTCCCTACTTTTGCACTCCTTTCCCAACGGCCTTCTATAAATAAATACACTTTCTCTCACATGTACTCACACAAAAACACACCTTTTCCCACCCTGTCTCTAGCTTTCTTTTTGGCAGCCTATTATGTACCCACTCATTCTCCCTGGTCAGCCTTAAATAGACGCACTCATGTTGATGGAAATTAATGGATTCTTTGTGACTATTGGAACCTTTTATAAATGTCACATCAAATGTGAAATAATCTCTCATTTCAAATTGTGCAATTTAATCTGAGTTGTATTAAAGGTTTTGCCTTTACAAAGATGATGATATTCGCTGTTGATCGACGCTGTCAGAGCGGTATTAATTTAACCCCCCCCCGCCCCCCTCTTATGTTTGTTGGTCCTCTTGAAATGTTCCTGTGACCCACTGCATGTTCAATACTCACAAAAAAATAATATCATACAAATGATTTTTTTTGCAACAATGGGAAAATCCCAGCGGCACGGTAGGTTAAATGACGACTCTAAATTGCTCGTAGGTGTGCATGTGAGTGTGAATGGTTGATTGTTTGTATGTGCCCTGCGATTGGCTGGCAACCAGTTCGATGATAGCTGGGACAGGCTCCAGCATGCCAGCGACCCTTGTGAGGATGAAGCGGCTCAGAAAATGGATGGATGGATGGATGGATGGGAAAATCCCAGCAATAAAATCAATGAATTTCCATAACATGTTAAACCTCTTGAATCGTTTGAATTGTATTTATACGTCATTGGATGATATATTAAAAAAAAAAAAAAAAGGGAATTAAAAGCAAGAGCTGTTTGTAATATTTTGCTGGTCGCATATAGCTAAATGAGGGAACCAAAATATTTCAGCATGATACAGGCATTTTGTTTCATCATTTAATTATTGACCACTCGACGAAACGATCATTTTCAAACACATTATGTGTATAGAGGTACGCTATACTGTAGGCATACATGCAGTACAAAAATCTGTCCTTTCAAAGACATGCATTATGTTCAAACAGTTCTGCACAAAATGTAATCAAATTACCGTACCTTGCAGTAAGATGAAATGCAGTTCTACAGCCACAGACACGTTTTAATAATACACCTCTCATATTGGATTAAAAGTGTACATAATATAGGTACTGTCGTATCTTAATAGCATTTTAGGCACGTGATTAAAGAGTAGTATTCAGTATAGTTCAAACGTTCTTCCTGGGCCTGCTTTAGTTGTTGCTGAAGAGCTGCTGTGCTTTCATCTAATGGCTGTTTGAGTCTCTCTTGATGGAACACAGCAAATGGACTTCTGAAGCTTCTCAGACGCACAATTTTATCCACCGAGGCACCAAAGAGTCAGCAGAAATGTGACACATTAACTGTGGCTGCAAGTTAAGTAGACTGCTTACCACAAAATGAGAATAGATAATAGCCTCCATATGGATAAAAAGAATCATACAATATATCCAGTATAAGGACGAGTGAGATAGTGAGATGTGATGTGGCGGGTAAAAAAAAAAAAGAGAAGCTTTTCTGGGTCATCAGAATTTGCTTCTGTTTAAAACTAGTAAGGACAGACATTTTTTGTTGTACTTAATACAACCCCAATTCCAATGAAGTTGGGACGTTGTGTTAAATATAAATAAAAACAGAATACATCCATCCTTCCATCCATTTTCTGAGCCGCTTATCCTCACAAGGGTCGGGCGTGCTGGAGCCTATCCCAGCTGTCATCGGGCAGGAGGCGGGGTACACCCTGAACTGGTTGCCAGCCAATCGCAGGGCGCATACAAACAAACAACATTCGCACTCACATTCACACCTACGGGCAATTTAGAGTCTCCAATTAATGCATGTTTTTGGGATGTGGGAGGAAACCGGAGTGCCCGGAGAAAACCCACACAGGCACAGGGAGAACATGCAAACTCCACACAGGGATTGAACCCCGGTCCTCAGAACTGTGAGGCTGACGCTCTAACCAGTCGTCCACCGTGCCGCCAAACAGAATACAATGATTTGCAAATCATGTTCAACCTATATTAATTGAATTACAAAGACAAGATATCTAATGTTCAAACTTATAAACTTTATTGTTTTTAGCAAATAATCGTTAACTTAGAATTTTATGGCTGCGACACGTTCCAAAAAAGCTGGGACAGGTGGCAAAAAAGACAGAGAAAGTTGAGGAAGACCTATTTGGAACATCCCACACGTGAACAGGCTAATTGGGAACAGGTGGGTGCCATGATTGGGTATAAAAGGAGCGTCCCTGAATTGCTCAGTCATTCACAAGCAAAGATGGGGCGAGGTTCACCTCTTTGTGAACAAGTGTGTGAGAAAATAGTCGAACAGTTTAAGGACAATGTTCCTCAACGTACAATTGCAAGGAATTTAGGGATTTCATCATCTACGGTCCATAATATCATCAAAAGGTTCAGAGAATCTGGAGAAATCACTGCATGTAAGCGGCAAGGCCGAAAACCAACATTGAATGCCTGTGACCGTCGATCCCTCAGGCGGCACTGCATCAAAAACCGACGTCAATGTGTAGAGGATATCACCACATGGGCTCAGGAACACTTCAGAAAACCAATGTCAGTAAATACAGTTTGGCGCTACATCCTTAAGTGGAACTTGAAACTCTACTATGCAAAGCAAAAGCCATTTTTCACCCAGAAACACCGCCGGCTTCTCTGGGCCCAAGCTCATCTAAGATGTACTGATGAAAAGTGGAAAACTGTTCTGTGGTCCGACGAGTCCACATTTCAAAATGTTTTTGGAAATTGTGGACGTCGTGTCCTCTGGGCCAAAGAGGAAAAGAACCATCTGGACTGTTATGGACGCAGAGTTCAAAAGCCAGCATCTGTGATGGTATGGGGCTGTGTTAGTGCCAATGGCATGGGTAACTTACACATCTGTGAAGGCACCATTAATGCTGAAAGGTACATACAGGTTTTGGAGAAACATATGCTGCCATCCAAGCAACGTCTTTTTCATGGACGCCCCTGCTTATTTCAGCAAGACAATGCCGCACCACATTCTGCATGTGTTACAACAGCGTGGCTTCGTAGTAAAAGAATGCGGGTACTAGACTGGCCTGCCTGCGGTCCAGACCTGTCTCCCATTGAAAATGTGTGGCGCATTATGAAGCGTAAAATACGACAACGGAGACCCCGGACTGTTGAACAGCTGAAGCTGTACATCAAGCGAGAATGGGAAAGAATTCCACCTACAAAGCTTCATCAATTAGTGTCTTCAGTTCCCAAACGTTTATTGAATGTTGTTAAAAGAAAAGGTGATGTAACCATGTAAACATGACCCTGTCCCAGCTTTTTTGGAACGTGTTGCAGCCATCAAATTCTAAGTTAATGATTATTTGCTAAAAACAATCAAGTTTATCTGTTTGAACATGAAATATATTGTCTTTGTAGTGTATTCAATTAAATATAGGTTGAACATGATTTGCAAATCATTGTATTCTGTTTTTATTTATGTTTAACACAACGTCCCAACTTCATTGGAATTGGGGTTGTTGATGGTTGGTGAGACTGTATAGAACAACCTTTCATCTTCACAACAAATCTTTTCGCACCCTCTAAGTACTGTACTCATGTTGCACATCAAGCATAAAAATTCGTCCATCCATCCATTTTCTGAGGAGCTTATCCTCACAAGGGTCCCGGGAGTGTTGGAGCCTATCCCAGCTATCATCGGGCAGTAGGCGGGGTGCACCCTGAACTGGTTGCCAGCCAATCGCAGGGCACATATAAACAAACAACCATTCGCACTCACATTCACACCTACGGGCAATTTAGAGTCTTCAATTAACCTACCATGCATGTTTTTTTTGGGATGTGGGAGGAAACCAGAGTGCCCGGAGAAAACCCACGCAGGCACCGGAAGAACATGCAAACTCCACACAGGTGGGCCCGGGAAGAAGAAAAATCACCTTTTATTGTCATGAACATGCATGCATGCACATGAAATTTGTGCACATGAATTGAACCCCAGTCCTCAGAACTGTGAGGCAGATGCTCTAAAAATCATTATAACATTTTAGTCCAGCACAAAGCTCATACAATGCCAAATATTTATTTATTTATTTTTTTCTGGAGCAAGAAAAAAATTGTTTCACAACTATAGTAAATGATGAAAATTAAAACATCGAAGGTTGGTCAGAGTAGAGCCACTGATCCTCCGCATCGAGAGGAGTGAAATGAGGTGGCTCAGGCATCTGGTTATGATGCATCCTCCACGCCTCCCTAGAGGTTAGGTGTTGCAGACAAGTCTCACCCGGAGGAGCCCCCTGGGAAGACCCAGGATACACCGGCGTGACTGTGACTCTCGGCTGGCACGGGAACGCCTCGGCCTCCCCCTGGGAGAGCTGGACGAAGAGGCTGGGAAGAGGGAAGTCTGGGCTTGCCTGCTGTTGATAAGCAGGCTTGCGCCACAATGCAAACTAAAGATTAGCCGTGTGTGACGTAACATCAGAGACCACCTTGTTGTGTCATTTGCATGATGATATTGTTTGAATGATGCTCGTCCAGTGCACTAACTGAAGCGTAAGTCGAATTGCCTTCTTGGAATTACATTGAAAAGCATGGCCGCTGCCAGTGTGCTGCATGAAGAGATGGAGCAAGTGATTACAGACGTATTTTTGCAGCGGAGGGGGAGTGGAGGTTTGCTGAGACAAAGATAGAACTACGGCGTGAATGCCAGACATCATGTTTGGAGGAAATCACGCACCGCTCAGGACCTAGCCAGGAAATGGGAGTCTAGTCAGGTTTGAGGCAAATATGAATGCAATAATGTACAGAGACATCCTGGGTGAAAACTTGCTCCAGAGCGCTTTCGGCCTCAGACTGGGGGCGACGGTACATCCTTCGTTAGGACAACAACTATCTAAATAGCAAAGGAGTGGCTTTTCGGACAAGTCTGTGAAAGACCTTGAGTTGCCCAGCAAGAGCTTGAATACGATTGAACATATCTGGAGAAATCAGATCATGGCTGTGCACCGGCACCCCATCCAAGCTAATGGGCAAACCTGCTCAAAGATACAATAGGTGTGCCCAGACCAGTCGCCAGACCTCAGTATTGCGCAGTGGCGGTTCTAGGGGGGTGGGGGGTCGAGGGGGCGCCAGTGCCCCGCTAACACTGTGCCCCCCGTTGACCAAGTGGATAGGATGTGACCGGACTAGTATGTCAGAAATGTCGATCAGCACACAGAACGAACTAAACTGTACTGTGATCACTGTCTTTTGTGCAGTAACTGCGATCTACTACCTCATTATTGGCAGAGTGCACACTCTCACTTGGCAGAGGTCTGCGTTCTATGGAGTGCTATTCTGGCTATTCTGCTATTTTGGGGAAACGGCTCATGTACTGGATTGATTTTGCAGGTGTACCTAATGAACCGACTAACATACCGTTGCGTTAAACTGCTGTTCTGGCAGCACAGAGCAAGCGGGATTGAGAGAATTTCAATCAGGTTCACACTAATATCCAAACAGCGGCCCTTGGGAGCCTCTCTTCTCCCCCGTCTGCTGTCAAAGGCCTCCTACTGCTCTCATTTCTGCTTTACCTCCGCCCACCAGACGCCAGAACCTCACCTTTCTGTCTGATTTGAAATACAAGCCACCGAGATAATAGGCATGTTGGCTTTACTCTAAGTGGGCCGCAGTAGAGGAGAATAGCGAGTCATTCAAAGCTGCTGAAAAAGTATCCTCCGTCCGCATCGTCGCGTGTGACGATGTCAGCCTCTTGAGTTTCGTCAGCCGGCTCCGTCTTGCGGGGGGGGGGGGGGGGGGGGGTACGCGAGCTGCGAATGGATCGCTTGTAAAGTGGGCCCAGTGATGCACACTGTTAAGTCTGTGGGAAATGTAACTCTCCCGTCAGCCACACGTGTGCTTCCGTAGGCAGCTCAGCAGGGATAGTTTGGGAAGTGTCACTGTGCAAACGTCTCCTGAAGACACAGCTTGACATCTTTCCTTACACGCCTGCCATGGGAGTGGTCAGCTTCTCTCTCTGTGTGTGTAAACTTGGACTCGCATTGAAAAGTTATTCTGGAATTGCTTGGAATGGCTCATTGTGAACAAATGGTGGCAACTCAGGGGAAACACATTGTGTTACCGACGATTAATATTACTTTAACTTTTTTTTTTCCATAACATTGAACATGGACTTACTGGTCATGTATTAGAACATGAATAAAGAGTATCAGAGAAGGTGCTGAAGACAATAGGAAAACAATAGGGAGTGAAATGACAAAAAAACTAAAGAGATGTAGACATGGGTGTTTACTACTTTGTGGAAAATTGAGTGTTGCAATATGGGAGGTCACTCAAGCGGTGGAATTATTGAGCAGAAATCTCCTATCATTAGTATTCCACCGCTGACGTCCACGTGTGGGGTTGCAGCGGGAGAACAGCAGGGTGCTGGCACATAAACATGCAACTGAAACTCATTGTGGGGGGAAAACCATTTCTCTCCGCTGCTGCTCTTCAATGTATCACAGTGGACCGACAGCAGATGTACTTGCTTGCAAAGGAGGAGGATTAGTTGTGAGAAAGAAAACAGCACCAAATTGAAAAAGCTCCCGCACTGACTTCTTTTATAAAAATGAGCACAGTGGCCGCTCAGTGGATCAACAATCAAGTGTCGTATAATCAAGTGAGAAACTATTCGGGATCTTGAATGTGATTTAAAAAGGCTAATTACTTACAAACAA
This sequence comes from Phyllopteryx taeniolatus, assembly GCF_024500385.1. NCBI lineage: Eukaryota > Metazoa > Chordata > Actinopteri > Syngnathiformes > Syngnathidae > Phyllopteryx > Phyllopteryx taeniolatus. The sequence goes on from NC_084510.1 coordinate 19,085,473, forward strand.
GAGTACACACTAGGGATGCACGATATTTTGTCTGAGCTTCGTCATCGCGATGTACCTGTGTGCAAAAGTCACATCGCAGAGTCTGCTGCGATGTTGGTGTACTGCAATATACAGTGAATCAACTGTCATACTAAAAGTGACCAGCGGAGGGACCTGTTTGGACATGCTCAAAAGATTTAAAAACTGTAGACCTGTTGTATTTCTTATTTTGCTCTTCAGGATGAAACTAGACAGGCATGCGGCAGCTGCGTGAGTGCGCGAGGTGCGTTCAGGGACACTGCGTAAATGGGAGTAATTGAGTGCTTTTTAATACTACACTACATATCCAATGTTATTAATATCCTTTCACCATCGTTCCTGTCATACTGTGTTGCGTGTTTTTGTTTGCACATTAAGGACAAAAGTCCTATATTTGTTTTAATTCCTCATTTTAAAAAAGATCATTCAAGCTGCAAGTTTTTCCTCATGTTTTTGAGATTGTAGGGGGAAAGCTGCAGCTGGCTACTAGCGTGGACTCAATGGGTGGCAACAATGGGGAAATGAAATGCCACTATTTTGACGGTAATAGCCCGTCAGCAACATATAGAAAAATAAATAAATAAACTTTAAACGAGTTCATTTTTGGACTGGTGAACTTAGTTCCAAATTTTGAATGATCAACTATGAACTGAACTAGTTCATTAATTCGCGTAGCAAATTCAAATTCAAGCACTGAAAACACTGACTTTAATTCATTTTAAATACCTACACCCTGAAATGAAGTGTTGACATGAATTCATATTCATAATTTGGCCCCTTGTCTGTAGAGACTATCAGGCGTCTATTAGTGGCAAGGCATCTATTAGAGCTGAGGCTGCAGTTTGAGGAGATATGGTATCTAGCAGATGCATCAATGTAGGAAAAATGGTCATCTTGTTTTTAGATAGTATCAGGCATCTGCACTTTTAGGGGTAAGGCATCGACAAAATTTAAGTGGAAGCCACTATAGAAAATAGGTTTAGTTACAGATGCAGCAAAGGAGATCAACAGAATTGCTTGGATTCTCTTTCCCTGGTCACTGTACCTGCTACGGGTAGGGCGCCAATTACTGTATAATGGGGCACACATGTTGGCTTGAGGAGAACTTTGTGGTTCTGAGCAGAGTTCTGGCGGCGTGTGTTGAAATGTGGGTTCAGCATGTCCATGTATGGCTGTGATTGGCTGCAGACGTGCTTGACTGTCAGCCGGTTTACAGCAGCCTGAATGATAGAAGCAGCGTCAGGCACCAGTCTGTTTTTATGTTGCTTCTCATGGCGACCCCCACTTGCATGTGATGCCTGGGAAACAGATTCACTATTATTACTATTAGACAACTTTGTACGTAGTCCTGGTACACTGTAATTGCACCTAATTAAGTCATTCCGAGAGCAAATGTCCTTCTCGCTGCCTCTTTTTCGGGACACAGATGATGATGTTGCACTGTTCAAGTCTCCTCTGTACTAATTTAGGGTTTTGTTCCACCTGGAAATTACTACCAGTGTCATTCCCTCTTTATACAAGCGGGATGTTTGGTCATTCCACACTGGAGCGAAGCACTTTGCTTGGAACAGACTGCAGAACGGACACACTCCGTTCATCTCCCGATAAATGTTTTATTCGTCTTTCAACAACGCAACTTGTCACATCTTTATGCTTACAAAGCAGGTTTTTTTTTCATCACAGAGGCTCTTTAAGTCTTAGCTGTAATTTAGTGCTGAGGAAATCACCATTTATTGACAGTGAAACTGTGTGTATATACACTGTTTTGTAATTAAATCCTGCCCACCGTAATCATGCCATTTTGTGTGTGTGTGCATGCGTGTGTGTGTACGTGTGGTCCAGTTGTTGCTTGTATATATTATCTGTCAGTTTATGTGTAACATTATGCTAAACCTTTTTAAACAGGAAATGGGGAGTTTGCAGTGTTAAAACTGTTAGCAAGATTTGAATCTAGCCTCACTTCACTAATCCCGAACCCCACTCAAATCTCTGACCAAGGCCACGCCCCTCACTAACGTGCACGAGACGTGCACTGTGCATAACGTGCACTGCAAACAAGCCGACGTTAGCCACGGCTGCTACGTCGGTAGCGTGACTTATTCATAAGTGAGTGCTACGAGCACTAAATGTTATCTACTTGAAATTTTCCTAAAGATGTCAACTTACCTGTCGAGCAGAAATGTCGCTAATTCCGTGTCACTTCTGAATCATCTCATCTGCCGCAGGTGCCTCCACCACTGATAGGCAACTTCTATGTTCACCCTTGTTTTTCTCTGGATCTGTCCAATTCCTTTTCCTTCTGCTTCTGTTTGCTTGTCTAATGCCTAGTTGCTGGCAAATGAGGGTTGCAGTTTGTTTTTATTCTCCAGCGGTGGATATTCCGCCATATTTTCAGCAAAGCTCCTGAAGCCCAAGGTAACATGTCAGCTCGAGTGCAGTGGGGATGTTCCTGTGAGTGCACAACAAATGATTGACACTTCGTCGGTCACGCCTTCTGTCTCTGACAGGTTGTTTTTCCTCGGGTGTGGTGGTTTCTTCAAATCTTAATTGAAGGTACCAGATAGGGCTGATATTTTTTTCCCAAATCATTTTACCTGTCAGATAATAATGACAGTTTTAATAAATATGACCAAAAGTGATTGTTTGGGAAAACTGCAACTTTCTCCTTGAAAATAATGTTGAATATGAATGATTTATGAATAAATAAATAAATAAACACTAACCTTAACATTCATACTTATTATGAATTGTATTTATATTTTATCAAATAATATGTAATATCAATCCCCGGCCCCGCCTGTGTGGAGTTTGCATGTTCTCCCCGCGCCTGCGTGGGTTTTCTCCGGGCACTCCTGTTTCCTCCAACATCCCAAAAACATGCATGCTAGGTTGATTGAAGACTCTAAATTGCCCGTAGATGTGATTGTGAGTGCGAATGGTTGTTTGTTTGTATGTGCCCTGCGATTGGCTGGCAACCAGTTCAGGGTGCACCCCGCCTCCTGCCCGATGACAGCTGGGATAGGCTCCAGCACGCCCGCGACTCTTGTGAGGATAAGCGGCTTGGAAAATGGATGGATGAATATGTAATAGTTTTCTACAACCTTATATGATATGAACAAAGTTGTTTGCAATGTTTATGTAGGGTCCACAGCTGTGTCAGACCAGGTTTATCTTTTTGCAAGTTCACATTATGTCAGCCACATGAAAATCCCTGTTTAAGATCTACTGATACTTTCTCTGTTATGTCTCAAATCATTTTTTTGTGGTTAGGATTCCTCCTGTTTGTACTGTACCTTGAATTTCAAAAATCCATTTAGATCCATCCATCCATCCATTTTCCGTACCACTTATCCTTATAGCTGTCAAACTCAAGATCCACGGGCTAAAATCGGACCACCCGCGAAAGCAAACTATGTGGGTCAACTTCAATAATTCTTGCTCAAATCTGTACCAAAATTTCAACGCGTCATATGTATTAAATAATACTATTGCGATATTTCAAGCATTTCATGTGTGACCAAATTTCTTTTTACAGCGATTTGAACAACAGTTGAACAAACTATTATCCTTGACTTCTGATTTCAAAACTAGTTGTCCATCACTTTGTTGTGCAAATGTAATACTATGATGAGGCCATGAAACATTGATACATTATGATTTCACAGTCATAGCGGCCCTCTGAAGGAAACTGTAACTACAATGTGGAGGACGACAAAAATGAGTTGACACCCTCGTTTTAGATGGTGATATTATTTACTTATTGATTATGCTTGAGGAGGCAAACAATTGAAACCTCGGTGGGGGGCCGCGCTGTGTGAGTGAAGTGACAACAGCACAAAACAACTACTAAAATTGAAGAGCAGTAATTATATTTCAAACTGGACTGAAGCTACTTTAAAGTAGTTTAGTTGTTTAACTTCTAGTCTGCACACATAAACCTTTTCCTGCTACCATGCTCCAAAGTGTCAAAAATAAAAACCCCAAACCGGGTTATTCGACTGAAAAAGTGGGCCGGCCTCAAACATAGAATAGGAGGCAACTTGACAGACGAGACTTTGAGTGATATTTAGAAACCGACAAGCCTAAATGCTATATTGGCTCCCTGAAGCCAGAGGAAATTGCAATGACGGTGTGTGTGTGTGTGTGTGTGTGTGCGTGCGTGCGTGCGTGTGTGTTACCGCGCTTTGTTTGTGTTGTTCATGGCAGTGCAATACAGATATACTGTACTGTATGCTTTACTTTTGTTATGGTGACCTTTTGGTGATAAACAATGCTATGTTTGTGGCAATCATACTTTTTTTGTTTGTTTGTTTTAGTTATGGCCAATAAAAAGGTCCACTTTTGTTTCATTGGCCCATAACAAAATCTTCATAACACATGTGGGAAAATGTGATGTACTGTGATTTGCTTGTTTGTTTTCACAACACATATTTAAAATAAAGTCTTCACTCATTCATACTATTTGCTACCAACCCAAATTGGAATGTTTGGCCTTGGTGCAGGTCTATTCTCCTCTGAGTTCCATTCTTGATAAATGAAAAATGTTCAATAGAGATCCTGTAGTGGATCTCATTCTACTGTACATGTGCATCTAATGCAGTGTGCAGTGAGAGAAGACAATGTGATGGTCTGTTATTGTGTGCATGCATTTTGACAGACAGCATGGTCAGTCACATACAGTATATGAAAATGTCCTCCTGTAGCATGTCAGTTCAAAGAAATTCATGATGCCATATATGTTTTAGTGAGTTTTTTGCTCAAGATTTGTGTTCCTGCCAGCTCACAATGAATTTTCGTCTTTTAAAGGTCAAATCCCTCTCACCTGCTCCTGTCTTACCTCTGCATTTCATTGAAAGTTAGGAGGACAGAAATACTGGAGCACATCTTTTTAGCGTTTCATCGAGGTGTGTCATAGAAATAAAAAAAATAGGTCACTATTTTATGTCTGTTGCCGTGGGCTCTTTGAGTGGCTGCGCACCTCAGCTGCATACATTAGTCGCTATGCTGTGTCTCTCTGTACCTCTCTGCGTTATGCATCTGTGACCTCACTTCACCAAGCAGGCTTTCTCAGAGAAAGCAGGGTCACACACCAGGGTCACTCACTTGTTCAGCAATAAGCTGGACAGCAGGGAAATGGTGGTATAACATTGATGGTGAAGACATAATGTACTCTCTATCCCTCACACACACACACACACACACACACACACATACACAAAAGGAGATGTCCTCAGTGGTCAGGTGGGTTCCTCGGCCTACCCTTTCTACTGAATCATTCAGGAGGAAGGCTTGAGAACACAGCAGGTGTTTTTTTTTACTTCTGCAGGATGAAAAATAAATGGTTTTATGTTACACTTGACATAGTATGTGTTCACTTGGCAGGAAAGCTGATGTGTGTCATTGGTCATTTTCTTTTGCAGTTGATCAGGGGGGACTTCATTAGAGGCAAGGGGGCAGTGCCCCCAAGAGCCAGCACCTGACTATAAAGATTTTGCCAGATTTTGTTTTGGTCTGATGAAACCATGATTTGGCTATACAGTGGAAGCCCGCTATTTGATGGCTCTATAATTGCATTTAAAAAAATAAAAATACAAATAAATAAAATATTTTTTTAAGCGGGGATTAACCACCACTAAGTGTTTTGGGGGTTGGTTCTTTGCCAAAAAAAAAGAAAGAAAAAAATGAAAAGAGAGGGAAAAAAATTGGAAAAATTTTTATTGGAAAAATATTTTTTTATTTTTTTTTTAAAGAATCAGTGGATAGGTGAATCTGCAGGTGCCAAACAGTGAATAATACAATATTGCAATACAACATTGCTCACCACCAAAAGGTCACCATATCTAAAGTGAAGCATGGTGGTGACAGCATTATGCTTTCTGGCTGTTTTTCTTTAGCTTCCTCAAGGTGGAGGGAATTATGAACAGTTATAATGTTAGCTCAAGTCGGTCTTGGCACAAAAACCTTCAGGCTTCTGCTAGAAAGCACAAAAATGTCAGAAAAGCCTCCTAAATCAGCTGAAATGTATTTTGGGTTAATCAGCTGCCACTTTAAACGGTGGCAGGTGTGCTGACTCCCTTTTGATATGAGTTTGAATGTGATTGGTTAATTCTGAACACAACCACAAATCATAGAAAGACAATTAGGTCATTTTAGTTTTGATCATTTTAATTATTATTGCTTACAGCTAACTAAAAACCCAAATTTCTCCATCTCCATAATTTGAATATTACATAAGAGACGAGATGATTTTGAATATAGAAATTAGGTAGGAATTGGTCGTCTGTAAAATATTTTCCTGTTTAATGTAAATTTCACTTTTGTAATTGAACTACGCAAATAAATAACTTCTCGAAGATATTAATATTTATTGAAATGCACCTGTATGTATGTTTGCATTGGACAATCCACTTGTTTTCAGGCAGACTATTAGAGCTAGCCAGATACAGTAGCTAGTTGGCATACAGTATGTTACATTTTTTCACTCATCAGCCTTTAAAGGCAGTCAATATTTAATTTTGCCGATCAACAAGTGAAAGTAACCATGAAGAAGAATCCAATCCATTCTGTTCATCTATTTTGCTTCTCTAGTATGGACTTGTTCTGAAATTTTATAATGAAGTTAACACGTCTCTGTTGGTCACTCTGTTGAAAGACAAATTGGAAGCATAAAAGCACAAGACTATTTTTTGGGGTTTGTCTGTCTGAGTGGTTGGTGAGCCACTATTGCTTCCATATAAATGATAATACATTCCTTGGAAGGTGAAAGGCAGACTGGCTTCGGAGTCAGCCTCTGTGCGGAGGAGATGCAGCGGAAAGCTTCTACAACCATTTTTGTGCTTGCATGTTGCGACTGCTCGTTAGAGAGCTCTGATTGGAGCGCAGTTCATCGCCACCTGGCTGCGAGTGTCTCACTAATCTCTAATCATTGCTTAATAGAGAAGGATCCAACACACACATACACACAAACACACAAACACACGCACGCACACATACATACATACTAATGTGAGGTTTTACAGAGAAATAGGAGATGTAGAATGGGCTCTCATTGAGTCAGGATTGTCACTACAATATGGTGAATTGTTGTCATGGCGACAGCGAGTGTGAGGGGTCTAACATGCTGCGACCAGTTAGGTTGATTTGACTTGAATACAACACAGCAGAATAGTACAATCAGCACAAACACATACGTCATAGTCAACAATGTAACTTTTTTTTGGTTTGTTTAGTGAGAATTAGAGGAGACCACAATTGTATGTACTAATCTTAGACATACTAGTTAGTGAGACTGTATAAAGAAGTGGATGTACTGCTGCACTGAAGCTTCCTCGATTTGCCTTCAACATGCATTTGAAGGCAAATCGTGGCCAGCAAGAAAAGTAATAATTGCCTCATCATATTACAGTATGTAATCGTCACTGCATTTGGTTATCGTCATTTTTATTAGGAATTCCAAACAGAATTCAAGGGGAAAGGCCAGATCTGGCCCGCATGCCTTGAGTTTGACACCAGTGGGTTATATCATCAGTGGGGAACCAGAGGCCTTGTTGCTTAGTATCATAATGAAAATGGTACAAGGTTGTTGTGGCTTTCTTCGCAAAACAGAGCTTGTGTTTGTTCAAAAAATATATTTCTGTGCACTCATAAAATGTATTCTGTGTTAATCAGAACTTGATATAAACTTTTCTTTTAGTGTGAGGATAAGAAAGTACACCTTGTCCCTCTCCCTGTCTCTGATGTTGTATTGTCACTTTGTTGTTAGACAAAGCAAGTTGTCTGTGGTTGGGGTGCAGTTGCACGAGGCAGACGATAACTGCCTGTTCATGTGTGGCTATACAGTATGACTTCCTTTAAGGAGAATTAGAGAGACACCTAGTAGAAGCTTCCTGGTTGTGTTTGAACTGGGAACTGTCTCCTTGCATGTACATTTGTATGAGGTTTTATCTCTCATTATTCTCTAAGTGCTTGTTCTGTGTGGTGTCTACTAAAGGGTTAACATTTTTTCCTTGACATTGTTAATTTCACATTGGTACCTTTAGAGCCAAAATACTCAAGTGCTTGCACCTTGTAATTTTTCTTCTATAATTGTGTTTTACAACTTGCCCAACACTGGATGACTTTGTTGTAAAATCATTTCTTTCACAGCCTTTCAGAGGTGGAAGTCAGTCACATACTGGACGTGCAAGTCACAACTAAGTCTCAAGTCTTAAAATTGGTGACTTAATTCAGACCCAAGTCAAGTCCTGTGACTCGAGTCGCCCACCCCCGCAGCCTTCCCACCTTTAACCTGTGAAGCGAGATTTGCTTCGTATGCATAATGATGCATCAAAGATAACCTAGCACAGCTATCACAGCGCGAGGAGCGCTCATGCCTCTCGCATTACACGCATCCTGGGCTGCCCACGTAGCTGTCTCTGCTGTGTGGACATGTAATCTTGTCACAGGAAGCGCGTGACATCTGCTCTTTATGAAAAACACCAAACAGGACCGCCGTGACACCCGAGACAAATTTAGTGAACGTTAATCATCCGTCAGCAGACACCAGATCGGCATGGTGGGTCTTATTACGATCGAGCTTCAGGTGGGGAGCATGCGATGAGGTGACTTTGCAATAAAAAACAAACAACTCTTTCATTGTCGAAACAGTCTTGTGTTACAACGCCGACTCAATCGCTGATTGTCGAAAATCACTTTTGAACTTTGTTGTCTGATTTCATGTTTGAGCACCGCTTTGGGCATTTTAATCTGCTGCCTGATGGAATTAAACTGCCAATGATGGACCAACAAATTAGTTGTGTATCCTAAAGCCAGTTGCTTCTCCACTAGTGGTTTCCCCCTCTTGTGGAATGGTTATTATTAGGACAAATAGCAATCATCTTAACTGGCCTAGTTTCCATCAACCCTTTGAACATTGTGTAGAACCTCTAAAGTCAAAAACAATCCATTCCAGGACAGGGTCAAAATCCAATTTGTGTGTATTTCCAAACAATTTTTCACAATAGGAAATAAAGGAAATAACCTGTTCCAGGGTCAAACTGTCACCATCATAAAATATTGATTGACCGTACAAGCAAGCAATTTAACATTCTTAACTGTCATACAGTTACACTATCATTTAAAATGTTTAGGTCACAAAAAAAAAAAAAAAAGGTAACAAAATGTAAAAGTATTTTTAATCTCACCTGACAGCAGATATAGCGGCGCAGTGTTTGTATGACTCTCTGGTCTTGCCGTGTGGCGTTTGTATTCTTTCCTTTTGCTTGCATGGGTTTTCTCATGGTACTCTGACTTTCTCTTACATTCCGCCGAAACATGCATGTAAGATCAATTGAAGACTTGCAATTGTCCGTGGGTGTGAATGTGATTGTGAATGGTTAGTTGCCGATAGGAGCCCTACGATTGGCTCGCCCGAAATCAGCTGGCATATGCTCCAGCTCACTCGTGACCCTAATGAGGGAAAGTAGGCTAGAGATGGATGGAGCTGAATCCTTGGCGCTAACATAAAGACTGTCTGATAACCCAGAAAGAGGACATATCAGTAGAAAAGGATGTGCGGTCAAACTAGAAATTGGAGGCAGATGGCCATCCTGACTCAGAGTTCGCTCAAGGCTTCTTCCTGTTGAGAACTGTTTCTGGCCACTTCGCTGACTCATGTGAGATTTGTTGGTCCTGCTGTTGTCATTCGGGGCTTCGTCAACAAAACTGAGCTCAATAAAAAATGAATAGTCAAAGATTTGCAAGTAGAATGCTGCCAAATGCTGCATTTTGGACAGATTTCATGGTGACTCATCACTTCTGCTCCCCTGGTTTCCAACACTACTGCCACTTCCAGGCTGAGTAAACACCAAGCAAGTTGATACTTTAAAAAGACAACAACAACAACAAAAAGACATTATAACTAGGGATGTCCCGATCCGATCACATGATCAAAAATCGGGGTCGATTACGTGATTTTCAGCTTATCGAGTTCGGGTGAAAAGATCGGTTTTATTCATTTTCTGACATTTTAAATTTCCCAAAGTGACAAAATAATCCAAAGGTACAAAGATCTTGCCAAATGGAACAGTAATAGCTTCGCTTTATATTAAATCATGTAACTTTTCAGGGTACCCTTAGTACCCGGTATAAGTGACACGCAGTGTTTGTGTGTGCGTGTGTGTCGGATCGGGACTCGGTATCGGCAGCAACTTAAAATCAAAGACTCGGACTCGGGTGCAAAAAAGGTGATCGAGACATCGCTAATTACTGACTCATGTAACTGTCCTCTTCAGAGGATTTACTGTAATTGTTCTGCCTCTCACTATACGTCACTGACATAGATAGTTGAACAAAGATACATTATTTGTAGTAAAAAAAAAAATAATAATAATAATAATAAATCGTTTTCAGAACAGTAAATGAAAATTGGATAATTTGCTGCAGAGACGTTGGGAATGACTGATCTAAAATAATAGAATGCCCTTTTTACCGAGTACTTTTAGATTCATACCATCCTGGCAGAATCATGCACACATCCAACCTGACACCTCCTCATTTGAACACCACCTTCACACTTGTAAAAGGACACATGGTGTGCATCCATCCCCTTCATCTTCTCGTCACCTCCCGAGCACACGAGGACCACGGTGCCCGATAGGTGTGTGCGTGGGACATAAAGGTGGGCCGGCCAAGGTGAGGAGGAGGGCACATCTGTGTGGGTCGCTGGAGCGCTTGTCCATTAGGGACATGCTGAATGACACTGTGTCTTTACCTTGGAAATAGATGGGAAAGATACTGTAGCGCTTATAAGGAAACGATGTTGCCTTTCCGGCATACTGGGATGTCTTAAATCAGTAAAATTATTATTTTTGTGATTTATTATATCACTGCTATATTTTTAAGCTTCCTTCATGGCTTCTTTGTATATTGTTCACACCACCTTGTCCATTGATATATACAGTAACTAAACTAACTAAAATTGTAATAAAGACATTTCCAAAAGCATTTTCTCCCAGGAATGTCATGAATTACAATGACAAACATTTTGTAATTAAGTTACGTAATCTGGTTACATATAATCGCATGTCGATAATGTTGGCAATTTATGACAAATTAAGGTTAAATATACGTTAAGGGATCATGTGGTGTGAGTTGTAATTATTGTCATTATTGTTATCACCCACAGCTGTTTTCGATTCGTTATGAACATTTTAACACCCAATATTTTGTCACAAAGGTAAAATGTACCTGAGAGGTAGCTATGACTCAATTTCTTTATTTGATTTGATTTGATTTGATTTTGCTTATGGAGCTGATGCGAAGATTAAAACATCATTGTGACCTACAGTATGTTAGCCTGCTTTTAGTTTTAGTCTTTAGTTTCTGCTTTGAATTAGTGCTCACTGCTATGCACATATTTGTTTTCAAACTTTCATACTACAATGTAAGAAGCACTTGTGCCTGGCAAGCATTTCCTACCTCGGAATCATAAATCTGACTGCAATATTTAAAATCCATGTTTTGAAGTGTGTATTAAGTAAATGGTCTGATTTAAGGATCATATTTTCTTGCTAATACTGTATTTAAAGATGTTAATTGTTATTTATGTTGACGGTTAAAAGCATATATGTTCACAGTAGTTTAGAGTTAGTGAATGGGACTGATTATTAATTTGCATCTTTACATCTCCATGTTCACATCCGCTTATTTTGGTTATTAAAACTATATATAGTATCTTGGAATTATTGAGCCTAATCTCGTGTGGAGGTTTTAGTGGTCTTCCGAGGATTTTCGGATTTCATATTGGGACCTGGTAGTCTTCAAGATTTGTGAATGACAGATGGAGTGTTTGAGTCAAAACATGTCAGAAAATTAGACAGGTGTTGGACTTTTTAAAATGATTTTTTAAAAATTTTCTGGTCCTTAAAATTAAGCTTGTTGCCAAGAATGATCTTTGACTGAATATTTGTATACAGTGTTGTCATTGGAGATTTCATTATCGGGCTACTTACTCGATGCTTGACTGTCATTGTGTCAACCAGAATTGGACAGTTAGGTTCTTTAGTTCTCGAAGAGAAGCAGTTGAATACGAGAAGAGGATTATTTGCTTCATAAAAGTTTTCTTCTCCGTTCATCTGATCACAGGGCACATAAAAACGCGTGTTCAAAGACATTCATTATTGTAATGAATAACAGTTGCTTAACAACAGTCCTTTAGAATAATGAAAATACTGTATATCCAGAAGGTATAAACATCCTTTTCAAAAGAAAAAAAACAACAACTAAAAACGTCAATTTGTTTTCGTTCATTTACCGAAACCTTTTACAGTCTTTTGCATCATTTCCAGCCAGAAGCTACCCAAACAAATGGAATTTGGCCCTTGGAAAGAATAATTTGGGGCTTAACTGCACATTCCGCCAATGAGTCACACAGACTGCAGTGTGAGATTTTAGGAATAAGGGTTATTAATAGGCGGCACGGTGGACGACTGGTTAGAGCGTCAGCCTCACAGTTCTGAGGACCCGGGTTCAATCCCCGGCCCCGCCTGTGTGGAGTTTGCATGTTCTCCCCGTGCCTGCGCGGGTTTTCTCCGGGCACTCCGGTTTCCTCCCACATCCCAAAAACATGCATGCTAGGTTGATTGAAGACTCTAAATTGCCCGTAGGCATGACTGTGAGTGCGAATGGTTGTTTCTATGTGCCCTGCGATTGGCTGGCAACCAGTTCAGGGTGTACCCCGCCTCCTACACGATGATAGCGGGGATAGGCTCCAGCATGCCCGCGACCCTAGTGAGGAGAAGCGGCTCAGAAAATGGATGGATGGATGGATAATAGTCCATGGATGGAACACCATCCTTATCTTGTAGCAACATTAAGGAAAAACAAGAGGACAATTCTGTGTTCAGAGTTGATTTTTTTTATTGCGCCTTTGGGCCCTGAGTGGAACTTTCCAAGATGGAGATTGCAACACCAAGCGAAGGTGTATGATCATACTGCTGCTGCCATTTTATCAGGAAAGGCCTTATGTGTACGGGTCGTGTAATTCAATCTGTGCTTCCTGTAGCCTTGAAAAAAAAAAAAAAAAAAAAAAAAAAAACACAGACAGGGTATTCCGAGGAGGAAGTCCCTCTCGGCCTTCTAATAGGAGAAAGGTCAGCCATCAGTGCACAAAGCCACAAAACATTTATTGGTAAAGCACAGAAAGATGCGGCACAGTAAGAGGATTAGACATGCCGCCTTGCACTCGACAGACAATAAAGTAGGCGAGCCACTGAGTGATTTAATCCTTTTATTGATTCAGCTCATGTTGTGCAAAGTGTGACTCCAGAGCAGACGTGAATCAACATTTCACACAGTGTGACGCAGTGGAAAACCCAAAAGACAACGATAAAATTTGTCTTTCTTCGTCATCTTCCGGCAACCAAATGTCATTGTGTTGTTTGCATGCGTGTAATCTTTGTATCGCTTCATCTTGGCCTCAACACAACTACACAATCTGAGTCACCTTCTTTCCCTTTGATTATTTATACATTTGTATTCATTTCTCACAATAACCGAAGGGAAAAATAGGCATATTTAATGTGATAATGTCTGTAAAACTTAGTGCTGATCCTGATAAAAGTTTGAATTAAGTAGAGCAGAACTTTGCAGCCGGAAATTGGTCTGAAAAGCTGCATCTGCCACAGAAATGCAAACTAATGCGCTGGTTCATTTGCTCTTGATTATAATTACCTCCACCAAGGACATTATATTTTCATCACACTTTGTTTGTTAGCTGCAGGACTAAACACAAAGTACCTCAGTAATTTTAATGACGAAGGAATGAAGGCAAGAGGCCTTCACTTTTTGATTCCAGTATTTGTTATACTATTGTGATATCTTTCAACATTTAACTTAATTCCCCAGGGTGTAATGCATGAATATTAATGACAAAATGCACATGACCCTAGAGAATTTCATACTCAAATTAGGATTGTGGAGCCTTGTCGTTTACAGTTCTGTACAAACAGCCTATTTTCATGGAAGATTGACTTTTTTGGGGGGGGGGGTTAGTATTAATTAGTGATTGTTTTATTTTTTATTTTTTAATTTTGGTCTGTCTCTAATAGCCCTTTTTAGTTCTGAAAATGCCGTGGAACCTCAGTTTTTGCGATGAATCTCTTCCAAAACGTTTGACTAAAACTGAATCGTACGAAAACTGAAACAATATTTCCGATAGGAAATACTGTATATCCAATTTATCAATTCCAGACCCCCCCACAAAAAAAAACGAAAAATACATTTTATAGAGAATAACTATAGTTTAACATGCTGTGAAATAAACATACACGACTAATGAAATATATAAATAAACATTATACATCACTTTTGCCTTTGTCAAAGACGCTTCATGGCTATGGTGTTTCTTCTTTATGAAAAGCACTTGGAACTTTCTTTGGCCCCATGGTGGCTTATTGAGCAGTCACACTCAATAAATAAGCACCAAAAACTTTCAAATGCTTCTGTTGAGTGCGGGGGCTGAAGTTCAGTGTTGCTCATTCAGGCGCTGCACCCAGTAACACAGCAGCGTCTCACCATACTTCTTGTTGGACAAAATATGACGTGAACAGAAAAACAAAAGACTGGTAGCATCAAAAATGGCTGATACTGTATATGTCCAAGATGCAACACAGCGTGACATCACGTTTCCAAATCCGACGAGAAAACACTCAATAAAGTTGCGCACGCGCATGGGATGCGACCAATTTCAACTGTACGAAAACCGAGCGGATGTACGAAAACTAGGACTAAGGTTCGTCAAAAAAAGTGCTGAAAACCGAATCTTAGGAAAACAGGAGCATGTAACTGAGGCTCCACTGTAATTATCTTCAGAACAGATCGCCAATCGCAGGGCACATACAAACAAACAACCATTCGCACTCGCAGTCACACCTACGGGCAATTTAGAGTCTCCAATTAATGCATGCTTTTGGGATGTGGGAGGAAACCGGAGCACCCAGAGAAAACCCACGCAGGCACGGGGAGGACATGCAAACTCCACACAGGCTGGGCCGGGGATTGAACCCAGGTCCTCAGAATGTAAATCAATTGTCTTGGACATATAACACACACAAAATGTGGATCTTAACAGGATCCTGCTCCGTTCTCGACATACTGTTCCTCCTTGTTCGTCCATCTCTCTTTCCATCACGCATGTGTAATGAAAGCAAAGAGAACAGGAGGCCTCCTCGCTTACACATTTTCCAGGACACGGCCGCCGGGACATAGCTGGGCTCTGTCCGGATAAATGACCATGGGCGGGCAAGGCTGCTGCGTCTTTGTCGTTTGTTATTAGTGTTAGCGGGAGATCTAACCACAGTTTATGCGACGAGGAAGTGAGGCGGGCTCTCCCCGTGTCTGCAGCAGTTTGGGGAAAATGAAGTAACACAAGACATAGTGGCCTAAACGAGTCCGTGACTGAATTGTGAACTTGCGGGGGGGGGGGGCAACATGATGGCCTAGAGGTTAACCCATCCCTTTCATGTGAAAATAAATGTCTTCTAAATGGGACACACCACAGAGAAGGGTGTTGTTAACAAACCTGCCAAATTTGAATGATTAAAAGAATTGCCAGGTGTATAAAATGAGGCTTCAAAATATTAATAAATAAATCAAGCCATTGTCTCTGCTCTCAAATGCAGTTGGTGTGTCCGCTGAATGTGTGAAACCACGCCCCATTGAGAAATTGATGCTAATTTCCCTAGCAACTTTCTTATGACTACACACCCCTCATGTTTGAGTCATGAAAATATATCCACGAGTAGATCTGGAATAGATCCCAACGGGTCATCGTGGAGTTTTCCACGCTGTGATGAGCCGGAAGCTAGTTCGCGAGCTAAATGGTTAGCACTTCCAACAAAGAGGGCAACCATGCTCAAAAATTAAATACACACCGATTTCAAAGACAGGAATGCTTTTATCAATTAACAAATTGTAGCAGATGCTACTAAATATAGCATCAGCAAAAATTTACGAGTTTCATTATATCGTACAAAACTTTAGAAGAACAATTGTGTATCATTGAATTAACCAGGTAAACAAACATTGTCATGAAAATTAATGAGCAGAAAATACTTACATTTCCCGAAATAATGCATAATTGTACTACTGATAAGCAACACATGGTCAGATAGGCGCCACTGAGGGCAATTCAGTAAATAAGGGGTGTGAAAACATACCTGATTAAAGGAGCAAAGGGACACATCAAAGGAAAAGTGAAATGGTGAGAAAGAGTTTGGTTCTCAGTTATTTTTTTCAGCAATTATCTTCAAACATGTATTTAGAAACAAATCTCTGAAATGACTTTAAATGGTCTTTTAGGTACGATGCGCCGCAAAGCATCAAAAGCAATGTCAGCTCATCAAAAGGGAGAATCTTCATCTTGGGAAAGTTAGCGTTTGCATTGGAGCGATGAGTGAAAAGCTATTTCTGCATTTCCATAGGAGCCTACAATCACACACACTGTAGGTGCTATTGCCTCACTGAGAAAATTCACAACCAACACAAAGTGCAGGGTGTGCCTCAGTCCCACCTTTTCACAAGATTTGACGCCAGGATGATTCTGTTCACTATCTGCATCTCGCTGGTGGCATCACGTCTCGATCGTGTCTACTACCAGCATGGGGGTGTGAAGGGGGCGCGGATGGAAAAGGGGAATGTTCAGGTTTTTCTGCCGCCCGTCATGCTCGGTTTATTCTCTGTGCACAACACGCCTCTGTTCGGTTTCGTCGCTGTCGTTTACATTCAGCGTGATTCATTAGATCGGCGGCCTGCTCCGTGCGTTCGGCTCGATTAGACCCGATGTGATGAGCGAGCTTTCCACTGCACAGCCCGCATTAGAGGAGGGGGTGCTCGGCTGTTTGTTGTTGTTGTTTCTCCCTTAAAAATACTGCATGCTGTATTCCTTTGGGACTTTCGGGGTTTGGACTTGCACAGCTGCACATATTGCCCACAATGATGACTGCGAGTCTGGCCTGTCACCTTTCGGGGTGCTGTTAATGTGTCACGTTGACTTGTTTTACTCCCTCGGGTATGATTATTCAGTGGTTGTAGTGCGACCTCGAATGAGTCAAATGTGAGCTTTTTCATCCATCACTTGTTTCTCTTGGGATCCAAAGCGAGCTATTTTCAAGGAATGTTCAGCTCGAGTTTAAATGCTGCCTCGGCCCTTTAACACATTCACTGTCATTGACGGCTTTAGAAGGGAAATAGCCATGTTAACTGGGAAGGCTGGCAGCGAATGAGTTAATGTCTATTTGAGTTCCCCGAGTCTTTACCCACTTTACCCGCAAGGTCTCCCTGCTTTTGGGCCCTCTCCCTATAAAGGCCAAGGTGGGTGCGCGAGCGTTCACCTGCCACGATTAATTAAAGCTTATGAGCGGAAATAATCCCGCAGCCATCTACACTGACCTTGTGCTGGATTTCACACTCAAGTCTGAGGACAGGACTAATGGGTGTGGCACACATTACCTAATTAAACTGCTTAACCCCTGGCACCGTGACCGCACCCTATTGTGCTCAGCAGATTACAATCATTATAAAATGACTCAAAGGTCACCGTTACTCACTTTCTATACACCTTCGGAATAAAATGTATACCACTCAAGACCCAAATCTGAAAGGTGGTTCTTCCAAGACCTGTACCTCATGTATTGCCATAATATTGGCATATACTTAAGCAATATCACATGAGAAGGATTGATGTTCTACTGTATTTCATCATAGCTGTGATGCGGTCATAGGCACAAGGCCGCAGTACAACAATTTGACAAGCGGCATTTATTAGTTAACGGTAATAAGTGACGACAAATTATTTTTTGTTTGTTTATTTCTCCAGTTCCACAATTAGTTCCGCAAACAGTGGCCTTAGCTGTAGATTTAGCCATTAGCGTGAATGCTAACTAGCCAAAGCGTCAATGTCAACATTGACCAAAAAATTGAACAAATGAGACTTATTTTACTGTTTCCCTTCTCCCAGAGTGAGTTGGACATATAGTCCACTTTAAATTAAGTCGTGTCATGCTTTTACGGCATTTAGTGGGCATTCCTCGTCCAAGCATGTAACCCAGTTTACTCATACCTGTATCAAATACATTATCCCCATTGAAATGAACTGAAATTATTTAATTCGTTCCAGCCCACCAAAAAACACAACAATTTGTTTTTGTTGGTGAATCTGTATAGCCTTTTTTTTTTATGAATTCACTCAAGCACTAGTGTACTTTAGGTCCACTTGTAACTCAAAGTTTAACTCAAGTGACAGCTCCTAACTTGAAAAACACGTAAGTTAGGGCACTCGTAAGACAATGTAAATGTTATATACAAACATAACATTTTATTTTGAAGAGAACTATCGTGTGGACACAACTATTCTCTAAGGGACTTGTAACTTTAACACAACTGATCAATTGAAAATCCCTTTATAAATGCTTTTTAGCATACCCTTGTAAATTGGTGCCATCAATTTCTGTCAAACAATTCCAGTGACATACATTATGCAGCTTGTTTGAATGCAAAGCAGTAAAATAACCAATTTTCCTCCTTGCTCACCATCTCTGTCCTTGAGTGTTTCTCTCTGCTGAGAAGCAAAAATATAGTAGACGTGCATGCACCCGAGAGACCACAGTAGCTTTGACCTTATTTCTTTTGAAATGCAGATGTTGTGTTTAATCAATGCTTTGGAGAAAGAACTCAAATGGGTCATGAACGAACAGATTTTTGTTGGATGCCATCTCAAATGGGATTGACTGACACAAGTACAGTTCAAAGTGTCGAATGTAGTTCCCCATATGTTACAGCTTCTTCGTGTGCCATTGGGTAACTTTGTAGTTGAGGGGCCTCCCATGTGTCCTATAGCATGCCATTGGACAGTTCATTATCAGACATGATGCACAACTTGTCTCAACTGCGTTTGTTTGTTTTGTGTGAGTGATAAATTTGGCTTTCAAAATGGAGGCTTGTAGAGCGCTGGTTCAAGGTTTTGAGAAGGACAAGCTGAACGCACAACACAGATGGCAGGTAACAGCTGAGAGATGCTCCATTTTTTTAACCTTTTTTTTTTTGAATCACAGACAATGTGCAAATGATCAGAGATAGTTGCTTTCGCACTGATTAAACGATTCACTTGGAATCAGTTACTTCAAAGACTTTTATTTTGTGGTGTTCGACACATATTTTAATGCAGATATTCCATATGATTAGTCTAACTAACATTATTTTTCCTAAGCAAAAACAAGACTTCCTGAGGTAAAAATAACTTTCATAACTCTATGAAAAGTAGGGTTAATCATACCAGTGCATTCTAAAATCCTTTAGTTCTACACGGCACACATAGCTTAACTCCCAGGTAAACATCTACATAATGTACATTTACACTCGTAAACATAAAGTTCGAGAATTTGAATTGACCTTGGTTTCGCATCAGAACCAATCAGGATGCCTACGAGGGTCATGTGACCTTCAATCTCCAATCATAAGTCTCAGTTGAATCTGTTAAAGATTTTGAATTTTCATAACGATCATACACTACTAAGTGTCACCCACCAATTCATTAACGTAACCAATACTAGTGAAGGAGGGTGTCAGTAAAGTAGGGTTTTGTGAAACCAGTACTTTCCAATACAATGCTGAAAGCATGCATTATTTTAGAATGTTGGAGGAACCCGGAGAACTTGAAGAAAACCCACACAAACACAATGAGAACATATAAACTCACCCAACATCAGAACTGTGAGGCAAATGTGCTAACCATTGATCCACTGTCCTGCTCCCATGTAGTCTAATCTAGACTAATTGTATTACAGGCAAAAGTGGTGGACCGACAGGGTCCTTGATGGACTAATTGGAATAATTATGGTTTCTTTCTCTGTTGATTTGGTCGTGTGTGTGTATGTTTGTGTGTTTACTTCCAGATCCTGGCGATTATCTCCATCCTCTTCATCGTGCTGTCCACCATCGCCTTGTCCCTGAACACGCTGCCAGAGCTGCAGGACACCGATGAGTTTGGTCAAGCCACAGACAATCCTCAGCTGGCCCACGTGGAGGCCATCTGCATTGCCTGGTTCACCATGGAGTACCTGCTCCGCTTCCTCTCCTCCCCCAACAAATGGAAGTTCTTCAAGGGTCCCCTGAACATCATCGACCTGCTGGCCATCCTGCCCTACTACGTCACCATCTTCCTGACAGAATCAAATAAAAGCGTGCTGCAGTTCCAGAATGTCCGACGCGTGGTGCAGATTTTCCGGATCATGCGCATCCTGCGTATTTTGAAGCTGGCTCGGCACTCCACGGGTCTTCAGTCATTGGGCTTCACACTCCGCAGGAGCTACAACGAGCTGGGCCTGCTGATCCTTTTCCTGGCCATGGGTATTATGATCTTCTCCAGTCTTGTGTTCTTTGCTGAGAAGGATGAAGAGGACACCAAGTTCAAAAGCATCCCTGCCTCCTTCTGGTGGGCTACGATTACAATGACCACAGTAGGATATGGAGATATTTATCCCAAAACGTTACTGGGAAAGATAGTAGGGGGGTTGTGCTGTATTGCTGGTGTGTTGGTGATTGCCCTGCCGATCCCCATCATTGTCAACAACTTCTCAGAGTTCTACAAAGAACAAAAGAGGCAGGAGAAAGCCATCAAAAGGAGGGAGGCCCTGGAGAGGGCCAAGAGAAATGGCAGCATTATCTCCATGAACATGAAGGACGCCTTTGGCCGCAGCGTAGAGCTCATCGACATCATGGTGGAAAAAACGGATGACAGAGAGGGTAAAAACGTTCAAGTGAATCATGTATCCCATAGCCCGCAGAAAGGGAAGCCCCAAGCCAAGGCGGAAAGGAGTCCCAGTAGCACCAAGCACATCCTGGAATCAGGTCACCAGGAGCAAGCGAAGCCTTCGGGAAGCCCTCAACATCTCAGTGCTCAGACTCTGGAGGAGATGTACGACACCATGGCCAAGACTCAGTCCCAGACGGACCTGAACAGCAAGGAAAAGGTGCCGCTGTCTAAAGCCGGCAGGCACAGAGCGGAATTTGAGATGGGAGCCATCTCGGACGTGAGGTGCATGTCCAGCATCGACAGCTTCATCAGCTGCGCCACCGACTTTCCAGACAGCTCCCGTTTCAACATTCTCGGCGGGGTCAGCACAAACCCCGGCCTGGAACCCACCTTGGAAATTGAGAATGAAGGGAGTGCAACACCCCTGACAGGAAGGGGCCCCAAGGATCTACATCGTAACAATCCACTCAAGGGCCCCTCGGTCAGGGTTAGTTTTAGAGGAGGGCGGGAATCAGGGGTGGGGGTGCGCTCAGATGGCTCCTCAGTCCAAAGCCCAGAGGTGTCGGTCTACACGACTGCGAGCAGCAGGACGCCCAGCAAGAGTCCAGAGAACTTACCTCCACACATCTTCACGTTCCATGACGCTTCCATCCACAAATTCATCGACGCCGACACGGACGAGGAGGAGCACCTGCACGACGGATCAGTCATCAGCCCGGCACAGAGACTCCTGGACAGGACCAATCCAAGATGTGGCCATCAGGGAGCCAACCACATGGAGGGCCTCCCAAGGAAGCTGGGAAATAATAGCGCATGGAAGCGAGACGAGCAGGAGAACCACATGGCTGAAGTACGGCCACTTCAGGGAGACAAGAGTCATTCAAAAACGTAAACTTGACAAGAGTGAGTGCCCACAAGAAAAAGACAATGAGAAGCACAGTGAACTCTGATAAACATGAATATGACTGACATTTCAAACATTTGTAGGAGTATTCAGAAGATACAGCACAACATATCCCGTGAAAAGACTTGTTTTAATGTTACTTACTGCTTACTTCTGCATTCATTCATTTAGCTGAAATCCACTCTGTTTTTAGGAGAATTTAGTAGGATTTTGTATGAAAAATATTGCACTGGAATTATCTGACTGACAATTTTGGGATTACTTTAGAAATATTGTTTTATTCAATTACAGTGGTGTCTTGACATAGGAGTGACCTGAGTTACAAGTTTTATCCAAATACAAGCCATCGCTCTGCCTATTTTTTGTCTTGACTTGTGATGAAAAAATTTGCAGCAAACTCAACTCAACTAAACTGCAAGCAGCAGTTTGGAAGACTTAATTCTTAAAAAAAAAAAAAAAAAAAAGTTTACTGTCAAACTAAACAGAGAGAATACATGTGTATTTAAAACAACCACACAACTTTGCCTTTTGGGAACGAATAGCATCAATAGTTGCAGTATTATAACCTTTAAGGAACGGATATTTGAACACAAAGGGTGC
Organism: Phyllopteryx taeniolatus; assembly: GCF_024500385.1. Taxonomy (NCBI): domain Eukaryota; kingdom Metazoa; phylum Chordata; class Actinopteri; order Syngnathiformes; family Syngnathidae; genus Phyllopteryx; species Phyllopteryx taeniolatus. Next base: position 19,107,783 of record NC_084510.1, read on the forward strand.
AGAAACACATAGACAATACAAAAATATGCACAGGCATATATTCTTTATCTTCTCAAAAACATGACGATTATTATAGCATCTTACTGAGTCAGTTGTAAAACTCTTCTTCATGTGTCATTTATGTCTGCACTATACTGCCTCCTGGTGGCCAAGGTGCAAACACCAGAAGGAGTGAGATGTGTGGCTGGAACAGATTTGTGGCAATAAGTGCTTTGAGTTACAAGCGTGGTCATGAAACAAACTCTTAAGCCAAGGTAACACTGTATTTGATTTAATACATACATAATTAACACATTTTTAAAATTTTGTTAATGTCAATTTTAAAAAAATGCCTCTGTGTTAGGCAGAAAATGCATACTAAAAACTCAAATGAAACAGTGCGTAGCGTTTTTTACCATTTTTCCACTAAATTCTCTTGAGAACATCTGAAATGCTCATTTGAACATTTTTACTATTTGTACTGTTGCTTCAACCCAGATCTTTATCTAACAGTTAATTAAAAGACGTTTAAAGACAAAACCCTTTATTCTGAAATTCCAGAGAATGACTTTAAAATATAAAAGGTATTTCAATCACAAGCAAACCTGAGAGCATTGAAACATGACATCTTCAGCTGATTGTTATTCAATGAAAAGGATGTACAGTGAACCCCAAATATATTCATATTCTTGTGAGATTTGGAGGTAAAGTACAACCCCAATTCCTATGAAGTTGGGACGTTGTGTTAAACATAAATAAAAACAGAAAACAATGATTTGCAAATCATGTGCAACCTATATTTAATTGAATACACTACAAAGACAAGATATTTAATGTTCAAACTGGTAAACTTGATTGTTTTTAGAAAATAATCATTAACTTAGCATTTTAGGGCTGCAACACGTTCCAAAAAAGACTGAGAAAGGTGGCTAAAAGACTGAGAAAGTTGAGGAATGCTCATCAAACACCTGTTAGGAACGTCCCACAGGTGAAGAGGCTAATTGGGAACAGGTGGGTGCCATGATTGGCAAAAAAGGAGCTTCCCTGAATTAATTCACAAGCAAAGATGGGGTGAGGTTCACCTCTTTGTGAACAAGTGGGTGAGAAAATAGTCGAACAGTTTAAGGAGAATGTTCCTCAACGTACAATTGCAAGGAATTTAGGGTTTTCGTCATCTACGATCCATAATATCATCAAAAGGTTCAGAGACTCTCCAGCACGCCCGCGAGCCTAGTGAGGAGAAGCGGCTCAGAAAATGGATGGATGGATGGATGGGTTCCGAGAATCAGGAGAAATCACTGCATGTAAGCGGCAACGTCGAAAACCAACATTGAATGCCCGTGACCTTCGATCCCTCAGGCGGCACTGCATCAAAAACCGACATCAATGTGTAAAGGATATCACCACATGGGGTCAGGAACACTTCAGAAAACCAATGTCAGTAAATACAGTTCGGCGCTACATCCGTAAGTGCAACCTAAAACTCTACTATGCAAAGCAAAATCCCTTTATCAACAACACCCTGAAACGCCGCCGGCTTCTCTGGGCCCGAGCTCATCTAAGATGGATTGATGCAAAGTGGAAAAGTGTTCTGTGGTCCGACGAGTCGACATTTCAAATTGTTTTTGGACATTGTGGACGTCGTGTCCTCCGGGCCAAAGAAGAAAGGAACCATCCGGACTGTTATGGACGCAAAGTTCAAAAGCCAGCGATGGTATGGGGCTGTGTTAGTGCCAATGGCATGGGTAACTTACACATCTGTGAAGGCACCATTGATGCTGAAAGGTACATACAGGTTTTGGAGAAACATATGCTGCCATCCAAGCAACGTCATTTTCATGGACGCCCCTGCTTATTTCAGCAAGACAACGCCGAAACACATTCTGCACGTGTTACAACAGCGTGGCTTCGTAGTAAAAGAGTGCGGGTACTACACTGGCCTGCCTGCAGTCCAGACCTGTCTCCCATTCAATATGTGTGGCGCATTATGAAGCGTAAAATACAACAACGGAGACCCCGGACTGTTGAACGGCTGAAGCTGTACATCAAGCAAGAATGGGAAAGAATTCCACCTAAAAAGCTTCAACAATTGGTGTACTCAGTTCCCAAACATTTATTGACTGTTGTTAACAGAAAAGGTGATGTAACACGGTGGTAAACATGACCCTGTCCCACCTTTTTTGGAACGTGTTGCAGCCATCAAATTCTAAGTTAATGATTATTTGCTAAAAACAATCAAGTTTATCAGTTTGAACATTAAATATGTTGTCTTTGTAGTGTGTTCAATTAAATATAGGTTAAACATGATTTGCAAATCATTGTATTCTGTTTTTATTTATGTTTAACACAACATCCCAACTTCATTGGTATTGGGGTTGTAATTCTAAGTCCCTATTGTTTTTTTTTGTTTTTTTAATGGAAATGACACAATATGTTGTGTTCGAGAGTAATTTTAAAAAAATACTTGCCATTTTCCTTATTTGTTTTATAGTCTCTATTTTTTACTTGTTGTCAAAACACACTTATCCAATTTTCTAAATGTAAGCCTATAGTTATTTAGAATGCTCTAGATTATGCTAGAAATTCCTGCAAAATATTGTTTCCTCAAAATATGAATGATTTTCAAAATCTAAAAAAAAAATGCTGATTATTTTTCAGGACTATCTCAAAACTTCTTACAGTCATTTGTCACTTTCTTGTCGTTTATAACCAGAGGTTTCACATTCATCCAATCAATTTGAATGTAATCTCAACATTTGTTAAAAATATTATTAATTTTGAGATGAGCGTAACATATTTATTTTTACACACTCATCACGGAGAGTGACCCAGTGGTTCGTTGTAGGGGGAATATTATGATAATGAAGATAACTTTTTTTTCCTTTCGGCTTGTCCTCAAAACTGGCCTTAGTTGATGTTGTCCAGAGTTTGGTGTCTAGGTTTGAACAGATGCAACACAAAGGAATGTGTGCAATAATTATTTTTCATAAACAATGTACCAATTGTTATGTCCCTATTCTCTGTCTCTTAAGTGCAATCTTGTGTGTTTCTGTCTGTTTGTGTTCCTATTTGTTTGCAAATGCAGAGAAAGAGTAATGCCGCTTGACTTCCCTCCTTGTCTCTGAAAGACAGCACCTTAACATGAAAAAAAAAAATCAATTTACTCGTTTGATTCTTTGTGTTACATGTCAGCATATGGTGCAGATGGGTGTTTATTAGCGTTGATGTCACGTCTACTGTACGTGTGTTCGGAGGTGCTCATGGGCATCACTTTTTAGCTGGATAGGCGACACTGAAATTGTGTTGTGGGATATTGTACAATGTATCACTTCAAAAAGTAGGATATTACAAACGATACCCATTTATTGTACCAGGAAAAGAAAATAATTTATATTTTTAAGAGATTTTATAAAAGAACGGACTCTTAGATAAACTGTCCTAACCTCATAGTTGTACATTTTAGTGTATGAAATGCATAATTTTGGAGTTGCATTTATTAGATGATATTAAGCAGTAGATACATTTGTAATGTTTGCTTATGTCTCCTGGTAAAAACGTCTCTCCTTTCAACCTTTGTGCAATATGAAGAACCAAAGACAACTCCTCTCTGATAGCTCATGAAGGTGATGATTTTGTCTGCAACAAACAGTAGAATAAATGTATGACTTATTTCAGTGAGCTCATTTATTTTGCGCAAAGCAGGGGAACGAACACATGTGAGGGCACCTCACTTTAACTTACATCCATCCAATTCACTTGATTATTTACAGTATGATTCCTGACATCCAAACATGAAGCTCACATGACAGAGATGAGAAGAAACACAGTAGGTGTTTCTATATGTATGGCTGCACGCAAACATCAGGACTTTGATCGTCGGAGCATGATTTTTATAATATTTTATACGCCTCATACTGGGATGCTTTTAAGCCCCTAACTTAGAGGTAGTTCATATAACAAACTCAAACCCTGCGGTAGTGATCAAAGACGGTGAAACAATATTCGAGCTCCTTGACAAACAAAAAAGGATGCTCATGCTGTCAGACTGATGTACATTCAACAACCACACGCATCTGTCACATATACAGTGCATACATTGCCTTTTATATGGCAATGAACCATACTTGCTAAATTTGGTCAAATTAGGGACATGTAGAAGCCCATAACGTAATAACGACCCATAACGTAATAAATTTGCCCTTTTTAAAATGTAAATGTAATAGGCCCATAACGTAATAACTGGGCAATAATAACAATGAAAGTCCTGAACTGATAACTTAACTTTTGGCCAGTAACGTAATAACCTATTAAGTTATCACTTTATTCAACTTTTTTTTTTTACCATGCCAATAACGTAATAACCAGCCAATGATGTAATACGTTCTTATGTTATTAGCTAAAAGTTATTACATTATTCTTTCAGGACTTTTGTTCCATTGTGGGCAGTTATTACATGACAGGCTTGTACAGGGCATAATTCAGGATTACCTCTTACACAGATGACTAAAAAGATCTCACACACAAAAACTAAAACACAACTGAAACAGTCAATAACACACTAGTAAAACACGTATTTCTATATATTGTGTGAGAATTGCAATATGTTATATGGGAGCATTTCAGTATCCTGCGTGAGAGGATTTTAGTATTATGTGTGTGAAGATTTGAGTTGTGTGTATGAGAGGGTTTCAGTAGTGTGTGTGAGAGCATTTTTATTAGTGTGTGTGTTAGTGTTTCAGTACTCAGAGTGAGTGAAAAAAAAATGGTGGTATTTGTGAGAGCATTTCAGTCGTGTGAGATGAAAAAAAATTTTATTGATGTGTTCGAGAGTGTTTCTGTGGTGTGCATGAGCGGGGTACAAAGTCAGTAGTGTATCTGAGAACATTTCAGTTTTATGTGCATGAGAGGAAATCCTCAATTATGTCCCTGACAGCTCCTCATAAAAATATAATAATCAATAATATAATATAATTAATATTTCAATGAGCACTCTTGAAAAGCATTTTAACATTCTCCCAGCGAAATGAAAGCAGCTCCAACAACAAACAGGTGCAATTTCGCTCGGTAAAGTGGACAATCACTGTTTCCATGGTGACCGGATGGTTCATGTTTGATGCGAGCAAGAGTCTAATTTCTAGTGACAAAGTTTTTCAACACGACACTTGGGAAACAAAACAAAAAAAGAACACGTCGTTACATGTTTAATGTTATGTAAATCATTTTTTTCCCAACCTTTATTGAACCAAGGCACATATTTTACAAATATATATCTCACTGCATACCACCAAACAAATGTCATAAAACGACTATATACCTAAATAATGATGGATACGTAGCTTTATTGTACCTTCTGAAATCGAGTGGCAGAGCAATTAAAGTCTCTGTCAAGTGAACATGAATGTCCTCTAAATTTGTCACGCCACAGAGAAGTGTTGCTAACAACCTGCCAAATTTGAACGATTAAAATAATAATAATAATATAATATAATGTAATAATATATAAAATTAGGCTTGTAAACTGTGAATTGTGCGGGGTTTTTTCGGCTATTTTCGGTCCACAAGCTGGCTGTCAAGTTTTTGTTTTTGTTTCTCCCCCCTCCACGCTCTTCTGCCTTTCTCTAGGTGGCGTGCACACACTCACGGCTGACACCGAGGCACTCTAAAACAGCCATGCCATCTGATTATCCGAGGAGAAGATGCACTTTGGGGAGTAGGTAGAGCGAGCTAGCCAAATGCACGTCACAATTGCACCGGATCACGGCTGATGTGAGCGAAGGTGCTCAAATTCTTATGGTGTGGGGAAGGGGCAACTCATGCCGGTGCCGAAGTGCATCATTGGGCCCCGTTTTAGGAACGCCCAAAAAGTCTAAAATAACTGAAATAGTGAAAAACAGTTTAACGCTTTAGCCCCACAATTAAATACTACATGGTTCTCAGTCGTTGCATGTTTTTAATCATCTATCTTCAAACATGTATAATGAACTCAGAAACAAATCTATGAAATCACTTTACAGGGTCTTAACTTGTTCTGCCTGTCACTATACATCACTGGCCTAGATAGATAAACAAAGATATGTTATTTGTAGTGAATATAATTTTCGGACGAATTGAGCAAAATTGGATAACACAACTGATGATGTCGCAAAGCAGTTTGGAATCACTGATATCAAATTTGGACAATTTCTTTGCTAATTCCAAAACACATAATCATCTTGAGTAAATTAAGCAACCAAGAATGACAAGAGCATATTCAGCCACAAACCATATTTACCTTGCCGCATAGAAGCACTGAAGGTGAAAGTGCAATGGGACTGGAGCAAGTGGAGCTGTCAGTCTGATTACGCCCGACATCCGTGGTGAGTGCGGCGCAGTTTTCTTTGAATCATGAGGCCATCGCTGGCACTTCTCGTGCTCTTTTGGAAACAAAGACACGGGCCAACACACTGTCATTGTAAAGTATAGCTCAATAATACGCACAGCACTCATGCACTCTATTTTTCATTATCAAAACCGCTCGGGTCGTTTGCCCAGAATGACGATGCAAAAATTGCCTCTGGGTTGAGACATCCTTTGTGAGGATGTGTGATCATTCTATAAATATCATGGCAGGCATTCAACTGGACGGTCCGGGACAGCAGAGGAGGCTCGGTTAAACCAATGTCTTTGGACAAAGTGTGGCATGGAGTTCCGTGGAACAAACCTTTCAACTGAGCTAGCTATTCAACTTACAGGAAACGATACGAGCGCTCACTGGTGTGGGAGATTTATTGCAGCTCAACTGTTAACTGCGCATAGGAGATGGTGCACAATGGAAAAGTGTCTTGGAATAGCTTATTATTTTAATACATATTTTATTAACCTAGTGAAATTTATGAGGTGGCATGGTGGACGAACGGTTAGCACATCTGCCTCACAGTTCTGAGGACCGGGGTTCAAATCTGGCCTCGCCTGCGTGGAGTTGGAATTTTCTTCCTGTGCCTGCGTGGGTTTTCTCCGGGCACTGCGGTTTCCTCCCACATCCCAAAAACATGCATGGTAGGTTCAGTGAGGACTCTAAATTGTCCGTGTGTGTGAATGGTTGTTTGTTTGTTTTCTATGTGCCCTGCGATTGGCTGGCGACCAGTTCAGGGTGTGTCCCGCCTCTCGCCCGAAGATAGCTGCGATAGGCTCCAGCACGCCCGCGACCCTTGTGAGGATAAGCAGTACAGAAAATGGATGAATGAATGAATGAAATTTATGGTACGTTTACATGACAATAAGCTAGTGTAAGTACAGTATTAACCACCCGCTATTTGCAAGGGATATAGACTGTGTCATGCCATGAGTAGTGAAAAACTGCAAGGAATTGATGCCCCCAAAAAGTTTTACAATTGACTATAGATGCCACAAGATGGCGCCAAAGCACTATTTTTACATTAGACAAGGCTTTGGTCTGTCGAATAGAAGCTCCTCCCTCACATCAACATGCTGTTCCTTGGCACAAGGATGCCAGAAGATGGTCCCAAAGCACCATTTTCTATTAGAAATAGTGTTGCATAAAGAGCACCAAAACAATGAATAGGTAAGGTTTTCAGGCTATGATAAAAGACAGGTTCCACCAAAAAAAATCCACTAATAGGTGAATTTGCAAGTAGTAAATCGTGAATAGGTAATAGAACACTATATTGACTTTTTATTTTTATGTTTAAATGTAAAAATTACCACAGTATCTACAAGATCCCTATTCTTTATATGGACCAGGAAAAACTAAAGACTGAAAACATTGGAATATGTATGCTAGACCAGTAGGTGGTGATGTTACTTGCTTGTTCTTTTTCAGTTTAATCCATCCCAAGTTTTGGACAGACACAATCTGTTCTGTCCAAATTGTATTATTTTTTTCTCATTGGAAATTATGTAAAATGAAGATTGTTAATTCATTCGAAAAGTTCCGTAAAAGTCTAAAGAAACATTAACCTGTAACTGTATAACAAAACTAAATTACAGTAATCCCAGTAATCTACCATGCATGTTTTTGGGATGTGGGAGGAAACCGGAGTGCCCGGAGAAAACCCACACAGGCAGGGAGAGAACATGCAAACTCCACAGAGGCGGGGCCGGGGATTGAACCCCGGTCCTCAGAACTGTGACGCAGATGCTCTAATCAGTGCCCCCCTACGAGAATATCTGAAATTTATTTGGGATGAATCAAAAGCACTTTAAATGTGCGCTGAGTCCCATTAAACATGAGTTTTAAAGTGATTGGTTAATTCTGACCACAGCCATATCCCCAGTTATAAGAAGGTGTGCACACCTTTGCAACCACACTAATCGCAATTGTTTCTTTTTACTGGCCCTCGCTAAAATATTTCTTTTTTTAATTGAGTTGTACAATTCAGAGGTTGCAGTAATAGAGGAAAAACTTTTGAGATCATTTATCTTGGTCACATTTTTTACAGCACTGTATAACAAAAACCAGGCATTTGAACAGGGGTGTGTAGACTTTTCCTGTTCATTCCATGTAGGAGGAATAAATCGGTGTCCCACTGGTTTTGTCCACACGTCATGCATAGAAAGAGGTCGTAATGAGAAAGGGTTGATGTGCCACACAGTGAAGGTTCATTAATATTCATCACACCGTCACACCGTTAGTGACAAATCTGTGTGTGACGATGAGCCTCTCAGCATAACAGTTTCTTTCAAACAAAACATAATCTGCTTAAATGATTACTTAATTCCCTTATGGATTCATTTCCAGTGTCCTTGCTCATTTTTATACCCGCATGTCCTGTTGTCGAGCGCCACTATATTATTATTATCTATTTTTGCTACCTGAGAGCTAAAGGACTGTCGTTAGGTAACTAATTGTCAAACCACAACATGCCACACAAGAGATTTATTACATATATTCAATTTAACCAATAAAACCCTTTATCTTCAGGAGGACGTAACCGCTTCAGGCCCTAATTGTCTCTATCTGCACTGCCCCTTTTTTGTCTGACAAAATGTTTGTTGTTGTTTACAAACAGCGTACCAGTTGACTTTGTAGTGGTATCTTTGGGGTTCGAGTTCGACGCATGTAGCGTTGTTTGACAGGCTTAAATTGTCTAATGGTGAGCAATTTTGAAGCAATTGCAAAAGCGATACTCCAACCTGCGTCCCATGAGCCTCACTATTCCGTCATGTATTCTCATATTTTAAAAGAACGAAAATGAGCATGGGTGATGCTCGTGAATGGAAATCTTAAACAACAGCACTCTCTTGTGGTCTTACATGAGCACTCATTTCATCAAATTTATGGATGGATGGATGACTGGGTGGTGGATTAATAGATGTATAAATGGACAGATGGACAGAGAGAGAGAGAGAGAGGACAAAGAATGTGAACCCATTTCTTAAATGTCTGCATATATTGGTCATAAAATATAGTCTGATCTTTATCGAAGTCACAAGAATGAATGAATGACAGGAGACAATTCTTAAAATAAAAAAAAAACTGTGTTTTCTAGTGGCCAGAGCAGCTTGAAGCCACACCTCACTTACTTTTTCTTCCCTGTGCTGTGAATGTTTATGTCATATTCAATTAAAAAATATAAAAACACATCTGTTCGTTTATTCCTGTGATTTAGTTAAAGATCTGACCAAATTTTATGACATATTTATGCAGAAATGTAAGAAATTCCAAAGGGTTCACCAATGTTTTCCTCCCACTGTAGATAGATTTTACCAGTAGGAAATATGTACAGTAATTGTCCTGTTGACTGTGTCGAATAATAATTGGAATTCTGAACTTTGTCAGAGCTATTTTAGGATTGTTGTGTCCACATTTTTCAAAGAATTAACACAGTCCACTCCAGTCACAACTTTAGACTTTTCTAAAGATTACACAAACACCCTTAACTACTACACTGCGTAAACTGCAGTTGTTGTTTTCATAACAAAAGTGCACATTGGCCTGATTGTTCATGAGAGAGAAAAAATTACATATTAGGGATTTGTGTAAACGTGCTAAGGCATTTATTACCTGAACAATGACGTCTCGCTGGGATAATCCACCTTACATTGTATCACTCATAACTTTCTACAGAATGGACATGGAAAGCACATGTAAGGTGTAAACTATAATTCTGACAGATCAAGGGCAGAGATGGTCATTAAATCAAACTACAATCCGCTCATACTAAGAGTGGCAAAATTGAAACAATAGACAGTATACTTGCCTATACAGTATATCTGTACACAAAAATGTCTCCAAGTGGTTTTTGGAAATGGAAATTGCAAATTTCTCAAACAGAAATGAACCGACTATTATAGAATAACGCTGGTTAATACAATAGCATATTATAGCAGCAATTTTCAATTACCACACAATTACACATATACCCAATATGTTTGAGGAACGGTTAAAATGCGTTGCATGTAGCAGTTTTTTGCTGGATTACATATTAGTGAATATGTCAACCTCACAATTCAGATAATCACTCATTTTAAAGAAAGCATTTGCAACCGCAGTTAAGGCGCAATATCATGTTATCTATTTTGTTCTTAATATGTATGAGAAAGAAAGAAAAAAAACCCAAAGAGTTTTGGTTATTTTGACACTTTTTCATGTTATGCAAATAAAGTCTTTAAATTACATTTTTTTGTTGTTGTTGTATTTGGGGAGTATGTTGTCAGTAGGCTATACAATTAAAAATGTTCATTTCCCTCAAACACCTAGAGATAGCAAAAAACGGATAATTTTGCAGTGGTCTCTCGATTTCACTCCCCTTTACTAGGAAAATAATGTCGGCAGATGTTTGTACGTTCATATACAGTATGTTAATAAGAACTACAATAAATATGTCATTTGCCTAATGCTTATGATTTCAAAGGGGGGGGGGGGAAATTATATCTTCCACGAGGTGCAGTGTAGATCTGCAAAAATAAAACCAACCACAACCATAAACAAAGCATTTTTATTTTGGTTAGTTTTAGATTAGTAGTTAGTCAGAGAAATGAATCTCATTTTCTTTGTGTGTTTTTACGGCGTGTAAATCATAAATAATCTCCGCCTGAGTGGAGTTATGAACTTTGTGGCATCAGACCCAAAAAAAAAAAAAAAAACCTTGTTCTATTGGCGCCGTTTAAGCGGCTACTCTAAAACCTAATCCGGTTATATAAAACGTCCATCCAATCCGCACCACACGACGACAAAGAAGTCGTTGGAGGCAACACCATGATCGTCCTCGTGGACCTGCTGCTGATGCTCATCGACCTGACCTACGCCATCCTAGCCGCCGTCGTGCAGACTTTCCTGCGGCCGAGGCTGAAGAGCATCGACGGGGAGCTGTGTCTGATCACCGGGGCCGGGGGCGCCCTGGGCCGCCTGTTCGCCCTGGAGTTCGCCAAGGAGGGCGCCCACCTGGTTCTGTGGGACTGCAACGCGGACGCCAACGAGCGCACCGCCCAGCTGGCACGGGAGCTCGGCGTCAAGGTGCACGCCTACACCGTGGACCTCTCCCGGCGCGAGAGCATCTACGAGGCGGCGGGCCGCGTGAGGACGGAAGTCGGGGACGTGTCCATGTTAGTCAACAACGCGGGCGTGGTGGCCGGCAGGAGGCTGCTGGAGTGCCCCGACGAGCTTTTGGAGCGCACCCTGCTCGTCAACTGCCACGCTTTGTTCTGGGTGAGGCGCCACCCGGGTGCGCGAGCGCCGTGATCCTCTCATGAGCAGAGATTACTGAAGTATACTTTGTGCCTAAGTAGGAGTACTTGTGTAAAATGTACTCTTAAAAAAAAATAGGAGCACAGATTCAAGGTTTACTTCAAAGTAAGCAAGCGCAGACGGAAATGTGCTCACCAGAAAAGTATATTGTCGTCAATTATATACCATTGCGAGTGGAAGTGGTACAAATACTCCGTTACTCTTCTGAAGTAAAATCTTCAGGTATCATACACTGACGATGTTTTATTTTTAATCCTTACATTTGAAAACTGATCTGTACTTCTTTCTACTCCTTAAACTAAAAAAAAATAATAATAATAAAAAGGTGCTTTGGAGGTTCTCCATAACAACTCTGGTTGCATATAGCAGCCTTGTACAGCACTCGAGTTCTGTACTGGTTCTTTAGAAAGGTCATGTGTTTACTGCACCCATGAGTCTATATAGCAACATAAAATCTTTAGAGGTTCATAGACTGGATATAAACTCTTAAGAACCATTTAGTTCTTATTTGGAGTTATATAGACCATCATATATTGGTTGCTTCTAGGACCACTAAGAATGGGTGCTAAATAGTACAATGCACTATGCATACAAGCCAAATTACGCTTTTGACACTATTCTGAGATGTACCTGTAAATGGGCCGCACGTGGCCCGCAGGCCATACCTTGCCCACCCCTGCTGTACAGTAGTGGTGCCCATGACAACAACCAGTTAAAGCATGTGACTCTAATGTTGATCCTCTTAAAGCCCCCGTCTTGTGCTAAAATATGAAAGCTCATTCTTACAGCACAGCATATTCACGTAGCGGTCACATCATTAGGGACACCAGCACTATCGTATGGCATACAAGAGCTATGTTTAATATTTTGTCCTTCTCATGCCATGTTCACTATTATGATGCATCAACTACAATGAAGACGCAGAATTGGGCTACTTCACATTGTCAAGTTAACCGTTTTTGAATGTCATCCCTATATTATGTGTTTAGTAAAACTGCACGTAGAGAGTGCAATCTTGTTAAGTGAGATATTCAGGCCACACTACTAGATTAACATTATATTTCATTACTCAGATGACCAAGGCCTTCCTGCCTCAGATGAAGGCAAAGAACCACGGTCACATTGTAACTGTTGCCAGTGCCCTCGGGCTATTCAGCACCGCATGTGTGGAGGTAAGACGAGCACAATTCACCACTTCTCTAAAGCTGTCATTCTCAAAGTGTAGTACAAGTACTACTTGTGGTACAGGAGAATCATTGAACCAAATGGGCAAACCGTGCACATTTCTAAATGCAGTTCTGTTGTACTTAGAATACACTTACATTTGATTGTTCAGACCTGTTTACAATTTATTGTGATACTTGGGGAGGAGCCAAGTATTTCTCAAGGTGGTAATTGATGTAAAAACTCTTGAGAACTGCTCTACCGTATACAATGAAATTTAGCAGGTGCTGCTTTGGTGGGAAAGTAATTCATTAGACAGGTGTGATTCAATTGCAAAATTATGCATAGCACGTCTCAATGCTTATTCATCATTTCATCAATATCATTCAGAATTTTTTTTTGTTTTGTTTGTTTTTGCTGTTGGTGTTCCGGCCAGCTCTCTCTGCCCTTTTTGTGTTATTTTGGTACTGTGGAGGCCTCTACCTCAATTTGCCAATTTAGCAGCATGGTAACCGTGACTAGCGCATGTCATCCTTTTCAAAGGAACACGCCCCTCGAATCCTGCCTAGCAACAAGGGGCCATGCAAACGAGTGTGTGGGGGAATAAGGAAAATTCTCTTATTACATTTCTGTGGTTCCATTTCAGTTGGAAATCTTTGACTCCTTTATAAAACTTGTCTTTGTAATTAATACATTTATATTGTAAGACAAAAGAACAAAAGGCAGTGAGAGAGAGAGAGAGAGAGAGCATCATAACTAAATGGATGGTGGGCCATCAATGTTTTTGTTTCAAATATTGTTCCAGTGTCCAATTAATAGAAATGTTGCATGCTACTTATGTTGACCCCATTTCCTGCAGGATTACTGTGCCAGTAAATTTGGAGCAGTCGGTTTCCACGAATCACTGACCCATGAGTTGCTAGCAGAGGAGCTTGATGGAATTAAAACAACTCTAGTTTGCCCTTACATTGTGGAGACAGGGATGTTCGCAGGATGTGAGATAAGGTGAAATTCTATTGCAGATCATTTTATTTTCTAGCTGACATAGTTCAATTAGCGCAGTAATGCTCGAGCCTCTGCTTCTAAAATCAATCTCTGTGTTTCAGGAAGGAGTTTCGCAGTTTAATCCCACCATTGGAGCCTCTGTACACCGTTCAGCAGTCCATGACAGCTATTTTAGCAGAACAGCAAATGATCTGCATCCCTCGTCTTATGTACATCCCATTTGTGACCCGAGCGTAAGTGCAGCTCACTTTTCACACAACCTCCTCCTAAACAGACGACAAAGGTATTGACGTTATGGGACCAAGGTGGCAACTAATTGTGTTGTACTCTCTTCTCTCTGTAGTTTACTACCATGGGACGCAAATGTTGCCACATATCGCTTCATGGGTGGAGACAAATGTATGCTGCCCTTCATCAAGAATGTTGAACAGAGGACATCTAACGGCCATATCAAATCATCCTGAGACTACCTTCGTCTTCTACAGTATTTAATATCAAGTGTATTTTTTGGCTGAAATTGAATGCCTGATTACTTCCACAGTGAAAACTATCTATTTTTACATGAAACCTCAGAACCCGATAGCAATAAAAAAAAAAAGGTGATCATCCGGTCTCCCTTATTGGCCTGGTGAAAGTGAAAAGTCAGCAAAATGCACTTCGGATATTCCTCCCCTTTGAGGACGCCAAAATAAGGGGATGTAAACCGCTAATTTTATTCACATTGGAGAATGTGATGCACATACCCAAGGTACAAACTGAAGTGATGCGGAGGCCATAATGCTATACAAGTGCCTCTTTTTATTCACATAAAAACTGCCAAAACAGCCTACACATGAACAAAGCTACAGGAAACATGCAACACAATTCAAACATACAAAAAAAGCCAATAAATTTTAAATCAGATGTTCAGTGTCTTTTGCTAGACCTGCTGTTGGAAAAAGTGAATGATGGATTTTTGCTTGTTTCTTCTTCCAACTTTTGGCTCACAACAAAACGCAAGAGCGCAAAAACCAAAACTGTGTGTTAAGCTAGCGTTTGGTCATGGTCTTTAAAACACTTAAAAACTAATCATCACCTTCAAGAGAAAACCCTAAGTGGTCAATGATTACCTCTGGGGGGGGATTCCATTGTTTGATGGTAGTCGAGCGTGTAACAATTACGGCATCCTTTTGAACTGAACAGCATTGTCTTTCAGACAAGTTGCACGTTGGCTCCCTGTAAATAAGTCTGCAGAAACTGGAGGGCCTCAGTATTCATACTGCTACTCAGCATTGATGGAACCTACACCAAAAGATTAACAACCAATTAGAGAAGCCCTGATCAAAATGTTTAGCACACGCTTAAGCGCTTTCCATAAAAAAACATACCCTTCCCGGACAGGCTGTAGAAAGCTTGTGGAGCGAATGGGCCAACAATATTTTAGGATTGCCGACAGCATCTCCGATGGGGTCGTATTCCTTCTTTCCAGCAAATGCCAGCTGTGAGAAAGCAGTCTGATAGCCGGGTGTGTCTTCAATGTCAATGAAATGCTCATCATCCGGGATGCTGTCATCTTCGGGCAGCTCAAAGAGACCAATGAGGGCCTGGAGCAGTGGGGTCCTGACCGAACACACACTCAATTACGTAGGATGTACAATTAAGGAATTTCAAATTGTAAGGAGGGCATCTTTACAAGTCCCATCCATTAGGACGAGACTGTCAGCAAGTAGTACTCCTCCAGCCATTTATTTCATATGGCATGCACTTTGACTAAAGTAAATACAAGTGGGGCTGACCGCTTACCAGAGCTTCGTGTACTCTGTGTCCATCATAGCAGGGCATTCAGTCAGTACCTTTGTGATACCAACAGCACAGATCTTTTTCTCAACTGTTCCAGACACTTTTTGAACCTCTGGAATAACGATTTTCTCCAAGACCATACCAAACATTCTGGACAAAACACAAGATATACGTAGAGTATACGATACATTGAATAATGTTAGTTGACATTCTATTTTGTATGGAGAGCTAAGTGTGAGGTCATTGTGAACACATTCAAGATGCCTCTTGAGAAATCAGATCTTCAGCTCCTCAAAGCTTAAATATCTTTGACTTCAGCTAGGACTGTAAGGATAATTACTATGTTGACTTCCAGTTTGATAAATAAAATGGACACGATAGTTTTTCCAGACTCGATAAATTGTCATTGTTTTGGTGAACCAGCACGCGGATCACACAGTAAGCCCACAGCGTTGGACGGCTGGTCATTAGCCGCTAGTGGGCTCATGGAACACCAGCGGACCGGTACGCTGTTGCCGGTGTTTGCTTTGTCCAATACTCCACAGCCTTGTTGAATGTGCAGCATGGAGATTCACACAACAGAGACACTTATGGAAAAGTTCAATGTTTATTGCGTTTGCTAGCCCGCGAGCTAACTAGCTAGCGTGTTAAGGAGCTGAACAGCTTGCGCCACAGCGGTGATGTCGTTTAAAAGGTCCGCGCTTCATTCCGAGGAGTTGTGTGCGTGTTACGCCCCAATTAACACACACGATAAAGTTGACTGTTCATTATATTCGCTAGCTTGCAAGCTAACGCGCTAGCTAGCTAAGGAGCTGAAGAGCTTTCTACACCACAGCAAAGTCTCTCTCCACGGCAAAGTTAACTGTTTATTAAGCATAACCTCAGAGTTACACGTTACTCAGCCAGTAGTTGACTATAGCGAACATCAACGTATATTTGATTGATTGGTGAAGGGCTCATCTTCAGCGGACCAGCCAGTCTTGCAGCTCTCTATTATTACAAACCTAGGAGCATTTCGATCGCAGAGAAAAGAAAAAAATTTAATAGAGAAATAAAAAAGGAAATTATACCAACAATAATATTGATTTAAAAGCAAAAATAAATAAATAACGGGCCTTATTTTTCATGATTTCAGAAGCATAAAAAAAAGTCAGCATTGTTTATCGTGATAGTTTTTGGGAAAATGTATAGATCTTATATCTTAAAAAAAATGTAATGTGACAGGCTTAGCTGCAGCTCACAAACCTAATGCCACACCCCATTTGAAATAAACTGCATAGAAACTATAACATGACAGAGGTATCTTGAGAGCCATTTTGAAAAACTCTGACAGAATGCCAGTAATTTAGATAGTATCCATCCAATATATACTTACCATAACACATTTTACTAAGTTTAATTAAAATCCATCGACTCACCAAAATAACTGATGAGTTTTTCCACATCTAAAAATAAACGGAGCCACCCGAGGACATGATTGACAACCTGTCTCGTGTTTGGCAAGATTTGCGCCTTGGCAAAGAGCAACAAAGCATATTGCCATTGTACAATATAAGCTGTCATGTTCACATTGTGACCCAACTCGAACTTGATCAATGGTGACACGTTCCAAACTGACTTACTTTGGCTGGATGCTGTCAAAAATCTCCTGGAGTGCAATAGCTCCGTACTTGACACAATACAGATTGACAAATACCAAGAAACCTGTGAGGAGGATATGAAAAGGGAACTGTTGATAACCCATTATGTAATGGAACAATACACTGTATACTTTGAAATTCATAGCCACACGCTTTAGAAGGGTAATGCGGTGAACTTAAATGACTATACTCACTCTTGATAAACTTGGTGGTTTTGGAGCTTTGGAGTCTCTGGAAGAGCAAAATGAATATCTGTTTCCTGTACTGAGTGAGGGACTCTCTGACCAAAAAAATAAATAAAATTAAAAAACAAAATTAAAAAAAAAATATTAAAAAAACCGCAAGAAAAGTGTCATGGCCACCACTCAAAATTCAAAGAGGCTGAGACGAGAGCAGACTTACGGGGGCATGTGCTCGATGATGCTGTTGAGCAGGTAAAATCCTTGGTGGTCATTTGCCTTGGAGGCAATAAGCTTTTGGAAAACACCGAGCAGTCCAGGCTGAGGAGGAAAGATGAAGATAATTTAAGTGGCCATTAACCTCTCAGCTAATGAACAAAAACACTTGACCACAACATTAGGTAGCATTACACAATTTTATAAGTAATAACGTATAATAATGTTTAGCTTTGAGGCTTTTCATAACATTTATCATAGTAGCTGTGGTGTGCTACTCTACATGAGAGGCTTTTCTGATATTTGAATATTTAATATTTTTTTTCTAATTTAGCCAAATAAGGTAACCAAATGAACCAATCTGTTATGCATTAAATAACACAGGTGTACATAGTGAAATGATTTACTGTATACAGGGTGTCCCCAGTAAATTGCTACAATTTCATAGTCTAATGAAACAGCCAATTGTCGCTCAATTGATATCAAATTTGAACGAGGTCTAAAAACTAACCAAATTCCCTCGCCTCCCCCCCATCCCAGGGTGAAGACAGAAGATCACAGTACCTACCACTCTTATTTTACACAGCTAAAATTCAAGCGAAATAAAATGTGTCATTGTGAACCCAGCTACAAAATGTAAATCCATGTGAATACGTAATCTTGATAAATACATTTTGTATTTTTAAACATGAATCCTGTTTAATTGTGATTTTTTTAGGACATGTAGTTACTTGGATATTTACATTTGAAATGTCTCTCTTTTTTTTGGGGGGGGGAGGGAGAGACACTATAATGCAAAAATAGAAAAACTGTAAAATCAAGTAGGACATTAATACTTTTTGTTGTGCAGAAAACTGCTATCACATACTATTTTATCAGCAGCAGATACAGCAATAGTGGCTCCCCCCTTTTCCATGTAGGCCTGAAGCAGGCGCACCAGAGGGGGGATGTTACCCGTGCGCTCCCACAGCACAGGCTGCAGTAGGTGAGGGAATAAAGCCATGTAGGAAGAGGGAATTGAGTTGGAATGCATCTCCAGGAGGAGCGACATCACCTGGAATACATATGGGAGAAACTCTGCAACAAAGCACAAAAGTGAAGATGAACGCATGGGCTTCAATCAGCCAACAACCACTGTATGTCCACAAACAGGATATTTTCACAACATTATTTAATGGAGAAAGCTGACCCTGGACATCATTCTGGAGGATCTCTGTGAAAACAGGGAAGAGAGCTTCCTCAAAGCTGCCAACAGTGGCAGGGTTAGCCTTGCAGGTGATCCGGACAGACAGGCAGAGGGACTCAAACAGGTAGTGGTTAAAGTGTGGCTTACTCGGGTTCTGAGGGTGACACACAAGAAGACTTTCTTGTATTCCAAATACACACAGGCATTGTGGGAAAAGTGCTTTGTATTCACAAAGCAGCAAGTGAGTGCAGGTTACCTTGCTGACTAAAAGTAGCTTCTGAGTGAGCTGATCAATTAAAGTGGGAATGTAAGGAACAATGGATTCCTGGAGCAGTGAGAAGCTTCGCATGATGGCTTGGGGGGGGGGAAAGAAAAAGAAACAAAGGCAACATCAAATAAATATGTAGGCGGCTACCTGGTGAGAATATTTAGAGGACACAGTCTCGCTCACCTTTCATGATGTATTCATTTTCTGATGAACCAGGAAGTGCCATTGCCTTAAACAGGTTGGTGAGGAGCATGTCAGTAAAAGGTGCCATCTCCACAGCAGTGATACTGACATATGAGCAGTCAAAAAGGAGTAGTTTCACAACATAGTTAACATATATTTGCACTAGATATGGTATCAGATTCTGACTGTATGATGACCCGGAGCAAAAATATTACAGTTTCACAGCTGTAAAATGTATTTTTAAATGTTTGTGTAAATAGCTTTTTACCACTGAACGCAACCTCTTATTTTTAAACAACATATAGAATATTACCTCCATTAGTAAATGTAAAAAAAAAAAATTGTTTTTTCTAAATAAAATCTAAATATAGCACAACAGTAAAGGTCCTTTTATTTCTCAGAAAATGCGGAGGTACGTCACTGCTTTTCTCCACTTTGTGAAGTGAGGTCAGAGCAGAAACAAGCTGTTCTTAGCCATGCTACTTTGCTCGTTATCTGCCTCAGTCCCGAGTCGAGAGTATTTATTTCAACAATTGTAGACAAGATAACGCTTGTTGCAGACTTTTTCAATAAGGGGAAAAGTTGTGGGGATCACTGACTGCTTGCACCAAAAATGGGGGGAGGGTTCGTGTCACTTTGCCTGCACTTACAACCCCCCCAATAAAAGATAAAATAACATGAAAAAAAACCAGTTCATATCGCTGAGGGAGTTTTTAAAACTGCAGTATACCTTGAAACCAGTAACCAGCCCACTCCTATCTGCACATGGTAGATGGCATTAGTTGAGCTTAATAATAAGGTCAATCTGTTTCACTATATACCGCTGGACACTCACAGTGTTGTATTGTTTGGGCCCCTCATAGTAAACAGCCTCTCCAAAGCATGGGCAGCATATGTGTGTTCAACAGTGCTCTCTGCCTGCAAGTGAGATATCAAGAGAGGAACAGCCTGCAGCAGTTGCTCCTTAGGAAGCTGAAAGAGAGGCACAAGTAATTTTCTTAGTTATTCAGCATTGGGATGTATACACAAAGGAGAAAGAGTTTCAGCATACCTGGCTTCTAAAGATCATCACATACTTGATGGCGTCCGCCTTCAACACTGGGAATTCATT
Source organism: Phyllopteryx taeniolatus (assembly GCF_024500385.1). Lineage (NCBI taxonomy): Eukaryota > Metazoa > Chordata > Actinopteri > Syngnathiformes > Syngnathidae > Phyllopteryx > Phyllopteryx taeniolatus. The sequence continues at coordinate 19,128,179 of NC_084510.1, forward strand.
GACTGCAATGACATTATCAAGCCCTTGCATATAAATGTCAAAACATATACAGTACATATACTTTTAAGAAGAATAATTGGCCACTGCATTTTGTACATCCCATTTTTTCTTTTTGAACAACCTTTGGCTTTCGATCTTTAGGACTCATCTCATGCAGAATTAGTTCGAGGCTGATTTCTAAGAGTTAATGGTGAAAACAGCCTGCACAAGGTGAAGAAACTTGAATTAGACTGACAAAACCAAATGAAAAGCATTGCAGGCATTTTTCATATTCTATATGTACAGTGGACCCCGGCTATTTGCAGGAAATTGAGACCAGGTATGACCGTGAATAGCATCAATCTGCGAATAATTGATGGCCATTATAATTCCACTGAAAAAAAAACAAATATTGAATAACCGGGGATTTACCGCTAATAGACATTTTAAGGGTTGGTTCACCTGAAAGTAAAACAAAATAAGTTTGAAAAAAAAAATCAGTGAATAGGTGAATCTGCGGGTGCCGAACCGCGACTATGCGGGGAGCTAATAAGGTGACGTCTTACCGTTAGCGGATTTTAGGTCTGTGAGAATGTGATTCACGAAGAACTCAGTCAAATTCACCAATTCATTGGCTTGTGTTATTCCGTGCTAGGGGGAAAACAAGAGGCAATTATGCAAATGTGATCATTCAATAATACACTAACAAAACCATCACCAATACCTTCTGCGTCTGTGCTTTCGATGCTAGTGACGTGACTAAATAGATGGCGGCATCTTTGTGCTTCCAGTTAGCACCAGGGTTCTTTGCGTACTCGGCCAGCATCGAGTTCACATACCCAGAGAAGATGGCTGTGACTGGGCCTTCGAAAAATTTACAAAGACCTCTTACTAAGTCACAGGCTGCCCTACGTCGAGTGTCAATGTCTGAGAAAAGAAGAGGGCCGTGAATGAATATGGAAAATAAACTGATACAGAAGCAAGGCATTGTTTTTATCACTACCTGGCATTACCACTCAAACTCATGTTGATGAGCAAAAAAGATAACATTTGACAATGAAAATTAATCTATTTTTAATGTCAACCTGTTGAATCTATCACCAAACATTAAGTAAGACAACAATTTCATCTTTACCAGAGCCTTCAAGGTCCCTCCGGATATATTCTTCAGAGTTATCTTCAAAAGCCTCCTCATCCGCACCTAACCAAGTATTGCAGACAAGACAGTCAAAAGTCACAATAGCAAGAGCACGTTCGTATACAAGCACATTTCCACATGCCATCAAAGACGACTAATAAACCCTTCACTTACTTCTGAACTCCATATTGGGCACAATGACCTTCTCACAAATGCTAGTGAGTGTATTCTGATCCTCAAATAGATGTTTGTAGTGTGGCCTTTCACAGACCGATGCCAAAAACTGGATGGCATTGCTCACAAGCTACAACAAAACAAAACGGATTAAATGTCAGACTTGACACAAAAATGAAACGGCACCGAATTTCAGTGTGTAAACTTACCAGGTCATATTTAACTTCTTGGCCTGTAGAAACTAAGAGGTTCCAGATAGCAGTGACAAAACGAGGAAGATATGGCTGGAACTCTTCATCATACTTCTGAGCATAAAGCGCAGCATTGTCACAGATTTGTGACTTCAGGAGCTCCAGGAGACCTGCTTCCTCCTCATCCTAAGAAATCAAACAGCAGAGACTATAAACCTTTTTTTTGGGGGGGATGCAAATTTGAGTGCAAGTTTTCTTTTTATTATTATTTAAATAAAACAACCAAAGTAAACACACTTACATCTGTTTGTAAAAGTTTATTATCCAAAGTCAGAAGCGCATGGAAATTGGTCATCCAGGTTTCCATGTTATCTTCAAAAAACTCAGGAAGGTCCTGAAGAACAACACAGAATTCGGGGCCAATATAAATTAATGACTCATTAAGGGGATCCATTCTTTAGCGTGACAAAGCACAGAATGACAAAGACTGGCTTGTCCAGAGTGACAAGAGGTTTTTAGGACAATTTTTTTTTATCATACATTGAATGAACATCACAGACCTGAAAGTTAAGACTGTAGAAAAGCTTGGAGATCAGTGTAAGTGAAGAGAAGAGGACTTTCAACGCATTGATATCAGTAGCATGAGTCTGACACAACTCAATAGTGGCCTGTAACAAAGAAGGAAAAAATATATATATATTTACGGTGGACATTGATGGTTTCAAAATGTGTGGTTTTCTGGAACGGAAGAAATGGAAGACAAACAATAAGTAAAGACAAACCTTGAACAACTCCGTCAGAGGTAAGGCAAATGTGTCGAGAACTAGTTTGATCTCCAACCAAAGCTCATTTGACTTAAATTCGTGGCGATACCTGAGGGGATAGACAATTTGGAGACAAAGAGCGAGGCATTCAGTACAATGCGGATTGATTTAAAGGTTATACTGGGACTAATGGGCAAGACTGTTTTCAGTAGACAGAGGAGAGTGATAGACACTAGTGTGATACTGTACATGGAAAAGACAGCTTGTGAACAGCGGTTGTGCGATTTGTAATTGCATTGGATTAGAATGCCTGTTTGCATCTTCCAGAAATGACCTCTACCTCTTGAAGAGAGAGTGTGCAGTGCGGAGCACTCCATTGATAATATGGAAGTCTCCACTTCTGAACCGGGTCACCATCTCTGTTAGAAGGTCAGGCCACTTCTGAGGGAAGTCTTCCCGTCCGATGATGCTGATAGCATCACTCAACTGAAAAAGAAGAACCAACAGAGGCTTGATTTAAAAACATAAAAGAACGAATGAAACTCCTTAATACACTTTATGATTGTTTACCTGCTTCTGAATCTGTTCTGGACTGCTTAGCATCAGATTAACAATGTTTGCTTTGACTGTTGTTCTATCTTGTTCCGAAATTTTGTTCGGCTCGTCTTCAACCTTTAGAGAAATATCATACAATAAATCAGAACATTCATAACAAACGCCACGGCATCAATAACAAAATAATCGTAATACAGCAGTCATAAAACTCACAATGCGCCAGTTCCTTTTGATGTAGTTTTTGAATGTAACAGCAGCGCAGACCCGAATAACATTGTCTTGGGACTTTTCAAGCAAAGTGAGAAGTAGTAAGGGGTAGTTCTGGTTTCCCTCCACGGACTCAAGAAACTTCTCAGCTATGAAAGAGAAAGAATACAAAGCAGGTGTCAACCCATCACTAACATGCCCATTGACAGTAGCAAAGAATGTTTTTAGCAGTCTTTGCATAAACCATACATAAACACACAGACATTTTTTATATAAAAAAAATAACAACAACCCACAGCCCTAAAGAGGATAAGCTGTATAGACGATGGACAGATGGAGGAAAATAAAAAAATATTAATAAATGCCTGCTCATCTAACCTGGACGTCTGACAGTTGGGTCTGGGTCCAGTGTTTTTCTGAGGAACTCTGTGAGGGTTTGTAGGTTTGCATCATTCAGTTCCATGGTTGCTAATGGGAGAAAGAAGGCAAGAGTGAGACACTGCTAGCAAAATGCATTTGCTTTTAATCGTCAACTGGTGTGAATGTGGGTGTTAAATGGTTGTTTGTCTCCTGTGATTTATTGAGTGCACTTGTGCATTTTGGCAACAGAGACTCTCCAGGCTTTGCTTTTTAGCCACAGGAAATATAAATTTGAAATATAGATAAGTATTATTGTAAAACAACACATTTACTGTACAGTAGCTACTGTACTGATATGGCACTGATATGGCTTAGCTGGATCGCGCTTTATACCCTGAAACAATTTTTGTTCTGAAAGCTGGAAGCCCGCAGTCCACACTCTGAGTGGCCCCTCAATTATTTTTGGAACATTAGAAAAAATGCTTCAACCACCAAAAATGACCAGTTCTAAATTGGAGTTACATCGCTCACCACTAGATGACAGAAATTGTTTTGTAGACCTTCAACAGGTTTACGCTGTTCAATTGTGGTCGTTTTTGTGGTGCTGGTGAGTCACTCAAGGAAGCACCAACTCCAACACGAAAGAGGAGGAAAATATGGCATTATTACAAGGAAAAGCAAGCCAACATAGTCCGGTGATTCACCAGCTAATGCTAACCTCTGCTTAACAATCGACAGAACTGACCAAGTCACAGTCATGGTTTCATGTCAATAACATGCAAAATAAATTTAACCCGACAGTTATGACGCATTTAACAAACTACAGCCAAGGCGCATGGTTGCTTGGCAAGCTGCATGATAGGGTAGACACACCAGGGCTCCTTCAACATAGCAGAGTGAACTTTTGTGCCCTATACCGCACTGTATCATACAGGTGAGTCGGCCAATTGACTTGGGGATTTTGAATGACATGCAGCAAAAATAGTACAATATTAAAATCTTTGAGTGAGTTGATTTTGATGAAAAAATGCACAAAATTAGTTCTTGCACAATGTTTTTCTGTTCAGTAGTTTTGTGCCATCTTTGAATGGCAATTTTTATGAGAGCCCTTTGCGGTGGTAGGGGGGGAGATCACAATATGTGGTCATTTTTGTTGTTTGCTTTAAACTGAGTGACCTTAAATACACGCATTTTGGGTATAAAATATATTAAACTGTGATGCACATTGGTTCAAGACAAAAAAATTATATGCACATATTTTGTCCATATTTAAAATGGCATTTTGGTCATACACCCGGTTAGGAAGTGTGCAGTCTTTTGTCCCTCCATCCTTTAAATTGCCCACTCCTAAATCTACAACATTCAGACACCGTTCAAGTGCCATTCAAATTTTAAATCGCAGCAAATCTAGTGGCCGACGGACGGCCACTCATGAGAACTAAGTTTAGTTGCATCATTCGGTGTGCGGCAGGCTGCGGTTCATTGCCAACTCTGGGGTGTTTATAGGTGCGAAGAGTTGTTTGTCTAGAATTGACTGGCGACCAGTCCCAGTTCAGGGCGTTCCTCGCTTCTCCTGCAAAGTCATTTTAGCTTCACTGAAGACTAAATCAGGAGTGTCAAACCCATTTTTCATATTTCTCTTGGTTTGACTCCTGGGGCCCGTGGTTGCTTGATTTGAATGATTTGCTTTTGGGGACCACAAAGTGATGTGGTGGACCGGATGTGCCCCCCTTGGACCTTGAGTTTGACACTTGCGCTCTAAAATGTCCAGAAGTGTGTATGTGAGCGTGAATGGTTGTTTCTTTTTGGTTTCCTTTGGTTGGTTCTGTCCTGCAATTGACTGGCGACCTGTCCTAATCCAGGGTGTGCTTCTCGCACCAAGTGAGTCAGCCTTAACTGTCCATAGGTGTTTATATGAGTGCTTGCTGGCGACCAGTGCAAACTGTTCCGTCTCTTGGCCAAAGTCAGCTGGGATATGTACCAGCTCAACTTCTATCCTAATGATGGCAAGGGATATAAAAAAAATGAAAGACTGTACCGTACTACATGCAAGTTAGAAACCAGTGGAGTAGCGTCGAAAAAGTATCAATGAGAATGTGGCTCATTCATTTAAACGTTAGGGCCTGGTGTAGTTTTATCTGAATAAACATTACGCTTCAAATATACGAACGGACAGGTCAAAGTTGGGCAGTACTTTTGTCACACTATACATCGCCCCCATTACTACTAATCATTCAAAATTTCAGCCTAGCCTTGACGTTAGCTCGCTAGCAGCTAACTTAGCAACAGATGCTACACTCCAGCATTCACTCAACTGGCCCAGCTGACTCCAGATCAATTTGACGTCTAAAAGCTAGGCTGGAAAATTGACATCTCTTGGTACGCGCTGGTGTACATTTTAAAGCTTTTAAATTATGTTTAGTTTGTTTTATAATGTTATCTCAGCTCCAGATACGGGAGATAAATCATTCAAGCAGCATGGAGTGTCAGCACTTGTAAATAAAAACCACGGCTAGCCTTAGCGCTAACTTGCTAATACAGGGATAAAGTTAGCTCATTCCTAAGCGAAACGCTTCTCCTCGCGATCTAATAGCTAATGGATCCCAGTGTGTGTTTTTGAAGTCCCAGTCACTGTAGCGAACAAGCAGGCAGCCTTACCGTCAGTGTATGATGTAGCGCTAGGAGTCACACGCACACACAAAACACCGCACGCTCGTTATCGCCGTGCCAGCTTTCAAACGTCTCGAGCAAAAGGAACTGCGCGGTCACACGATTGCGCATGCGCACGTCAAACTACAAGAGAAAGCTACGCCCATAGACAACCACGATTGGGTCATTCTATGAAAATTGTGTCTTTTTGACCAACAAATTCATGGTTTTGGGGGAGTTTTTTAAATCATTTTTAAAATAATAACTAAAAGATAGTCTCATAACAGTTGACCACTTACCATTACAAAGCAACATAAATTACATCTTAATGTGTTTTAATAGGCGGCACGGTGGACAACTGGTTAGCGCATCCGGCGTGGGTTTTCTCCCGTTTCCTCCCACATCCCAAAAACATGCATGGTAGGTTAATTGAAGAGTCTAAATTGCCCATAGGTGTGAATGTGAGTGCGACTGGTTGTTCGTTTATATGTGCCCTGCGATGGGCTGGCGACCCGTTCAGGGTGTACGCCGCCTCTGGCCCGAAGATAGCTGGGATAGGCTCCAGCACGCCCGCGACACCTAGTGAGGATCAACAGTACAGAAAATGGATGGATGGATGGATGTTGAAAATAAAATGCTTGTTCTGCCTTTTTGGCACTGGCGTTACCAACGTTATAGATGAGAATTCAGGTTTCCTTGGATGTAATTGGACTATTTAATTTACAAATTGAATCAAAGAAAGAAACGGTTAATGACTTAAGACTTAAAAAATAGTAAGTTCAAATATGTACTAGGATGTCCTTTTTGGCTCATGTTAGGCATTGAAGAACTCAAACACACACTTTGGATTTGAGCCAAATAAATCTGCAATTTGGTCACAACCAGGCAACATTGTTTTAGAATACACTTCAATGAAACAAACATAAAATGAAAAAAGACAAAGCATGAAGGCATTCATCACAGAATGACAGTTCTAACAATATTGCACTTGGAACAGTACATCTGAAATGTTAAATGAAAATTTGCTTCGATAAGCAACCTCTGTAAACTTAACCACATATCTTTCATCATAACAAAACAAAGTTAAACATTTTTAGTGAGCATAACCCCATCCCTGTCTCACAGGTCTGAGAACAGAGGCTCAGATTATGACCACGCTACAGGTTGTGTGTGTAGCGAATGTTCAGCGTATCTCGTAGCATCAGGTCACGCAGTCGCCAAAGTGCATCAGCCATTGTCTTGTGGGCTCCTTTACTCTTCAGCCAGTGGGATGGCAATCTACTTTCCTGCTCTTTTGTCAGGCGCACATCATGTTTTTTAACTAAAAGACAAAATACACATTACAGTCATACATTCACTTTGCCTGTTCAACTTGATTGTTCCAGCATTTGTAAATTCTTTTATGTAGAGAGGTAAAAAGACCTGAAAGTGTTTGGTCCCACTTGCTCACAGTAGGTGACTCAGCAGTTAGACCCTCTATGTAGCTGAGGTAAGCATCAGAGTGGAGAAGCCTCTGGGACTTGGCTGGAGGGGAGACAAACAACGGGGTGGAGGGCTGGTGAAGGGCAGCCTGGCCTTGTCCTGGGTATGGTGGGGGAGCCTGTTGCCCAGGACCCATCAAACCCATCTAAAAAAAAAATACAATGAAACAATTGAGGACTGAGAGCATTTCATCACTACCAACTATCACTTGGGTTGTCACTTGAGCGTTAAGGCTATCGTGATATTGTTTGTAAATATATATATATATATATATATATATTTATATGAAAATATTGTTTCCATATATGAATGTATGAGTACAAATTTTGTTTATGTATGCAGAAATTGGATAGGACATTATTTCAACTGACCAGTGGAGCAAGGGTTGGATTAAATATATTATGCTTCTTCCTGCTCCTTTTCAAACATGTTAAATTTGTATTTTTGTTTTGCTTTGTTTGTTTATTTTCATATTATCTGACTACTTTGATTGTTTGCTTTTACTTTAGAACATCATGTTTGAAATAAAACCATTCATATATTAATTTCAGCAAAATTGGAGAATGACATGAAATGAAATCAATATTACATTTAGGGTTACTAGTAAGTTATTACCTGGGATCCATGTATGTTTGCTGTTCCAGTTTCACCACACATACCGTTGATACCTGAGGTATTCAATACAAAGACAACCACTCACAGAACCCATTACTGCAATTCAGTTAATGTCATCTTGGCAACATTAAAAATCTTGGGAACGCCCATTATCAAAAATGTAATGCTTACTTGTTAATTTGCTTGTATTAAGATTGTGGGGGAAAAAATATGTTCTGCTTTTGAGAAAATTACACGTGCTGTAATCAGTCAGTCGTCATCAAATAAGGGTCACAGCCTTTTGGTACAGGTAGCCCCTCCAGCAAATTAGAATGGCAAACAAGGAAGCAACTGTGTGGCAGGTGGGGTGGCGATGATGGCACTCTTACCGAAATATGGCATTCCAGGAAACCCAGGCATAGCGAGCAGAGAACGCTGGGGGTATAAAGGCTCCCCCGTGTGATGTGGTGGTTCGCCAGTCATACTAACCATTCCTTTGGGTATCATAGCTGACCTACATGCACCCATCATACCTTCTTAAGAATGAAGAGCAGCAACACAAAACACAGCAACATGCATCAGTTACTCATGCAACACTAAAAGCATGCATTACATGTTAATTGATATTCACTCATGGGGGTGAATGCAATATAAAAGTCACTAAAGAAAAACTACATTGAAGCCCTTGTTGCCTCAGCCAAGGATTTTTTTTCCATCAATGATTGTGTTAGTAAATCGGATTATAGAAAAAAATATCCCTTGCAGAGGGATGTGGATTGGTCAAAGAGGAACCCATTCATTTTTCCCTTCATTAATATCGTTTATTTGTTCTTTAAAGGGGAGTTTGCAAATAAAAAACAACTACTCTTTTTGTCATAGCTGTTAAAACTGCCATTATAACCTGACAGTAGTACATGAGTCAAATTACCTGTGGAAAAAAATATGCCTTCTCTGGCCCCGTCTTGTGCCTCTAATTAGATTTCTAAGAAACCATTGCGCCTGAGGAAAAACAACCAATCAGAGACAGAAGGCGTGACCGACGAGGCATATGACCAGCAAGCAGAAGCAAAACTAAGGGACCACAGGCAGCTGAAGATTCAGAAAAGACGCCAAATTAGCAATATTTCTGGTGCGTTTATCACCTCTTCTTGATTTTTTTTATTGATTATACGTTCCAAAAAATGTAACTTTAAACTGATAACATTGAGAGTTATGGTAACATTTCATTACAAATAAGTCTTGTTACAAACATAGCAGCAGAGGCCAACGTCGCCGTGTTTACAGTACTAATGTTATCTTAGTACTGCTAGCACTATTTTGTAAAACGCAGGAAATGAATACTTTGTGACTATTTATCACAACTACGCACTTCTATAATTGGATGCCATTACGAATGGTCTTGATTGAGTATCATGCTTGTGCATATTAGTGAGGGGGGCGGCTTTGGTCAAAGACTCGAGGGGATGGGGGGTATTATTGAAAAATATATTCAAATATTGCTGGCAGTTTTTAACACTGAAAACTCCCCTTTAATTTCTGAGTGAATAAAACATTGAACATTATGACTATAGTCATAATGCAGGAAGGTAGGAGTAGGAATATGTTGGGTACTTACACTGCCACCAGAAAGTGTTCAGACACCTTCACGTTTTCCCCATTTTGCTATGTTAGATTTATTCTAAAACTGGATTGAGTATAGTTAATTTTTTTATAATTTTTTTTTTAAATCAACATAAAATATCCCACAATGACAAAATAAATACATATTTTTAGACAGTTGTGCAAATTTATTGAAAATGTAAATATAATAGGTACATAAGTGTTCACACCCTTGGCTTAATATTTTGATGAAGCACCTTTAGCAGCAATCACAGCCTACAGTCTTCTTGGGTATGTCTCTATGAGCTCGGCACACCTGTTTTGGCGCATTTTCTCCCATTCTTCTCTGCAGATCCTCTCAAGATCAGTCAGGTTGGATGGGCAGCGTCGGTGGACAGCCATTTTTAGGTCTTTCCACAGATGTTCGATTGTATTCAAGTCTGGGCTCTGGCTGAGCCACTCAAGGACATTCACAGGTTGCTCCTGAAGCTACACCTTTGTTATCTTGGCCGTGTGCTTTGGGTTAAGTGAGAATTGGCTTCCGTCTGGCCATTCTACCATAAAGGCCTGATTTGTGGAGTGCGTTAGTAATGGTTGACCTCCTGGATGGTTCTCCTATTTCCGCAAGGTAACACTTGAGCTCCGCCTTAGTGACCATAGGGTTCTTGTTCATCTCTCTGACCAAGGCCCTTCTTGCCCAGTTACTCAGCTTGATCGGACGGCCAGATCTAGGAAGAGTCCTTCCTGGAGGTTCCAAACCTCTTCCATTTCCGAATACCCGAGACCACAGTGCTTTTCGGGACCTTCAATGCTGCTGAAATTCTTTTGTATCCTTCCCCAGATTTGTGCCTTGACACAATCCGGTCTCTGAGGTCTGCAGACAAGTTCCTAGACTTCATTGCTTGGTTTTTGCTCTGATATGCACTGCCAACTATGAGATCTTATATAGACAGGTGTGTGCCATTCCAAATGATGTTCAATCAACTGAATTTCCCACAGGTGGACTTTATTCAAGTTGTAGAAGCATCTCAAGCATGACCAGTGGAAATGCACCTGAGCTTTAGTTTGAGTGTCAAAGCAAAGGGTGTCAATATTTATGTACCTATTATGTTTGAATGTATAATTTTTTTTATAAATCTACACAAATGTCTGAAAATATGTTTTTACTTTGTCATTATGGGATATTTTATGAAGATTTTTTTAAGGAAAACTATACTCAAATCTGCTTTAGGATAAGTCTGTAAAAGCAAAATGTGGAAAACGTGAAGGGGGTGTGAATAATTTCTGGTGGCACTGTATAAGGCGTATTGTTTGGTGATGATCCAAATTAGCTCAGCAGTCCCTATTCTCATGGCATGCAGCAACACTTCATATATTCAAAGCTTTTATATTATATTTTATATATATATATATATATATATATATATAAAAGATCAAATAAAGATGACTCAGTTACATGAATTCATGATTCCAACCATGTTAACTTTGCCAACAAATGGGAGTATGGAGTTTGTTGTTCTCCATTTAAGGCTTGAGTTTGGCCAGTGTTTTGTAAATTAGGCAACCTATTACAACACAAACATGCTAATGTGATAAGATGTGAGTAAATCAAGCATGGAAGCTTGTTAGTCCAGCCCTCTATATGCTGAGAATCCATCTGCAACTCTGAGGGGTTACCTGACACAGGCGTCAAGCCAGGATTTAGCATCCCCATGGGGGTCGGAGCAGGCACCACTCCTATCAGTGCCCCTACTGGGGTACCTGCACGTGGGGATGTCATGAACTGGGTCCTGTCACGCTCCTGCTGCTCGGCCACTTTAGCTGCTCGCTCTGCAACGCACCAAGGACAAATATGACATTTTCTTTTATACATTTCACCAGCATAAGCAACTGTATCAATGAACACATTTCTTCATGGCGCTCCTCACCTTCATACTCTGCTTTCCTAGAACTTTCCAGGTTCCTCCACTCTGTGCCAACGAGACGGCTCAGCTCGCCAAAGGAAAAATCTGGGTGCCGGGCTTTAATGACGGCCCGCATCTCGCTGCTGAACAGGATGTATCCGCTCATGTTGATCTTTCGTTTTGAGCCCTCCTTCTTGGAAAGACCCTTTAGAGATTTGGTTGACTGTGCATACACAGGAGAGCACATCGCGAAAAATGCTACAAGCTAAACAGTTAACTGTTCCTTCTTTGACCAATTGAATTAACCCACAACAAGCCTGACCTGTGGGGGAGTGTAAGTCATTATATCCATGTCACTACACATAGAAGAATGCATCTGCCGAAGAGAATGATCGAGCTCACTGTCATCATCCCCAAGCTCCTCTAGCTCCTCATCTGTCATATCAGCAAACTTGGCCTCCAGTTCCTCAATTTTCCTGTCTAGCAAAGGTGACGGCTCCTTTTGGGGACTTATAAGTTTCCTATGTGAGAAAAATATAGAGGTCAATACATTCATATAAACGTCAGAACAGAAAGTAACCCAATAAAGTAATTAGTGTTGCCAAATGAAATGAGAATCTTTGATCTGGGGATGTTGAACAGCATAATGCAAAACAAAGTCATTCTCTACTGCTCCATCCACCCTTTGACTAAAAATGTCATCAAGATTGAAGAAGGAAAAACTGTTTTTTGGCCCATGTTGACATCTTAAGCACTGTTGGTGTATATGGACATGTTTCTTTGTAAAGCTTGGTAGCGGCGAAATCCAGTGTATTCCGGAGGTATAAAATCCTTGTTGTTACCTAAAATAGTAGATTTCATCCTCCACCACCTTTCCGGATGATGAAAAGCGTTTGAGTCCTTTGAACCGCTTCATTTGCCTCTCACTTTCGATATAACGACTCTCACAGAGCAGGACATTCTCTTCAGGCACTTCAGTTGGCCGACAAGATAGGTACTCTTTGAAGGATGACACCACGCACTTCCCTTTGAGACAAGAAATATGCATGAAACATAACTATGAAGTTAATACATTAGATAAATTAGAATCGCTGATACAGCATGTTGGGAAACCTGCTGTAGATACTGTATGAAGGTTACCTATGATGCAGGTCATGGGACAAGCTTCTTCAAGGTTGCTTAGGAAAACTTCCTTCTTGTAGAACATTTTAGTGGGTTCATGCTCAGTTTCCTCTGGATGGATGAAGATTGGGCCAAAAAAGTAGCCGGCTCCATCTCGCATCCACATTTTTTCAATCCTGTACAACAAAGTTTAAGTTTCATGTTAGGGAGCAGATAATCTTTTATGCCCACTGGACTCAAGGGCACATGAATAACATGGATACAGATGAGATGCAAAGGTTGGGCTCTCGAGTCGGATGACTTGACTCGAGTCAGACCCCTCAAGTCCTCAGACTCTCACTGGTGGAGACTCAGCCAAGACTCCAGGACCCGGGGAGACCAAAATATTGCTTGCGCTCTCACCCCGACCATGTCTGGGAGACGTCTCCAGACAACATCACAACCAACTCACCTGAAGTCGCTGATATAGGTCTATATATTCGGTAAATAAATATATAAAGTATATTATGTGTTTTTGTGGTGTTGTTTTTTTTAATATAGAGATGGAAGTTTAATAGTGTTTGGTTGCCTCCAAGGAGGAGACATTGCTTTCCACAGGTAATTTATTAATGCAGACTTACTGGCTTAATAACAGCTCGCAATTCAGACAAAACTGTTTACACTTTTAACGTACGGGCTGGGCAAATAATCTCACATCTCTCACATCTCTCTCAACTCTCAAATGGTGACATGTCCCGAAGTTTCGTTGGTGGCCGTCCGCGCTCAGCCGCCGGAGCACAGATACTGGTTCAGTCCTCTATAATTGAGAAAAATGCTTTATTGTCCCTAAAATCCAAAATATTGGGGCGATCGTTCTGATATTTTCAGAGGTTGGAGTGGGCATACGTAGGGATGTACAAATAGATTTTTATGACAGTTGATCGCAGTTTTGTGACATTAAGCGATGTTAAGCTTTTTCGATACTGTGAGCATATAGAGAAGAAAACCCTTGGCATCGAGTTGCCAACTAGTCTCCAGGCCAGTGAGATAGGACTTGTGACTTGCTCGAATAAAATTTTAAAGATTCTGACACAGTATTCATAAGACTTTGCTTGACTTAGATTGAACCACGTGAGTTGACAAGTCTTTCATGTTTACATCAGAAAATCTGCATAGTCAAGGTAATGTTTTGTATCTGGGGGAAAAAAAGAAGTTATTTTTCAATACAGTTACAGTGCACATTTTAAAATGGCCAACCTAAAACACACATGCGCAATGATCATGCGGTCTTATCAACATCTTGATTTGCCACAGGTGAGGTGGCTGTATTATTTTGGCAAAGGAGATATGCTCACAAACAGATTTCAACAAATTTGTTAGCAATATTTGAGAGAAATAAACCTTTCAAGTGCATATAAAAAGTTTTAGATCTTTGAGTTCGCCTCTTAAAAAATGGAAGCAAAAAAGTTTTGCATTAATATTTTTGTTCTGCGTATGTTGTGACTGAGCAAGGATGTGTAAGTTTACTTATGACTTGTTAACCCAATAATTAGACTTGCTTGCAATTTAGTGGGGACTCGACATGCTTGATTACTGGCACAGTGACTTGGGACTTGCTTGAAACCTGAAGGATAAGCCTTGAGACTGTTGTGGGGTGTCCTGGTTCTCCATAAGGCTTACTTAGGACTTGCATATACGCATGTGATTTACTTGAACCTCTGGTTAGATACGTCCAATTGCTTCCAAAGCTGATTGATTTATACATGCACCAACACATTTACTCCACCTGCCCACACGGTGGCGCACTAGTCCATGAGAGCCAATATAGACGCAGTCTCCAACTTTCAGCCACAGGTTGTTATGGCAAAGCTGTTCATAGTATTGGCATCCTGCTTCCCCGTTAGTCATCTCCAAAGGAACATCTTCCCTCTCCTGCAGAAATAAAAGGTAGTACTGAAAGTGGCATGTGAATTCTAAACATCTCAATAGAAAAAGGGCTTTACCTTGCATATGGTGCTACATTCTATCACTTTGGTTTCATCTGTAATTTCTGGTAGTTTCTCGTCTCTCTCTTCTTTCGGGGCAAATATGGATGCCACCCGTACAACAGGAAGAGGCACTTCTCTTGGGACAAAGCGAACCGAGCTCAAGGGCATGGTCCACAACTTGATCTTCTTGAAGGACTTGGACTTGGCAGAGTAGCGTGACTCGCAGACATGGACGTCCTCTGCCCTGAAGCCTTCTGGGGAAAGTTTGAAGTAGTCCTGAAATCCCGCACCACATAAAAACTGTTAACATGCATCTAACATACATTACACAGCTGTTGCTCAGGTGACACATGGATGAGAATGGTTACCTTCACAAACATTACCACACATTTGCCTAAAATCTTGCTGATGCGTGCTTTGTTGTAATAGTCACTCTTAAATACTTCCTTCTCCAAGAACTTTCGTGTAGCGACATGGAACGTTTCATTTGGCCTGTAGAACCAGCATCCATAGAGCCATTTCTCACCTGAAATCATTGAATAATGATAAACAAGCAAGCACACAGAAAGAGGGCACTGTGTGCAAATAAAAACACCATAGTTTTTCTTGCATAAATTATCTTCAGATTACAGAGACTGACCAGTGTCGTCTTGCCACAGGCGTTCGATGTAGATGATGTGAGGCCGCAGGTTTGGCTCAGCAGGCTCCACATAAACATAGTCTCCAACACAGTACATGCTGTCTTTGAAGCTGCAGTCTTGACTGTATGTGCGCTGTGAGCTCAGCTGCCAGGAGGCTCCGACAGATTCCTCCCGTTTTTCAGCTTCTGAAAATACACAGCATACTCTCTTAACAACACCTGTATACATACAGTCCCTTCCAAAAGTATCAGAACGGCAAGGTCAATTCCTTTGTTTTTATTGTGTACTGAAGACATTTGAGTTTCAGATCAAAAGATGAATATGAGACAAAAGTTCAGAATTACAGCTTTAATTTCATGGTATTTACATGTAGATGTGTTAAACAACTCAGGACAGAGCACCCTTTGTTTGAAGCCACCCACTTTTCAAGTGAGCAAAAGTATTGGAACATGTGACTGATGGATGTTTCTGGTTGCTCAGGTTTTGCCTTTTAGATTGACTGCTGAAACATTAGATAGTGGTTGTTTTTGGCTTTGGTTGCATTTGCTGTTAAGCAAACATGAAGAGCAGAGAGCTGTCTATGGGAGAAAAGCTAACCATTTTGAAGCTGAGAGAAGAGGGAAAATCGATCAGAGTTATTGCCAATACAACGATTTGGAATGTCCTGAAAAAGAAAGAAACTACTGGTGTACTGAGCAACAGACATCAACAGCAGTTGATGACAGAAATATTGTGAGAGCTGTGTTGTTGACCAATACTGGCCACTCATGCCAGAGTAGCATCTGCTCCACTTCCACACTGACTGAGGAGTATCTGCGACATTTGCACAATCAACATTGTCCCAGATTATCGCGCCACTAGTCACTTTAAACTGCATACACTCCTTGAAGTCCCGGCGTCCTTTGCACAATGGTCATTGCACCGGACTATTGCTATATTAGTCATTCAAACTGCTCTCAGTGCTAGAGGACTCTGCATCTTTTTGCACAATTGTCAAAAAAATACATAAATAAATAAAATTGTACCGGCATTACCAGATAACTAGCAACCCTTTATTGCCCAGTGACTTTTTTTCTCAATGTCTTTATGTCTCAAAAGTGTTCTCTGTCAATTGACTGTCTGTTGTACTAGAGCGGCTCTAACTACCGGAGACAAATTCCTTGTGTGTCTGTTTTTTGGACACATTTTGCAAATAAATATTATTCTGATTATGATTCTGAAGAAACACCCAAAGACAACAGTCAGTGACATCACTGCCAACCTCCACAGGGCAGGGCTGAAAGTATCACAATCCACTGTTCGAAGAAGTCTTCGAGAGACGAAATATGCAGGCCATACCACAAGATGCAAACCATTCATCAGCAAAAAGAATCGGAAGGCCAGATTGGATTTTGCAAAGTAGTACACAGATGAGCCACAAAGGTTTTGGAACAAAGTTTTATGGACTGATGAGACCAAGATTAACCTCGACCAAAGTGATGGAAAAGCCAAAGTATGCAGAAAGACAGGATCTGCTTATGATCCAAAATAACACAAGCTCATCTGTGAAGCATGGTGAAGGTAATGTCATGGCTTGGGCTTGCATGGTTGCTTCTGGAACAGGCTCATTAGTCTTTATTGTTGATGTAACTCATGATGGTGGCAGCAGAATGAAGTTTAAAAAACATTTTGTCTGGCAATTCACAGAAAAATGCATCTAAACTAAGCGGCAGAAGCTTCATCATGCAACAAGACAATGACCCAAAACACACTGCCAACACAACAAAAAACTTCATCAGGGGGGAAAAGTGGAAGGTCTTAGAATGGCCAAGTCAATCACCGGACCTTAACCCAATAGAGCATGCATTTTACCTACTGAAGAGGAGACTGCAGGGAGAGACCCCCAGAAACAAACAAGAACTGAAAGACGCTGCAGTTAAGGCCAGGAAAAGCATTTCAAATGAAGAATGCAACAGTCCAGTGAAGTCAATGGGTCGCAGGCTTGATGCAGTTATTGCAAGTAAGGGTTATGCTGCCAAATATTAAATCTTATTCACTTTAAGTTAATTTAATACTGTCTGTTCCAAGACTTTTGTTCACTTGAAAAGTGGTTGGCTTCAAACAAAAGGTGCTCTGTCCTGAGTTGTTTTACAAATCTAGATATGAATACCATAAAATAAAAGGTGGAATTCTGAACTTTTGTCTCACATTCATCTTTTGATCTGAAACCCAAATGTCTTCTGTATAAAACAAGATCAAAGGAATTGACCTTGCCGTCCCAATACCTTTGGAGGGGACTGTATGCAGTGATATGCTAGGCAAACAGTGATTCCCAACCACTGTGTTGTGGCACAATTACTAGTGTGCCATGGGAGATCATGGGGTGAGCGGTGGTAAATTATCCAATTTCATCTAATTGGTCCGAAAATTATTAATTGGCTCCATAAAGGTTGCGAAATACGAATTAAATATACAATGATTTCAAATGCGTATAAAGTAAAATACCCATTTTCTCCTCTTCTCTCTTGACTTTGTCCTCCTCAATCTCTTTAGGGAGTTTTTGTTTCTTTTCTTTATCCACATCATTATGCAGATGTTTGGACGTATAGCTCAGTGCAGGAGACATCAAAATCTCTCCATTCTTACACAGCTCATCTCGGATCCTGATGAAGAACTGCAGCAGCTCGACGGCATCTTCAAAGATTTCAGAGTCTGTCCTGTAACAACAAATTATACAAAAATTAAGCTCCCTGCACGTGACATGTTCTTGTGCAAAACGGTCGACAGTATTTCACCTATTTAGATGTCTGGCCTTTTCCAAAACTTCAAACATGTGGTCCTGAAATACATCCAGCCTCATATAGCGACCTCCATCGACATTCTTTCTGATTATCTCAAAATTGAGAGGGGGCTTCTCTGGGTTTGCAGGGTCAATGGCAGGGATCTCGGCCAGAGAATCGCTGTAGCAACGGCCCTCATCATCTTGGTGGCCGAGCACCGAGACAAAGAGGCTGCGGATGAGCTCCTGGATGAGGCGAGGCACATCTGGCACGTAAGCGTCCTCACCTCCCTCCAGGGCGTGCCTCGTCTCCAGAAGCACACGGTGCAGGACTAGAGCATCCCGGTAAATCAGCGACTCAGGCTCATTGTACGTACATGCGTTGTTGAACATAAGCACCAAGTCCTCTACCAGTGCATCTACATCCTGATATTTATTGGCTAACATGTGGCTCTTGATCTTCTCCATGTCCACCGGTTTCTTGATAGCTATGTAGTAATCAGGCAGCTCGGCACGAGATGGAAGGCGCAGGAAGATCGTGCTGAGGCGACGGCCACGCTTGTCTGTATAGTTCTTGACAGACTCATACAACTCATTCAGCTTCTGTTGTAAGGGTGTAAGATACTTTGATTTCTTCAGAGTCATGTTTGTCTTTCCTAAAAGTAAAGAAATTGATTAGTGATAGATGTTCCCACACATAGGTAGATATTGATGGTACGATATAGAATTTTATATTCCTCCAAATCAGTGGAGGGACGTGCATTTGGTACCTGGGCATTTAGTGGGTTCTTAACTGACTTAATCCACCGCTTATTACCAAACTACCAACTTATTACCGGAGACAAATTCCTTGTGTGTTTTTTGGACATACTTGGCAAATAAAGATGATTCTGATTCGGATTCTTATTACCACTACTGTCACATTACAATTCTAAAAACCATCGATACTATACAAAAAAGCAATATAACAGCACCTAACTGTGCCACATACATCTTGTGGAGCAGTTTAGAATCAATATTTATCTAATCGCAAAAACATAAAAACTTCATATGAAATACATTATACTCAGCAGAGATGCTGATTATTAAATGTATTAAAGCGTGCAGATTGCAAAAGAAGTGTTTTGCTAGTCAAACTTGGCTTGGTGTGACCAACCAATTAGAGGACAACAAATTCAGACCTTATTGTGTGCCTGCTGGCCCTCTGAGGTAAATTTGAAATCTAACTGGTTAAAGAAACTTCATTTTGTCTAAGTGACATCTGCCGGCATTACTGATTCTGAAGGCCCTAGACAATTTAGAGCAGTATATACAATAAGAGGCTAAATCCTAAGTGGACGAAAAGTCTAACCACATCCACATACTGGAAGCAGTGCAACAGAGAGAAACGTTTTGTAATGTAGAAAATTGACCACTGTTAATGAATAAATACAATTTAATGGAACAAATATTAGAATTTAGGTTGTAAATGTGGGTCAGTGTTTCTGAGAGAATTTAGGCTAGCAGAGAAGGCCTTGCTGTCCCTAACCGTTCACCACTGATACAAATATATGAAGATGTGGTCGTTTCGTACGATAAAAGAAGAATCCACTATTTGCGTTGTTTTTAAGAGTGTGTTTAAAGTTTTTAAGTCAGTTACTTATTTTCATCTTTGAGGACACTATGTCATCCTCATCTGTCACTGGTCCAAGATCCTTGCGTCTGTCTGTCATTATTTTTTCGAGTACATCAGCATCATTGAAGACCTGGAAAACAAAAACGATCTTTTTACATACAAATAATCAATAAAGCAAGTAAAGAATATGTCAGTGTTAACTCTTGTAACCTGTGAGCCCTCTTCATTGTAGTGTCGAGCATTGCGGAACATCAGCTTCATATCCTCTACCATGGCATCTTCACTGAGGTACTTGTCTGACCGGATATTGTGCTCGATGGTTTTCAAGTCCATGGGCTCCAGGATGATCTTGTAGTAATCGGGGTAGTCCTTCTTGGAGGGCTTTACCATAAAGAGGTCACAAAGTCGCCTGCTAGTGCCCGCCTCCCGTGCGTCGGTGACCGAAGCAAAAAGAGCTTTCATTCGATTTTTCTTTGTATTCTTCTTGTGACTGTAACAAGGCCAACAAAAAGCTGTCATGTACTTGCAAAGTCAAATCGCATGTACAGAAAGTGTGACAATGAGGACCTTTTTCTCTTAGTGCTACTGGTGTCAGAGGTGGCACAGGAAAGCATGCTGTCTCCATCGTCGTCATCTCTCTGTAAAAGCTCCTTTCGCTTTATCTAGGCAGAATACAATCAATGTAGATTCACGACTCACTTTTCAACTCAACCAAAATGTGAAAATAGGACACTGAGACTGACCTGCTGAATGTGCTGCAATTTAAGTGCCCGCTTGTAGATGGAGGAGTGGGGAAGATTGTAACGCTTGGCGTTCTCAAACATTAGCGTTAGATCAGAGTCCATAGGCTCAACACTGTCATACTCATTGTTCTTCATCTTGTTCCTGTGGGGAATAATAGGCTCTCACATTTGGGGAGCGCACAGACATACTATACTGCAACATGAGCAAATGTGATGCCAAAAGAGTGGAAGATAAAGGGAGACACTGCTGGTGAATCAAAGATGACGACGTACAAATGATATGCATAATGAATTTACACCTAAATGTTATTATGGTATACTTTGTAATGTTCCTACGTGAAAAGTACAAACTCTCTAAACTACTATTTATTTATTTCCTCTGAATATTTTACAAGAACTAAAATTCAAGTCAAACTAATTAAATGAAAATTACATAAAGTAAATGGGAGAACTCCCGTGTTCTGGTTACTGACAGCCTATTCTTTTTTCTTCCAATTGAATCGAACAATATTAAGCTCAGATTCCTACAATTGAATCGAACAATATTAAGCTCAGATTCCTACAAAGATAGACCTTTATGGCCTATTATGTTTCAAACAGAAAAATTAGGTTTGGCACTAGACGCACAAAGGTACTTTTTTTTCATACTTGATCTGATGGAGGCACAAGGGCTGCGTGATCTGCTGGTAGTAGTCTGGGTATTCCTTCCTAGAGGGCAGCTCCAGGAAAGGTTCAGAAATCAGGAGGCCCTGGTTGTTCCTGGCACCGCGTACAGCTTCATACAGCTGGAAAATGGGGTTGCTCATGTCGATATTAGTGGTCAAACTCTCAGCCTCAGACTCCCCCTCGTCATAGTGAACAGACCCTGAGCAATGGGGGAAGAGACAAACAGGTGATAGCAATTACTCCCGTCTTAGTCATTACTGAAATGATGCGCATGTCTTTTTTAAAATGATGCCAACAAGTACCAGAAAGTATTCCGTCCTCGTCACTTTCATACTGAAGAGCCATGCTAATCGCAGATAGGCGCTCACCCTGAGCAAACCTCCTATTCCTAGGGATGGAAGTGGAACAATAAAATTAATTTTGAATACATGAGAAATTATTTATTCACATAATCCGCCTTATTATTGTTGTTGTTTAGTACCTGATACGAATGCTGGACTTGATTGGTTCTCCGTGTTCAATCTCTGACTTCTTTAGTGCAAAAATCTTTTTAATGGTATTTGCATCCTGAACACAAATGCAATGTAAGAAACAAAAAACTTGCCTTCAAATGTCCATGTGCTAAGCATCAGTCTCTGGTGTATTATACACTCACCTTAAAGACCTGTGATCCAGGCTCATTGTAAATTTTGGCATTTCTGACCAATAAATCGATATCTTTAGCCATGGCAGTAACGCTCCTGTAGTGGCCCATCTTAAACCAAAAACATTGATTGATCATTAACCTCATTAAAGGTCCAACGCCATCAGAACCCCTCCTTGAGGCGTGACCTTATCGTGGTGGAGGGGTTTGTGTGTCCCAATGATCCTAGGAGCTAAGTTGTCTGGGGCTTTATGCCTCTGGCAGGGTCACCCATGTCAAACAGGTCCTAAGTGAGTGACCAGACAAAGTACGGCTCAAAGACCCCTTATGATGATGAAAAATATTGGATCTCGTTTTCCCTCGCCCGGACGCGGGTCACCGGAACCCCCCTCTGGAACCAGGCCTGGAGGAGGGGCTCGAAGGCGAGCGCCTGGTGGCCGGGCCTGCACCCATGGGGCCCGGCCGGGCACAGCCCGAAAGGGTAACCTGGGTCCCCCTTCCCGTGGGCTCACCACCTGTGGGAGGGGCCATAGGGGTCGGGTGAAATGTGAGCCGGGAGGTGGCCGAAGGCAGGGACCTTGGCGATCCGATCCCCGGCTACAGAAGCTGGCTCGAGGTACGTGGAATGTCACTTCTCTGGCGTGGAAGGAGCCCGAGCTGGTGTGCGAGGTGGAGACGTTCCGATTAGATATAGTCGGGCTCCTCCACACACAGCTTGGGCTCTGGTACCAGTCCTCTTCAGAGGGGTTGGACTCTCTTCCACTCTGGAGTTGCCCACGGTGAGAGGCACCGAGCAGGTGTGGGTATACTTATTGCCCCCCAGCTCAGCGCCTGTACATTGGGGTTCACCCCGGTGGACGAGAGGGTATCCTCCTTTCGCCTTCGGGTGGGGGGACGGGTCCTGACTGTTGTTTGTGCATTTGCACCAAACAGCAGTTCAGAGTACCCACCCTTTTTGGAGTCCTTGGAGGGGGTGCTGGAGAGCGCGCCCGCTGGGGACTCCATCGTTCTGCTGGGGGCCTTCAATGCTCACGTGGGCAATGACAGTGAAACCTGGAAGGGCGTGCTTGGGAGCAACGGCCCCCCTGATCAAAACCCGAGTGGTGTTCTGTTATTATTATTATTCTCATCACGGATTGTCCATAACGAAGACCATGTTCAAGCAATAGGGTATCCATATGTGCACTTGGCACCAGAACCCCCTAGGCCGCAGTTCGATGATCGACTTTGTGGTCGTGTCATCGGACTTGCGGCCGCATATCTTGAACACTGAAGGGGTGGCGCTGCCAACTGATCACCACCTGGTGGTGTGTCGGCTCCGATGGTGGGGGAAGACGCCGGTCCAACCTGGCAGACCTACTACTCAGCCTCCCTGGTAAGGTCTATTCAGGGAGTGATGGAGAGGAGGGTCCTCGAGGGTGCATGGGAGTTCACCCAACCAGTCGACATGTGTTTTGTGGACTTGGAGAAGGTGTTCAACCGTGTGCCTCAGGGAGTTCTGTGGGGGGTGCTTCAAGAGTATGGGTACCGAACTCACTGATACGGGCTGTTCGGTCCTTGTACGACCGGTGTCAGAGTTTGGTTCGCATTGCCAGCAGTAAGTCGGATTCGTTTCCAGTGAGGGTTGGACTCCGCCAAGGCTGCCCTTTGTCACCGATTCTGTTCATAACTTTTACGGACAGAATCTCGAGGCGCAGCCGAGGCATAGAGGCGGTCCCCTTTTGGTGGGCTCAGTATTGCATCCCTGCTTTTTGCAGATGATGTGGTTCCGTTGGCTTCATCAAGCCGTGATCTCCAACTCTCACTGGAGTGGTTCGCAGCCGAGTGTGAAGCGGTTGGAATGAAAATCAGCACATCCAAATCTGAGACCATGGTCCTCTGTCGGCCCTCTCCGGGTCGGGGATGAGATCCTGCCCCAAGTGGAGGAATTCAAGTATCTTAGGGTCTTGTTCACAAGTGAGGGAAGAATGGAACAGGAGATGGACAGGCGGATCGGTGCAGCATCTGCAGTGACGCAGACTTTGTATCGGTCCGTTGTGGTGAAGAAGGAGCTAAGCCAAAAGGTAAAGCTTTCAATTTACCGGTCGATCTACGTTCCTACCCTCACTTATGGTCACGAGCTGTGGGTCATGAACGAAAGAAAGAGATCCCGGATACAAGCGGCCGAAATGAGTTTCCTCCGCAGGGTGTCCGGGCTCTCCCTTAGAGATCGGGTTAGAAGCTCGGTCATCTGGGAGGGGCTCAGAGTGGAGCCGCTACTCCTCCGCATTGAAAGGAGCCAGATCAGGTGGCTTGGGCATCTGATTAGGATGCCTCCTGGACACCTCCTTGGTGAGACTTACACAAAACGTTTGACTTCTGTCATTACCAACAATGGGTATATAACAAAGTATTGAGATGAACTTCTGTTATTGACCAAATACTTCTTTTCCACCATAATTTGCTAATAAATTCTAATAATAAAATCAGACAATGTGATTTTCTGGATGTTTTTTCCTCATTTTGTCTCTAATAGGTGAGGTATACCTATGATGAAAATTACAGGGCTTTCTCATCTTTTTAAGTGGGAGAACTTGCACAATTGGTGGCTGACTAAATACGTTTTTGCCCCACTGTACAGTACCCAAAAGCATACATGTGTTGTTTTCCAACGATACTTAACTATATTTATAATTTTGAATGCAACTGTGATCAGTGTCGCCAAAATGTCGGCGATAGATGAACGTCGCACCGCGAGATGGTGACATTATAGTGATTGACCCGCTTTCAAAATATACTCCTCTCTTTTACTTCACCCCCGTGACACGTCCCCTCCTCTGTGGAGTTGTGAATCGTTGCTCACGTTTCCTATTAAGGGGGTGATCAATCCAACGCTTTGTGAATTCTGCTTTCTTGATGATCGTCAGACCCCACCCACCCACACACACACACACACACACACACACACACACACACACACACACACACACACACACACACACACACACACACACACACACACACACACACATTGAATGAAATGAATGCGAGTTTGCTATAAATGCTTGGTCCTGCCAGCGACATATCGCCATTCGCCAACGGCCAATCAGAGCGAAGTAGTTTTCCATATTTAAAGAGGGGGAAGATGAGCGATCCAATCAGAGCAAAGCTTATTTACTTGTCGCATATTAATGAGAAATCCGGCCATTTCAACTGCCTGGCGTAAAAAGGCCAACTAGAATAGCTTGAAAATTGACATTTTGGGCATTTTTAACCCAAATCTACGACAAAAGGACATAAAAGTTTATCAAAAATCGTAAAAATCTGAAGGCATAGGACCTTTAAGGGTTGTAAAGTTAAGTGCATATTGAAAGAATTGGACTAGAGAATTGTAATACCTGAATCTTTTGAGCGACGAGTTTCAAATCTATGGGCTCCTTGATGATTGCATAATAATCTGGATATTGCTAAACAAAACAGGAAATGTTGTCAAAGCAAAGTCATTCATTCCATCTTAAATGATAGTGAAGAGTTTCGTACCGCTTTGGAGGGCAACCTCTGAAAGAGATCGCTGACCAGGCGGCCCGAGGGCTCGGCATATGTCACCACGGCATCGAGGAGATGCTCAAGGACATCTCTCAAGCAGATCGGTGCACTCTGTCATTATGTGAGTAGTCAGCGTTTAGAGAAGGAAATATAGAAATCAAAATGTTTTCAATGTTTTGGATTCAAATTTTAAGGCCTAACATATTTTTCTTCGTGTGGGGAGTTTGCATGTTCTCGCAACTCTTGCATGGGTTTTCTCCAAGTACTCCGGTTTCCTCACACATTTCAAAAACACGCATGTTGGGTTCATTGGAGATTCAAAAATGTCCTGAGGTATGAATGGTTGTTCTTCTATATGTGCCCTGCGATTTGATGGCGACCAATCGCAGGTGTAACCCACCTCTCTTCTAAAGACAGCAGGGATAGGCTCCAGCTCAGCCGCAACACTAAGTACTACTAAAAATATATATTAATATTGTGAAGACCTTGCTACTTATTAAGGATAAGCATTTTGATCAATGAATTCATTCACTAATTAATCATAAAGAATTTAGTTGATTGTGTAGAATTGATTAAGTCTTAAAGCAGTTGAGACAAACAGAGTGCACTTCTTGGGTACAACCAGCAGAGGTGCTGTCCATTCCGTTTCAACTACTGTAGTACCTCTCTAAAGAAGAATATGAATTCAGCTATGAGAACTTGAGGAATTGAAAATAGTACAACAGAGCTAAGCTACTGTGTACATATTATACATTTTTATCCAGCAAGTTCTTACCTAATTTTGTGAAATTACATTACACTACCAGTCTCTCTCCTGTTTGACACAAACAGCTGCCTTCAAGACATTGGTACTCAACTGACCTCATCCTCAGTAGACCCGCTGGGGATGTCTTGCGCATCGTAGCCGGCCTCATCATCCTCATCATCGTCGCCTGGCTGAACAAATTCATTCTTGGTACGTTGGTAAAGGTCCCACAGTTTGCAGGCTGCTCGGAACTCAGCACTGTCGGACTGCTCACAAGAGAGAAATTAATGAAAGGTTTCCTCAAGAATGATTTTCCACTACAGGAACGAAAGTATTGGGAAACCTTGCCATCATGGAATTATTAATTTATGCATGTCGCTTTTTACATTAGGGTACAATCATGCTAGATCAAAACATGGCAAGTGTTCCCACAAAGTACTACTTCTTTATGATGGGATGTTACCTTATAATATGTTTTGGCATTATGAAACAGGAGCTGAAAGTCACTGGTGAGCTGTTCGACGTCATCGTATTCCTCCATCTTTAATTTCTGCTGAATCTTCATCATGTCGATAGGCTGAGACACCACCTGGTAGTAGTCTGGCTGGTTCCTTGAAATGAAAAGTGCATGATGTTAGGGTCACTGCTGGTTAGATTCACGGCCAATGATGGCTTTAGAAGTCAAATATCCATGTTAACTGGGAGGGCTGGTAGTGAATGAGTTAAGTTAAATAATAACAGCCCAGCCTTGCCTTCGTTTAGGGGCTCTAATGAACAGCTCGCACAGCATCCTGCCTTGGTCATCCTTGTAGTCTCTGACTGTGTTGTACAATTCATGGCACACAGCAATCTGAAAGGCAACAAGCCACACGTGCAACCATTATAACCTATGTCAGCTTTGACATACAGTAGTTGACTGCATGTGAGAAAAGAGGAACTGTGATGATTACAGGATCCACGGTTGGAATGTTTGAGGTCCTTCTCCTCTTTCGCCCACTTGAAGACACTAAGGATGAAGGCTGGCTATCGTCGAAATCTCCTCCACTCACACTGCTCGAGGGGGATGTAGCCCTTCTTCTTTTCAAGGCCATGATAGACCCCTGAAACAAAGGGCTAGTAAAGTTTTACTTCATGGACAAGATTTCACATGTTAAGAGACAATCATCATACCTCAGTAGATTGAATCTGCTTATGTCGAACGACTTAAACTGTTTGGATATTGACCCAATTGGGGGGGAGGGAAGGGACTGCTTTGAGGCTGAACTACCATAATGCCTAACGTCACACATGAACTCTACTGTGATGCCATTACACCATGTTTATGTTTATACAATGAATTTCTGCTGCAGTTATGGGTAACACCAAGGGCTCTTTTTTTGTATACAAACAAATAAAGTATGATCCGTCACATTTTTTTCCCACTTTGGTTAGAAGAATTGATTTTCCATTTTTGCTGCTTTAGTCACAATGAAGCCGTTCACGCCACACCAGAATATCAATTTTACAGTCCCATGATTGTACGTCACCCTCCATAAAATAGGGCGTGACTCATTAACTTACTGATGGAAAAAAACAAACGCGTAGCATTTATGTCTAGTGCAGTGATTCCCACCCTGACTTATATCAGGCAGAGCAATTATATCCCCTCCACTAGATGGCAGAAGGTCTAATTAACCTGTGTGTCGACTTGTTCCCATTTATACAGAATAATAGCTTTATGTTCAATTGAACAGGCCCTGATTTCAAAAAATCAATAAATTTGTGAGTAAATTTCGACATGAATATCATTACTTCAATATCTATTTTTGTAAAAAATATTTTTTTTGTTTGTTTTGTTTTGTTTTGTTTTTCTAACGTAAAATGCACTTCTCAGAAAACGTTAGTGATAATAAGGCTTTCCGGGGTATAAACCTAAAGTGCATTATGACCTTTACACGTTAATTTAACTTGACCTCTAAATTTATGTGTGAATATGTCCAATATTTGTTCCTTGTTTCAATATTTTTGTTGCTTGCTGTTCTAGTGTTCTCTAACAAGGAGCTGAACAACAAAATTCACAACAGGTGTTTGATCCACGAATGGACCAATAAATTTCCTGGTTCAATTAGAATTTCTATTTAAATAGTCCTCTTTGTCATGCTGTTAACATTTTGACATCATGAGACAAAAACACTTAACAATTCATCAACAGTACCTAATCATTATGACACATACAAACAGGATGTTCTCAGAGTAAAGTGGCCACTGAGCTTAGAGTGTCAGAGGATGTCATCAACCGGTTGCCACAGAGATACAGAGAGACTGGCAGAGTGACAGAAAGGCACAGAAGTGACTATTCTTGGAAATGCAGAGGCTGCAGAACCAGAAGGGACACTGAGGCACGAGCCCCCCACTTTTTGCCCGCCGGCTCTGTGGAAATATGTTGGTTGAAAACCTGAATTTTCCCGTTTAGCTCCTTAACGGCTGGTTGGCAAAAAGTACAGAAACATTCAACAGTTGGACATGTTGTAGTGCATAGTGAAATTTGGTAAATACTAACTAGTGCCTGTCATAAACGCAAACGTGGGGGAATTATTATATTTATAATGTGAGTTTATACAAGTTGAGTTTTAACAAAATTTACTTTTTCTTCACGCCTACACATAATCTTTGAAAATGTAGGATTATGACAACTATTTTACAAATATACACGTTTACGACGGGAAAATGCAATTTGTGGTTCAATATTAACCCAACGGTTGTTAGTGGCATTTGTCAGGTGTATTACTGTTTGTTTTCCTTTGCCCCATGAAATGTCACTGAAGAATGATTTGACGTTCATCCCCTCCCCTGGCACATATGGTGTGTTTTTTCCTCTGCAGGCCCCGGCACGCCTTCTCGTACGGCGGCTGTCTGCATACCTGAGCGGCAGTGCCCCTCTTGGGCAGCTAACGTTAGCAAAACACTGAAAATTTAGCCTTCCAAAAATATCAAAACGTCAAAGCCTACACAAAGGCGCCCACTTTGACAGTTAACGTCACATAGCTACCGTGAACTGTACCGAGGAGGGCTCTCTTTTTTTTTTATTACAATATAATTTCACTTCGACTACTTGACATGGTTGACGTTTACCTTTCACGTTAATAGACCCTCAGAATCTTGACCGAGAAGACAGCCAATCACTCATCGATTTTAGATACGCAGACAGGAGTGTGAAGCTAGCGTTAACTTTGACTCTACTTCCGCCACGGTCCGCCTTCAAAATAAAGGCTTTGTCAGGAACCTGCACTATCTCGTGAACATAGGATTTCTTCACTTTTTAATTTAGAGGTGACATAAGCACTCAATCTCACACTCTGTACTTAAGTAGAAGCGCAGATACGTGTATTATTATTAATAATAATAATAATAGGCTCCAGCACCCCCACGACCATTGTGAGAATGAGCGGAACGGCATATTGATTGACAAAATTGGAAAAAAAAATACACTTTACCTATATATTTTTTTAGATTAGAAGTATAACTTTTGAACAGCAGAAGCTGGTAGTTTTTAGGCTGGCACAAGACAACGCATATACCATGAATAATTCTTGTAGCTGACAACATCAAACAATTCTCTTAAATAAAGCCCTGGATTGTGAATATCTCGCTTCTCTGAATCTGTTGCATCGACATCGTTAATGCTCCCTGGTTCACGTTCCCCCATGTCGCTGCTGTCTCTGCTTTTTTCCACTCATAAATCTTCAACATGTCAATCATTTAATCAAGACCTGGACCACAGTTGACTTTAGGTCCTTCTATTTATATGACTTTTTTATGTTGTGTCGTCATCTGCTAAGGTTGAAAAAAAGTAACAAGCCTATTTTGACAAAATAAGGAATAGAAAGTAACTATATATGTTTTCAAATAGGGAGTAAAAGTAAAATGTCATCAGAAAAATAAATACTCAAGTAAAGTACAGATCCTGTACCTGAGAATTGACTTAGGTACAATAATAAAGTATTTGTACTTCACCCCGTCGCTATATAGCAGAGGTGGGCAAAGTATAGCCCGCATGCCACATACTGCCCACTAACCCTCTTTAATCTGATCCACTGTGTATTCATTTAGCTGTTTTCCCCTAAATTTGTTGAAGCAAACTATATTTAATCATTTATAACAATTTTGTAATCATTTGTCTCATTAAATATTTTGTTAATTGACATTTTAAAAATACCAGTAAAATAACAAAAACATTCGGTTAAAACATTAGAATTATATGAATTATAAACAATAGAATTTGAAAATGAACATGAATGATTATATTATGTTTTGTTAGATGACATGCAGAAATATTACTCAAATAAACATCCATCCATTTCCAATAGCACTTGTCCTCATCAGGGTCGTGGGTGAGGTG
Source organism: Phyllopteryx taeniolatus (assembly GCF_024500385.1). Lineage (NCBI taxonomy): Eukaryota > Metazoa > Chordata > Actinopteri > Syngnathiformes > Syngnathidae > Phyllopteryx > Phyllopteryx taeniolatus. The sequence continues at coordinate 19,158,578 of NC_084510.1, forward strand.
GAACCTATCCCAGATGATGTGAGTGGCGGTGTACACACTGAACTGGTCGCCAGCCAATCGCAGATTATGTATAGATAAACAACCACTCACACTCATATTTACACTTGAGAAAAACTCATTACTGAACCAAACATGCATGTTTATTTGGGAATGTGAGAGGATACCAGAGTACCAGGAGAAAAACCCATGCAAGAGCAGAGAAAACATACAATCGCCACACAGGAGGGCAAGAGCAGATTTGAACATGAGATCTCTTGACTGTGAGGCAGATGTGCTAACCACCAGTGTGCTGCTGTAAAATAAAAATTCTTACATGTTTTACTTAATTAAATGAATGGTTAAATAATGATTGATTATAAACAATAACATGGATGGATTTTACATATTTTACATCTGCATTTTAACTTCTTTTTTTTTTAACCTCATCTACAAATGACCTGGTCTGTCTGTTCATTTTCCACCCCTGGCAAAGTTCATTTTCTACGCAAACTAGTTCAAAGTTCAGTTCACTGGTTCAAAACATAGTCCATGTTTCAAAATTTTGAACTAAGTTCACCATTCCAAAAATGAACTTGTTCAAAGTTCTTGTCTGTTTGCTTTTTTTCTCAATATGTTGCTGATGTGCTATTCTAATACTGGCATTTCATTTTCCCATTGTTGCCACTTATTCAGTCCACAATAGTATCCAGCTGCAGTTTTCACCCCGCAATCTAAAAAACGTGTTGCTTGGTCTTTTTTAAAAAGAGGAATTTAAACAATAATAAGACTTTTGTCCTTAATGTTCAAACAGAAACATGCAACACAGTATGACAAGAACGATGCTGAAAAGACATTGATAATCTTACATTCCACGCAGCTCTCGCTGACTATATTAACAAAATATTTTATCTATTCTTGTATTACAAAACAGAACAAATACCATATCACGACAGTGTGATCGTACATAGTTTTAACTAAAACATACTGATATAAATAATGTTCCTAGTAAACAATTTTTTACAATATTACAAAAGAACCACCGAAGAAGGTATTACTTCCCATTTACGCAGTGTCCCTGAACGCACCTCGCGTTATCCTGCAACGTCATTTTCGCCTCTTCTCGTGCACTGAACGAATCTTTTTGTAGACGTGCTGTTTGATCGTTTGGCTCACATTGAAGGGGAAATCTTGTAGTTTGTAGTTTGAAATAATTAGACTTGTGACACCAGTCCTGTAACTTTTCTGACACGTCTCCGATAGTAAGAGAACTACCACGCCACTCATTTCCTGTAAAATCAAGTGAACTTTACAGGAAACCCATCGTATACAGTTTTTTTTTTTTTAGCGTGTCAAATTAGACTGTTTCCTCCCTTTTCATACACAAAATAAAGCCGTATAGCAAACAGGAATATTCTATTGATTCATAGATCATTTGAGAAATATACATGTGCGCACAACAGAGGGCTTTTGGTATCGGTTAACGTCGTTGACGTTTGACATTAGCTGACTGACATACAGTATTTGTCCTGAAGATGGCACTCTTGCAGCAACTCCCTCTCAAGAAAAGGAGGAAGTAAAACCACCGAAGAAGAACACGTTCGTCCATTGACCGCGTGTTGGTTCTACTTTCACCAATTCTGGAAAACAACCGGTTTTTTTTGCATACTATTTATGGATAAACCTACGTCGTTTTAACATTCTGTTCATTGTAAAAACTGTTAGTTGCGACTAAGTTGTAACGTTTTAGCAATCGTCCACATTGTGCACCCAAATTGGTTGAGGATAATCTCATCCCCCGTGCAAACTTCACGTGCGATTATTCGGATGAAAGGTGCAGTACTGGAAACAACAATGACAAAGGAGAATCCTTGGATTATACCTCCCAATGCTCCGGCATGCATGGAGAAACATTTGTGCGCCGCGCAGTACCGAACAGGTAGGTTGCTAGGGGAACGACCTAACGTAAGTGTGTTTTGTTTGTTTGTTTGTGTGCGTGCAAATACTAATATAAAAGTTAACTACAAAATGCAGTCTGCGGGCTAAAATGCCAATACAGTACTGCTGAGGTTCATAGTGTTGGTTAAAGCATCATGCTGTGTAGCATGTCACCACTTGAATAGCTACAATGCTTTTTACAGAGGGATTCAAATGTGTATCATTTTTGTTGCAGAATAACGGAGTTAAGGTTTGACTCAGCACTCCACACAATAATTAATCATTCCCTTTTTTTTTTTCCTTTTACTGTTGCATGCGTTTTACTTAAACACAAAATCCAGATTCCGACTCGTGCACAAATGGCGAGTGAAGGCTATGGCCCACTATGTGAGCCACTACACAACACAGATTGAACTCAAATTCAAATCTAATAAATGCAGGCTGAAAAGGTACTATAGTTAGCCATCATAGGTTCCAAAATGCAGCCCGGTGGATGGATGCAGGCTCTAAAATGGGCTCAATGTTGTCATCTTGAATGTTTATTTTCCTTCCATCATCTACCCTCCCAGATGGCACCTTGTTGCTCGGTGCTTCCAGCCTCACTGGCAGGAGTTGGCAGGGCTCTGTGTGGATCTACAGCAACCCTGAGCAGGCCCCCAATGAGGGCTTCTGCAAAGCTGGCGTGCAGACGGAGACCGGCATAACGGATGTCAAGTGGGTGTCAGAAAAGGGTGTTGTTGTGGCATCAGATTCAGGTAAGAGCGGGTCCAAATAAATGTTATGCCTTTATTTGAGAATTATGAGCTAAACTGCTGTGGTTTGCCCGAGACAGGCGCCTTGGAGCTGTGGGAGCTGACTGAGGAGGAGCGCCTCCTAGTCAATCGCTTCACCAAGCACGAGCATGATCATATCGTCACCACCGTGAGCCCCGTAGCCGCAGCGAACAGTGCCGTGACTGGGAGCATGGACTGCAGGTTAGACGGTCTTACGTGGATACATACTGCAGGACAAAAGCTTATTTGTTTTCATTCTACAAGAGTGTTGTCATTTTGCTGCAGAATTAAAGTGTGGGATCTGAGCCAGGAGACAGTTGTCACTTCATACAGCGGTAAGGACAAGATTGCATGAACTGAATATAGCCCAGTTAATAATCACTTTCCAAGGGAATGGTCAGGGACTTTGTACAATGCATACACGTTCTGACGTTTCCAGCACTTTCGGGATGTGGAATTACATACACTACTCACAAAAATTTGCCGATATCCGGCTTTCGGGTGAAACCTCAGGATAAACCGAAAATAGGTTATAACGTTGACAGGCGTATTTCAAGACCCTGTAAAGTGAATTCAGAGATTTGTTTCTAAATACTGTACATTATACATGTATACATATAATTGCTGAAAACCTGTGCAAAAGACAGAACTATGTAGTACTCAATATTAGGGATTTATCTTTTTTTCCACCCTTGCAGTTTTCCAAATTTGGGGGTCTGGGGGCAACTGAAACGGGGCCTAGTGAAGCACTTGGGATCTAACATGAACGCCCCTCCCCAACTATATAAAAACTTGAGCGCCTTTATTCGCATCAGCGGTTTTCCGGTGCAGTTGCAATGTGCAGTTAGGGAGCAAAAAAAAAAAAAAGTCCAACTTGAGAGTTAGCGTGTGGACCAGCGCCTCGCGCTTGTGTTCCTGGTTGAGAGCACCTCGTTGTCACCGTTGTGTGCATGTGAGAAAGGCGGAAGTATTAAAAAAAAAAAAAAAGTTCGGCTTGATAACCGATATATTCCAGCCATCAGAGACTTTAAATCGATATATTTTAGAAGCTCAAAAATGTAGTTGTGTAGGTATAAGAAAGTTGTTAGACGAAGTAACATCCATTTTTACGGGTGGTATAAGTATTTGATTGACGGTTGAGCAGGGCGTGGTTTCAGCACATTCAGCGGACATGCCAGCAGAGTCTGAGAGTACAGAGTAAATTAAATGCTTGATTTTCCACGATTTTGAAGTTTCTTTTTATATATTTGGCGATTTATTTTTTTGGATCATTCAAATTTGGCAGGGTTGTTAACGATCTTTTCTGTGGTGTATCAAATTTAGAAGACATTTACAGGAACTTTAATGAGACCTTCTCTAAACAGAGAATTTTGTATTGTATGTATACATATACTGTACATATTTAACATGCGATTGGCTGGCGACCGGTTCAGTGTGTAGCCCGCCTCCCGCCTTATGATAGCTGGGATAGGCTCCAGCAGCCCGCGACCCTAGTGAGGATAAGCGGTAAAGAAAATGGATGGATAGTAAATGGAGCAGAAATACAAGAACATTGGTTTTCTGCATGTTCTTTTTTTCTACATTTAACAACCAAACGGTTTCCTGTAGCCGCATTAGATTAAATTTCAAGCACTTTTGGTTAAGAACTGCCCCAAAATAATCATTGTCATGAAAAAGTCCATTATTTAAATACCGTATTGTTGCCTAAGCCTACCTCTTATAAAATGAATGTTCCCCGTTTCCATCCTCCAGTGCACACAAAGCCGGTCACTTGTGTTGCCTGCAGTCCTACAGACGGTTCTCTTTTCATCTCCTGTGGTCAGGTAAGATGCTGTTCATCAGTTCAGAGTCTCTGTGGTCATCATTTTGTTCTCGTCTCTGCCTAACCAATAATTCCAATCGTGTTTAAAAATGTCCATCCGAAGCATAAAGAGAGCTATTCCCTCTCTCTGTCTTCTCTCTCAGGATGGCCGTGTGCTCATGTGGGACACAAGGAAACCAAATAAACCAGCCACAAGAATAGGTGAGCAACACTCACTTGTTTGTAACATTTGATGTCATTACAAATACTGTTCCCCTGCTATACCGCGGAAATCTGTGACATTCTCTCGCATGTTGGATAGAGGAGCCACAGTCAGCGATGCACTTTTCTAACGTTTATTATTGAATGCCGGGAGAACAGTAAAACACAAAGAACACATGCGCGTGTGAGCTGCTATCAGCCATAGCTCACGCCCAGACACTCACACGCAGACTCACCATAGCTTGAGCCAATCGGCCAACCTCCCTCCAGCTCACTGACGTCACACGCCACCGCACCAGGTGGCGCGGCCTGCCTATTGAAGGCAGATGTGTAACACACAATCCGGTCTGTACAGTATTTTTCAAGCATTATATGCAATTTTTTAATATAAATATAATGCATTTAAAAACTGCCTTTTAATAAGTTTAAATGTGTTTAACGCATGTTGGAGTAACACTATTTCTAAAAAAAAAAAAAAAAAAAAATGTTCACCCTGCGGCTGGAACTTTATTGGTTGACAATGTTCTTGTATTTCCACTTCATTATAGCTGTATTTTTCCCACTAGATTTAGAGGCTTCGCCCTGCTTGCCCACCACTGTCTCCTGGCACCCTCACCACAGAAGCACCATTGCTTTTGGTATAAACCCCAGCTTTTGTTTATAGACAGACAAAATTTTGTGATCTGTTTTTCCCTCTTAAATCGCATTCCTTGTACCTCAGGTGACGAGCTTGGGAGAGTGACCATTAAAGATTTCCTAGCGACCGAGCCGGCTCGCATGGCAAGCGTCCACAACCGCAGAGTTAACGGGCTAGCCTTTTCTCCACACAGGTACACATGAATGCTTACACAGCCGCCTAAGTTTGCCTTTTTTATGTTTTTTTTTTTTTTAAATGGATTTTTATTTTGATCACAGTCCCTCTTTGCTGGCCTCCATTAGCGACGATTGCTCCCTTGCCGTTTTAAACTCTGAACTACAGGAAGTGTGAGTTTTGGCACAACCTCCTTAAGACCTATAACCTGCTCTTCTGAGATTATAATATACTGTGTTAACTATTTTTTCCTCTCATTTCCTTTTGTAGCTTTAGAGATCGACGCCACCAGGACTTTGTCAAGGGTGTGTGCTGGGTTCAGGGAGGCACGAATAACCTCACCACTGTGGGCTGGGATCACTTTGTGCTTCACCACAAGGTTGAGCCAACAGGGGGTATCCTCAGCTCACCTTAGACCTAATCACCGTTTTAACACCTCATGGGTATACTGTCTATGTGTACAGTAGAACTTTAGATGGAATCGTTTCACGTCTGTTGTTTGCATATCATCTGTTATGTTTGGAAAATAAAGGTTGTCAAATCAAAGCTTTACAGTGCCACAGACTACACTCAAGAGGGTGTCCATTATGAACAAAGAAAAAAACATTCCGGACTTCAAGGAGAGCCAGCAGGGCAAAGGCAAGGAATGCTAATGGGAAAACCGCTATTGTATTACAGTATATTTATAGAAGGAAAATGTCTGGTCAAGAGGACAGCCTACTAGTTGACATCATTGTTTAAAAAAAAAAAAAAAAAAGTATATTTATTAAACCATGAGTAATTTTCTGTATTTATGCTTTTTAGCTCATCACACACGTTAGACAGAAATAGCATGTTCATCAAATCTGTACAAGGATTTTCAATGTTAAGGCATGTGTGTGGTTCACCTAGCCTGAAGTGCTGCAGGTGTTCAGAGATAACACTGCACGTTCTTTTCAACTCTCGCCGCCACGACATTTTCTTACCTGACCAGCCATGCAATTATTAGGTGGATTTGTATCTCATCATCACAGTGATGCTTGTTCCTCAAGCAACTGTAGATAAATGGAAATTGGGAGTAATCAAGCGCACTAACACTTGGCGTACACACACAAAATTGAACGCTTCTGATCAATTTTATTTACCAGGTTGAGATCGTTGAATACATTTTGCTTTGGCGATGAGTATTTCAATCATAGAGCCTATCATATAAATATATATACACAAATATATTGCTGTATATCAACTAGCATATTTTTACAGTAAAATAATATCCATTGATTAAAATGACAATCAAAATCAAACTTCTGCAAATTGCAATCTTTGTAAAGACCCCACATTACATAGTTTACCAGTGAATGAAGATTACAGCTATATGGCATGTGCTTATATTTACTTTACACTTAAAATTTACATTCAAGATCTTAAACTGTGCCGAGAACAATAATTTATACCCATCAGTTTTACAAGATTAAACGCTTTCGGTTCAAAACGGCCTTAGTGACAAATACACAAAGCTGTACTGTCTTTTTTTTTCTTTTTTTTTTTTATTATAAAAAAAATACATATTTTTACCGTGGTCATGGGAGAATGAGCAATTCTTAAAGACCCTGTAAAGTCATTTCTATGATTTGTTTCTAATTACCTAAAATAAGTGCCCATATCACGGCGCAGATCTGTGATCTTCTCACAAGCCAACTTCACATCATCTGCTCGTGGAGGTCTGCTTACAATTCTGTATAAATATATTTTGCACCCTTCGACCTCCTGGACTGGAGCAAATCAGTTTCTTCGTACGCCATGTCAAAGACTATCAGTGCGTAACTCTCAAACCACATTCAAATAGAAATGAGAAGATCCGCTTTGATTAGACAGGATTGAAGTCAGCTGTGATCACGGCCGCAGACGTCCGTCTTTTAAATGTACCAGGGTGTGCTGGTCCACAAATTTACGAATACATGGTCTACCACTTCTCCATACAGTTACACCACACACCGCACCGTATTTACGGATGGTCACCACTTTAAAGCCTTATTTCATACACTTGGTGATATTTATATTCATTAAAATTTGGCATGCTTGTTAACAACACTTCTGTGTGGTTTGTCAAATTTATGAGACTTTTTTGGCCACTTTACAGGGTCTTTCAATCAACAATAAATAGTGATTTTACTTGGCAATGGACAGTTTTCCCATGATGCCACACACCTCCGGACACACCCGCGGCCGCCATGTTGGAGGTCATGCATTGTTGTTTCTGTGCTTATTGGGGTCTTTGAATAGATACATTTTATAGCAAACATCAAAAAATTGTTAATTCCTGTGCAGTGCTTGGCTGCAACAATACAGGTAGGAGGGAAAAAGTCTTATTTCACCATTTACCAATTTTAAATCAGGATGAGAAGACTGACCATTTTTCAAGGAAAAGCTTTCACAAATCAGCAGAGCTGATCTCTATCTGGCAAGATACCCAATCCATACATTCGAGCACTTTGTTGAAGGTAAGCTTTAACGCTTATCAAAGTTAGAAAACGCATGTTAAATACTGTATATAGAGTGCATAGACCTATCTCCAATTTCATTATTTACAATTTAGCCCAGTACTCTTAGGAAGCACAGACTTATAATATATCTTAGATTGGATATTGGTCGATTGTTGCTGCGGTATTATATTAAATGTTTATACATGTCAGAAATATAGATTCTGCTGACTCCCACCATGCTAACTGCTATCGAGCCTTGAAACAGTCTCAGTTTTATTTCCGCTTGTCTATATCATTGTGAGGTGTCTTTGCCACTGCATCCAAAGTTTCTCTGTACTTTATCAACTTTTTAACCCTCATTTTAGCACATCTAAGGAGATTGGAACATTTATAACATAGCTAATATTAATTGATTAGGGTTACAGATACAGAAAAAAATGAACAAACAAACGACTGTGAGTCGGTCTACTAGTCTTTCCCTTTCAAGCCTAGCTTATCCTACTGATCTCGACCTCCAACATGGTAGACAAACAAATACTAATATAAAATCTATAACAGCTGTAAAATCCTGCTTATGGTAAACTGGCTAGTAAAAATGAGGATAGTGTCATCATTGTCATGGTGACCCTTGAACAGCTATACTAGCTTGGAACAACATCTATGCTAATGTTACAATTTATTATTGTGCTCACTGCTACTAATTTAAAAGTGTGACTTCTGTTAGCGTTAAGCATTACACATTCGCAGTGTTTGTTTGTTTTGCTTCTCACCACATCTGGTAACAAATGCCCAGTTATTACAGCAGCATTGTGATTCCAACAGTGGCTTGAACCCAATTACCCTTCCAGTTAGTGGGCAAACCCTGCAAATACCTGTATCTTATTTGTTCTTTTCTCCACTGGTACATACAGTATTCCTTCTGTGCACTACGTATGATGTGAAATTGATTATATACATAATGGAGGAATACCAATCCTATTTAATCATGATGGTCCTTTTCTAATGAGAGTAATGGGTTGTTTGGTTCCAGGCCGAACTCGATACGTCATCCCATACTGATGGATATGGACTGACTGTGGTTCATTGCTGGAAAGGAGAACATATTGCTCATTAGGCTGGGATATCTATCTACACGTGATCACGTAAGAAGCACTGGAGGTCTTACCTGTTAATGTCTGGATATTTTTTCACCGCTTTGCCTCCCAACTCCTGCTTGTGGTGGTTCGGTGTTGGGTTGGTCACAGTAGAAATACTGTTGGCCTGCGGCATGGTCTTTGGGATGACAGGTACTTTGATGTCCTCAGAAAGTGGGACACCCCAGTCTTCAGCGTCATAGTCTGCCTCCTTTGTGGTAATAATTTTGTGGTCCATCTCCAGCATCTTTTTTTGTAGGATGCTCACAAGTGTGGCCTGGCTTGACAAAAGCGTTGTTGGCCGCTGTGTAGGGTCTATCCTAGAATTAGTCTGGAACTGTGGGTTAGTTTGGACACCGACATTAGGAGTGGGGTGTTTTGAGGGTTTAGGTTCAGGTGGACCGTGAGCAGGTGGAAGAGAGTTTATATTTGGGCGTGGTGCCATTTTTAATGGTGGGCCGGGAGGACGACTGGAGGGAGCCAACTCAATATCATCAAAATCATCGAATTCTGGAGGTGGAGGGACTAAATGCATACCTACGTATCCCTTGTCCCCTCCATATTTAACATTGGAATCTTTCCTCTCCACACGTCGGTTGCTCATATCTGTAGATGAAGCTGAAGCTGATGCCTCATTATTCATCCGTGCGATAGTTGCTAGTTTTGATTCCGAATACTGCACAGGACTGACGGACGTTGGACTTACTTGGAGTTTATCCTGATGTGAGAGAGAAGAGCTTGAGAGGGATCTTGGCAAAGTAGATAAAGGTTTGGGAATGGAATTATTCTTCGGAATGCTTCCTCTGCGCTGATCATTCTTTATGGTCCCGTTTTCATGAGATTGGAAGCCCTTATACCTCTCTCTTTCCTGAGCCGCCATAAGAAGAGAAAGTGGGGAAGCTGAAGGAGCCTCTTGACCCGCACAGCTTTCACCATTCTTTAGGTTGTGTAATTTATTATCTAATAACAGACTGAATTTCCCAGCTGGTTTTGGACCAAGTTTGCCTTTTATATCCTCAGAAGTTAATAGCGTTCTGTTCCCTGTCTGAAGCTTTCTTGGTATTTGGTATGGCACCCTGAGTGGCTTGACAGTTTCATTCTGTGCTGACACTGTCTTTGTACTAGTCCTTGTGGTCACCTCAGGCATGAGTGAGCGAGAGGGTAGAATACTTTGTATATTCTCTTTGTGATACAGAACATCTTTGGGTATGGCTTTGGCTGATTCATGTAGAGGTGTCTGAGGGAGATGTGTACTTTGTAAATGCTCTTTGTGATGCAGGGGATCTTTGCGAATTGGCTTGGTTGGTGTGTCCCTGGGGACATTCCCATTTACTGCTACCAACATTGGCACTGGCTTAACAGACCCAGTATCTTCCAGGAGTAACATCTGCTTGGGTCTTGTGTCTTGTTCCTCATAGCCACTGAGCACTGAGGCGTTGGAAACATGGTTTAGCTTCGCCACGTTTTGGGGATTGAAGGTTGACTGTGTGGGAGTCCGCACAGGAGGAGGCGGGGCAGGAATCTGTGGTGGGGAGTCGATGTTGGCCATAGATGAGAGTCTAATGGGTTTCGGAGGAGGCGTTTTTAAGGTGTTCTGCTGTCCTTTGGTAGGAGGAAGCGGTGGGGGAAAAGTTGGATGTTTGGGAAATTTAGCTGGGGACGGTTTTGAAAGGGGAGTGGAAGACGCAGAGCTACTGGAAGATGTAGATAGAGGCTTTGGTGGGGCCATTGGTGGGGGTTTTATGATGCGACGATTTTTCTCTTCCTTGGGGGGAGGCTTTGGAGCAGGTGTAGGAGGGGACTGAAGGGAAGCCATCTCTAAACTGCTTAGGTAACCCAAGAAGTCAGGTGGAGGGAGAATAAATGTCTCTGGAGGTGGGGGAGGGGCTGAGGAAGGAGGAGGAGGAACCAATATGTCTTCCTCCACTAATCCATAGGATAATTGATCTCCATAGACTATGAAAGGAAAGACGAATGATCGGCATGTTCTCATTCAATACAGAGAATTAGTACTTTAAGAATTATTATTATTAAGGATCAGCCCAGTTAATATATTTTTTGTAGCACTAAGGAGTATTAATTTACGTTTGGGATTCACTTGACTTGTCTAAGTTCTGACAATGCTTTATACTACTCTGTTGCAAAGAAATAGACTAACAAGAATGAGCATAAAAACTAATAGTGTTTCCACTTCCTTCAGATTAGTTGATTAGAAGACCGTGTCTTCTAAGACACTGTCAGATAGTTCTACAACACTGCAAACCAATGTTTTTTCTAAATTATTAGAGAAGATTTATAGTTTTGAGAAGGCCAAAAAAGTGGAAAGAAATTCACTTGTTTCCAAGAACACTCCCATTTCTGTAAACAAACTTGCCATCAGGTTGACGTAACATTCAGAGAGGCTATTAAGCAACAGACTAAAGAAACATACCTGCACTGCAGCCCTTTATAAACATAATCTGATTCTGTCTTTTATCAGTAAATCTAAGCAAAGTGGTAACAAACACTCACAGTAGGAAATATAAAATCCTGGGCTGTACTATCAAATCAGACCACATGTGTAAGGGACTTATGCAAAAGGCACTCACCTGGACCATTGACCTTTGGACCCCTGATAGTGGGGAGGACTGGGACTCTGGGTGTTGGAACAGCAAACCCTTGAAAACTCTCAGATGTCTATGTTGGGGGGGAAGCAAATATTATTGCACAAACTGTGACATAAAGCATATGCACCTGTGAGCGACTACCTGTATAAGACATTTACATCCTCTTCTAGAGTTGCTGAAAAGTATGTAAATCTTCAATTTGGGGTGAAAACAGTTATATCAGGGCTCCTTGGAAAAGGTTAACATGTCCAGAGCTTGTAAGATGACTGAAATAGTTCAACTGTCCTCGATTGTTGTTATATTAGGAAAGTAATAGATGGCAGCCCACGGTTTCGCAAGCCATTTATTTAGATTTGAAAAATTATTTGAAACAAATAGCATTCTATAGAACACAACCTTCTGGCAAGGATAAATAATCCTATCCATCCTTTGGTCCGTTTTCTATACTGCTTTTCCTCATTAGGGTTGCAGGTGTGCTGGAGCCTATCCCAGAAAGGCAGGGTACACCCTTGACTGATCAGCAGCCAATCACAGGGAACATAGATACAAACAACCATTCACACTCACACCAAAGGACAATTTAGAGTCTTCAATTAACATAACATGCATTTTTGGAATGTGGTAGGGAACTGGAGTACCTAGAGAAAACCCACGTAAGCAAGGGGAGAACATGCAAACTCCAAACAGGAAGACCGGAGCCTGGAAACCAACCCACGACCTCTGAACTATGAAGCGGATGTGCTAAACAGTCTTTTGAATTCTTAAAATTAAAAGTCACTAAATTGTACCCGTTTATAGATGCCTCGCTCCTTCATACAGATATTGTCATTGAGATTCACTAAAAGGGAAATGACCTGCTTTGTCAATTGTCAAGAAATCCTGAGTAAACACTTTGATCTGGATCCTCACCAAAATTAGGTTCTGACCTCTGCAAAGTTTAGAAGATATCAGTATAGTAGGGCTGAGTTTATTTGCCATGATTTTTTTTTGTAATCATTTTTATTGGTGCGTCCCCACTACTTACACTAGTTAACATGGCTGTGAACAGAGAGAAGCTAGTTTAAAAATGCAGTCAGTGGTTGTTCGATTTAGTGACTTTTCTTATTTCTCAAAAAAGCGACTAGCGACTTTAACTTCTCCAAAGAAACAGACAACATGAGGGGAATCATTGTCACATTTGTTTTTACGTTTGACACAAAAGAGAAGGCTGAAATGAGTTTCCTCCCCAGGGTGTCCGGGCTCTCCCTTAGAGATGGGGTGAGAAGCTCGGTCATCCGGGAGGATCTCAGAGTAGAGCGCTGCTCCTCCACATCGAGTGGACCCAGATGAGGTGGCTGGGGCATCTGATTCGGATGCTTCCTGGACGGCTCCCTGGTGAGGTGTTCCGGGCACGTCCGACCGGGAGGAAACCCTGGGGACGACCCAGGACACGCTGGAGAGACTAAGTCCTTCGGCTGGCCTGGGAACGCCTCGTGATCCCCCCGGAGGAGCTGGATGAGGTGGCTGGGGAGAGGGAAGTCTGGGTGTCCCTGCTAAACCTACTGCCCCCGCGACCCGACCTCGGATAAGCGGTAGAAAATGGATGGATGGATGGACAAAAGAGAAGGCAATCATGGAGCCAGTCACCCTGAACATTTCCAAAGGCACGGTGCCCATTTATACATTGTATAAGCAGTGACTTATCAACACTGGAAACATTTGACAAGATATGTGCTTCCAAGCCACAAATATTTTGCAGAGGTTCACCTGGCCTCATCTGTACAACTCTACATGAGAAAAGACTTTAAACTAAACTTGAGTGCAAATGGTTGTTTAATCTGTATGTGCCCTGCAATGGTTTGGCGAGCAGTCAAGGGTGTGCCCCGCCTCTCGCCCTAAGTCAGCTGGCACAAGTTCCAGCACACCTGTGACCCTAATGAAGATAAGCGCTACATTTTTCCAAGAGAGAGAACTTATTTTCATGTGATCTGTAAAATAGAATTTCTTTGGATGCTGGGGAAAAAAAACGTGTTTGTTGTCAGGAGAAATCCTGAAAGATTAAAAAAAAAAAAAAAAAAAAAAAAAGGCACAGCTTGTTTTAAAGGTAATTTTAAAATGACAAGTGAAGTAGAAAATCGATTAAAATCAGAAATCAGATTTTTGTGGGGGAAGAAATCTGAAAGAAATCTTTTCACACCATATCGCCCAGCCCTACAGTAAAGCATTTTGTGGGGTTCAGGTGGTTTTCTGTAATGTGTGGGGATCGTGGTCCAGAACCTGACGCATATAAAAAATTAAAGTATGATGAGTTGTTCCGGTCTTCCATCAATTTATATTTCTGTTTCTATGGAACATTGTGTTACAGTGAAAATTTGTAGACACCACGCATGCTTCACTCGCATGCTACGCACAGTGAATCAGAGGGGAAAGAAGCTCCACCTTCTATTGCTCACCACATTTTCTTGTGATCACTGGAAAATAACAATAGGCACGCTGTCACTTAGCAACCTGATTGTTGGTGTCTTAAGTGACAAAGATTTACTGCTGTGATTACAGCTTAGACGCCACTAATCATAAACAAAGATTCCGTTGCTAAAATACAAACTCCAGGGTGGTTTAACATGTTGTCACTTTCCCAATGGGGGCAAAAAAAAAAAAGGACGGGGGGGGGGGTGGACCAGTACACAGAAGGGTATCAGTGATGGCAAAAAGATAATTTATACTTAAGTCAAACAGAAAATGTAACTTATTGCAACATAGGAGTAGCGAGCGACAAAAGTGCACAAAAGTGTCATGGCATGACAGTTAGGAATATTCGAATGTTACATAAAACTTTGCCTGTATAATTTAATATGGAATATATTATTTCATTGTTTTCGTTGGGGAAATGTGTTCCAAAATAGAGAATGACCAGGAACCAATCAAGGAATCGCAGGGAGTGTTGTTAAGCACGGCAAGGCTTACAGTAGATATTCACTTATTTGTTCTCGCCGCTGTGCTATGACTTGCTTCTGATTCACATGCTGCTGGGTGCGTCACTTCCAACATGCCACAGACACAAACACACAACACTCCCACGCACCGGGGTGTGTAAACCAGAGTGTTTAGAACTTTTTTATGAAGCAATAGTTTTTTGAAGAGCCATATAGACTGCTCATGCCCTGACGCAAATTAACAGGTCTCTTTAAAACAATTAGACATGATTGTGATGAGGAAGTGGGTATATTATAGATTATTTATCCTTTTTTGTGTGTGCTTTAAAGAAAATACATTAAAAACAAAAACAGACTGTTAGTAGTGGCGCAAGGGATACATTTTTGGTAATTCAATTGCCAAAAGATTTACGTAAATTCAAGTACAGTACACGATAACAATGCTTTTTATGTGAGCTTCATCTGAGGGAATCCTGTGAAACCAGAAGTACAATCCAGTGATTTGATTTAATAACACAGTGATGTATTTTAAACTTTGTGCCTTGCAGGTTTACCCCTCAGCCTGTTCCAGATTGTGGATATGCTATATAATGATCATTAGTTTTTTTCAGTGACCGCGTAATTAGCAGCTGCTGCTCGACCTTTAGTACAAAGACAACAGATTGAATTCAGGCTTTAGGAATTTGCAAAGTTAGGTAATATCTAACCCTAAGAAACGGTTCTGAGTGTAGACTGTCTGTGTGTGACTGTACTGATATATTGATACCGCTGATACCAAATCTTTATGCTCTACAATCAGTTAAAATCAAAATATTTATACCGGGTAAACCACAACATGGAATACATTTGCACAGAGGCATTTACTATGACGCGGACATAAGAGGAGAGTACAGTGTCAGGTGCAGCTGCTTGGGTAAGACACGGCTGTGGCACTATCCAGGTACAGAGGAAGAAAATGTGGCGCTATAAGCAGAACTAAGAACTGTTGCTGTTAGAGTTATTCAAACTATTAAATACAGTTATGAAATAAGTAATGAGATAAATACATGCTTAAAAAATAGCTGCATGAGTTCGCCTTGGAGTAATAATATGTACAGCATATCACTGACATAATCTTACAGAGGCAAGAAAGCCTAGATTTATTGAGGAAAGGTATCCTAAAGAAGTAATCATAAACAGGATTACGCAGATTTGGCGTCATTACATTATACAGAGCAATTGTGATAAAACAGCCATGGTGAACTTAAAAAAATACATACTAGAAAAAGCTGTATACATTTTTTTATTTACATGTAGTGTTCCCTCATTTTCGCGATTAATGGGGACCAGAACCCCCCCGCGAAAGGTGAAAAACCGCGAAGTAGGATTCCCACAATTCCCTAGGAATTTTGGTGGATGTGTATGTGGGTACCAGAATGATTAAAATATGTAAACAGTATTTATACTTTACATATTTGAGACAAAGATTACAACAATACACGTATTTACTTAAATCTTTAATTATAAAACCTTAAACGGTAATTAACATTTACTTTGTCCTGATAATATTAGTGTCCAAACTCACTGTCTTTTCCCTGCAATCAGCAATCCACAATGCCAATGCAGCTTCCATTTTCACAATTATCTTATCACGTGGAGTTACCACACGTTTCGCTTCCTTATTGAAGGTTATTGAAGCAGTTTGGCGGATGTTTGCTTCCACTTTCTTTATGTACCGCACTGTTGATTCATTCACGCCATAATGGCGTGCCACAAATGCATAACTTCTGCCCTCTTTGATCAAATCTAAAAGCTTTCACTTTTTCGCATCTTCTTCTTCTTCTTCCTCTTGGGCGCCCCGGAGGAAGCCTTTGCAGGGGCATAGCACTTCGGCGGCATCGTAAGGGCTTGCTTAACTAATAAAAACAATTATTGCTTAAACAAAAAAAGTTATTGCGAACACAACAGCGTGGACGAGACTGGCGAGACACAACAAGGGAAGATGCTGGGTGAGGCTGCGATGATGCGCAGCCAATCAGCTCACGGGATAAACCCACTCGTGCTCTCATTGGTCGATGTCGCGCCGGGAACCAATCATGCGGCGTACAGTACAGGCATGTGCAAAGCCTCTGAGTCAACTCATCTCTGTGTTTGGCATGCAGGGAAACCTTCTCTGGCATGCATCAACATGAAACAACGCGTCTTTCCGCAATATGGCTGCCGATATGGCTGTATTTTTTTAATTTCATTTTATTTTTTTTATGAATATTTTGGAAAAACCCGCGAAGCACTGAAGCCGCAAAACGTGAAGCGCAAAGTGGCGAGGGAACACTGTATATCACCATTTACAACCAGTCTAATTTGCATTTACCATTAGATGAATATTTTAAAATGTAGGTATTGACAAACTTGTTCAATTATTGTGGCAATTATTTATTTAACGAAATTTTACTGGTCAGTATTATAAAACAACGAGTGTCTGACTGCTACCTCACTATACTTCTGAGTTTACAATAAATACGATCATTTTTACTGTATATGGCTTGATTTTCTTATGAAGCTATGATTTGAAACACAGACACAATTTTTTGTTTTGTTTTACCAGACATATTAGGTGTATTTATTTGCACAAATTATCAGATTGGAAAGGAAATCGATGGTATTGAACATCACTACTGTAAGTAAAGGCATCTGTGCAACTCATTATCTAACTTGCACCTGACTTATGCATTACAGAACCCAGAAAACCAAGTAATATATGTAAAGAAAACAATCAACATAGTATGCACAAGGCAGATTGAGTGACATACTCACAGTGTAATGCTTGACAGTAGGTCTGGCACGCACACTGGCAATACCCGACTCTGGAGAGGTTGGCGAGTTCAGCACCAGCTCTACATTATCTGGACAAGAAGAGCAAAGCTTCGTTAAGACTGGCAGTATTTGACATGTTCAGGTGGCAAGATTAATTTTAATAAGTTGATTATTGTGGTTGCAGTTTGCAGTTTAGGTCTGCACTGCACATCAATTCCTTCAAGATGTGATTAATCAGAAATCAATTCAACACAATACACAGCATTTTTTTAAATATCAACACTGCCAGCCATCCCAGTTAACATTGATATGACTATTTGACTCAATGACAGTGAAAGGTTTATTTAACTATTATGTTTATGTCTACTTAAAATGCCTGTACAGTTAATGAAGATATATCAATGGTATCATTTTGACCCTATAATGGATTATACTTGTATTTCTTTCTATATCTGTCTTGGGAAATCCTAAATGAGATGTCGCCTTGCATCCGAGAACAGATTGTGTTTTATGTATATTTTTTAGGGTGTAAAACATTCATCTGTTCAAAAAATGCTTTTAGGATGTGTTGTTGGCGATCACAGTACCTGCAGAGATGATGTCACGAAAAAGAGTCAAGTTAAACTAGGGTGGAGATTGGCATGCAAAAAAAATCCTGTTGCTAAACCGGGAAGGAGTAATAAAATAGTTGTGACGGGGGAAGATAAGTCAACTCGGAGTTCTGACGTTCTTCAGTTGTTTTTTTAGTTGCGCTTGTTAAACATGAAAGTGACAAGAAGTGAAGAGATGAGATGTCACACAAAAGCACTTAGCAAAAATGTTTTGTCAAACCTTTAACTTAACACTTTTCTCATGAGGCCTGGGGAAAGACGAGACACATAGCAGCCAAAGACAATGCTGTTTTAAGACATACACAAATACCAGACAGTCTCCTTCATGTCTGTAGGTGAGAAATATCATCATGCAACACCCTGAATTAACATGAGAATCACCACGATGTTACAAACAGTCCAGCTAATTGTTACTACCATCCAGATTTCAATAGACAAATGTGCTTTTTATTCATCTGTTGGCGTTACATGATGATAACTGAGGATCATCACAGAAGCTAAAAGCAACAACACAACTGACCATTCAACTCATATGAAGATGTGAGAACAGCTTCATCTATGATTATCTGTTTTCCAATAATATCAAGATGGAATGACTGATTTAGTTCCTGTTTGGAAAGCTGCAACAATACAGTAAATGATTAACAGACAATGGTTTTGTCACCGGAGCCACATTAGTGTTCTGGGGCACATTAGTGGGCGTATGGCACATTTTTTATCTTAATAGGACAAACAAGTTTTCACTCACTCAAAGTTCAGCTTTAGGATCTCTCTCTATATCCATCTATCTATCTAAGGTGTTGCATATTTTTATTCCATACCAAGTCATATAATAATAATTATTATTATTTTTTTTTTAACGCATTCAGCAGCATTAGGTACACGTGTCACCAAATGAGATCCAGTAGAGAGCAAATATTCTGCCATTACAAAGATAAGATTACTAATATTTTCTAAGGGACTAAATATTAGAAACACTCCTTGGTATAATGCTAAGTAGTTCTACACCCTAACAACTACAACCACATGTAATCCATCCATCCATTTGCTGTACCGCTTATCCTCACTAGGGTCGCGGGCGTGCTGGAGCCTATCCCAGCTATCTTCGGGCGAGAGGTGGGGTACACCCTGAACTGGTCGCCAGCCAATCTCAGGGCACATATAAACAAACAACCATTCGCGCACACATTCACACCTACAGGCAATTTAGAGTCTTCAATCAACCTACCACGCATGTGGGATGTGGGAGGAAACCGGAGCACCCGGAGAAAACCCATGCAGGCACGGGGAGAACATGCAAACTCCACACAAGCCCCAGCCTGTGGATTTGAACCCCGGTCCTCAGAACTGTGAGGCAGATGTGCCTCACAAAAAAGACACAAATATAGAAATGTAAAGTCAACCAAGGACATGAAGTAACATAAATCAAGGGGCATTAATGATGACGGTACACAATTTGGAGAAGTAAAATATTCGCTAGCCATTGCCTTATTTGAGAATTGTTTGAACATCCATTCAGTTCATTGGCTAGACTATATAAATCATGGTAGTCATGAAGAGACATACAAGGTGTAATTTTTTTCAGTTTTTATCATTAGTGATCTTAGCATTTTTTGTTGCTGTTACTTTGTTAGCAAAATTATGTGGACAAGTTGTTTTGATAGCATAAAAGTCAGCCAAATCCTTGGCTTGGTTATTCATCCATGATGTGTGTATTCTATATAACTGACATATATACATATATAAAAAAAAAATAATGAATTTTTAATTTTTTTTTAAATCACTTTTAATTTTGTTCATAAGACCATACACACACGCGCGTGCACACACACACACACAACTATCTGTACAGTGAATGTTTGCTCCCTGTTAAATACTGTATTGTTTAGAAGATTAAATAGGCATATTTCTTATGGAGACAAAATGTTAACGTGCATGAATGTCTTCATTGCCGAGGGGGGGTCATACACCAAGTACAAAGGTCCCACATCGTTCCGAGTAAAGACATACTTTTTTTCCTCCGATACACCTGCTGTGCTCGCAGTGTACTCACCCATTTCCCTCATTTTGATGCCGGTGTCGAAGAGGGACTGATCCTTCCGACCCAAAAAGGCCAAAGTTCCCCTCTTCATCTTTAGTAGTAGTGTCAATGTGTGTGTGCGTAGGATCACAAGTTACACATTTTGATAAAAGATGCTCCGTAATTCCGTCGTGGGACAACGACCGCACACTCAAGCGAATTGACAGAAAAAGTCGTGGAAAGGAATGGCAGTAACTCCGCCTCCCCTGCTAAAGTTACACTCCCAGCAGGTGAGGCCCCAACCTGCTCTGCTCTCTCCGCCGACATTCCAGCATTAATCTGTCTTTAATTACACGCTTCTCGGTTTTTAATTGTGCCGAACTAAGTCAGCTCCGCTGCTTAGTTGTAGGACTCAATGCTAGCAAGCGAGCCTAACATTTTAGCTTGGCAGAGCCAGACGGCGCCACTTGTTTTAAAGTAACTTTTTTTTTTTTTTTTTTTTAAAGGTCGACCACCGCGTGGAAACGATGTAGATTATGCCTCTTTGTGGCACTGCTTTGTCTTAAATTGAGGCCAAACTCCCAACCTTTCTCGACGGTAACAGGGGTACTGCGACAGCTACGAACTACAAACGCGTCACTTCATAGACATATATAGAACAGGTGTTGAGCGGGTTGGAACAATATTGCTATACGTCAACGTGTCCGCCATATTCGATGTGGAAGATCTGTCCAGACACAACACGACATATACAGCGGCTGAAATAAGTATTTAACACGTCACAATTTTTCGCACTAAATATATTTCCAAATGTGTTATAGACATGAAAATGTCACCAGATGTTGGGAACAACTCAAGTAATCCATACATACAAAGAAAATAGAATGATCACAAATTAAGTTGAGTGTAATAATGTGAAATGACACAGGGAAGAAGTATTGAACACATGAAGAATGGGAGGAGCAAAAACCCATGGAAAGCCAAGACAACCTCAAATCTGTCAATAATCAAACGGCAGTCCAGCCCCTTGTCAATGCAAATGAATATTAGCTGGCTCAGTCCTAATTGATGGCCTACAAAAAGGTCTCATTGCCAAGATGTGAGTCAAGACACATCTCATGATGGGTAAGAGCAAAGAGACCATCGCAAACTAAGCGGAACATAGCTAAGCTTCTGAATCCCATAATACAAAGTGGAATGCCAATCATACCACCATAAATTTTCCTTGATCAGGTACTTCTTGCAAGATTTCTGACAGAGGAGTAGAAAGAATAATCAGAAGCACTACTCGTCACTTTAAATTACATAAATTTCTCTGCACTATTTGCAAAATGGTCACCACACCAGAATATTGTTCTATTAGTCATTTCAAACTGCTCTAAATTGCTAGAGGACTCTGCATCATTTTGCACAATTGTCAAAAAATAATAATAAATTGTACCACCATTACCACATTACTGATAACCTTTTATTGCTCAGTGACTGTGTTTTTGTCTCAAAAGTATTCTCTGTCAATTGACTGTCTGTTGTCGTACTAGAGCAGCTCCAACTACCGAAGACAAATTCCTTGGGTGTTTTTGACATACTTGGCAAATAAAGATGGTTCTGATTCTGAAGAGTTGTCCAAGAGCCAAGGACCACCTGTGGAAAGCTTCAAAAAGACCTGGAATTAGCAAGTACTGTTGCCACAAGGAAAACAGTGAGTAATGCACTCCGCCGCCATGGCCTGTATGCACGCTTACCACTCAAGATCCCATGCTGGGAAAAAAAAAAAAACTTGCTTAAAGTTTGCTGAACAACATTTGGACAAACCAGTTAAATACTGGGAGAATATAGTCTGGTGCAATGGGAGCAAAATTGAACTCTTTGGATGCCATAATGCACACCACGTTTGGAGGAGAAATGGCACTGCACATCACCCTAAAAAAACACCATACCAACAGTGAAGTTCGGCGGTGGGAACATGATGGTGTGGGGCTGCGTTTCAGCAAATGTTACTGGTAAACTTCACATTATTGAAGGAAGGCTGAATGGGCAAATGTACCGAGACATTCTTGACAAAAATCTCCTGCCATCTACGAGGATGAAAATGAAACAAGGGTGGACATTTCAGCAGGATAATGATCCAAAACATACTGCCAAGGAAACTTAATTGGTTTCAAAGAACATAAATATAGCTGCAAGAATGGCCCAGCCAATCACCTGACTTGAATCCAATCGAAAATCTATGGAAAGAACTGAAACTCAAGGTCCATAAAAGAAGCGCATAGAACCTTCAAGATTTGAAGACTGTGTTGAGGTATGGGTCAAAATCACACCAGAGCAATGCATGCAACTCGTTTCTCCATACAGGAGGCATTTTGAAGCTGTCATTGCAAACAAAGGCTTTTGTACAAAGTATTAAATAAATACCAGTTGGCGTGGTCAATACTTTTTCCCTGATAGATTTTAGGTGTTGTCTTGGCTTTCCATGCCTTTTTGCACCTCCCTTTCTTCATGTGTTCCATGCTATTTCCCTGTGTCATTTCACATTATTACACACAACTTAATTTCTGATCGTATTTGTTCTGCTTTCTTTGTATGTATGGATGACTTGGGTTGTTCTCAACATCTGGTGAAACTTTGTCAATCGCACCTTTGGAAATATATTGAGAGAAAAACGGTGATGTGTTAAATACTTATTTCAGCCGCTGTCTGTATATACTGAGAAAACTAAAGTAACTCAAGAAAAAAATACAACATAAAAAACCGGTAGTTAAAGAATAGAAGCAAGCTGTTATTTTACAAAGTGCCATGTGACCAAATGGAGAGAGTTCTCTGCTTACCTTAAGGAACTTTGATGATGTCATAATTTCACGTCTCTGTCATCAACGTGTCACTGTCTATGTCATCTTTGCAATAGAGCTTGTCAATGTGAAATGACTTCATCTCTCTTATCACAAGCCAATAATATCATTTTGATGTAATAATTTTAACCCCATCTTAAACTACCGGTTGTATCCCGTCAACAGTCACATTCATTTAATGTCATAAAGCTGAAAGTCACTATTCTGCACACACTTTTATTTATTTTTCTTATCTTGACAAATCAACAGAACATGGTACTGAAAAAGTCAAAAGAAAGTTGTATTTTGAGTAAGTTAAGCGAACACGTTGAATTATGGCATTTTGACAACCTGAAAAGGATCCAGCCATCCATTTTCCATACCGCTTACCCTCAGTTGAGATGTTTTCCATTTTGCCTGCAAAGACACCACTTAGGAGCCACCCAAAGCATGAGAGGATAATTCAAAATCTTCAATTTTTAAATAAGGATTGAATGATGTCCTGGATCAACAGGCAACTGTTAAGCAATGACCATTTCAGCGATCTGGAAAATAAAGAGGCCATGTTGTTTGAGCAAAAAAGGCGCGTCAAGGAGGAGCTGGCTCATCTGGAGTCTAATATGAAGGAACCAGAGAAAAATGACCTAAGGGCCCAAACATTGGGTTGTCTTCAATATTCGAGTTTCATGAAGAAGGCAGCAAATGAAGACTTGGGGTTGCTTGATCTTCGACAAAAAGAAGATATTCTCAGTGAGCAGAATAAGATCTTCAATTTTAACATGGTACAGTATGACTCTCACACTGAGAAGATGGAACCAGAGAAAGCTAAGTTTGAGATGTCTATGCTTGAATGTCGTTGTATGGAGATGGAAACACAGCATGAAAACACAAGGACACAGATGGATCACATTAAAACTCAACTTGCAAAGGTAGAAGAAGAAAATAAATGCTTACGATTGCAAGTTGAAGAGAAGGTGGCACTTAGTTGGCTGAATAGTCTTGCCACTCAGGAGTGGGGTTATCTGGGATCTCAAAATGTAGATTTGGACACAAACAAGCAAGACTTGACGACACAAGTCAGAGCTCCTCCCGAGAACAATTTGGATGAGCAAAATAAGGCCCTCAAAGATCAGATTGCAGACCTAAAAACACAAGTAAAAAATCATAAGGATGTTGAGGACACACTGATTAGACAGAATGCTTTCCTTAAAAATGAGGTGGCTGAGCTTCAATCACAGAGTTTGAAGATGCAAACTGACAATGGAGACATGAGGAAACAAATTCTTGTCCTCCCAGACAAGCAGAACCAACTTGAAGATCAAATTAAGTCCCTTAGTGTTGAGCTATCTCAGCTTCAATCACATACCACAATGATGGAGAGAGAGAATGGTGACTTGACGGCACAACTTAAATTTCATCAAGAAAATGAGAAAACTCAGATTCAGTCAATAAGTTTGGAGATGAAAAGCCCAGAAGATGATGAAATGAACAATGAAATGAGGGAAGGCGAGAAAGAAGACTTGAGCGCTCAAGTTAAAGCACTTCAAGAAAACAAGAACCAACTATATGACGAAATTAAGTCCCTCACTGACAAATTAGCTCTGCTTCAGCCTCAGAGTGTGGAAACACAAAATTATGAATTAAGGGCAAAAGTTAAAGCTCTTCAAGAAAACAAGAACTGTCTCGATGATGACATTAAATCCCTGAATGATGGGTTAGCTCGAGCTCGATCTCAGAGTGCAAAGATGGAAACACAGAATTGTGAATTGAGGGGACAAGTTAAATCCCTTCAAGAAAACAAGAACCAACTACAGGATGAAGTTAAGTCCCTCAATGATCAGATGGCTTTGCTTCAGTCTCAGAGAGCAAAGATGGAGACGCAGAACAGTGACTTAAAGACACAAGTTAAAGCGCTTCAAGAAAACGAGGATGTTTTGATTAGGCAGAATGAGTCACTCAACGATGAGGTGTCTCGACTTGATAGCTGCAATGTTAGGACAGATAAACAAAATGAAAACTTGCGGACACGAGTAAAGACTCTGAAAGAAAATGAGAATACCTTAAGTGAGAAGACAGAGAAACTCATGGCTGAATTGTCCAGCTTTGAATATAAAAGGGAAAATGATCAAACTGAAATTTATCGTCTGAGAACAGAGCGGCAGACACTTAGATGTCAATTACAAGATCAAGATGAACTATTCAGAAGGATAGATGATGCTGAATCTCTCATGGAGACGGAGAGGGCAGAGAAGCAAAGGTTGAGCCACAAACTGGGTGATCTTGAGGAAGAGGGTAACTTTGTAAAAAAGCAAAATGATGTTGTTAGAGTTGAGTTAGAGAAGTATAAATCTGTCCAAGAGGAACAGAGTGAGCAGATTGCTCAGCTGAAGGCCGCATTAAAAGAGCATAAACTCCAACTTGAGGAGGCTCAATTTTTACTGTACAGTAAAGATGACGAGTTAGCAAAGCAAAACAGGAAAATTGTTTATCAAAATGAAGTCACAGAGGAGCTTAACTCTCTTGTGAGCAGTTTTAAACAACGAATACATGATCTTCAAGGCCAGGTGGAACACAGGCAGATGGATGAAATATTAACTGCAAATAACATTTGTGGAAGCCTCGCGGAGACAGCGCCTGAGGATGAGACAATTGGTGAAAACCAATTGAGATATAAGACAGAGATGAAAGATGTGAGCTTGCAAATGAAAGAGCTTCATGAAAAAAATCGCTTGATTGAGCCAAAAAGGCTCTTAAAGCATACCTTGGCTTTGTGTGACTCTCCAAGTCTGAAGATGGAAACAGAAAATGAAGAATTGAGGACACAAGTTAAAGATCTTCAAGAAAATGAAGTCAAACTGATGAAGCTGAACAGACACCTTAATGAACAGCTGGCTCATCTTGATTCTTGGGGTGCAAAGAATGGAGATTTGGGGGTACAAATTGAAGAGCTTCGAGAAAAAGATGACACGGTAACCAACGAGAACCACCTCAGTGAAAAGCGCGTTGTTCTTGAAATACAGCGTTTGAAGATGGAAACAGAAAATGAAGAACTGAGGACACATGTTACAGCTCTTCAAGAAAACGAAGTCAAACTGGCTGAGCTTGAAACTTGGAGTTTGAAGATGGAGACAGAGAATGGAGATTTAAGAGTGCAAGTTGAAGATCTTAAAGAAAATGAGAAACTTATAAAGCAAAGGACAGAGGCCCTCGTGGCTGATTTGCATCAAAGGGACAAGTATAAAACTGAGAATAACCGTCTGAGGACAGAAATTCAGACAGTCAGATCACAATTGCATGATCAAAGTGACCTAAGGAGAAGGATAGATCATGCTCAAACACAAATGGAGAAGGACTTGGCAGAGAACGAACAGTTGAGTAACAAAGTGCGGGAGCTTGAAGAAAGGAACAACTCTCTAAAAAAGCAGCATGAGATTGTTCGAGCGGAGATGGAAGCACATAAATCTGTTCGAGAGCTACAACAACAAACGATTGCACAGTTGAAGGCAGCATTAAAAGATAATAAACTCCAGGTTGAGGAGGCTAGCTCTCTTCTCGGGAGCAAAGATGATGAGTTGGAAAAGCTAAGTGAAGACACAGAGGAGATGAAGAGACTTATTATAATTTTAAAACAAAGAAATTGCCATCTTCAAGGGCTGCCAGAACGCAGTCAAACTGCAAATAAGGAGGAACCTGTTGACAAATGTCTACTAGACACATGTGCGTTGGAGCTGGACAAGGTTCACCTGAAGTCTGCAACTAGCAGACTTCACAATCACACAAATATTTGGTGTTGGCAATTTAAAGCTTTTATGATTTTTTTTTTTGCAGGACTCTTTGTGGTTGTGTTTATTCCTCTTGCTTTTGTTTTATTTATCAACATTTTCACTGATATTGACATACCAGACATATTTGTTCTAACTGACAGATGCTAGAGTTTTGTATTGCAATAGTTCCTTGTCTTTGGAAAGTACTTTTTGGGTCATATATGACTTCTTTCATAAACTTTAAGGGTCACTGTGTTTTAGGTTAAAGTGATGACATTACTTTTTAGCTTGTTTACTAACTAGTCTCTTGTAAATGTTTTTTTTTTTTTTTTCATAAACCTGACAAGAATGTCTAGACTCTTATGCAGAGCCAATTTATTTATTTTTTATCCGTCTTAAAATTGTTAGTTACCAGAATGTTTTAAATAAGCGAACTTGCTTTGTATTAAACAGTTATTTTGAAATCAACCTGTTTTTCCTCAAACATTTTTACACTTACTGATAATGACGTTGGGATGTTTTCAAGATCAAATAATTGAAGTATGACCCTTATTTATTTAGTTAGTTCCCATTCAAGTAAGCTTTGATATCATTTCATTTTTCAAAACTGGATTAGGTGTGGGGTAAAAGTAACCCTCAAAAGTTTCGATTTAATAAGCAGAACGGCACACAGCCTCTTTATACCTCGCTGCGCTTTAATGACACAATACCTCAAATTCCTTTTATCCATTGGCTGCAGCTGTATTCCTTTGTATGATATCTTCTGTTGGATCATAAAGGTGCAAAGGACCAGCCCATGCATGACTTTATTAAACTGCAGATGTGTGTTTGATTTCAAATGATAAATATAATGATCTACTCTGAGATAGGACATCTATCTTGTAATACCTATTAAGAGGATGAAGTGGTCATACAACAGCTCCAATTTTCCAAAAGAGTGAATGCAGGACATATGATGGCCTGGATAAACGCAACGATCACACAATGACTCTTATGGAACATTATGATGCTCTTGAAAAAAGAAAATCCACACTGACTGAGCGCAAAAGAATCCTCGATGGCAAGCTGGCTCATCTAGAATATCAGAATGTCAAGATGGAAACTGAGAAAAAAGACTTGAGGGCCCAACTTGAGGATAGTCAAGAAAACGAGATCACACCAACAGAGCAGAAGGATTTCCACAATGAAGAGTTGACTCGACTCAATTCTCGGACTGTCACGATGGAGACAGAAGATGCAGACCTGACAGCAGAACTCAACAATCAGAGCAAGGTAACACAAAATAAACAGAATGAGCCCTTCAACCGTAAGATGACACGGTTTAAAATTTGGAGTGTGAATATGGAGACTGACAATGAAAAGTTTAGGAAACAAGTTGAAGTCCTTGAAGAAAACAAGGCCTCATTTATGCAACGAAATGTGCTCCTCTGTGAAAAGCTGGCTCATCTTGAATCCTGGAGTGTGAAAATAGAGACACATTTGAGAATGCAAATAAAATTTCTTCAAGAAAACGAAGACACTCTGATTAAACAGAATGAGTCCCTCAATAATGAGGTGGCTGAGCTTGAAAGGTGGGGTGGAATGATAGAGAAGCAAAATGAAAACCTTCAGGCACGGGTAAAGGTTCTGAAAGAAAATGAGAATATCATGAATGAGATGATTGAGACCATAATGGCGAATTTGACCCATGTTGAAACTCAGAGGAGAAAAGATCAAGCTGATATGTACTGTATGAGGACAAAACTACAGACAGTAAGGTGTCAATTGCAAGACCAGGATGAACTATTAAGCAGGGTAGATCAGGCTGAATTTCGTCTGGAGCAGGCATGTGCAGAAAATGAACGTTTAAGCAACAAACTGCGTGAACTTCAGGACGAGTATAACTATTTGAAAAAACAGAATGACGTAATTCGAGAAGAGCTAGGAGAACATAAATCTGTCCGTGACCAACAGTCAGAACAGATTGCCCAATTCAAGGTAGCAGTAAAAGACCATCAATTTGTCAGCTACAGTAAAGATGAGTTGTTAGCAGAGAAAAAGAGGGAAATAACTTGTCAAAATGAAGTGATGGAGGAGCTAAACTCTCTTGTTATCAGTTTGAAACAAACAATACATAATCTTCAGAGCCAGCTGGACCTCAAGCAGATGGAGAAAATATTACTTGCGGAGACAGCACACGAGGAGGAGCGTGTCAGTGAAAATCAGTTGGATTTGAAGACAGAGAGGAAGGACATGAGGGCGGAAATGAAAGCACCTCTTCAAAACCATCACCCCTTGTTTGAGCAGAAAAGGCTTTTAAAGAATACCTTGACTTTGTGTGACTCCCCAAGTTTGAAAATGGAAACAGAAAATGAAGAATTGAGGACACAAATTAAGGAGCTTCAAGAAAACCAGGTCAGAATGACTGGGATGAACAGTGAGCTTAAAGAAAATCTCTCTCATCCTGAATCTAGGTGTGCAAAGATGGAGACAAAAAGTGAACATTTAAAGGCACAAATTGAGTATCGTGAAGAAAATGAGAACATCTGTGATGAGAAGACAGAGACCATCATTTCTGATTCGTGCCAATTTGAATCTCATATTGACATGGATGATAATGAAATCCCTCAACCGAAAACAGACACACACACATTTTTGTTTCACTTGCAAGATCAGGGTGATCTGAAGGAATGCATAGATAATGTGCAAACTGTCGCGGAGGCGGGAGAGCATGAAATGTTGAGGAACAGCCTGCATGACATTCATGAAAAGGATAACATTTCTAAAATGAATGAGCTAGTTAGTGTAGAACTAGGAGACCATAAATCTGTTGGAGAGCCGCAGAGCAAAAATATTACACCCCTGAAAACTGCATTCAACAAACACAAGTTTCAAATGGAAGAATCTGGAATTCTCCTCCTCTATATTAAAGATGACTTGTTATCAATGAAAACCAAAGAACTATATCATGGCGACAAATATGGAGATGACCCTCTATTTACCACTTTGGGACAATCAATTATTAACTTTCAACGCAAGTTAAAACGCATGGAAGAAATATTAACTGCAGATAACAGTTAGCAGCAACAACCTGTAGACAGCATGAAGACAAGCATTTTGCTGTGGTCATCCTGGACCACCGCTGCAAGGATTCACCAAAAGAACTTGTGAATGCTGCCAACAGTTTCCTGGAATTTGGCACCTATTAAGAATATGCTATGATTTATACATGGCTCACAAGTGTTTTGCGTTGCCGATTTGTTTGTCCTTATATTTTATATAAGACACATCTCTTTTCCAAGAAATATCTATCAAGTCTAATATTTATTGCAATCCAAATATTTGGTCTTAGTCAACAAAGGTTGAGTTTTTGTTTTTTTTCCCCAGTGGTATTCCGATCATAATCATTCTCCAAACCTTCAAGGATGGTACATGTTGATACTGAGTGACACAGGATGGTCATAGTAGTTAAAACACCCAATTGTTTTGTTTTTTTTAAATCCTTGAACTTTTAGGGATTTTTTTCTATAGCAAAGCAAGAGCTCTCTTGATTTAAAAGAATATATGGAGATAACCAATATGGTGGTTCGGTTTAAAAAAATAATCAGCACAGTTTTTAATAACACTGGCAGTGGTGTTCTTTTCCCCCCATATAGATATAATCTGTTTAGTCACAGATGACCCACTTGTCAGCCCTGTCGTGTGGCACAGTTTTTCAGTTTACCGTGTTGCTACTGTATGGGGATAACTGCAAAGAGGATCAACAATCCTCCTAAGACCAGAGTGAGCTGACCACCGGCAAGAACCCTGGTGAAAATGACGCTTGCCTTTACGTGCACACAGCAAAATAGTTTACTACACAGAGGTACTGATAATACATCTGTTTACTTTTTGAGAGATGGCTTGAGTTGGAGTATTTTATACTTCTAGAGGGTAGATTGTCGAGGCCTTTTTATATTGATATAGTTGTAAATTGCCATATTTATCAATTTACGCAGAGTGAGAATTTCAATTAAATTTATAATAAATCTGTGGAATAAATTTAGTTATATTATTATAATATTATCCAACCCTAATTCCAATGAAGTTGGGACGTTGTACTAAACATAAATAAAAACAATACAATGATTTGCAAATCATGTTCAACCTATATTTAATTGATAACACTACAAAGACAAGATATTTAATGTTCAAATTGATAAACATTATTGTTTTTAGCAAATAATCATTAACTTGGAATTTTATGGCTGCAACACAATTCCAAAAAAGCTGGGACAGAGTCATGTTTAGCACTGTTACACATCGCCTTTTCTTTTAACAACATTCAATAAACGTTTGGGAACTGAGGACACTAATTGTTGAAGCTTTGTCGGCGGAATTCTTTCCCATTCTCGCTTGATGTACAGCTTCAGCTGTTCAACAGTCCGGGGTCTCCGTTGTCGTATTTTACGCTTCATAATGCGCCACACATTTTCAATGGGAGACAGGTCTGGACCGCAGGCAGGCCAGTCTAGTACCCGCACTCTTTTACAACGAAGCCACGCTGTTGGAACACGTGTAGAATGTGGTTTGGCATTGTCTTGCTGAAATAAGCAGGGGCAAGCAATCATGGCACCCACCTGTTCCCAATTAGCCTGTTCACCTGTGGGACGTTCCAAACAGGTGTTTGATGAGCATTCCTCAACTTTCTCAGTCTTCTTTGCCACCTGTCCCAGCTTTTTTGGAACGTGTTGCAGCCATAAAATTCTAAGTTAATGATTATTTGCTAAAAACTAACGTTTATCAGTTTGAACATTAAATATCTTGTATTTGTAGTGTATTCAATTAAAATATAGGTTGAACATGATTTGCAAATCATTGTAATCTGTTTTTATTCATGTTTAACACAATGTCCCAACTTCATTGGAATTGGGGTTGTATTATAATAGAAGATTTGGAATATTTATACTTGCAGTGTAACATTGGCCAACAGTTTTTCATCACACCTTAAACATGGAAACAACCAAGACTGGTTCATCCAGTTTTTCAGTAGGAACTCATTATGCCACCTGAAATGTGAAGAAAGATATTTTGACATTACTGTATTTGTTTCTCACGCACTGTGTATTGTACTGTGTTGATCTCTGTCCAGTGCATCAGATTCCAAATGAGTTCCTCAAGGTGCAATCCATACAGTCTGTATGCTACTATTGTGTTAAGGGAACAAAAGCAATACTTTTGATGGCACCAGCCCAGCAATGATGATCTGCGTCAAACCTCAGCAAAATCAAGTTTTAGAGGGGGGACGTACATAACATTTAAGACTAAAATGTTTTTGGTTGTTTATAGGGACAAGGAACATACATAAATGCATCACTAAATGAGTTGTTCTCTCTACCCTTATGAACGCTTTAAAAAGTCTCATGGGCAAGCAAAGTAGATTGTCGATTCAGATGCTCTTGAGGATGAATGGCTAACCCACAAATACATCATGATTTTTGCTTGGATGCAGTTTGTTTCGATAAGAGTGCATTTTAGTCAGTCTTTTTACGGATTTTAACAAGGACATGGGAAACACCGACCGACTCAACTGTGGAGGATCTACAAACTTGAGAGTCATCAGATTCATGACCGAGTGCCCATCTGGACATCTTTCGTTCTATTGAGTTTTTGGCCTGAGGAACCTGTTTGAGACGTCAAATGCCTATGTCAAGGCTATGTTCACGACATTTGATTTGAATAATGTAAGAGAATGTATTAATTATGCCTAAATATTCTATATGTATGCTATTGTCACTGTCGTCATCGTAAGTGAAGTTTTAAACAAGTATTTTATTGTTGGTAACATTCATATTAGACTTCTACTCATACTTGCGTGAGATCTGTATACACATGTTCATTAGTCTGCATGCAGGTGTCCCTAATGCACTGTTTCACATGACTTATGGCTGTAATTTTTCAGAGAGCTCAGTGAACATAAGGTATGAATTCACTTGCAAGTTGTATTTGCAAGCTTAGGAATTGGGAATGACATCCTCTCAATTGACAAATGTATTTATATTTGTTTGATGTACAGTGCCACCAGAAAGTATTCGCACCCATCCATGTTTTCCACATTTTGCTATGTTAGATTTATTCTAAAGCTTATTTGCGTCTTTTAAAAAAAAATCTACATAAAATATTCCATAATGACAAAGCAAAAAGTAATTTTCAGACATTTGTGTACATTTATTTAAAAAATTAAACATTCAGTTATAATAGGTCCATAATTATTCACAACCTTTGCTATGAGACTTAAACTCAAGGCGCATCTGATTTCCACTCATCATCCTTGAGATGCTTCTACAACTTTGAGTCCACCTGTGGTAAATTCAGTTGAACATAATTTGGAATGGCACACGCCTGTCTTAAAGGTCTTATAGTTGCAAGCGCATATCGGAGCAGAAACTCTGCAATGACGTCTTAAGGAATTGTCCGCAGACCTCCGAGACCAGATTGCGTAAAGGCACAAACCTTGGGAAGGATACAAAAGAATTTCAGCAGCATTGAAGGTCCCGAGAAGCAATGTGGTCTCGATTATTCGGAAATGGAAGAAGTTTGGAACCACCAGGACGCTTCCTAGATCGGGAAAGAAGGGGCTTGGTGTGTGTGGTGAACAAGAACCCTGTGGGCACTAAGGCCCACATCCAGAAATGAGAACCATCCAGAAGGTCAACCATTGCTAACGCACTCCACCAATCAGGCCTTTATGGTAAGAATGGCCAGACGGAAGCCAATTCTCAGCAGCCCGCTTGGAGTTTGCCTAAAGGCACCTTAAGGATTCCCAGACATCCAGAAAAAATTCTCTCGTCTGATGAAACCAAAATAGAAATTATGGGCCTGAATTGCAAGCATATCTGGAGAATAGAGGCACTGCTCATCACCTGGCTAACTATCATCCCTACTGTGAAGCATGGAGGCAGCAGCATGCCGTGGGGCTATTCTGCAGCAGGAACTGAGCGACTAGTCCGCAGAGAGGCTAAGATGACAGCTGACAAAGAGAAATTCGAGAACTTGCTCCAGAGTGCTCTTGACATGGCAATGACCTGAACCATACGGCCAACGTAAAGGTATAGCTTCAGGAGCAGCCTGTGAATGGCCTTGAGTGGTCCAGCCAGAGCCCGGACTTAAATCCATCCAACATCTCTAGAAAGACCTAAAAACTGCTGTCCACCGATGCTGCCCATCCAACCTGACTGACCTCAAGAGGATCTGCAGAGAAGAATGGGAGAAAATACCCCAAAACAGGTGCGCCGAGCTCGTAGAGACATACCTAAGACGACGTTGAGGCCGTGATTGCTGCCAAAGTGGCTTCAACAATATATTAATGGTTACAATCAATGAATGGTTACAATTTCAATAAATTTGCACAAGTGTCTGACAATGTGTCAGTATGGGATATTTTATGTAGATTTAAAAAAAAAAAAAAAACTACTCCAATCAGCTTGAAAATGCATCTGTAACATAGCAAAATGTGGAAAAAGTGGAGGGGTGTTAATACTTTCTGGTGGCACTGTATGTCGCTGGTGTAGATCTGTTCAGAACTATTGTCAGTTGTACGTTTTAAGCATAAAATGTAATAGAATGCGTGTGTTTTAGGATGGCTTCATTGATTTCATGGAGTACGTAGCTGCGCTCAGCCTGGTTCTTCAGGGAGCTGTGCATCAGAAACTTCGCTGGTACGTCAAACTCTGATATTGAGGGGAGTGGCTGCATTGACCGTGGTGAGCTGCTTCTGATCTTCAAGGTACATGAGCCCTTAAATCATGTTAGTGCCGCACGTGTTAGTAAGTGACCGAAGAAGAATCCAAAATATTCTGAAACATGCAAGGCCAGAAAGTGTTGGAAGGATGACAAAAACCGGTTAAGGGTGTGGCTGATTTGTGCTAAGGGCTAGATGATATTTTGGTGACATCTACTGGTTAAGCAAGGTCATGGATGAAGTGGTACACTTGAACTAACATGCTTTGTTTCATTCTAGTCTATTGATGCCATCAATGGAGTTCATGATGGCATTAAAGCAGAGGACTTCACCAACACGGTATTTGTGACATGCTCTACTTTCCTATTTAGCTAAAAAAAAAAAAAAAGCCAACAGCTTTGAAATAATTGGTTTCATTACGTCTTTTTACACAGGTGAACTGTCCTATGAAGAGTTTTATGTGCGGGGTTCAAGACGACGAGATGCTGCTGAAGAGGTTCACGCAGAGAATTCAAGGAGAACTGTTGACTAACACCTACATTTTTCATGAATGACGTCAGCAAGACTATTCACTTGGATATTGTTATTTCCCACATATTTGTTGGCAATGGTGGAGTTGGCATTAACCCTGAATATTAGAACAAAAAAAAATATATATATATATATATATATATGACACCAACTCCGTAGCACTAAATACCTTCAAACGGGATCAACGAACTGCTGTGATGCACTGAGAAGAAATGAGAGGAAGCGCTTGATGATGGGAAGCCCACCTGGGGTTTTTGTTAGATGAGAAGCCCACCTGGTGTTTTTGCTAAGCCAATTTTTTTTTTATACCGAACACCTTTTTCAGGGTCTCGTTACATTGTGCAGGTATACTTAAGGTTGGGGCCGGTGAGTAAGGTTTATTCGGGTTGTTACAAGTCTTGATCTTGTTTTATATATTGTGAGATGTATAAATTGAGAAACTGCATATCCAATTATATTTACAATGCAAACGTCGCATTGGCATGTCAAACAAACACACACACATGCATGTTGTGCTGATACTACATAAACAAAAGGAAAGAGAGGAAAGAGACTTGGTTGGGGGACACACAGTTTCAGGGTGTGTCCTGTTGTTATTCAACGGCTGCTTTGGTTATTAATAGTGACGGGACCGCCTTTACTGATTATTTCTTCTGGTAGAACTGCACTGTACAGTATACAGTATGCTGATGGGGGTTACTAATAAAGTGGTTACCTTATAAAGCTAAAGGAGCAGAACTGAGCAAGCCCGAGCATTATTATCCTTGTCGAGGTGGAATTTTGAATAGCGTTAGCCAAATAGGATAATTGCCAAATTTTGTATTTACTGTAACAATATCAGTCAAAAATACCAATATGCTTGCTAAAAAAGTGTATTTTCTTCATAGTGCCAAACAAATCATGGGAATGACTCGCTGTGGCGATCCCTGACGGGGGAAAAACCCAAAGTCACTTTATTTCGGTGTAGTTTAAAGTCATCCATGGGTGTAGTTTAAAGTCATCCATGTCATGTTACTCCACACCACAAAGGTTGAATCGAGACCACTGGACTGTTGTTTTCTTGTTTTCCGAAAAACTTTTTTAAATGACTGCGGCAATTATGAAATTAAGAAAACGGTGTAGAACTTGTGCTGTATTTCATTAGATTGTGCAGCTGAGTTGAATGTTATTCTTTAGATTCTTTAGATAACATCTGTGGTCATGAAGTCCTTTGAACGTCTTGTGCTGGACCACCTCAAGAGTGTCACAGGTCCCCTGCTGGACCCCCTGCAGTTTGCCTACCAAGCGAACAGATCTGCGGATGATGCAGTCAACATGGGACTGCACTTCATCCTAGAACACCTCGACAGTGCAGGGACCTACGCGAGGATCCTGTTCGTGGACTTCAGCTCAGCGTTCAACACCATCATCCCTGAACTCCTTTCATCCAAGCTTCTCCAGCTCAGCGTCTCACCTGCCATCTGCCAGTGGATTTACAGCTTTCTGACGGGCAGGACACAGCAGGTCAGGCTGGGGGAGGCCACCTCATCCACACGCAGCATCAGCACTGGGGCGCCCCAAGGTTGTGTCCTCTCTCCGCTGCTCTTCTCTCTCTACACGAACGACTGCACCTCAGCGAACCCGACTGTCAAACTCCTGAAGTTTGCAGATGACACCACTGTCATCGGCCTCATCAAGGACGGTGACGAGTCTGCATATCGACAGGAAGCGGAGCGGCTGGAGCTGTGGTGCGGCCGACACAACCTGGAGCTGAACACGCTCAAGACTGTAGAGATGATCGTGGACTTCAGGAGGCATCCTTCGCCACAGCTGCCCCTCACGCTGTCCAGCTGCCTTGTGTCAACCGTCGAGACCTTCAAGTTCCTGGGAATTACAATCTCCCAGGACCTGAAGTGGGCGACCAACATCAACTCCGTCCTCAAAAAGGCCCAGCAGAGGATGTACTTCCTGCGGCTTCTGAGAAAGCATGGCCTGCCACCGGAGCTGCTGAGACAGTTCTACACAGCGGTCATCGAATCAGTCCTGTGTTCTTCCATCACAGTCTGGTTTGGTGCTGCTACAAAAAAGGACAAACTCCGACTGCAACGGACAATCAAAACTGCTGAAAGGATTGTCGGTACCCCCCCTACCCACCCTTGAGGACTTGCACGCTGCCAGAACTAAGACAAGGGCGTACAAAATCCTCTCGGACCCTCCCCACCCTGGTCACCAGCTCTTCCAGCTCCTTCCCTCAGGTAGGCGCTACCGATCAATGCAAACTAGAACTAGTAGACATTCCAACAGCTTCTTCCCTCTTGCAATCAACTTCTTGAACAGCTAACTTACAATTCCATTACAACAAGCTGGCAATTTTTTGACTTGAGTTCGTTGTCACATTTCTGTATTATGTATTACTCGTGCACTCACTGTAGTTGTCTCGCCGTGCTGCACTATTTGCATATAGTGGCCACTCATGCCAGAGTAGCATCTGCTCCATTTGCACACTGATTGAGGAGTATCTGTAACATTTGCACAACCATTGTCCCAGATTATCGCCGTACTCGTCACTTTAAACCGCATACACTCCTTGAAGTCTCAGTGCCCTTTGCACAATGGTCATTGCACCGGACTATTGCGATATTAGCCATTCGAACTGAGGACTCTGCATCTTTTTGCACAATTGTTGTTTGTTGTTGTTTTTGGTCAATGTCTTTATGTCTCCAAAGTGTTCTGTAAATTGACTGTCTGTTGTACTAGAGCGGCTCCAACTACCGGAGACAAATTCCTTGTGTGTTTTGGACATACTTGGCAAATAAAGATGATTCTGATTCTGATTCTGATGTATATTATTATTATTATGCATGCATCAGGCATGCTCAGTTAGCGCCGTACTTGCTACGTATGCTTCTGTACCGTACCAAAGTTCCCACACGATATTAGGTAAGGGACAGGAAGTGTAAGTGCTTCACGCTCAGGCCACACGGCTATTCTGTAAACAAACACACCGCAGTCCAGCCTCTAGCACAAACATCCTGTCGTGCAATATGCTTTTGGTCCTACGTCAAACTCATTTCAATATCAGTGCAGATCAAAAGAAAATTAGCACCGCGGAAATGCACAAAAATGTTTTAATCATTTCCCTGTTGACAATTTTATTTTGGGGGCATAAATTACACCTATTCGCCCCAGGCACCACTGGCTTTGCATGTCACTGTCTGAAAGGCACTTTGAACATGTAAAAGCATATGTAGTTATGTTTAAATCATACATACTGCATGTGGTACCCGTCCACCTAATACCACTACCATCACTTTCAAAACTATACAAAAAAGCAATATATATCAGCATGCAACTGCGCCACCCACATCATCTGGAGCAGTTTAAAATCAGTATTTATCTAACGACATGACAAAAGCATAAAAATATTTAAAAAGAAGCGCATCATTATATTCACTAGAAATGCTGATAATTACAAGTATTTATTTATGCAGATTGCACGGTTTGCGAGACGGACTTGGTTTGCTCTGACCAACCAATCAGAAGACAAAGACTCCGATATTATTGTGGGCTGGCCCACGGAGGTGAATTTGAAATCTGATTGGTTAAAACAGTGATTCTCAAAAGGGTGAGTCTCAAAAGGGTGATAACTTTTTAATGCAAAACATTTGCATATAATCGTTAAGAACTGTTTGTTTTTAGACTTTTGCTCGGGTACAATTTTTTATTCATCTTTAATGTGCAATACATTTGAATCAATCATTCAAAAGTGTTTTCCCCCCTATAATCCTTTGTAAACTGTAAACTAAAAAATTCTTAACAACCACATACATGTAGCTACTGGAAGCAGTGCAGCCAAAAGAAATACGATGCAATTAATAGACTTTCGGGAACAAATAGCTACAATTTCATGGATCAAATATCAGAATTTAGGTTGTAATTGTAGCTCAGTGCTGTCAATAGTAAAGCGCCCACTATATTGAAGCAATGTAACACAAATCTTACTACAGTACTGCATTGTAACAGTATGGAGGGGAGGAGGGGCACGGGGGCTTCCAGGCACAATGTTATGTGTGCACTGAACCCCCCCTTAGAACCGCCACTCATACATACTGTTATGTTTTCAAAGGCTATTTTTTGATCATTACATTTTCTTGATTTTTCTCGACTTCTGCAAAAGAGGGGCACGGGTTGGCAAAGAAAGAAAACCGGGTGAGTGCAGGTGAAAGATTTGGCGGATGGTGACATGGTGGAAAAGGTGTGTCATCGGCGTGACGTCACCGGCGTACCTGAGTATCGGCTGAGGGAAGGAGGAGGAAAAAAACAAAACAGGCCCGAGGAGTCCACGGTGCGCGTGTTGTTATCGTCACATTTGAGCTTCGCGCGTGCTTAATCGACTCGACTCGCTGGTGACAATTGCACTGTTTGGGTTTATTTGGACTAGCGAAGGAAAGAAAGGCTTTGGGGAGGAGGTGGGGGGTGGTAAATCCGACCATTTTAGGCCAGAGGCCGACGTGGAAAAGCAACAGTAACTTCCTGGTTCGCGCAGGTACGTGACTTTAATTTTCACTCGAACGGAACTTATCGTTCGCATTTAACTCGGTGTCAGTATACTGTGCGAAACATCACTTCACCTGACACAAGCGGATTTAATTGGAACAATTCCACCCGCGCCACCGTCACCTTCGCAGCGTTTCCGCCAGTCGCCATGTCGGTGGCGCCGCGACGTGTCCGCCTGAAGCCGTGGTTGGTAGCCCAGGTGGACAGCGGGAGGTACCCCGGCCTGGAGTGGATAGACCGCGACGCCATGCGCTTCAGGATCCCCTGGAAGCACGCCACTCGACACACACCTCAACACGAGGACGAGGACACCATATTCAAGGTAAGAGGCTGAAAAGCGACGCAAATGTTCTGCCTCAGTGATGGTGACTGATCGACCAACGAGACCAGTTGGAGACCCCCCCCACACACACCCAAAAAAAGTTTTAAAAAAATAATAATTGTACAAGATGTAAAATTTTTCATTTTAACGTTAAAATGATAGTTCATTCTCATTTTAAAATTATTTCATTTTAATCTTTCATTTCCTTGACAGATGTTTTTTTGGAAATGTTGATTTTTGTCACTAAACATGTCAACATACTGTGTAATATTTTATTGAACAATTTTTTTTTTTTTTTTTAAAAACATTTAAATGTACCATTTTTAGAAACGTCCATCCATGCTCTGCTTATCAGTTTATCCTCGCGAGGGTCGCAGGTGTGCTGTTGCCGATCCCTAACTTTGGGCGAGATGCGAGGTGCACCCTCAACCGGTCACCGGCCAATCGCAGGGCACAGATAGAAAAATAACCATTCACACTCGCAGACAATTTAGTCTTCAATTGACGTGCCATACCACTTAGCAAGATGTCTTTAGCTTCTCATTATGTCTTTCCGGCTTCCATTTGGACCAGTTTGAAATTAAGTAGTAATCTACATGGTCTTGGTAGCTTGTAACATGAATCAACCCTTTAAGTTTGTCAAGACGTGCACATTGATTTGACAGCTATTGATTTGTACTCACTGCACTGGTATAAAATTATCGTTGCCTGTTTTTACTGTATAAAATACTGTTTTATAAGGGTGCATCATTCTACAACTTCCTTTACCTTTTGAACATTCCTTGCATCACACAAAATATGTTTGTGTGACTCATGGGATATCAAGATTTCCATACATTGACATGTTCCTCCAGGCCTGGGCTGTGGAGACTGGGAAATTCCAGGAGGGGTCTGACGAACCCGATCCCGCCAAGTGGAAAGCTCAGCTCCGATGTGCCCTGAACAAAAGCCGCGAATTCCACCTCGTCTATGACGGAACCAAAGAGGTCCCGATGAATCCCTTAAAGATATATGATGTCTGTGACATCCTGCAACCCCTAAGCAACCCAGGTAAATGCATGATGATGCTTCTACTTGTAAATTTGAGTATTTGTGAGTTTTGGGTCACTGAAAACTATGGATGGGAACTGATACGGGGAAGCGGTTCTCAAAAAGAACTGACTTTTTGGACCACTCCAGCCATGGCAAAGATGAACTAAATTGCAATTATAAGAATAACTTTATGTATTTAATTGATAGTAGTTCATTTTATAATTATAAGCATCATAATCCTCGATCACTCGTTAGATTTACCTAATTTCTTTTCCTATGCTTAGTAATACTTTTACTAGATAAATGGTAGGCATCCTTGAATGCACTTACTTGCATTCTTTGAAAAGGGGTTGGTTGTACTACCACATAAATGAACCGCCCCTCCAATCGCTTGGGGTACGTTGCAGACCACCTCCGCAATAGGTGGAATCCGCGATATAGAAATACCCAATTTAAGTACACTCGAGGCATGTTTTTTTACAGCCTTTCCAGGTTTCATTTTTTTAAAAAGTTATTTAAACACTCCTAAAACAATACAAATACATTTAAACATAATATATTGAGCGTGGGTAATGGATAACACAAAAATATTGTTCAGTGTTTAATATAAAATAGAATAACAACTGTAATAACACCCAAAAAATCTGCAATATAGTGGGACCGCAAAGCGTGATCCGCAATATTGCGGAGGAGGACGGGGGGCTCATTGTATTTTGAATGGTATTTATATTGTCACTTTGTGGTTTATTTTTAATAATGTTGTGTTCATTTAATTGTGTGGTCTATATATATATATATATATATATATATATATATATATATATATATGTGTGTGTGTGTATTTTATGAATGAATGGAGAGAAGATCACAGAAAATTGACATTAATTTCATGTAATCTTAAGGAACAATATATCATGATTTATCTCGTTGTCAGGGTATAATATTACCTATATCAAGGTATAAAGTTTTGTCCATATCGCGCACGGTTCTCGTCCCGATATTGGTAGTTGGTAGTATCGTTTCGAGCTACTGTATGTTATGCATAAAACAGTAGAAAAAATGGTATTTTGATGGCATGGGACCTGTAAAATGACATAACAGTTATGGGATAACAGCTTTATGGGGGTCTTGTGTATGTGTGTACAACTATAAATTTAAGACCACCGTTTGTTAATAAAACCGCAGGTTCTTCAGATGCTGGTTCTTGGACTCCAGGCGAGGACGACGGCGCCGAGGAAGATATTCCAAACACACCAGAATCTCTTCCTCCTTACCCATCCAATGGTGATGACCTCATGTTCCTTGTACTTTTATTCCAAACATAAACCGATAAGAAAAGAGAGACATTCGACTTGGTTTGAGTTTGATGCTCACTGCAGCCTCATTTTCCCCAACCAGGCACGAGTCCCTCTCCTCTCATCCTGTGGTCTCCTATGGGCTCCGAGTCCTCCATGCCACCGCCTACAAGTTGCCCCCAATCTAATGAAGTGTGGCCCAAAGAGGAACCCATTAAGATTTGGCCAAAACAGGAGCCTGCAGATGTGGAGATGCAACCGCCACCCCTGGCTGACATGCCCGCCGCTGCTCTGGCTGAGCCCTCTATGCAGGGGCCTACTCTTACCGACACCTTATTCGCCTCCCCGGAAATGTGGATCAGCTCCCTCCCAAGTATGTGTGCATCATTTCGACTTCTGCTAAAAATGTCCACAATTACCACATATCTGTGACGGGATCACCCACTTGTAGCAGTCCAAATGTTGGTGGACCGGCCAGGACACCGACCCATGTTCTGTTGGCACTAATTTTAGAGTTTAGAGCTGACAAAGTGTCATACATGAAAATGATCAGGGAATTTATGAAAAGCGATGTGAACAGAATTATTTACCAGTGGTCCTCAAACTGGAGTGTGGGCACGTGAGCTGTAGCTTGGCGGTTCGCAAAATCATTTGCAATAAATGATGTTGTATCGTATGAAAGGACATACCTACGTCTGGGGACTGGCGGGGCAATAAAACAAACTTAAGAAACCTCCTTACCTTAGCTCTGAGCCAATTAAAAGCTCTGTGACGTATCACACAAGTCTGACATCCCTCCTTTTAATATTTTTTTTAGATTAAAAAGGAAATGGTCCCATTTTCTTCCCGCCTACAAAAGGTGTATTTTTTGGAGAATATATTCCCCTTTTTTTTCCACAATGAAAGGCATCTTTTAAAGGTGTAATACAAGAATAAAGTTGTATTTTTGAAATTCACTTGTCAACATCAGTTTGTTTTGGAAAGATTGCATTTTTCTTACTTTATTCCCACAACATTACAACTTTTTGTCTTCCCTAAAATATGAATTTGTGATTGTAACATTGACTTCATTCCTCAAAAACAGGCAACTTTCTAACTTAAGTTTGGATTACGCGGGGGTCCTTGGAAAAATGTATGCCCTGTTGGGCGAGCCTGGACCCAAAAAGTTTGAGAAGCCCCGATTTAGCATGTCAATAGTTTGACTTATTTAGCTGTCTGATCATGTCTGCTTTTTACATTCCCTCAGTTTAAAGTAAAACAATAAACACAATTGACTTAGAAGGTTAGCAAAAATAATTTGCAACAATAGCTGCAGGAGGAAGCCAGCAAACAAAACAACCACTTCTTATTTTTGCTTTTAATATAAAATGTCAATGTTTGGAATGCCTCTTTAACTCAGTGACCGACCTGGAGGTGCAGTTCCTGTACCGTGGGAGGGAGATGTGTCCCACCATCACCGTCAGCAACCCGCAGGGCTGCAGGCTTTTCTACGGCGATCTCGGCCCTATGGTCAACCAGGAGGAGCTGTTTGGACCGGTCAGCATGGAACAGTTGCGCTTCCCGACCACGGAGAACATCAGCAACGACAAGCAGAGACACTTCACAAACCGCCTGCTGGACGTGATGGACCGAGGTCTGATCTTGGAGGTGAGCGGCCACGATATCTACGCCGTCCGTCTGTGCCAATGCAAGGTGTACTGGTCCGGCCCCTGTGCGCCAAACGCCGCGGCGCCAAATC
The DNA here is from genome assembly GCF_024500385.1 of Phyllopteryx taeniolatus. Taxonomy (NCBI): domain Eukaryota; kingdom Metazoa; phylum Chordata; class Actinopteri; order Syngnathiformes; family Syngnathidae; genus Phyllopteryx; species Phyllopteryx taeniolatus. The sequence goes on from NC_084510.1 coordinate 19,202,378, forward strand.
CTATCGAGCGGCAGACGAAGGTCAAGCTGTTTTGCTTGGAGTCGTTTCTCAGTGGTAAGTTTCCTTTGCTGCTATTCCATTTGATCCGTCCGCAATCTGAAATGTAAAAATGCTGTTTGACGTGGGGCATAATTTGTCATTTCAATGTTTTGCGCGCTGCGTAGGTGTGATCGCCCACCAGCGCGGCCAAACCCCGAATCCTCCGCAGTTTGAAATTACCCTATGTTTTGGAGAGGAGTGGCCTGATGGCAGGCCAACTGAGAGGAAGCTTATCATGGTTCAGGTGAGAATTGAACCCTTCTGAAATGCTTCTGGCACAAATATCAAGCAAGTATCAGACATTATGGCAAGGATATCTGCAATTTTCATTTTGACGCGGCAAAACTGAACGATAGACATCGGCAACACATATCCAGTCTAGCTGTTAAATGTTAAGAAGGCGTGCCAAAAGTCATTGCCACGCTATCACAATGTTGCAAGTGTGATGTACAACATTCCTCCAAATATTTGCATCGTCACCCATTCGCAGATTTTTTGGGGGGGAACCTATCCTTCGTTATTTGCTGAAAAACTCAACTATTTGCAGTTTTTGTGCTCAGGCCAAAGCCCTGTCTTATAGAAAAGTAATGCTTTGCCAACATCTTTTGGCATGTAGGCAGTTCTAAACCTTTTTCGGGGGTGTCAATTATTTGCAAGTTTTAGCTAGTCACGGCAGGGCTTGATCTGTATTATTACCATCTTGGAAATATTAGGATTCCTCTGAGGAATGAAACACCTTTTTGGCTGCCTCAATGCCTGAAACCTCATCTTTTCCTAACCTTTACAGATGAATTGAATTTGAGCTTCTCTAAACCTTTGACTGAACGTCCAACTGTTGAATGTTTCAGTACTTTTTGAAAAACTTGAGTGGGGTTTTGAGCCATGAATGGACCAATTTTGTACATTTCCTGGTGAATTAAAATTGGTTATTTAGACAGTCCTCCTCATCATCACATTTTGAGACCAAGACGACGCCCAACAGTTGTTTAGCAGAACCTCGCCAACAGGATGTTCTCAGAGGGCAGTGGCGAATGAATTAAGTGTCACAGTGTCATCAGCAGGTTGCAACAGAAAAACAGAGAGTGGAAGACTCACAGAAAGGCACGGAAGTGGAGTTACTATATTGAGCAATTCATGGAAACGCCTGTTGTGAATTTTGCCCTTCAGCTCCTTGTTGGAGAACAGCAAGTTGTGCAGAAAGTACTGAAAAGTTCAAAAGTTGGACATGTTTTCAAACGTATAGAGGAGGTCAAATCAAGTTCACCTGTTTACGTTACCGAGCATTTTAGGTTCATCCAGAAATTCCACCCAAAAGCTGCAGATCGCAGACTTTTTGTAAGTAGCGTATACATTTTTTTACGTCATTAATATTTCTGCCTCTGTCCAAAAGTGAGGATAAGTGGTTCAGTAAATGGATAGATGTAGGCTGCGTAATATTAGCTACTCCCCCCCCCCCCCCCCCCCCACAAAGTACACTTCTGGTGCAGTTTGTGAATTTGTGCTTGAACAAACAATATTTGAACTTATAATTTGCTTCGCTTCAAGTTTTCTTAATTTTTTTTCCAAATGCCTTTAGTTATTCATCTTTTAATCCACAGGTGTCAAACTCAAGGCCCGGGGGCCAGATCCGGCCCTCTGCATCATTTTTTTGTGGCCCACTTAAGCAAATAGTGTATCTTTCTTGCGAAATTGATTTGTTTTCTTTTCATTTTGGCAGAATTGCATTAAAATTGGTTTTTCGCAACTTTTTACAGCTATTAAATTTTTTTTCCCCACCAAATCCCTTCTTTACGTAAATTGAATTATACTTGTATTATGTTATATATATTAGTTTGTCACTATTTTCAATTACTTTGATTTTAAATTCAATCACGTTAAAAATATGCTCAAAGGGAAACCAGAACCAGCTACAAAATGAGTTTGACAGCTGTGTTTTAAGTAGACAAATCATCATCTCGTTGCAGATCATCCCAGTGGTGGCCCGCATGATCACCGAGATGTTTTCCGGAGACAACACGCGATCCTTCGACAGCGGCAGCGTGCGCCTCCAGATCTCCATCCCTGATATCAAAGACAACATAGTGACCCATCTGAAGCAGCTCTACTGCTTGCTGCACACCAACCAAGGCCAGGAAGGCTGGGTTTTGCCTCCCGGCTCAGGCTTGAATCTCGTCCACACTTTGCAAGGCCAGTGAGCGCCTGCCGAGCAACAACAGACGGAAGTCCAATATAGATTTGTATCATACGTCCTGCTAGCAAAAAACGTACTTGTTAAGTCCTATTTAAAAGTATCCTGTAGTTATGTTTCGATCTCTCTATAGTGTGTCTTTTTTTTCTTTTCATGCTCTGCATCGCTGTACACTTTGTGTGCAGGAGCGCTACATGGATGGGCCAAAGTCCTGCTTGCTGCAAAGGGTAGTTTAGCATAGTTAATGACTTACAGACATTGCCTTGTTGATCCTAAAATGTCAGCGATTAGCCACATTCCCTGTTTGAAATGCACACATTTTAAACCAGTGCTTCAAGCGTGTGGTGTAACCCTTATAGAGAATTTTCTATTGTACAGCTCCCCAAAAACCTTTCCCTCAACCATGCTTAAAAGTCACAAGTTAAACAAATGTAAAGATAGAGATGTGTTAATCATGTTAGTTTGCTTTTGTCATCTACTGTATATTTAGCACGAGTGTATATGCACATTTTTAATCCACTAACTGTATGCACATAATTCTTTAAATATGCATTGTTCAGCTTTATGGATTTGTTAGGAGGTGGATGCTACTCCCCTTGGGGTCTTCGATGGCACCTTTTACTCTGATTTTATGTCCAATAAAATGTCCCACTAGCATTAATTTCATGGATTACTTTCACTTCGCCACACTCTAACTGTGTGAAAGGTGACTGATAACAGCTGCAGGTTCTTGTTGCCAGAATCTGTAAATGTGGTGTTGCTACACTGTTGCTCTCTAGTGGTTGAACAATGTCATCACAAGTCATTTGCATTTGTTTTTGTGCTCCTTAAGATGCCGCCAAAGCCCTGTTTAATAGGCATTGGTGTCAAGAAAGTAAGTGAGCAGCTCAACTCAGGAAGGAGCAAAATCATGTATAGGTTGTTTATCTTTGTGCATTGTAATGAGTTTGAAGCGATAGTAAACTGTTTTGATATGTTATGTATACGAAGTATAAGATCAGGCCAAATTTGAGCATTTTTCCTCCCATCTGATCAAAGTCCTGATTACCGGCTGTCTCTCAAAGATACAGCGCTATTATTCTGCAGTGTGAGGTACGTTCAGTTATTTTGCCTTCCCGATCCGCTCTGAAAACGGTCACGGCCGACAATCGTAAATGTTAAACCGGTTCAATATTACCGATTGCAAATCTGTGTCGTCAATACAAAGTTTGGCTGATCCAAAAACTCCGTGATTGTGATGTGAAACAAAACGATAGCGGTAATGATTAGGAAGCGCACTCCATCTTGCACCGTTGCATCTGACACAAAGTAGGTGTTGACAATTGTAATGTACATAAACAGAAAAGCTAAATGCTGGCCTAGCTTCTATTTCTACTTCTACTACTATTTGTATTTTCACAGCCTGTGGCCTCTTGCTGCCTCTCGATGTCAATCTCGGTACTAAGACACATCTGATTTGGGCTTTGGGGGATGAGACTCCAGATTGTTGTGAAAATGTGTGTGCTGTTGGTCATCTCAAGTACACCACACTTAACTGTAAGTGCGCACGCTGGTCATTTGTGGGTTTGATCAGGTGATAAAAGTCGGTATGTGCTTCAGTGAACTGGTAAAGGATTGAGCAAAAACTACAAACGCAAAATGTGTTGAAATTTGTGGAAGGGTGACATGACATAAGAAGAGAGACTGCAAATGGTCGACTCTTATCACAAACGATCCGCCAAACAAATCCAGTGATTCAGAAGTCATTTTCCCTAAAAAAAAGAAATGTTAAAATCACGTACTGTATTTGTTGTATGATTGTATTGTAGTAAAGTTGAAGTTTTGCAGACAGTGTAAAGTCCTGAAAAGCGACACAATACTTCTACTCCATCTGAAAAAAATGACTTTGTTGCTGTATTCATATTACAATACGTTGTCGTTGACAGTGGCAGGTTAAAGGTTGCAATCAACAAAGAGTTAAAGCAACTTTCATCAAACCCCAACTATAATATAAGATTCTTGTTCTGGCTCCATATCTCTTGTATTGGATGTCATTGTACTGTAAGTGTTTGTTTTCTTAACATTTTATTAATGATCACCAATGTATGCATGAACAGCATCATATGTGTATTACATCACGATGCAAAATCTTCAATTAATATTTAACAGAGTGATTCCTCTCGTGGTGACACGATAATAAATGGGCTGGTTTTGTGGAGGCAGTCCGCCAGTTTGTGCCCTCTCAAATCTCGTCTGCATTACACTTTTTATTTCACCAAGGCAGCGGTGAAATTTCAATATGTAATCCACGCTCCAGGAAAATAATGTTTCATGTGTGTTTTAGTTTACCTTCAAGTGTATTTGACATGCGGGCGGTTATTATTTGCAGTGTGTTTTGTCATTTTGAGAAGTTTCAGTTCGACACACAGAATCCTAATCAATCACATAGACCTGTCAAATTGCTAGCGCACAAACCTTTATCACCACGGCAACGTTTAACCATTTGCAGTGCCACAATATGTTTTTCATATCTGGTGACCTTTGCTCGGGTGGGATGCAGCCTACTCCTTGCACACATTTACTTTGTCATCATGGACACGGGACTTTGTCCTCTGTCTTTATGAGCCAGTCTCAAGTGTTCGCTCGCACTACGACTTGAATGTTTGCTGAATTTTAAATATTACTTAAAGGACCAGTGAAATTACATTAAACACAAACGGTAAGAACTCTGCAAATTATCTAAACTTTTTTTTGTTGTAGCATATACTGTAAAGAAATCCAATGTGCATCTTTTAACAACCGTAAGATAATTCTAAAAAGACTTCCTTAGTTATGTTATTAACGTCCAGTCTTCTACCGAGCTTCATTGAAGCGGATAAAGGTACAGTAATGTGATCCAACTTTTTTTTTTTTTTTTTTTCAACGGAATGCCAATTTTACGAAGGTCTCCCAATGTGTTGTGTAAGAAACACAGACTTGTATGCTTATTATCCATCCATCCATGCCAACTGTACACATTCATCTTTGAAACACCAAAATGCTATCTTTTGATAAAGATGTCAAATTGTAGCTATTTACTTGAACTCTTCCATAGAAAAGGAATAGATTTAGTGGTTGATTGTAATGTTTGATTCATTTGTGATTTAACCCAGTGAGCCAGCTCAAGTTTGGTTGTGAAAGGTGGATTCAGTTTGAAGTTCCTTATTCCTTCCTGCTCAATGTAGTAGAACGACAAGAGCTGACTGAAATCCGCATTAACGCACTTCGTGATGCTGAATGCTCCCTGAAAATAATGCAAGTAATAAAAGTGTTGACCACTGTATATTGAACCTTTACTTTGATATCCTTCTTTTCCACATTCTCTCTTTTTTTGATCTGTTGCAAATAACTCAACATTATTCTTAAGACCATTCGAATTAAGTTTGTCGGTTGACAAATTAAGCTTGGATTTTTAATCTGTTATGTTAAGGCTGTTTTAGAGTAAGGTGGAAAAACTAAATGTTGTAAAGCTACCTCCAGGGATAAGCAAAGTAACCGCAGTCTTTTTCTTTTTTTTTTATGGCATAATTCATGTGACACAGCAGGTGTGTGTGAGGATGTACAGGAGTGACAGTCCACTGGGGAGTTTTGCAGGATCCATCCAGTCCAAGTATGGCGTCATTTTACTAATCATTTGTTGTACTTCATATATTTTCCAGGTATCTGTTCTTTACTTGATAATTTAACATATTTTTGTCGGTCAGTTTGCGATCCAGTGCAGTGTTGACAGTAAATATTTATTTTTACTTTTGTGCTTAAGTACATGAAAGGGGACGTTTGCAGTTTAAAAAATAATAATAATAAATTCAACTTTTGTTAAAACTGTCTACGAACTCGTAGACAATGATCTGTAAAAAGCTCGCCTCTGATTTCATTTTTAAGAAACCAGCATGCCGAAGGAAGAACAACCAACACAAAACCAGCCAGTATCTGGTGTGACCAAGCAGACATGGCAGCTGTAAAGGGGCGTGTCACACAGTAAACTACACATTGTAGAGTGGCCTGTTATTGTGGGCAGCCTAAGGCACACCTGTGCAATAAAAAAGCGTTCACACCAGATACTGACTGGTTTTCCGACACCCCCCCCCCAGACCTCACCCAGTACATTAAAATTGCACATTTCAGAATGACCTTTTACTGTGGGCACCCTAAGGCACACCTGTGCAGTAATCACGCTGTCTCATCAGCATCTTAATATGTCAAACCTGTGAGGTTGATGGATTACTTTGGCAAAGGAGAAGTGCTCAAAAACAGATTTGTGAACAATATATTGTAAGTTCAGCTTTTGAAAAATAAATGTTGATATTTTTGTTCAGTATACTTAAGCACAGAGTGTGAATACTTTAGCCAGCTCCGGCCTCAAGTAATTTGCTGCATTTGTTGTGACAGTGGATACTCGGTCACAGATGAGGTGTCGTCACAGGTGTCATGTTTGTCGCGGCCCAACGCAAAGTCAATATACTGTAAGTAAACGCACCGTCCAATTTGAGCTGACGTCAGATCGGATTGACGAAGCGCAGCGCCGTCGCGTCGTGTTTCAACAGTGCGAAGGAAGGAGTACGCCACCTCCATGAACAAGACCATCAAGTATTTCCATTACAGAGTGGAGGTAAGGTCCTATGATTCGTCATTTGTGCTGAGTCATGTTTAATTAAAACCCTTCGGACTCTGTGCTGGACATTTGTTTCCACCTCGCTCCTTATTTTTTTTGGGGGGGGGGGGGGGTGGGGGGGGGTGGGGGGTGAACTAATGCAAAAGTAATGATTTTTGTCTGATTTTGTTATTTCCAACTTCAGCTCTGTAAATACATCAATAATACACCGTTTACGTCAAATTGTACCTTTTGGCTCTATCGTGACCACTTTGGGCCAACTGAAACCCATGATGTTAGTTAAAAACTGCTGCAGTAAAAGAAGCAAAAGAAATAATCAAATCTTTAAAATTACAAACCATGTCTGTACACGGCCAAAAACTGCCACGAACAAGCTGAAAGTGTCGTCAAATCGAACAAGGCCTTGAAGGGGTTAACATTGTGTTCTTGCTTTTGTTTTTGTTCCGTGTCAGCATCTCCTCACATGCGACTTGGACGGCGAAGAGCTGCGAGGCCTCACCGACTGTGTGGAGAGGCTCAATCTGCTGGACAAGATGGGTCGAGTGTGGGGCCAGAACATGCTGCTGGAGGTCAACGGGCCCGACCTGCTGCTCACGGACATGGAGACCAAGGTCAGTCACACCCGTTCTGGCGCGAGCCGTTCATTTTCATTAGGGCTCGTCTTCATTAGGGTCACCAGCAGCTGGAGAATTCTGTCATGGGGGAGCGGATGGGGGAGGCCATGGGGGGCGGTGACCAAGAATCAGCTCAGATGATGCGCACTGATAACAATGTGCAATGATCATTCCATTTAGTTTGTGACACTTTTTTTCCATCACTTCATACATATTCATATGCTATCCTGAAATTATTTTTCTGAAAGGACCTCATCGGAATAACTGTTGTTTTTAACTCAGTGAGCCATTTTCCACCTAAAATGTCAATTAAAATGCATTTATTTTCATGTTTATCTCATTAAATTATTGGTTAATTCACTGGTTCTCAAACTTTTTACATCAAGTACCACCTGTACCATGCTGACAATATTAAAATAGTCATCAAAAATGAACCTATTAATATTCCTAAAAGGTAGATATAATATTATTTGTAAGCCTCTGTAACATTATGCACTTTGTGAACATTAAAACTGCACTTAAATATAGGAAAATACAGTAAAACACCGACTAATTAAATAATGATTCAATTGAAATGTATTGTGAATAAACGTTGTATCTTAATGTTTGCAAAATAAAACTTGTCAAACATTAAATGAGAATGTATTGTGCTTAAAAGTTAAATATAACCAAACTATACTGGATTAAAATAAATTGAAACTAATGTAACACTATTCACAGTTTGAACACTTAATTTGGTGATTCGTTCGCGTAACGCTGGAAGGAACTAGTGGTACTCGTACCACACTTTGAGAAACATGGGGTTAATGTATTCATTGTAAAAGAAAAAATGCGTTTTACATATACATTTACCAATATTTGTATGATTACAATTACGTTAATTATAAATATTAAGATAAGGACCTTTTTTTTTTTAGTAAAACAGAGTGTAAAAGTTCAAATTATCACTAGTTGTTTGTTGGAATTAACTATTTTATATATTTTCCAAGCTCATTTTTACTTTTCTTTTTGAAAACTCATACGCGTACAAAAGAAGTAAATCAATAAATTATTTAATAAATAACAATAATAATAATAATTAATAAATAAATAATATAAAATAAGGCCCATAAGAACAAATGTTTGTCAACCCTAGTGAGGTCAAGCCTTAATGAAAATGGATGTACAGTATGGCTAATAATAAGGTCAGTGACATTCATGTGGTCAACATTTGATGAGAATAATCTTCTTATTCTTATGAAATAATGTTGGACTTACTCTCAGGAGGTTCTGGAGTCCATTCATCTGTGTGACATTCTGGAGCTGAAGGCGGCATTGGACACTTCGGCGTCAAACTCGCTCCTGACGGTGACAGTCAAACCCAGCAGGAAACACACCACTAGCATCTTCCTGTTCCACTGCGAGGACGTCAGGGTGAGAAAAGCCCTTTATTACGGCGATTTGCAAAATGTGGTACGAGGGCTCTCTGTGGTGGGACGCAAAAGAATCACGGAATTAATTACAAATAAAATGTGCAACATTTAAAACATGAAATACAGTCAGACATTTTAGGATGACGCTTGGAGCTGCCCATACGGGACATTTTTTATTATTTTGTTTTACTTTTTATGTAGAGTACATTTCTTACTTTCAAGTACAGTTCAGTTGTATTTAACTTTGGAGTAAAATTCATCACATTTAATCTTTAAGAACTGTTTGTATTTAAAAATGTAAGAACAATTTGCATTATGTGCAATTCATTTTAATTAAGTCATTATTTTGGAAAAGTTGTTTTATTTTCCCATTTTTAGGCACAGTGTTATAGTTCAAACTGCATAATATTTCAATGACCATAATATTAAATACAAATTACATTTTAAGAAGAAAACCTCTGCCTCATTTTTGATCAGCACTTACTTAGAAGGCTACAATTTTTTAATGTTGGTCATGAAGGTGGTACCTGGAGAGCTACGTATATTTTTGAGGCCCTACTTGTTTTATAAAGTTTCCGAACAACTGCTTTACACACCGTGAAGTGAGCCCGGAAATGAAATCTCTTGTCTTGCTTTCAGGCTGATTACGTCCAACGGGGTCTCTCACAAGCATGTTTAAGGTAGGAACAACAACGAGCATCAACCCGCTGAGAATTTAAATGAACTTTGACACTTTGGACGTTGCAGTGCAGCACATGAAAAAGCGACAACCCCAAGTAAAGTTGAACCTGAAGAGAAACCCCCCGAGTGGGCCCCTCCCGATTACAACGGTGAGCCTATTAAGACGCTGCATCGACAATAATAACAGGGTGTTTGTTTAAACCTGGTTTTGGTTGCCCACGTAGAGGACACTGACCTGGTTGTAGCTCTGAAGGATGTGGATGACGATGAGGAGGAGGAGGAGGAGGAGGAGGAGGAGGCGAAGGCCCCCAACAAAGAAGAACCGTTGCATCCTCCGCGACCTTACACAGAGCTGGACAGAAACGTGGTATGTAAAAAATGGATTCGATAAACATTACAGTGTGAACTGCAGGTAGTATAGTAAGTCACATATAAGTAAGTCAAGGAGGGTGTAATTTGAACAAAATAGACATATACTTTTTGCCATATTTGTTAAAGCTGTCAGTCTGAACTGATTAGTGAAGTGAGACTTCATTGAAATCTTGCTAGCAGGTTTCAAAACTGACAATTTTAATCCCAATTAATTGAATCCTCTTTGGATCTCCCTCTGGGATATTTGTTTCATGAAGAGGCCTCTGCACACCACGTCATGGCATCCTTGTGGGTTGCCACACAAAATAACTCTTTCCAAAACAACAACAACAACAACAACAACAAATGGCACACTGTCTTGTAAACAATACCAAATGTAAACAGGCAAGACTTGTCAAGTAGCAGTTCGAGTCTAAATCAAATCTCATGGATACCGAGTCCATATCAAGCGGAGTCGTTCATAAATCCTACAAATTGGTGTTTTTAATTACTTTGGTAATTGTAAATCATCGTTCCATTCTTACTCTGCAGGACATCTTAAATCACATCGTCAGTGACATTGAGATCTTCATGGGAAAGGTGGCCGCTGCAGTGGCGAAAAATGCCCAGAAAAAGAAGAAAAAGAAAAAAGGAAAAGGCACGTGAATGCAGACAAAGTAGTTCAGCTTCAATTGCAGATTACAACTCAATTGCATGTTCAACTATACCTCAACTCCATCTTGATTGTTTGTCAGTAATGGCCGGGATGCCGCCAACGCTGGAGTTTGCAGAGTGTCTTCAAAAGATCAAATACGGTTTCAACCTTCTGGTGTGTGTTAACACTATTCTCGGACTTATTTTGACTTTCCTCACACACACACACACACAAAACCCCAAACACTTTTGTTTTTCTTTATTAAATGCATTAAAATAATGTTTTCGTGTCTACAGGTGGCGCTGAAGGGAGAGATCGATAACCCGGGTGTGTCCGAATTTGTGCACTCCTTGTTCTCTGCGTTAGGATTTGTAAGTTTCACAACCAAAAACATCACACGAAAATATCAGTCCATTTATTTTCTGTAGTGTTTTTGCTCAAACCTCGCAACGCGCCTGCCAAAGACCATTCCAACGTCAAAATATTCAGTTCATTTAGTACTAGAGACAAAACCATTCAAATTAATAGATGTAACAAAATTCACCTCAAATTCAACATTTCTCAGCATATCTAAATCATTCTAACATCCAAATGTTCAACATTTCAAACGCTCGTAATTGTGGGTCTCACGTTCTACATTTTCGACATTTCTAATTCATTCGACAGCATTTCACTTCAGCGTCATTTCATCAATTTGTACACAAATTGCCATTTTTACAAAAATAACCATTTCTAACCGTCTCTGTAAATCTCCTTGGAGAGCACGGGTGTACCAGTGACGCGCGGTGAGGTTCATGATTGGTGAGACACTGACTACGTTACGTGACTGTCTGGAGCTCGATGAAGCTCAACTCAACACTGCCACACCGTACATACCAGACTCCACTGTGAACTTTTTGTGGCTTTTCTGGTCGATAAGAAAGACTAAATGTCACACACTTTCATTAAATATATTAGACAGTCTGTTAAACGTCAGTAAGCGCAGTACATGTGATACAACGTATATTATTGGCGATGTACTGAGGAAACGCCAATGTCTCTTGTGTGAAGCCACGCACCAATCACAGCCTGCCTGAATGGATGTGTTCGTGGTCTCTTGAAGCATCATGGGAGGGATGACTCAACGTGACTCGTAGCTGCGCCTCCTATGCATTTAAACAGGAAATATGAAAATTCAGTTATTTTAAAGAGGAAATCATTGGAATTATTGGATTGAAAAAGAAAATCAATGTAAAGCACGGACGGACCATAGAACTAAAATAAATAAATAAAACATCCATCCATCCATCCATTTTCTGAGCCGCTTCTCCTCACTAGGGTCGCGGGCGTGCTGGAGCCTATCCCAGCTGTCATCGGGCAGGAGGCGGGGTACACCCTGAACTGGTTGCCAGCCAATCGCAGGGCACAGAGAAACAAACAACCATTTGCACTCACAGTCATGCCTACGGGCAATTTAGAGTCTCCAATTAATGCATGTTTTTGGGATGTGGGAGGAAACCGGAGTGCCCGGAGAAAACCCACGCAGGCACGGGGAGAACATGCAAACTCCACACAGGCGGGGCCGGGGATTGAACCCGGGTCCTCAGAACTGTGAGGCTGACGCTCTTACCAGTCGGCCACCGTGCCGCATAAATAAAACAATTCAATGTAATCATAAGGTTTTTTTTTACTATTCACATGCATTGGAAAGGAAAGGCCACCAGGTGGCAGTGAGGCTCTGCCTCACTTGCCTACCCTGACCGCACGTCACTGAGGTGTACCTAATGCTGTGACCGGTCACCTCCGCTCACCAGGTGGTATCTCATTGCTCTGAAGACGTGCCCCCGAGCATCGTGGCGCCCCTGCTGACTCCTCAGTGCATCTGTCTCATGAGCGAGGAGGTGTCCACAGAGGAGGACCAGCTGTGGCAGTCTTTGGGAGACGCCTGGAATATCCCCAGGTAGGAGGAGACATATTAAACCAATGGTATATTATCGGTACTTTCAAAATATTCTTCAATGTGGTTTGCAGCATCTTGACTTTTGACCCTTTTTTGATTAGCCTTGACAGCAGTGGAAAGGAAAAACATTCTGAAATGATGTGCCAATGACTTAATTGTTTGTGTCACCTATGCTTAAGTCTTGACAACACCCATACCTGTCCTTATCTTAACACAGTTTATACATTTATAATCATAATATTATGTTGTAGTATAATTTTTTGGAATACTTTCGATAATGTTAAAAATGTTTTTTTTTTAAATGCACTTTTCTAATGTCTAATTCATTTTATTCATATGTCACAACTTACTCTTGCAAAATTACAATTTATTTGTTGTTATGTTGCAACTTTAATATCATACAATTATGTTTCCCCCCCTCCCTGATCTTACAACTTAATTTTCATAAAATTGTGACTTTATTCTGGTTGTAATATTGCAATCTTTTTTGCAATATTCAACTTCATTCACGTACATTTTTTTTTTTTACTTTAGGATCACAAGTTTACAATTTATTTTTATCGAGAATACGTTTTTTTCACATTTGTTTTTTAAAAAAACATCATGATTTAATTCTTGCATTTTTAAAATACTCCTTTCTACAATTGTAAAATCAAAAATGGTAGAATTGCATTTTTTGGGGTAATTTTAAGGTAAAAAAAAAAAAAGTGTCTAATTGTGTTCATATATCAAGCTAGATAGCAACAAGAAGATGTCAGTTTTGAAAATAACTAACAAGAGCTTTAATGTGAGGTATTTGTTCATGGTTTGTTACAATACATCTCTTGTACGGGATCCCATTCGATTGTGCAAGTTTACCTAATATAATGGCCAGTCATTATAGGGGCACCTCAAAGTGCTTCTTGCCTTTGCGCAGCACCAAATGGCCCGAGGATGACGAGGACATCCCAACATACACTCTGGAGCTCTTTGACGGCTGGCAGCCTCCTGAGCTGAGGGAGGCCCCCGCAGCCGCCGCGAAGACCCCGGTGAGGGCGCGAGAGGTTCGACAGCCCCCGCCCAGCAAGGTGAGTCCTCATAAATCCTCTCTTAGTGGACTAGAAAAAAAACAAATAGCAGGAGGACATTTTCTTTCTTTGTGTAGACCACCACCAAGACGACGCCGGCACCTCGTGCTCCAGTAACACAACCTGCAAGGATACCTGCGATGTCAAGGTGCAAGCTTACAAATATATACAGTACAATTTGCAAAATCACCTATTTGTGTTTTTTATAGCCTATTCTTCATTATTCGCTGAGAAACTCACCCACATTATTTGCGCTCGTTCTGAAATGCCCGAAGATGCCACAAGATGGTGACAAAGCCTTGTCTAAATAGGAAAGTAGTACAATTGGTCCAAGAACGTATGTCAAAGTGATACATCTTGACTGAGGGACGAGCTTTGAATGTTTAAGTTTAATTTTAGCCTGGGTTGTTACAGAGAGTCTTCGCAGCATCTGCTTGTACATGCCTAATTAAGAGTACGTTTTTTCTATAGCAAATAATCTGAAAGCCATTTGTTTTTAAGGGGAATGCTTTAAGATAAACTGTTTGGGGATTATAGTTTGTGGTATATTTATGGTTTAAACTATTAATATAGGAGATTTTATATTTACGGGGAACGCCTTTTTTCACACAAGCCCTCCCTTATGCAAATATGAATATTGAATCAAATTTGTGCGTGAGTCAGAACCTATACTACAACTGCAATAATGTCAGTCATAATTACAGTAAATGTTTATATAGGTTTCTTTCACGGACCCCCAATAGGGATGTGGGTAGTGCCGCTTTCTGGCATGTGCAACATGTGTGGACGCACAGGGCATCATTTACAAAAATGCTGGCGATGTGAAATGGTTTGCTATTGGTATCATGACATGGAAATCACTGACGTTTGTTTAAGGAGAATTGAAGGGTTTTGCTGACATCTTTGTTGTTTTGAAGATCTCTGTATTTGAGGGAAGAGCAATGGCCTGCCGTTCATTGCAGCTTTAATTCACATTTTGGTCCCTTTCTTTCCAGGCCGCAGGAGAAGAAGCTGCGTCGCATGCGCGTCACGCACGACTTCATCTCGAGGAACGACAGAGAGCTGACTATCAGGAGAGGCGAAGTCGTGGAGGTGACACGTCGTCCAATCCGTTTCAAAGACAAAATTAAAATAACAATAAAGATAATGTAAGAACTATGCATCCTGTAGCTGCTGGACGTGACCAAGGAGTGGTGGAAAGTGAGGAACAGCAGAGGGGAAGAAGGTTTCGTCCCCAACAATGTCCTCACTGTTGAAGATGAAGAAGAAGCTGATGACGCGGTGACTGCTACGCCACCTTACAACTTATTACATTACATTTGTACTTACTGTATTATAACTCTTTCTGACATAAGGAACAATTGTCTGTCGTTTATATGTTAAAGCAAATGTCTAGGGAACGAATCATATCACTCTGTATCAAATGAAACGTCAACAGCTTAAATCTTTACTTTTTAGGAAAGTAAATCAATAGTTTGTCTTCTTCTTAGGAAAGGAACGCTGCAGGCGTGCAATGTTTCATTACGTAACAGTTCAACCAGTACATTTTTATACTATAAAACCACGAATAGTGTTTGTTATTGCTTTTTTTTTTGTTCATCTGAAGAGCTTGTGAAAGGCAGAAAGCTGCCAGAGGCTGAGCTGCATTGTGTTTGTTTTTACGGACTGGGCGTGTGGCTAGAGCGCGGGGCAGTTAAAATTATTGCCCCTTATCTAAAATGTTCTGTGTGGAAACCCGTCTCATTATATTTCATAATTGCTCCTGATAATCGTCATTTTTATGATGAAGATCTTTAGATCCTCTCTTTCCTTCCTCAGCCCACTGGAGGCTCTCCTGTCTTAAGCAAGAAGTCCAAACCAGCAGAGGTGAAAGCCTGGCTTGAACACATGGGCTTCACAAAGATGTAAGTACAGCACTACACACAGAACAATAATAAGTACACCTGCACAATCGAATGAGACCCTAGCACTTGTCCGATTCGTGCAGTCTGACGAGAACCGGGCAGCAAACTGTAAAAAAAATGGCAGTCATAATTTGTCAGCAAATGCGAGAAAATGTAAATAATAGAAACCACGACAAATGATTGACACCTCGAAAGTTTTTCCTCGGGCGTGGTGGTTTCTCAAATTCAATTATATGCACAAGATGGGACAAGATCAGAGACAGCTGATTTTTCTCTCTCTGCGCGTATTTATCATTTACTAATGTCAGATCATTATGACAGTTTGAACAAAAGTGACAAAAAGTGATTTTTTTTTTTTTTTTTTTTTTTATATTTAAAACTCCCCTTTTATGCGACATTGTTTTTGTAAATTCTACAGATCTTTGTTGACTTTAGCCCGACTGTGGTGCTCACACTTTGGTCCTGTTGTTCTTTTTC
Source organism: Phyllopteryx taeniolatus (assembly GCF_024500385.1). Lineage (NCBI taxonomy): Eukaryota > Metazoa > Chordata > Actinopteri > Syngnathiformes > Syngnathidae > Phyllopteryx > Phyllopteryx taeniolatus. The sequence continues at coordinate 19,218,335 of NC_084510.1, forward strand.
TGTTCTCGCAGCACGGTGCGCTGTCTGGGCGTGCTGAGCGGCTCCATGCTCCTGAGCATGACCCGAGAGGAACTGAAGACGGTGTGTCCAGAAGAAGGCGGGAGGGTCTTCTTCCAATTACAAGCTGTCCGCTCCGCCGCCCTCGCTGTGAGTGACAATTGTTCCATCTGTTTCCATGGAGACCATCTAGAGACAAATACTGCGTGTGGCGTTTACGCTGTTACTTCTGTTTCCCCCGCAACCATAGGCTGCAAACTGAGGCGGAGAGCGGTCATGGAGAGAACATCACCAGAATCTTAAGCTCACGACAGACAAACTGCTTATCATTTTTACATTGGCACTTTTCGCATTAGATATGACACATATTTATGCATATGTAACAAATCACTGGGATTTTTACGTTATTATACACTCACTGGACTTCAAAATTCAGCATTTACAAAGATAGTAATGCTAGCTTTTGATTGACACACTCACAAAAATATCAATTTAACAACAGCAACAACTCTCACATTCACACCCATGGACAAGTCAATTCAATTCGGGAGTACCCAGAGAAAACCAGGAAGGCCGGAGCTGAGATTTGAACAACAAAAACCGTGGCGCTGTGACACAGCCATGCTACCATTTTTCTCATAATGTACAGTATATGTTTATATTCTGCTGGTTCACTTTACAATCTAAATTTCATTAAATTATATAATTTATTCCCACCTGTCTATTCTCTTAATTTCGGGGCTTTTTTTTTTTTTGGTGCAATTAGATTTCAGCCTCTATGTGTTGCTATGTCAATCCAGTCTGACCAGGGCCTTCCGAATCAGTTCTGGCCAATGTAATTTAAAACTATATTAGCAATGGGAGTGTTTTTCTACCAATAAGAGTTCAACTTTGCCTCACAATACTGTCAGCATTTTTCCATCCAATTATTATTGGTTGGTCAGAGAAAAACCGTTACAGCCAAATTCGAGCAGCAAAACACGCCTGTTGCAATATGCAGACATTAATTCATTTAATGATCAGCATCTCTGGTGAGTATGGTTTATTTTATTTCTTTGAGGTTATTGTCATGTTATAAGATAAATATTGACTCTGAACTGCTCCAGAGGACGCAAGTGGCATATTTGCTTGCTGTTATATTGCGATTTTGTATAACATTGATGGACGTGATAGAGGCAGTATTAAGAGGTAGATTAAGTGGGGTTAGCCCCCACTTGGTACAGGTACCAAATGCACAGCCTGCCTCTGGTTGACTGAATGCTATCAACGAAGCAATGGTTAGCTAATTAATGAAGGGTGTTTGCGCCTATTACTTGTATTTGATAGTAATCTGCACACATTTTGAAACGGCAGAATAGGGAAGCGTATTGCTTCGTAGTTACCCTTTTTGTTTTTAAGCATCAACGTTCAGAGACGGAAAATACGTCGTATTCTCGATCGGTTTTGTCAGTGTCTATTTAATACATAAGTGGAACTATATTGACCAGAACGGACTGTGTTCGCAGTTCAGTCTTGGCTTGGGTTGGGTTGGAAATGAAAACGAGCACTTTTAAAATCGTAAAACAAAATACCAAGTTATTTGTGCAGCTATTGCAGAAAATTAGATACAAGCGGCACACAAAAAGCCAATTTTGAATACTGTGCAGTATAGCGTTTAACAACAAAAAGGTAAACTTTAGAAACATCTGGTGGATGAAAAACAAGTTTCAGTCACAAGGAAAATGCTTGAGAGGAGAATATAAAATGTTATGTGACGTATCCTAGAAATAAAAACGATACCAGTCACAGTAATACATCATGAATAAACGTGCTTTATTGTAACTGCTCAGGCATAACATGTTAACTCTCATCAAAGACTTGTGAATCCGTTGTGAGCTGATCTAACTACAAGCTCATACAGTATGCAGAAATAACAAAGGCATTGGAATACTTGATTAACAAAAAGCGTAGAAATAACTGTTTTATATTCAACATGAATATTTCTTGTACTGTCATCTATGTAATGTGACGAGAGAAATGAATGCAACTTTAGGAGAACTTGTGCATATTAAAAAGCATTACATTAAAAGTGGAGTGGCTGATGACAAAATATATCTATACCAAGGGGTGCAAAAGTAGGAATAGTTTTTATAATAAAAATAATAGCTTTATCAAGTCACAATAATAATAACATACAAATGATCATTTAGTACAATCTTTTATGTGCTCAAATCGCTGGCCTTTAACATTTATTTTACATTCATATAGTCAATCATGCACTGAGGTCTTTATTGTTGGCAATTCCTTGTCGTGCTTCTCGTGAATTTACACATCATCACCACTGTGTTGTTATTTTCTGAAACATACTTTGTTTGGGGGAGGCCTGGTGATCAAGTTGGGCCATTCAATTGACCGTAAGAAATATTAAAACAATAATAAAGAACTTGGTGTGACTCTTACAACTGCACCCCCTTGTATATTCATTTATCGTCATACTGTTTATTTACTTATATTTTGCCCATCAATAGTTTAAAAAAAGTTCACGACTTATTTTTTAAACTGCAGACTGCAGTGTGAAGACGAATGTAGCCTTTTTGTGCAAGAAACAAAACTGCTGATTAGCTCACAAATTCTTCTTATGGTGAACACTGGATGGAATAGATCACAAATTGCCTTAAGATGAACACTGGATGGATGGATTTTTTTCAGACATAGATACATTATTTCTCCCTTTGATGTACAACACTGGTGGAATCTGCATTAGCCTCAACTAGTTTCTACTCAAGAGTCGATACATTAGCATGTATGCCACAGTGTGTGATTAACGTGACTAAATGTTGCCTTTAAATGCAAATGTAACAATTACTAGACAGGAAGTAAAAAGAAAGTGCGAATTAGATTAGTAATAGATTGTGTAAAAGAAGTGGACCATGCATCTATGGCGCCACCTACTGGTAAACTGACTATTAAGCTATTTTAAGCTAACAGACGAACCAAAACTGGACTTATTAGCTAACACAAAATAAGACCTTTCATAGGCAGCCAAAAATATTGTTTAAAAAATGTTTACATTATTTTTCTATTTTTTGTATTTGTCTTTATTGGTGTACTGCTGTGATTCCTAACCAGTGTGCCATGAGAGATTATCAGGTGTGCCGTCAAAAATTATCCAATTTACTCAAGTGGTCTGAAAATTATTTCTACACTACAAATAATGTATCTTTGTTCAACTGTCTAAGTCAGCAACTTATAGTGACAGGCAGAACAATTGAATGATCTTCCACTAGATGGCAGAAGATACATCATTAACCTGTGTATACACTTTTTGTGACATTTTTGCTTGGTGGTGTACGGTGACAATTTTTCAAATGTAAAATATGTGCTTTGACTCCAAAAATGTCTGAAAGTACTGGTGTAATGAATTAAACCTTAAACAAGAGAGGCGCAGACGAACTCTTGACGGAGCTAAGAAAACATGCAGGAGGGGGAAGGAAAAGGCAGCCCCTGTTGGCCGTTTGCGCCACTGTAAGAGAACGTATCTGCTGGGTCATAAAACAAGCGACACAAAAATTTCTTAAGCAATTACAAAGGGCAACACAAGTCCACAATGACCAAGCAGCAACACAACGTTAAACATTAACATAATCAGAGTAATATGAATACAAAAATCACTACCCTTTCAAAAATACTTTTTGGATGAAACGCCAACACTGTTACGTACGTCGCAGCGTATCACAGAACATAAGTGCATCCCTTTAGCTTAGCATATCAGCTAAATGACAAAATGAGGAGAAATGACGAGACGAAGGCAGGCAAAATCACTCACTGGTCACATCGTTAGGCACACTTACGCAATCTAATAAGATCTAATGCAAGAGCTACATTACGAGTTTTTCCTCTGCAAATAATAAGCGGTTTTTTTTAACACTGTTGGAGGGGTATTGAATTAACAGGACGTTTATAGGAAATGTGTACCTAATGAAGTGGCTGATGAATGTGTATTCCCTCCTACCCCGGCCATGGGTGTTAGGCGTTTATTAAACTTTATTTATTTAGAGAAATGGACATTTTTATAATTTGGGATTATTTTCTTATGTTTTTTTTCCCCACACATAAATAATTAATCAAGTAACGATATTAGGGTTGGGTTACCTGCATGGTGGGTCTCAGTCCCGCGAATAGAGTGGCAATGCTGTACACTGGTGCCTTGAGATACAAGTTTATTTTGTTCTGTGACCAGCTTTGTAACTCAAAACTCTGGTATCTTAAATCCTCTTTCTTCATAGAAACAAATGGAAATGCCATTAATCTGATCCAAAATCCAAACCAAAATTTTATAATGTGTTTTTAATAAAGAAAATAGAATTCTTTACTATTGTACTTTATAAAACCATCCAGTAATTACATAATTAAACGGAATATAAAGAATACAAAAATTTGTGGATCATGATCAATTCTTTGTGGCTCCTTCTGGTGTGCATGACTTGGCCACTGGGGACAGTACACATGTGTATATTGTCTGACTGTGTTGATGCACTGTATTCAAATACCCGTAAAGCATTATAACACCGCCAAATAGACGCTATTCGTTACCCTGTCTGTGGCGTTTTGCATTGTTTCTTAGCATTAAAATAATGGACTTAAGGCAAAGCTATGTGGTTGTTTAAATATACAATAATTGTCTTTGCTTTATGTTGGGCTTGACAGTGAACTAATACTGGTAGTGCCATTAAACAGCTTGAAGCTTCTTTTTGAAGAATTGTTCGCTATCTGCTGAGTTCAATGTCACCATTAAATTTTGCTCCCAAGTCAAAGCATACAAAAAAAACCGCTACGACAGCTCATATCTAAAAAAAATCTTAAATCAGATCACTCGTATCTCAAGGCAACACTGTACATGCTTTTAAATCCTTCACATAGATGTTAGGTGGCCTGAATGAGATTGTGGACATTATGGGATGTGAGGTTAGATGGCGCTCAACAGGTGAAACACAAGTATTTGAGCTGTGGCATGTCAAGTTTGAATCGCTACAAGAAGCAAGCAACAGTCCGAACCATGACCCGGCATGGTGTGCTCATACATGGTCAATGAGCAGATAAAAAAAACAAGACATACCATTTAAAAGTGTGGTGAAACTTAGAAAGATATTTTAAAAAGAAAACCGTTTTTTTCCCCACATTAAGAATGTCCTAGACTGTATTTCTGATTTTTATTTTGATTGAAAAAAAACGATGCTTTTCTTTTTCAAAAATAAAATTTATAAGTGAGCTCAAACTTTTGAATCGTAGTATATATATATATATATATATGCAAACTCTCTGGCTGGTTGGTGGGCACCTTGCCTTACATTACAGCTTGCTTTAAATAACTCATTTAATCAACATGCAGGCATGCAAATAAAAATAAAACAAATCCCCTTCAGTTACACTCTTGTTATAACAATCGATTCTAGATGCAGCTAGTGCTGCATAAAGAAGAATGAACAAGGCACTGTGAACTCTTGGTGCTTATGTACAGTGCGATGCATGCAAAGGAACAACCGATAATAATATTAATAGTAATGTTTTTTTTAAACCTTCAGGTCTGTGCGGTCAATAAGGAATGAGTGTGGAGGGAGCGTTCTTCATGGCCACAAAGAGGCAAAGAAGCTCTCCTGCTGCTGCTTGAATGCACGTCAGATTTATGGGACTCCACAAGAACGTCATCATTCTTACTCGCTCCTCGTGGAATGTTTGCTGAATTCTGCCAGAAGCACGAAGGAATAATAGGAATCGCGCTTGTCGCTGTGCTTTGTGCCGCAAAAATTTGCTTTTGCAGTGTATCCAACATTCATCAAAGAACTCCGCTTAAAGATGCATCACATTGTGTACACATAGATGGATGGATGGGTGGATGGATAAGTGGATGGATGTCAGTACCCTAGCCGACCTTCATGACGCCGTGTGCGTGAGGGTTTGAAGTGCGCAGGTAGGACTAGCTCCTTACGACAACCTCGGGTGCCACACGACATGACGGATGATGTTCAGCAGCACCTGGGCAGAGGACCCATGCACAGGGAGTCCTCCTCGCTGATGGTCTCCAGCTCCTCGGTGCGCACGGCGTGGGTGATGAGCTGCAGCTCCTCGGAGAGCGTCTCGCTGCGGTACGCCACCCGGATGTCGGGGAGGTTGGTGCGGCGGATGTCGTTGCTCTCCGGGCCCTCTTTGTAATAGCTTGGGCCCAACCAGTAGCTTTTGGCCTGGGGAGACAACATGGGGGATGCTATCACTTGTCAGTCCTAGACAATTTGATTTGAGCTTCAATTGTGTGCTTGTTATGTCTTGAAGCGGTCGAAGAATTCTGGATTTTTACAGTGATGTACTCTGTTGTAACAATCATTATTATTTACATTTAAAGACAAAATTGTTTGATACAGTTCTTGTGTTGGATTATATTAAATTGCGCAGGTGTACCTAATGGAGTATGAGTGCATGTTGGCGCACTTGATACCACTGTTCTATTCAGACTAGGCATGTACCAATTAAGACCCGACCAATATGGATTTCTTTACGCCGATGCTGATATTTGGCAGAATAAACCGATTAATCTGCAGATTAACCAATTAATCTGCATATTAATTAACAAATATATATAATGAATCAAATAACTTATGTTTTGGTCCCTTGAGGCTTGAAACAATTAAGCTATGAATTACATGCAAACATTTGACTGTTTTCCAGTACTTTGCCCTTTATTGTTTGTTTAACAAACATTTCAAAATAATACATTTTAGAGCTGTAATTGCAATACTGTGATACTGCAATATTTTTGCTCACGGTTATACCATCAGCATCTGAGACTGGTGTCGCAGTTTGAACACAAAGGAAAATTAGGCAATGAAATACAGTAGAGATACAGTCGAGATAAACGCATAGGATGCCATGTTATCACTGTCTGTTAACAACAAAATAATTGAAGTAAAAAGAAATACAAGACTGCTTCTTAAAAAAAAAAAACAAGTTCTCAACAAAATTGACAGGACAGCTTTTGTGATAATTGATCACATTATCGCTTACTTCTCTTTGCTCAAAGTGCCGTGTCGCAATGTAGCATCCATTTTGCGGAACATAATTTGCAATCACCTAAAAGTGTTGTTAACCATGTCCTTTAAGTATTGCTCTCCACACGGCTGTCATGCTCCTACCTAGGAAGTATATGTTAGGCTGCTCTTCTAGTATTGTGCATAGTATTCAGAGGATTTTTAAAAGTACAGGGTACTGTACAGCCGTTGTGTATCGCCACTGATACATCCCTACTTTGCACGATTAAAGACGAGTAAAAAACAAACTCATCACTTGTTTAAAATCAAGAAAGCAGTTTACCTTGTGTGAAAAGCCACTCATGAGAACACTGTTTCTTGCCAGCTCGCACATGTCACAGGAACTCAACTTCCACACTTGAGTAGCAATGCTGTACTCCTCCATGAGAGGCTCCTGGACACACACACACACACACACATACACACACACTGCTCACTACTTGTGACCATTTACTGTGTTATGCAAACTGTACTCATTCGACAAATGAAGCGTCCTTGCGCTGACCTTGGTGAAGTGGAATTGGAGGGGGTCGTCAGTGGACAGGGACACCATGAGGCCTCTTGACAGGTACTCTGGCAGCGGATTGCGGTGGTAGCTCAGGAACAGGCTGTTGTTGCTTAGGGGGGACATGGCGATGCCGATCTGGGCCAGGTAGTACAAATACTGCAGCACAGGGGCCTAAGGGGAAAATGCCAAAGACATTTGCTAATAGAAGTGAGAGTGAGCATTTGCTTTATCGCAGCGGATGAGTTCCACACCCACCTGTAATAAGTAGGCTTTACACGATCAGGATTTTAAAAAAAAACGATAACTGATCACCGATCCGATCACAAGATGGAGGAATGTGTCTATTTAAATAATCTGTTCATTTACTGTATATACTTGTGTACTTAATTGCTCAAAACAGTTTATTTACAATAAATAATGTATCGTTGGTCCTCTATTTATGCCAGTGAGGCATAGTGACAGACAGAACAAATGAATGGTCTTCCATTAGATGGCAGGAAGTACATACAGCAATTAATGTATCCACTTTTTGTGACATTTTTGTTTGTTGGTGTGCCGTGAGATTTTTCAATTGTAAAATATCTTCCTTGGCTCCATAAAGGTTGGAAATCACTGCTCTAGTCAGATCATGTATTTTAATAAGTCAGGTCAAACCAACATTACATGACAGAAATAATGGGCGCTAACTTGCTATAATTAAATTACTTTGTTTTTAATTAAATTACTTCACCCACACCGAAACCTTAGCGCATGATTCGACAGAACGTCCAACCGTTCGTGCTACCGCTAGCTTGCTAGGCTACATAACATTTTATTGCCTGCTTGTGAGCCGTATTGTATTAAAAGTATGTGAACATACCTGAAGCATACTCATACTTGTGATTTTTGTCCCTTTTCTAGGCAGAATTTTGTTTTAATATATACAGTATTTATACACATATTTCACGTTAGGAAAAATCTCATTGCATACACAAAAAGTAATGAAATAATGATGATAATCTTGTCTCACTGTACTCACAAATTCACTTGCTCCGTGTAAAATTTGGGCTTGTTTCGTTGAACACAAGGCTCTTATTCTGTAGTATGAATAGCAACTGATTGATATACACCGCCGTTGAAGCCCAGGCCCGCGGACCAGATCCAGCCCTCAATATCATTTTATGTGCCCTGCAAAAGCTTGTCACAATTTTTAGAACTAGTCATAAAAATGCTAATATTCTAATGCAGGAACAATTTTGTAATATGATGGGGTGATTATTAGAGTTCCCACACAGACTTTATTTGGCAATGGAAAAGACGTGCCTTGCACTCTAGCTGCACGCTGTCATGATCTGTGTTTTTGTTGACGTGATTTTGGATTACATTTAGTTTTCCTGTGTTGTTTGGTTTTCATCTCCACTTGTTCTCGTCAGCCCTCTCTACCATGTGTCAACCGATCAGCTCCCTCTAGCCACTTATGTCGTGTCCAGGTGTGCCTCGTTTCACGTCAATTTGTGTTTACTTCCCTGGGTTTGTTCAGTCTGTGTCAGATTATTGTCGCTCTCAATGTTTCCCTTGTCATGTTATGTTTTTGTTTGTGGTGATTTTTACCTTAGTGTTTCTTTGTTACTTTGAACCTTGAATTTTGGACTTTGTTGATTTAGAATTTTTGAAAATTCCATGTGACTTTTGCCTTCTTGTTTTTGAAAATAAACATTCTTTGGAGACTCCTGCACTACTGCCTTGCCTTCCCATATCTCTGCATTTGGGTCCACCCTTTGCCTTCACGAAAACATCAACCTTAACAGACTTGTCCATAATCAAACACAGTGTTTCTTAGATTCTGGCTAGTGGACGAAAAAAAGCAGTACAGTGCAAATGCAACTTACAAGGGGGCAACCATAACTTGGTTAATTGTAACTTCTACCATCACGTAGAAGGAAGCCTATCACTATACGTAGCGAGCATAGACAGATGAACAAAGATTCCTTAGTCTTACTTGGTAAATAATTTTCGGACCAATTGAGTGAAAGTATGTATCACTGGAATATACACAGTGATGACAGAAAATGGATGAGTATATTCTATAGAGGTTCAACAAAACAGAAAATTTAGCTTTTTTTTCATGGAACAGTGACAGCATTGATAATTGATACCAGTGGATGGATAGTACAACATAAGATAAGTGGTGTGCTGACCTTTCTGAGCAGCAGACCATGGGAGATGTTCTCTGACAACATGAACCCTGACACCAGGTGGTGGATTGGCCCAGCTTCCCCACAGTGAGGTCGCACCACAAATGTATGAAAGCCTCGCCTCCTGTTTTAGACAGATTTTTTTAAATATATTGTTACTACATTGTTTCTTATGGTTACGTTGTCTGTGGATTAACTGCAGCATGGAAGCATGTGACCTTCGCAGGTGGTTGAGCACTGTAATATTAGCATAAGTGTAATAGAGGTAGTAAGAGTAGGGCGGGTTGTCCTCCTCTCTCCAGTTGGCTGGCAGAGGACTGTCCAGATTGAAAATGTGGTGCTCAGGTTTGGACTCATCATCCACGCTGTCGAAGCCCACCACCTGTATGACAAGAAATGCCCCACGACTTTTAATCTGGGCAGGTGCGAGTCGTGGCAAAAAATTCGGAATGGATGCTCACGTGCTCCAGGAAGAGATGGAGATCAGGATGACTCTGAGGGTTGATGGTGACTTCAAACAGTGGCAGGAAGATATTCTCCAGCATCTCCTGGAAATTAGCCAGCTGCTTCTTTGTGTGATACACATCACTGTGGAAATAGAATAATTGTGAGAAGAACGGAAGACCTGTTTTATAATTGTTTCATGGAGATTTATTTCTTCATCACGAGTTTATCCAGCCATCCTTTTCTATAGCATTTGTTGGTGAGCTGGAGCCAGTCCCAGCTAACTGGTCGAGAGCCGCCTGAATTGGTCGCCAGTCAATCGCAGGGCAAATGGAGACAAATAACCATTCACACTCACATTCACACTTTTAGACAATTTAGAGTCTGCCATGGACGTAAGATGCATGTTTTTGGCATGTGGGAGGAAGCAAGAGTACCCAGAGAATATTCACACAGGGATGTGTAAAACATGAATACTCCACACAGGAGGGTCAAGACAAAATTTTAACCCAGAACATCAAGACTGTAAGGCAGACATGCTTACAATTAGTCCACTATGCTGCATTATGAATTTATACTCAAGTCATTATTATACACGACATAAAAGTAACAATAACAGTCGCAATGAAATGTGTCCTAACTCACTTTGACATGGGTGATCAATTTTTATTGTGATTTCCATTAAAGAATTTAAGAAGTTATCATCCATCAATCCATCCATCCTCAATACCGCTTATCCTGGTTAGGGTTGCGGGGCGCTGGAGCCTATCCCAGCTGACTTCGGGCGAAAGACGGACTACACCCTGAACTGGTCCCCAGTCATTTGCAGGGCAAGAATTTATTATGAAGCTTTAAAAAATGCATTTAGGAAAGAAAAATATTCGTGAATCACAGCTAGTAATATCTGAAACAAATACAAATTCGACACTTGAATTGACCTTATTTCTCAGTAAAATTCAGCGGGGTTTGGCTCTGGCATCAAAAAAATAATTCCTAATAATTTCAAAAAGTTTGAATGTGTATGTAGACTCAACTTTGTTAAACTAGACTGAGCATATCCAGATGGCACGGTGAACGACTGGTTAGCACATCTGCCTCACAGTTCTGAAGACCGGGGTACAAATCGCCTGTGTGGGGTTTGCATGTTCTCCCCGTCCCTGCGTGGGTTTTCACTGCGTAGTCCGGTTTCCTCCCACTTCCCCAAAACATGCGTGATAGGTTAATTGAAGACTCTAAATTGCCCGTAGGTGTGAATGTGAGTGCGAATGGTTGTTTGTTTCTATGTGCCCTGTGATTGGCTGGCAACCAGTTCAGAGTGGAGCCTGCCTCTCGCCTGAAGATAGATGGGATAGGCTCCAGCACACCCTTGACCCTAGTGAGGATAAGCAGTACAGAAAATGGAAGGATGGATGGATGGATGAGCATATCCACAACTAAAATTAAAATTAAATTTACTAGAGCATAGACCTCCGCCATCTCTAAAGGGGATCAGCACCAAATCTGTCATTTTCCTACAGTAGATAAACGACACCTTGATCTAGATCCAAACCAACTGGAATGGGTTTTTCTGTGATTAAAGTGTTACTTACAATAGGCGGGGCACCTGGATAAGCCAGCGCACGTTATCTGAATACACCCGGTGTTTGACAGCCCACTGGGCCAGCTTGTCCCATTCATCTCTGGAGCGACCGTAGATGGATAGTCGCAGCTCCGAGTTTTGGTACTTGCTCTCCTCAAGGTCGGACATAACCTCCTGCAAGAACAAAAATAAATTATTCTTGTAACTGTTTGATGATAGTGTCCAAAATTAAAGTCTTAAAAGTCTATGGGCCTAATTTACTAGGATCCCAAATACCGGACGCTAAATTTAATATTCACACTAACAGATTGCGCGTGCTGTTGGCATCAGGTGTAAAAGTCGTGGAAACCACAGTACTTACATTTCAAAGAGGGTTTTGTGCTTTAGGTACAGTACAGTAGCTCTGACAGCATGGAACATTTGGAAGAGCACTGCATACGCAAAAATTTAGTTTGAAGTGATAAACTGGAAGCGTTAATGGAAGAGTCGAAACATATTACAGAGTTACAGAAAATAAATCTATCACTCCAATAATTTTGGGGAAACCGGCAACAGCAAAAAACAACAACATGTTTTTGTTAACTCACTTGCCATAAAAATTATCAGTAAAAGAACTTTGTTTCCACAGAATTTGTCCTGATGCCCTCTAGCCAACGTCACTGTGACCCTAATGAGGACAAACAGATATTAAAAGCCCCTTCCTTCCTTCTGCCATTAGGCTGCTCAACACTAGAACCCCTCTTTTTAAATGAATCACTTTTCTTGTAATCTTTTACATGATGTGGCTTTTTATTGTGTTGTATTGTTCTAATTTCTTTGTTCTTATTCATGGACTTCCCGCAACTGTACAACGTTTATTCTGTTTGTCTGTTGAGGCTGAATGTGCACATGGACCAGGAAGCTGTAAACGAATTGCCTGCACCAGGATCAATAAAGTTGCCTGAATCTGAATCACCCCGAGTGCGTGTGAATTAGGTATTTGACCATCCTCTGTAATGCTGCATTTAAAACTTCAGACCACACACCTGAAAAACTGATTTAGGAGAGGCCAATACCTGTCACCCTGCGCTGAAATGACCCAGACACAAGAAAATCCAGAGTTGAAAGGAGTTTTTTCATAGGCAGTGTGGCATGACTCCTTCTTGTGACTAGCTCCAAGCCGGCCAGCCCTTAGATCATTCAGAATCTCTCAAAATTACATTGCTGAATAGAGGATTTGTTAGGATAATTTCTGTTTTCTGGCATTTCAAAAAGTGTTTCCAAAAAAATTCCCCCTGTCGCCTCTCATTTTGCTTGTGCTATGCTGGCACCACTGTGTGTGCCGGTTTGCACCTTCCCCATCGTAATTTGTCTCAGGTTTGATAAATCACTTTGCGTCTCCTAAATGTATCCATTTGCATAAACGGGAATCCCACAACATGTAAAATGCACTACGTGGTAATTTAGCGCGTTTGGCAGACACAATCCTGGGTACGCCCTGTTTGTAGATCAACTTCCACATCTGTTTGTGTGTGCAATCAAACGCGCAAACCTCAAGTAAATCAGGCCCTATGAGTCCTCTTCCAAACCTTGACTATGTGTGCAAAGTATTTCCCCTCAACGTGGTTGTCAGTCTTGATGAATATCTCTCTGAGGATGGATTCTCCAATGGGGTTGTATTTGGCATTGAACTTGTCAAAGCGATGGAACGTGTTGCGGTCCTTGAAAAAAAATAAAAAAATAAATAAATAAAAATAAGTGAACTAATCAATACAACACAGTACTTCCTCTCACAGTTTGAATATTTGGTCCTCCTTGCTCCTATTTCTCACCGCATGCATGTCTAGCGTGTCCACGCTCAGGTCGAAGGCCGTCAGATTCATAGTCTCGAACACCTCCTTGAGGGTTTGACCCCGACCGCGCTCAATGTGAACAATCTCCTCAGGGTATTTCTTCATGGCCCTCTTGATGAAGCGCAGCAGGTGCTTCTGGTTCATGCAGGAGGATGCGTGTATGTGCGTGTCTACCTAGTCACATTCACATGTAATGATTTGAATATTTAAATGACAATTTCTAGATTTTGGCAGAACTTAAGTAATTTGGTTCAAATTTGGTTATTGTAGCTGAGCCAGGACTGTTTGGTGGATCTTACTTTGCGTATGTTGTAAAAGTCTCTGTGAGGAACTTTCTTCTGTGCTGCTAGCTCCTTCATCTCATTTAGGAGGATGTGCATTTGATATTTGGAGCTTAGGTACTGTAGGCGACGGTAGCAGAAAGACTTCCTGTTAGAATACACAGGGAAAGAAAAATAGTTGAAATTGATGACAAAAGACAACACGCATTGGAACATGGGCGAGGAACCATATTTGGCACATGCTTCATAATAAGGGAGTTTTTTTTCTTGATGTAAATATAATAGAAATATTAAATAGCTTGAAAATAAAATCAAATACAATTACAAACTTGTATGTATATTTTATTTCCCAAAGTTTATTATACGATACTTATTATATCTACATTAAATAAAATAAATGATTTAATATATTATACAGTGGACCCTTGCTATACGTGGAGAATCGGGACCGGGCCCAACCCCGAATAGCGGTAATCCACAAATAATAGATGTCCATTATAATTGCATTGAAAAAAATATTTTTTAACCTCCAAAAATATTGAATAAGGGGGAATATACCGCCAATAAGCATTTTCTATGAAAAATGGGGATTGCCCCCCGCCCCCAAAACTGAAGAAATATTTGAAAACAAATCCGCAAATAGGTGAATCTGTGGGTGCCGAGCCGCAAATATGCGAGGTTCCAATCTATATCTACATTTTATTTAATACTGCTTATTATACTGATATATCATTACAAAATAAGACTCATAATGATTACACATTTTGAAAAAGTCACTAAAATAGAAAAACAATTTAAATGTTAAAGGAGATTTTCTTTGTGGTTTCCAAAAGTGCAGCCTGTGTGTGTGTGTGTGTGTGTTAATGAGTATGTGTGTTTAAATGACAACTATTGCAATAAAACTAAACTGTAAATATTAACGTTCTATGTATTACACTAATGATATAATTAAATTTGTTTTTTTAATAATGTATATTAAGTCACCAACATGTGGACTGTCGCCCAGAGTACGGAACACCCTTGACAGAATGAAGTTACATACAGTACAACAAATAAACCCATTCCAATGGCAGAGGTAAAAAGGCATGGATAAAAACTAAAGCTGAAAACTCAACTGAAAAATAAATAAATACTTACACGGGGCCGTTAATGATGAGGGCCATCATTACATTCATGTCTGCGATATATTCTTTCAGGTCAGGATACGGCAGGTCTAATAGTGTACTTCTGCAAATAACGATATGATGGTCAAAGTAAGATTACACAAACATTACTGAAACACTTTTCCCCATATACAAGATGTACTTCTCCATGGTGTTCTTCTTGGTGTAAACATGCATTACTCCATCTATCATCTTGCAACCATATCCTGTATCTGAGGGCAGATTTTTAGGGTCCAGATTGTCATAAGGGTGTGTCTCAGAAACGGGTGGGTGGACGGGGGCATCTGGAACAAAAAACGAACAAAAAAAAGATACATTTCACCATCTAAGATGCATATTGTCACGCTAAATACAGCAACAAAGAACCTGCTCAGAGAGGAAAGTCAAAACATCTAATTTAAATGCCCAGTAAACTGACCAGAAAATAATAAAATAATAATAAAATTTTACACACCACTGTATTTGCTAACAAGCCTGCAAAATTTGAACAAATAAAATCGCAACGTATGCGAGATAAGGCCTGAAAATTGTCAAGAATTGAGACAATCTTTCAGCTTCCAGAAACCCTTGGAACTTTCAGATGTCAATCAAATATGTGCCTTCTCTCGCAGCTTCTAAGCCAGAAGAGGAGAAATCCCAGCGACATTGTACAACATTGCACACACTCTCACGGGTCGCAGAGAGGCACTCTTCTGAAGCCCGGCATAATGACAGGCAGCCGTGCCGGGACAATTTCCTCTCCTTTGCCTAGAATGAAATTCCTTCTGTGCATCATGTTGCTGTGGCCGCCGAATGGTACACCATATGCGACCACAGCAGTGCGATGCCCCACAGTCCCCCTGGATTATTATTTTTTTCTCCTCTTCTTCACCGCACATTGTTGCAGTCGGCAACTGTGAGGCGTACGGCTCTTAGCACCGTTGCTGGTGGAGCCATCCGGTTCACCGCTGCCTCACTATAGGCCGCGCGTGGCGGCACACCAAGACACTGTAGCCCAAATAACACAAAACACATTACACTTCAGGGAAGATGTATTTTTTCGAGTTGTAGGCATAGTTTGATGGCTAACTGCACGCTCTAGTGGTAGAACTGGGCCAAGTTATCATGAACAAGCAATTACGCCGAATGGCCACTGCATGGAATAAGGGCGCTTGGTCATTATATAGTGGGGTAGAGGGGACTCATGCTGTTTCCTGGTTGTGTTAGCGCACACCCATTTTAGCCCCGCACGAAAAATCCGGACAACTGCGATGCTGAAAAAGAGAAATTCTTTTTCACCTTCTCAGTTGGACACTAAATTGTTCTCTGTCTTCACACGTTTTCAGCACTTACCTTCAAACATATTTAATGTCTTTAGGGGGGGGGGGGGGGGGGGGGGGGGGGGGGGGAACATGAACATGCCTTTATTGAGTCTTTAAATGATCTAATCATGCAAAAACAATATGGTTTATTTTAGGATAATTTTCCTTTTGCCCTACAGGATACTTTTATATTTGAAGCAACCCCTTAACATGATCCATAAAAGAACAATGACTAACTATAAGAGTTGCTGAAAAAAAAATCTTAAATGACCAGAATGGGAGCTCGCCTAAACCTGAAATCAGCACTAAACTGTGACGTAGCCTAAAGACAAAACATTGGTGATGCTAATGGGAAAAATTTGCTAAGGAGCAGACTGGGCTCTGGCGCAAAAGGAAAGGGCTCGTGTGGTCTGACGAGTCCAAATTGAGCTAAAAGAAATTAGGACAGATGACTACATTCTGAATTATCAGATTTTTTTCCCATGCTGGCACACACATTGCCAGCATAGGATGAAATGCCAAGATCCATGGGAGTCTAATACTAATTCAGTAGCAGTTTGCCTAGCCATTTACTAGCACAAAATCTTGGCCAGAAATTACTCTGTGACATCTCATAAGCATATCAAAACAATATGGCAGCGCAACAAAATACTACAGCATGTAACACAATCACGTTCCAAACACTATTTCCTCCCAGTAACAGTTTGTGCCTACATGTGATACCAGCATCGACGGGGGTCTCGGGGAATTTGTCATAGATCTCCATGTCCAGCGGCTTCAAGCCGAGGTCCTGCAAGGCGTGAGCTGTGGTCTTGCAAAAGGACTGCAAGGATCTGTTGATGTACCTCTCCCGAATGAACAAAGCCTTCACCACACACTTGGCAGCATCAACCAGGTCAGTGAATGGCACCTGAAGAGATATACTGATATTTAAAAAAAACATTTAGGAGTAGTAGTTGGAAAAAGCTTCAAACTGCATCACTGGTTGTTTTTTGGATTATTTTTTTTAAATCACCACAAAGACATCCTCACCCCACATTTCTCTTCTCCAGATATTGAGACCCGCTGATACTCTCTCTCCATTGGCATTTCCCGCTCTTTAATGCCATTATCAACAGCATCAACACTCTTCTCCTTCATTAACCTTAATTGAGGCATAGAGCAGTTTAAAATGGATTAACAGAGGTCGGTGGAGTTTTATACCACTGCATTATAATAAGAACATTGCTAAATAAATGTCTGACAATTTCAATTGTTCAGTTCTCTTATTTAGAAGCACATAAACATGGGTACACATTCAATCAAAGCACTTGAGCATTCTATCAAGTCCACAGCAGAGGGAAGATGAGGTCAATGGCATTACATTGATCATGTCTCCCAAGGGCTCTAGAGGAAACCCCAAACAAAACACTGAGGAGAAGTACAGTATATTATATCTCATATAGTAAGTATCAGAGAGGTTATATATTGTAGTGCTCCCATCCTTTATTGAGCTAAGGCACATATTTTGCATTAGAAAAATCTAGTGCCACACCACCACATAAATACTGTATATACAGTGGTGCCTTGAGATCGAGTGCCTTGAATTATGAGTTTTTCGAGATATGAGCCGTCACCTGACCATTTTTTATGTCTTGAGATACAAATAAAATTTGAGATGAGTGCACTTCACGTCCCCACCGCCAGATGAAGGCAGAATACTTCACAACATCCAGCAGCCATCAATTCACATTGGTTTCCTTGCAGTGGAAGGGCACTATCAGTTGGTAGCATTAATGTGCCACTAAGCCAGTGATTTCCAACCTTTATGGAGCCAAGGCACATATTTTACAATTGAAAAATCTCACGGCACACCAACAAACACAAATGCCACAAAAAGTGGATACATAAATTACTTTATGTACTCCCTGGCATCTAATAGAAGAGCATTTATTTGTTCTGTCTGTCACTATGCCTCACTGGCACAAGTATATGAACAAAGACACATTATTTCTTGTAAATAAATACATTTTTTGAACAATTACGTAAAATTTGATAATTTCCCACTGCACACCTGAAGAGCAGCGCTCACGGCACATTTTGTCACCGCCAACACACCCCACAAAGAACAAGAAGGACGGACAATACGTTAGGTATAATTGGTTTGTGTTCACATTTTCTGAGTGGACAGCAAATTGTATTAGTTTTTATACAGTACAATACTGTTGAGAGCTATTTTTCTTACGAAAAAACGTTTAAAATGAATGTTGCTTTTTTAGGAGGGAGGCTGGGTTAATTGCATTTCCATTCATTTCAATGGGGAAAGCTGATTTGAGATATGAGTGTGGTCACTGAGTGAATTAAAACTTGCATCTCAAGGCACCACTGTGTTCTGAAGCAATGATGATATGTATTTACTCACAAATTTCCGTCTGTTTTATGAATGGTAGCAGGTGGATACACAGATTAAGTGTACTTTCTGCTATTTAGTGGGAGAACACGATTGATCAGGCTGTCACTATACGTTGCTGGCATAGATGAACTAAGACGTAGATATATTATTTGTAGTAAATAAATAGTAACTTTTGCACCAATTAAGTTAAATTGGATGATTTCCTGTGACACATCTGATCATCTCTCATGACTCTAATATGCCGAACCACCATGGTCGGGAATCATTGATGTATTGCAATAGCAGAGCAAATCACAAAGAGAAGCAGAGCACACTCACTCGAGGTCTGTGGCACTGTCGATTTTCATGAAGTCCTGTTTGGCGCGGAGCAAGATCTCGGGCTCAAGCCTTGGCGTGAAAGGCAGCGGTGCGGGGAAGCGTGGAGGGGAGGGCGGCGAGGCACAAGGGCAGATTAGAGGTTAAGCACACCGACACACAGTGAACTATGGTATATGCACTTGGCCCACACCCACATATATGAACATACACACACACAGACTTCCTAAAGCATTTTAGCATTGAATTAACATCGGTGATTTTCAGAGACACGATCACTGAAATCATCAGATTAGTGCTGCAGATGCAGATAGCGCCAGCCTATCTCATTGTGTGTGTGTGTGTGTGTGTGTGTGCGCGTGTCCAAGCAAGTAAGCACGAGTGAAAGCCAACACTTGGTCTGCCATATTGGAGAATGCAATATACTGCTTTTGTACGCGTGCTTGAAGTTCCTCACTTAATGTCCTGACTGATCTGCCTCTCGAGACGGTGCCGACGCTCTTCCAGCTGCTCGATGGGGCTGTCCTCCGGGAACTCATAGGGGGCGCTGCGCATCTCACTTTCTGCCATGCTGCGTGTGAACAGCTCCTGACGTCGGCATCAAAAACAGTCATCAAAGTGGGGAACCTCGGTAGTTATATTTCAGGAGGAAAAACAAACAAGAACGAAGACCTCTGCCAAGGCTAAATAATTTATCATTGGCAAAGTCAATGTTGCAGAGAGTGTACAATCTGTATAGCTCAAAGGAGTTCAAGTGTCATCTTGATGCAGAAATTCACAATATTACGAGCATGACGTGATTTCAAAATTTTCACTCAAAAATGTAACAGTTTAAGATCAGTTTCCACTCTCTCTCTGGTGATATATATATATCTGCCATATACAATATTAATCAGTAATATTGTAAAACATGTTTTAAAAAGGTAAAAATTTATGTTTGCAAATAAAAACTTTATTCTTGTAACTGAGGAATGTTCTCATATTACTCTGACTTAATTGTTGTAATATTAAAGAAATGAAAAACAAAATCCAAACATACGGACTTAATTATTTCAAAATTGTGTATTTGTAATTGTTGTCCAGCGTCCTTGGGGCTGTGATTTTATTCTCATAATATTTGTACTTTGTTCTTATAATATTACAACATTATTTTGGTAAAATGGTTACTTTTCCACAAAAATATGACACTATCCTCAGATAATGATGCGTCATTCTCATGTCAATGTGATGTACTCTCATAATTACAACTTTAGTAATTCTATGACTTTATTTGCATCATTAAAAACAGGTGATAAATATAAGATTGTTTCCGCAAAAAATTAAGCACAAACAAAGCCATGTCAATGAACATTTAGTGGAAGTTCATTCTCACCTCTGCAATCTCTTTGTACTTCTCTTCCATGGAGGTTCGTAGGTCAACAGGGAAGTGCTTTAGAGAGACAGGGGTTCCTGGGAGGGAACGCTGAGACTTGAGGGGTTTGGGCCCAGATACACCACACAGATCTGTAGGCAGACCAGGTACACGAGTCACTGATGAGATTAAAGTAGAGGTGGTAGGGTGGAGTGTTTTTCAAAGGCCTGTGCAAGACACTGTTTGTGATTGTTAAACTATTGTCATTATACAGAAAATTGAGGATGATCGTCTTTGTAAAGACAGGAATTTTGATGGCGCTCTTGTGTTGGATCATGTGAGAATGTGCACGTTGCACATCCAATGTTTTGGTCAGTGAATGTGAATAAAACTGCAAGAGCTAATGGGGTGTAGATATACATGGGCCATATGGGGGGGGGGTGTTCCAGACCATGGCTAAATCCTAAACAATGACATCAGTCACTTTAATCATGTCAGTCTGTAGTTGAAACAGCTGAAACAGAGACAATGGGCAATAAACTCCACAGCAGAAAAAGATGACACAAATAGAAAAGAATATACTTGCGGTTGACCCAAGATTCTAGTGTGTGTGATGGTAAACTGTTCTTTTACCAAGCAAAAATTGTAGCCTCATTTTGAGCCACTGTGCAAAATACTGGACTTGGGAATATTGGTAGTATTTAGTAAAAAATAAAATACAGAACTCTACATGAGAACAACAGCCATCTAGCACATAACTCATTGTTAGGCCAAAACTGAAGAACATGAGCAGCAACAATCATTTGTGTCCTTCTGAAAACGACATAAACACATTTTTATTTTACTTGTGTGACCGTTTCATAACCAAAAATTGTCCATTTGAATTTGACTGTACAAAGTAAGCAGCAATCAATGTATGAACGTTGTTTATGGTCAAGTGTGCAATTACCTGGAGGAGAGCATAATGAAGCTTTGAACAAATTATCAAAGAGCACAAGGCCTTTAAAGGGGTTAAGAACCACTGAAATACAGCATGGAAATCCATATGAAGTGTCCTAAATGTCACTCATTCATGAGTAGGTACACACTTAAAAAAGAATGTACCCAACTCACAAGCATTGGGGTGTACATGCACCTGAGGTTGACACAGAGGGGTTTTCCGTTATCTAGAGCTGCTGCAAACAGATGGCAGTCCACTCCAGACAAATGCAAACACAATGGAAGAAAACTAGTGAAGGCCATACAATTTGTCTTCTTGGTTCAAAAAGACAGCAAAGTTTCCATGAAGGTTTGTCCCCAGATATGAACTCTGTCTTCAGATATGAAATTGTTATGGAGCCTATGAAAGTGATGCGTTCACTCACTATAACCGGTGACTGAAGTGATGAGTCGAGGACAGTGACACCGTAAAACATGTCATCACACACAGAGTCCTCCTCAGTTTAGCATCCAGTAATCCCACAGATGATTCTTGATCCAGCAACCCTGACACTATTTCTCTCCGTCATGTGACTGTACCAGGGGGGACACGTCCATCCCAGCAACAGGCGCCCTCCAAACAAGAAAACTTGTTTTTGTAGTCATGGATGACTGGTTTTCAAATCTAAACCTAGAGATGGATGTTTTTCAACGCTTGATGTTCTGTGTTGACAAAGACATTGCCTGATCTGTAAACAAAACAATGTGTGATGTCCTTGGCACTGTACAGTTTGTGCAACTCAACAGAGTAGTCCGAATGACTTGTTTTCATTCCCTCCTCTTGCTACAACCATGGCGAAGTTCTGACAGACATTTCTTTGGTCTTTGTGTAAATGTGTTGGTAGGAGTTGAGGAAGCTCCTCACCTCAAAAATGTTGTTGTTTGTTTGTTTGTTAGGGTGTATTTTTGAAAAAATGCTCCAGCTCCTCCACCCTAATGTTGGTTGGGGAGCTGCTCTGTCCCAATATAACCCTCGTAACGCTCAAGCTGTCAACCAGTTTTAGCAGTGGCGTTTTGTTTACTTAGGCAACGATCACATAAATGTTGGAAACCCACATTTTATAGTCAAACACAAAGCCAAGTTTGTTGTGGTATAAACTGTTTTAACTCTTAACGTTAGCTTACACTACAGTTTGTCATTCACTAGTATGAGAAAGCGTGTCCAAAACTTGACTGGTGTCTGACCTCAGCATATCCAAAATTGCCGTATTTGGGGAACAGAAAAGCAAACAGACAAATCCCATTAGTCACACATTGTTAAGCCAAAATATGCCATCGCACATACGGTTTAGGTCACTTATTACGATGAAAAGTAAATTATATACACAGAATTAAAACAATTTAGATGCCACTGCAGAGGGGAAAAAAAGAGCTTCCGCTACAGGAAGTCTTATCTAATTTTTTCCACTCAAGTTGTGATTGGCTTATGGCTACTGATTCAATCAACGCTGATCAAAGGTGTGACATTTTACTCAATGCCCATGTCAAGAAGAACAACCGAGGTAAGTGTCAGGCCTCACTCGCAGTCTCGCGTCAGCGTGGATCTCATCCTTGTGTCGCCTACAGCCTTTAACCCGAGAGTACACAGAGGCAGACGGAGTCAGGCTAGGAAACACGAGCCTCGCAGCATTTTATGATCCATGCAACCACTTGGACCAAGACAAAGACAAGAACAAGTGTGTGTGACTAACCCTAACCCTAAACCCTATGTTCCTTGCGCACATGGATTGTCACACATCTTATGTGAAAACCATGTAATTACGGACACACCCTTGCGCTGTCACTTGGCCTGTTCTATTTCATTTAAAATATGCACAGTAACACATCATAATGATCGATGCCAACAAATATTATGTAAAGCACCTTGATGAATTTTCATGGCCATGTGGTGGGACGGGGCATGGGCCAGGGAAGAACCTAACTCCAGAATTTAAAGTTAAATTTTGGTGAAGATTCAGGAGGAAATGTGTGAGTCCATTAATTTTTTTTCTTTAAGAAATAAGCAAGAGAAAGGATTTTTTGAAACTTGTTTATTACTCAGTACATAATGCTGACTCTTAAGCAAAGGTCACAGCTGACATATTGTTCTGAAAAACATGTATATGCCAAAATAGAGGTTTAATATTAAGTGACAAGGTCAGATGATGTTTCCTTTAACAATTTGTTTATTATTATGGTAGCAGAACTGCAACAGACTTCCAGCTGGTACTGTTGTGCCCCTGAAGAGGAAGGGTCTTAGAATGAAAGAAACAGTTGACTCTGCTTTGTTGAGTACGCGTATGCACAGTTTAATTTAGTTTCAGTTTAAAGTATATTCTATGATTCTATTTGTTCCCTTAAGAGATTTTACTTTCTTCCCCTTAGAGGCCAAGGAATGACACAGACGCTCCTTAGCAACCAAAGACGAGAATAAACCTCCACTTTGGATCCTTGTTTCGAACATTATTTTGCATGCAAACAAATGGATGATGTTTGCCTGCTGAAACTCTTGTTTACAAACTGGATTTGCTAGTAGTGAGGACATCATTCTGTTCACTATCAGAGGAGTTTGGCAGGAAGCATAGTCACAGCGAACGTGACAGCCTCTACAAGGAAACAGTAGACCACATATCACAGTCTGTCATATGCCTTCACAGAATACCAACACAAAATCATATGACTAGCTGCTCACATAAAATGCACTGCCCATCAAAACACTAATGTGTTGTCTTCTCTCTAATGACAGTGATGTCAACATTGGGATAGCAGGGAACTGGCTGACTGCACACACTTGCAGCATGTGTGCTCATTATGCTCCGAAGTGATTAAGCCACTGGGGAGAAACTACAGCACCATAGCAGATGCCCTGAATGTCTACCCACTGCAATAAACTTGAGCCCATCAAGCTTTGCTAAGATCAGCATCATAGCAACGGAGCAGCCTAGCAAATGCATGACGCAGCCACCTCTTCCATATGTCCTTCCCCATAAGGAAAAGAGGCTGTCAGCAGATTACACACTAACAAGAGTTTCCCAACACCTCATCGGGGGCTTGTGTAACATTCCATGAGTGATAAGAACCTTCGGTGTCTACCATAAAGAAGGAGCTGAAACTTGTAGAACAGTATTCATGTCAACACAACAGTCATCATGAATGAGTGCAAGTTACTGTACCTCCTCTGCCCTGTCTTGTTCTGCTCTCACAGTTACTGTCGTAGTGGCCTGGTCTGAGCTCCTGCGGGATGCTGGGACATTTAACGAGGCCTGGGACAGTCGATGTACCCTCCCCCGCTGGCCCGGTGCAAAAGAGAGAATGACAGCAAATAGATGAGAGCGAGAAAAAAGGAGAGGAGAGACAGGATATTCTCCTTCCTGGAACGTAAACTGCTCTAGCACCAGGATTGCACAATGTCCCCTCTTTTTCCTTTTGGCTTCTCCTGTTGTGCTGTCAGTGTGGTGTTGATCTGGTTCCCCCCTCTTTTCTCCCTGAGCCTCTCTCACTCTCTCGCTTCCTCTCCGTGTGCCTTTCAGCTGCTTCCTGGATTTCACCGGTTTGCAGCGCATAAACAGCACAGTCTTGAAGCGACCGGATTTAAATACTGGGCTGGAACATACCACGTGGCAAAAAAAGGTGGGGGGAGGGACTAGGACGAACCACCTCAGGCGCCATTGTGCTTTAAAATGGAGCAGGCCTTCTCCCTGTTGCCACTCCCACTCTCCTCCCCTATCTCCCTTCTCCTCGTGTTAACAGCCGCCTCATGATTGCATAGCTCATATTTTATTTCTAACATTGAGGTAAATTTATTAAGTATGCTATGCTATTTTTTGAGAAAAAATACTACAAAATTATTATTTTATTTAGTTTATCTTTTGTTATATTCTTGTTTTTCCTCATATTTGATTTACTTTGTCACTCACCTGAAATACTGTATTTACAGTTATTCATTATTAATTGTTCATTTGAAATGTTGTTGTTAATCTGTAATGTCATCAGACATTACTATTAGCGTGGGTGAGTACATACAGTTGCATGGTTACAAGATTATGGGTACATGCAAATGTCGGGGGTTTAAATGTAGGGTCCGGCCTTCCAGTGTGCTTGCGTGGGTTCCTTTCCGGGTACTCCGCTTTCCTTCCACATTCCAAAAACATGCATGTTATCTTAATTTAAGACTCTAAATTGTCCTTAGATGTGAAGGTGAGCGTGAATGGTTGTTTGTCAAATGTGCCCTGTGATTGGCTGGCAAAATAAACAGTCCCAACCATAATTAGCACCAACACAGTGTTGACTCAGATGTACACACACAAATCCTTCAACTGATTTGTCATGATGATTTCAATTCTTTTCAACACAACAAAGCATGTCTTTTAATAAGATGAGAGCGCAAATGTTGCAAATGAAGTCTCTGTGCGTCAAAATGAAGTCTCTGTATGCCAAAAGAAAATTCAAATAGTGATATGAGGGTTTAAAAGACATGGAAAATAGCGTACAGTCAATAGTACAACAGTCAATGGAGCACTGCAAATATTTGACTAGCCCCGTGTGCTTTTGTATACTTTTGTTGTGACATTTTTAGGTAGTGGTGTGCTATGAGATTTTCTAAAATGTGTGCATTGGCTCAATAAAGATTGAGAAACACAGATCAAGACTCTGTTTTCCCAGAGAGCTAATCAGTGGCATATGGGAATAGCTGAGCACCTTCGTCTCCCAGAACAAGGAACAAAAACAAGCACTGCAGCAGGGAGCTAATCTGGAACACTGCACAAAAATTCCCATGTGAATTCACACCAAAATAACACACTGTGACTCCTCATATCTGTGCAATTTGTATCCAACTCTTTGGATCCAAACAGATGGATTCCCTAGACACTTTATTTTCTCCACAGCATGTGAAACACAAACACAAACTATATTACACACACAAATTGACACTGGCAGCATAGCTGCACACGCAAGGCTCTGTTTTTGTAGACTACGCAACGTGTGCTGGAGCGAAAATGCTGGCGCATCTTGATTTTCGTGCAAGCTCAAGGCTCGCTGGAATGTTTGCCAATGTGTCCGACCAGTCTGCGCCAAGCTGGGCCTACTGATGCCACGAGGGTGTGTCCCTTGACATCCGCCTGGCGCATGTGACAATTTGGTGACTGAGGGCACAGATGCGCTTCATCATCAAAAAGTGGCACATCTTGATTTTGGCAGACCCGTCTGAACTAAGCTGGGCCGTGTCGGCGCAGTGAGGGTGTGCCCTTGGAGATGGCAGAGTGAGATTTTGGTGTCAGAAAGCCGTCTAAACTAATGCCTTCTCATTCCACATCTACGTTTTGGTGCAGGGGATCTAACGTGATTTGGGTCCATTTGATTGGTGTACATGCAGGCAGGACAGTCACGCGAGTTCCTCGGACGTGTGTGAAACAAACGACTGCCGGAGGGGATATAGATCAATGAGGTCCCCAAACTCATTTAAGTCGCCAGTGGTTTTTCACCAGCTCATTCTGTATTTAACACGCACGGTTCGCTGAGTCCTCTTCCATATATAGAGACGTCACCATGCAAGACTATTTGCACCACTTTTAAAGGAAATGAAAGAACCTGTTTCTATTGGACAGGATTGAAGTCAGCTCCACTGACATATTTAGATGTTGTCACCCGCTTAATCACATTGTCTTTTGTCACACCTGCCAAGTGACAGTGCTCCAGTCACCGCACGGATCGCTCATGCGAGACCGTCATTGTGCCTCACTTAAAGAGAATGAATAAAAGAAATCGCTTTGACTGGCGGTGAATAAAGTTGGGTGTGTTCACGCCCACGAGGCACAAACAGACCCTTTTATAAATACACCGGCTGCTCTCGTCTACAGAATTGCAAACACCCAGTCTAACCCGCATTTCGCAAAGTTACGCCAAGCACAACGCTGGACTTGTGCTCGTCTCGAAAATAGAGCCTTGAGGTTCACATATTACCAAGGAAACAATTTCAAACATCTCATGCTTCTTGTCAGTGCCGCTTTCACAATATGTGAATATTGTAACCATGTTATATGGCATATCTCAAGGTGAATAGACACAATAAGTGACAGTAAGTCCAAAATTTTAAGCAATAAAAACAATGTTGCATCACAGTGACGGACCAAAGTGTTCTGGCCGCACTTAATGAAAACTTCCCATGTACTTGCACTTCACTTAGGAATAAAGAGAGTATTCTAACATCTACCTTATCACTTTTACTCACAACATTGCCTGGAGAGACTAATATGGGTAAAAAAATAACAAAATAAAAATACCTTTTACTGGAAACGTCTTTCAAAGAGGTCTTTGACGTCATTTCATCGCAAAACCACACAACACAAAAGATTTTTTTTCCAAAAACAGACAAGTCTAAAGGTTTCCCCATATCTATGAAATTACACTGAAACGGTAAGTATTATGCTTTGTGATTAAAAAATAATAACATGTGAGTCAACTAGAACTACAGCCTATTGAACTAACCCAGCGTTAACATTTAAATTTCAGAACTCAATAGTCCAAAGTAAGTCATATTGTCTTGTGACAGTGAGGTTCTCTTTGTTATTGCGTTAAGAAAACCAGTGCACTCACATTGGTTGTAAAGAAGTCATCAGAGGTAACATGGCAAAGCTTAAAGCAAATATGTCACCTACGGCCACAATAAACCTGCTTTAGCAGCTCAAAACTGCTTAAAGTGATTAAAATTCTACACAAAAGCTGTACCAAAAGGGGTGGTATAGGTCCAAGAAGAACCCATTTTAATGTGGATATTGATACCGGAGTTATTTTCTTGATTTCAGGCTGCAGGAGTCAAGTGTTGCAGTGACCCAACATATCCAATAGATGGAGCTGCTGTGCCTGTACGAGGCAGTGGTCACCCACTTTGAAGCACATTGTCGCCACCCACAGGATTTCAGTCAAACAAGGACAGTGTGTTTAAAATTCCTCGGGCTTGCCTCTGCTCTACTGAGTGCTATTGTATTTATGTTAGCAAAACGCTACGTTTTTGATACGGCTCTTGTTTTGGTTGTCACTACACTGGGCAGGTGTACCTAATATTGCAGCCAGTGAGTGTAAAAGGGTTTGTGTGGAACAAGGGAGGGACCTCTTAAGATCACAATGGCACGCAAAGCACTAATTCAAGTAGAAGATTGAAATTCACTCCACCTCTCTGTTCAAATGCTTTAATAGCATCTATATATCACGACATGTAACCCAGGCTGCAAAGCTACAGTACAACATTACATATTCTGCTTCATGTGATGCCAAGGAGGTCCGGTCGGAGGGAGCCTCCTGCAGATGTAGAAACTGACATCCACATTTCCATCATCACTTGCATGAGAGAACCATTTCAAAAGCAGTGCGGCATCCGAGATAGGAATTTATTGCCTAAGCCTATTGAGATTGCTCCAAGGATCAATGCTGTAGAGTTTAGTTTATTTTTATACTGGTAACAGCTCAAACACGAGCTGCTGAAGAGACAATGCAGCAGATGTATCTATGGTCGACAATTTGACATCAAAAGTACAGTAAGACTTACAAGGACTTTTTTTGTGGTCCACATGTGGCTCTTATAACGGACCAGGCATTCAGACGGTTCAGCCGGGCGACTAATTGAGAGCATGAAAAAGGCTGGCGAGACCTCTAAGTTATTTATTACTGCAGCAAAGATGGGCTTCCTCAGCAAATATGGTTTAGTATCTACTGCAGCACCCCACACAACATTTACACTTGGCCAAAACACACTAGTGCTGTACCGTGGTTGCATAATTAAATCAATAATAACATGTAATTGCTTCAAAGATGAATTGCTGTTGTAGTTTCAGCAGGCAGTCAAGCCCCCGTTTGATCTATAATGATTACATCACACTAACTAATAATCTAAGCATGTGCAGTACCTTGTATTTGACACCTAAGACATGCAGTCAAAATATTGTATTGTTGCCATGGATGCATTGAAAAACCAAACCAAAGAACCTAAAAGGAAGAAAGAAAAATCCTGCAAGAAATAAAGGAAATGTAATCAAACTACTCTAAAACCTTTATTAACTGTTCAGGCAACATCTGAAATTACATTCCAATGCAAAATTAAGTTAACCACAAAACAGTCTCAACTTTTAACTAAATGTTACACAAGAGTAAAAAAGCTAACTACTAATGTATAGTAAGAACAATAGAAAAAACAACTTTAACTCTACCATAACAAATCAAGATGTACAGCAGTTTGCCTTTGCGGAAGCTGGTCCTTTTACTCAGTGTCTTAAAAATCCAAAGAAAAAGCAAAATACACACAAAGTAAAGTTAATGCTATGAAGCTTGTTGCACTGAGCTCTCATAAGGTATGGTCAGGTGTCTGACTACAAGTTTTTTTTTGTGAATTTTGAGGCCCATTTTATTTTTTATTTTTTTGGTGTTTGCGCTTTTGGTCACTTTTCAAATTGTATAATGTCTGGGATTTTTGCATTTGGAGGTAACACTATAAAAGTGCTGGAGCCTAAGTCCAGTAACTTTAGGTGAGAGGCAGGGTACACCTGGGACTGATCGCCAGTCCATCCCAGCGCACATATTACAGATAGAACGATGCGTTTATTGGAGTGCTCGGCCAAAACCAATGCAAGGACAGGGAGAACACACGAGGTCCACACAGGAAGGCTGGAGCCGAGATTTGAACCCCAAACCTCTAAACTGTGAAGCAGACATGCTAACCACTAGGGCACTGTGATATAAAGTACTATTCATCTAGAAATAAAGGTTATATTAGTATTTTAGGCAAGAAACTGGAAATGGAATAATAAAATGTGATGATTATTATTTA
Organism: Phyllopteryx taeniolatus; assembly: GCF_024500385.1. NCBI lineage: Eukaryota > Metazoa > Chordata > Actinopteri > Syngnathiformes > Syngnathidae > Phyllopteryx > Phyllopteryx taeniolatus. Next base: position 19,248,505 of record NC_084510.1, read on the forward strand.
ACATTACCTATCATACCTGTTATATTTCCAAAGTATCGCACACAAAGAAGGCCGTCACGGTGACGAAATGCCAGATAAACTGACAAGTGCAAACAGAGATAATGATGTAGCTTCGCCCTGCCCAAATGATAAACTGGCACCACTACAACAGCAGAGCAAGCAGATCAGAATATCGACTGTCATAAATGTCTGTCAAATTTCCAATCTTCAACATGAGTAAAACATTTTGCACAACTCATTTGACAAATAAATGAATGTTCACTCATTGGTACAATCTGGCAGTTTATAATAAACTTTTTAAAAGGTGAAGTCCATGGCAATTCACACTGATAGCCTCCTACCTCTCTAAACAGTTGTGTCAGTTATTGAGCTTTTTTCAGTGTTTCTAAAGGATCCCTATCTCACCGTCACTCACCAGGGCTGGTGATGCTCTGCAGGCTCCCCCGCTTGGGGAGCGGGTATTTGGGCTTCCCTGAGCTGTCGCTGGTGGAGAAGGATGCTGACATCTTGCTTCCTGAGCTCATGCGGGTAGTGGAGCGAAGCCAGTTAGGGCTGCGCAGTGGCCAGAAGAGGGAGAGAGGAGGCGCGGCACCGACGCTTCAGCTCTGTTTCACATTGGGCCAGCGAGGAAGCAGGACCCACGCAAGGCTGTGACAAACTCCTCTGCGCAGTTGGATTCTCCTCCTCCCAACCAGCCACAGGTCAAGAGCGACGCTGCACAGCGGTGAGCTAAAAGCAAGGACTACCCAGCTCTTGCTGAGGGCCATGCTCCTTGGTTGCCCTAGCAACCAGAGAATAAACTTCAAACAGCAAATGTAAGGGGATCCAGACGCAAGAAGACACTATGGATGCGAGCATTACAGCAGCACACCACAAAATGGGCTGAGCAGGAAAGTGAGCGAAGGACAAAAGTTTTTTTTCCACTGGTCTAAAAATAGCACAGATACACAGCCAGACTGCAAAAAGGCAGACCAAAAAAATCTAATAGTGAATGAAGGTACTCAAATGCCCCCAAATTATCTTCTGGAAAGTTCAGAAAGAAGACACATACTGTAGCCTCAACACTCTCTACTCAGACCGCCTGCTGTCAACTATTATTAACAGTGACAAGCAATGTTGAGCAAGGTCAATAATTCAACGTGGCAAATATGTGCACATCATTGGTTGCTCTCATTATTGTTTTGTTACATTGTTTATTATTATATAGCAAGAGTCAGACAAACAGCTACACATATTAAGTCCCTGTGAACTGCAGCACTAATGTTAATGCCAATTCTTTTGTCTTTTCAAAATAATAATCTGCCTTACAGAAGTAAATGCCTGTGAAATAGCTTGTGTCATTTTAAAAAATGGTTAAACTTGGCATTTATTTTAAAAAAATGTCTTGGCTTGCTTCACATACTGTGTATCACGCCCTTCCTTGATGAGATTTAAATTATGTTTGATTCAGAAAGGGCTCAGGTAGGTTACCATAGATCCAGAGTAACAAAACCTGTCTGCTGCATGACAAAAATGCATCTTATGAATCTTTTTAATGCATGTATTTTTTGTACCAGACTAGACATAAATTATGATAAACCATACATAATCATGCAGATGAAAACGATTTATAAAATAAGAAAACTGTTTACAGTATTTTAGAGCGTCCTCTTTTGTAGTCTCAGAAAGAAGCATGAACAACAGGCAACATCACCACCTAGTGATGAGTACGATTTATGCAGCTAGAAGTGAAACTCTTGCGTGATAAATTAACAGTTTTCTCCCTACTAGTCTACAAATATTTGTTTAGTTGGATGCAAATTTAAATTAAAGTAGTTTTAAATATCGGCAGCATGGTGTACTAGTGATTAGCACATATGCCTCACAGTTAAGGTATTTTGTAACACAGCCTGGGACCAATTCCAGTTCCCACTCAGTGATAGCGGAAATGTGAATGTGAGTGTGAATGGTCGTCTGTCTCAAGATGTGCCTTGTGATCGAATGGCGACCAGTCCATGGTGTAATGCCTTTTGCCCAAAGTCAGCTGGGATACGCTCCAGCTCCCCCGTGACCCGAATAACAACAAACGGTACAGAAAATGGATTGATACATGAACCACTATCAGAATTCGGAAACCAAACGAACCAGCATCCAATCAATGGCACGAGTAAATACACCATAATATTAAAAAATTAAAACACAGCTGAGACATTAATTGCTGGATTCATGATGAAGGTGAACATGCTGAGATGCAAAAACATGCTTGGTAGTCTCCAGCCTTTTCAAAAAGATGACCCACTTTTTAAGAGAGCTGACCCTCCAGAACCAACATCTAAAATGCATCTGCACTCTTGTTAAACCACACCAGTGACACCACCAAACTAATCAAGGTTACCTTACCTGGTAACAAACGTCTTTCACGTTGCCCTGGGTGTTCTGTAATTATTACAGTTATTTCCTCTTTGCTTGTGTTACTCTGCGGTTTGGAGACAGAAGCTTTCTATTGGCACAGCGTATCACTACTGCATATCACTCCTTGAGAGCAAAGTTCATGGGATTTAAAATAAAATATGTTTCCAGAAGCCAGTCACCCCCAACCAGAAGAAAAAAAGAAAAAAACTCTGTTATTTCTCTCCCAGTGGACACTCACTGGCCAACACATGATACAGTAGGTACACTAGCAGATAACAGATATAATGAGATCCAAAACAAGATATAGCCCTATAATATCATGTGGATCGTTTTTTTTCCTAATAATAAACTACATGCAGTGACATTTGACACACAGTACAGTAATAAATATATTGCAAAATTAATACACCTCTATAACAATGACAAACGGCGCATTGTTTTATACTATAAAGTCAATTCATTGATCACCTTACTTGTACACTTCATCTTGTGTGAACTGAATATGAAACAATCATAATTTTAGTAGTAGTTAGCACATCCGCCTCACAGTTCTAAGGATAGGGGTTTGAATACGGGCTCTGGCTTTCCTTTGTGGAGTTGGCATGTTCTCCTTTGGCTTATGTGGGTTTTCTGCTGGCACTCCAGCTTCCTCTCACATTCCGAAAACATCCACTTTAGGTTCATTTAGGATTAAATGATCATGCGAATGTGAATGGTAGTTTGTCTGTATGTGTGCCCTGTGATGGGCTGGCGACCATTCCAGGGTATACCCCGCTTCTTGCCCGAAATCAGCTGGGATAGGCTCCAACTCACCCACGACCCTAACTAGGATAGGTTTTATTTAAAAACTCATAGATGGATGGAGTATAGAAAATAGATGGATGAATGGATGATTGTGTATGGGAGTTATGTGACATCATGACGATTCAGGCAGAAGCAAACATGGACTAAATGGACTAAGATCATTTTGACGCCGAATTTAAAATACAAATGAAAATATTGCCAGGTTATTGCTAACTTGGTGAATATGAGAAATTGGTGACTTACCACCCCCTGACATGGTTGCGGGCGAATCGGAATTCGGGAAGCTGCTGTTAAAACAGGAAGTTGCCTGTCAAAACACGACGAAATAATAGTTAATGTATTTGTTTATACCACCTAAACATAACCTTAGCTGGCGTATAAGTGAATCAAACCCCTTAAACTTCGAAGGCTAAGCTAACTAGCCGCTATAGTTTACCTTTGTTTGTTTTTAAGTGTTTCCCTCGGCTAACGTTAGCAAGTGACTCGGCTAACGTTAGCAAGTGACTAACAGCACCGTCGTATCAATTGTTACAATAACGCCCTAATAAATTATTTAACACTATAACACCCCAATCAATTATTTGACAGTTACTTGTCTGGTTTTTATTTTTTTATTTATTTTTTACCTTAGCTTTATAGCGTCAGCATTCGCGTAGTTAAACTTTAATGGGAGCTCTCCAGTCGTTCGAGTGTTTCCTGCTGTGCTTCAACTAAACTCACGTATTTAGTTTTGTTTTTTAATACCCACAACTAAACGTGTCTCTGAAGTGGAAGTGTCCACTTCAGAGACACGTTTAGTTCACACAAGTAAATACATATAAAAGCAGTGTAAACTTTTAAGAAATGAAGTGATGAATGTTTAGTTTTATAAAGCACAATGTTGAAAGCAACTTATCAGTCGTCATAGTAAAAAAAACAAAAAATGCCCAGTGATATAAACTACAAAATATGTTGGTGAGGTAATAAAGAGGCAATAATTGGCTGACACATTATACTTTGAAGACTGAAGTCCATCACTTTTATGTACAACTGTGCCTCTGAAACTAGAAGCTATCATTTATTAACATATTAGTAGATATGAGTGTGCTTTTTGAACCTCTCAAGTAATAATCATACGCTTGTGAGAGCAGTGGTCACCAACATGCTGCCTGCCGCCACTGCAGGGAGCCCCCAAGGACCACATCCTGAGGGCCCCTACGAAAAAGAGCTCAACATTGTGATTTCCTAGGAATGTTGTTGAGAAATCATTACCAGTGTCTTCACACAGATGAATACATATAATTAAAGGTAATTGGAGCGAGGGCATTTGTTACTTCAGAAGTGCGTATCTAACTGGTAGCCAGCCCTTTGCATTAATCGGTGCTCATAGTAGCTTAGGTTCAAAAGGGTTGCTGACCCTTGCATTAGAGGTTTAACTTGCAGTCTTGCATATAGAACTTGAGTAAAAGTACAAGTATCTAAACAGGAAATAACTGGTAGACGTAAAACTCACCTTGTCCAATATTACGTCGGTCTTTGCTTTACTTACAGTTAAGTGTCAAGCAATTTTGTGATGTCAAATGCACTTTAATATTAGAAATAAAACTACTCAAAATAAGTGATTCGTTACAACTTGTTTTTTTTTTATTAATTTTAACTTCATTATTGTAGTTTACTTCTTGCGGAATGTTGAAATAATAGCACATCCGCTTCGACAGTTCCAAGAAGCCTCTGTAATCTGTTGGACTGAGACTCCAAATTAAAATGACTCAGTAGAGTGCACACCTCCACCAAAGCCTAACAATACTAATTTGGGTCAGCTACAAAACTGTACACTTTTACAGACCTCTTTCATATGCCTGAATTTCTTTCGAAAAATATGTCCTTGGTCAGCGGCACGGTGGACGACTGGTTAGAGCGTCAGCCTCACAGTTCTGAGGACCCGGGTTCAATCCCCGGCCCCGCCTGTGTGGAGTTTGCATGTTCTCCCCGTGCCTGCGTGGGTTTTCTCCGGGCACTCCGGTTTCCTCCCACATCCCAAAAACATGCGTTAATTGGAGACTCTAAATTGCCCGTAGGCATGACTGTGAGTGCGAATGGTTGTTTGTTTCTATGTGCCCTGCAATTGGCTGGCAACCAGTTCAGGGTGTACCCCGCCTCCTCCCCGATGACAGCTGGGATAGGCTCCAGCACGCCCGCGACCCTAGTGAGGAGAAGCGGCTCAGAAAATGGATGCATGGATGTCCTTGGTCATTCCCTTTACTATGTTCTTAAATTAGCTTGTATATGGCAAAATAAAGTGTCTTTCCTGCAGTATATTTTAAGAATTTAATCTTTTTTTCCCACTTTTCATGCACCGTCTCACTCTCCAGGGTCTTGTTGCATAATAGCACTTCAGCTTCAGTGGCCTTTGCCCTCCGACAAGCAGTCAGTACAAACCACTAACTTGAAAACTTGACTCTTTTGTCTTTTACAACTACTGCAGTATGCGTTTATACCCGTTCTCCTCTGTAGCAGGTTCCCTTAATATTTGCTTCAGATACAAGCTATGCCAAATCGTTTACATGTATTTCTCTACAACTGTGTTATTATTTTGTTGTCAACTGCTATGGCACATTTTCAAGAACTTTAGTACAGTTAAACCTTTTTACATTGTAAATTAAAAATGAAGTGTTTACACAGTCTGCATTATATTGTATGTTAGAGTCGATTCAATATCTTGTTTTCTTTAATTACATGAGGTAAGAGGAGGCAATCAAAGGCAGCTTACTGAATGCATACTCACGCAAGTAGTCCCAGATCACGCTAAAATAACACGACAAATGTCAGGAGGTGTCGGGTTTAGCTTGTAATATATTTGGAGAAGACACACAGATAAGGACTCCCAACAGACCAGGCTCCTCCCACCACCCACAGGAGCACAGAGAAATGTCACGAGGTAATAATTGCCATGGAGATGGCGGAGCCTGGCGGATCTGGGGGCGAGTTGACTGAGGTCCATCGTTGGATTCGTTGGGGTGTGAGGATTGCCACGCTCCACCATCCTCCATATTGGAACACAGAAGCTTCGTCATCCATCCTGTGAAATGTCTTTCAAAAAAATGTTTGCTCTCGCGTGTGCTCTACATGTGGGAGTCATGCAACTCTAATCTACTGTAAAACTGGCCAATATACGGCCTCCTCCCAAATAGCGTTTCACACAATGAAACACATCATACAAATGCACTGATGATAGCTAATGAGCCAAAGATTTGTAGAAGTCGGGGACAGTATCCCGGAATTGACAGACAGGGCTAGTGGCCCCCATTCTAAGGGTGTGTCCAACTCTTCTGCTTGATTGAAAAAGCCAAATGCAGAATACTTGAGAGAAAAGTTGAACCCCAAATCAATATGGTGATTTTCATCCTGGTTGTGGAATACTGGACCAGCCCAGAGCCGGCCCAGATGCATAAGCGAATTAAGATGTCACTTGGGGCCAACATATAAACATGGTGGAAGGAGGGCCCCCAATCAAATTCTGCTTAGGGCCCCCAAAAAGTCTTGACCAGGCCCCAAAAGTCTGATCAGCTATACACCCTGACAATGGAACATAAGGGTCCATGGGAGTTTGCCCAACCAGTTCACACACTGTAAAAACTGGACTTCAAGAAACAAGAAAACAAACAAACAATAAGTAATGAAATAAGGGTCAATCACCCATTTAAGCAATATTACTGTATCTGCCAAAAAAACAGGAAATTTTGACGTGGCAGGATTTATTTGGTAAACATACCTAACCTCAAAACACACACTGATGTCTTAAAACTAGTGTGTTTAATCTACCCTTCACCTTGAATTATGGTTAATCAGGGTCTGGGCTGACCCCATCAACTGGGTCGGAACTGGTAACCATGTAAACCTGTCTCTCCCAGGTCACGTTTGGGTAGCCATCGACGAAAGTGGCTCCCCGCTTGAGGTTTTCCCTCTTGAGGAGGGTGGATGGGCACTCCGCAGATTGAAAAATTAAATCTGTCAAAAGAGGGCCACAGACTAGCCCTCTCTCATCAAAGAAGACCTCAACGGTGGATCAGGTAGAAGAGATGGTAAATGGACTGCACTTATATAACGCTTTATCTATACCATTACACTGACCAAAGCGCTTTACAAAACCACACATTCACCCATTCATACACCAATGGGCGGCTGCTGCCGTGCAAGGCACTCTCAGGCCCACTGGGAGCAAATTAGGGTTCAGTGTCTTGCCCAAGGACACTTCAACATACAGTCGGAGTCAGGATTCAAAGCAGCAACCCTTCAGTCACTAGACGACTCCATTCAGATGGAGACATTGGGGGTAGACCTTGGTCACGCGAGACGGTTTATATCTTCCAGCCGGCCTGGGAATACCTCAGTGTGCTCCTGGGGGAAGTGGAGGTGGTGGTCAGAGACAGGGCGGTCTAGATTTCCCCGCTCTGCCCGATAAGTACAGGAAAGGGACTGGATGAATATTTAGCATGCTGTTTGAGAATGAGGCCCCTGACATGCAATCATGAGAATACATCAGCGTTCTTTTAAAAACATAGAAACTCTTTATTACAACCCTAGCTCTCACTGAACTTTTAGCTGTGTATGTTCTACACACATGCAAGCTATTCTTTCATTTTAAAGACAATAATAAAAAAAAAAGAAATAAATTAACCCCCTATTGAAAACGTTCCACATCATTCACAATTTGGGATATTTATACATGATGAACATCATTTCCAATTTTAGCTCTCTCATTCCAAAATAACAGAATATTTTAGTAACCCTGTATCCATGTTAGTAAAGCAACTGCTATTTCAATCATTTCTTCATGTAGTTATCATAATTCAAGGTTTATCATGTACAGAAAACCTGATGAGGCAAAAGAAAGAAACTAACTACGTTTCTCCTCCATGATGACAATCTCCACGACTCACAAAGAAGGCAGCAGCTGGTCAAAACATTCCAGGCTCCTTGCAATCAAATTCAAAACATGTACTTAACACTCACAAATAAAAAAATAAGAGGTTGTGTAAAGCGGTACAGTACACACACAAACCACACTCACAAGTCTACCAAACATAAATTAGCAGGTGAAACATTTGAAAATAATGCAACAATACTGATCAAATGCTGTGCATCAAGATAGTATAGATTTCTAATATGTCCTCAAGCAATATAAGTTCTCGCGTCAGCTTCAAGTCAGAACAAGTCTGGCTCACTGATAGAAATTAAATCAAATAAACAACAAAACAGTAAACTAGCATTTCCATGAGAAGTGGGTTGCACAATATGTGCCAGGCTGATTAGAAGAAATTTAGAGAGGCTTTATTATTGATGTAATCCCAATTGTCAGACTCATCAGTGGGAGAAAAAAAAATACTACATTTGAACCAAAGCGTGTAGTCTTCATTTGTGATTTCATTTGTGAAAGGCAGAAGATCACGGCACAATAACTGAGTAATCCATTGAGACAAAGCTAGTGATTAAAGGCAAACATCTCCGCTTGATATCTGGTTTGATAACCAGCATAAGGTAAAAATGATTTTCAAAGATTGTTGTCATTCACTGTACAGAACTGAAAGTTCAGCAGAAATGCAGCCTTTTTTTGCAACTATTTAAATTCATTTCCCTATACTTAAACTTTTAAAAAGGTTAAATTCTTGTCTAACTCCTTTGTTTGAATATATGTCCTAATTTTCACACATTTTCAAAAATTTTGAGGAAAACTAATAAGGCAAAGTGCAATATAGAGAATTATGTCGACTGGCCACGACATTAGGTTCCCATGCACATTTTAAAGACCCTGTAAAGTGAATCAGAGTTTCTAAATACATACAGTAATACATGTTTGAAGATAATTGCTGAAAACTATGGCATACAAAGCTGTGGAGCTACAGCTATAAACTGGTTTTCACCATTTCAGTTCTCCTGATTTTTTTGGGCATGGCTAAAACAGCAGCACGTGACCCACTTTAGAGTCCAGTATGAGTCTCCCCTCACCCACTATGTAAGAACTGAAGCGAAACATTCGCATCAGCGGTTTTCCGGCACAATTGTGATGTGCAGTTAGCAAGATGGTTAGGCCTACACCCGGAAAATGCAGCTTCCCTTCAGATAGTCTGTTGGCGTGGCCGCTTTAGAGCGCCTTGTTGTCGGCCATGAGTGCACGCACGTCACGGAGAGAAGACGGAAGAGTGAGGCAAAAGAAAAAAATAAATCCGACGTGACAGCCAGCATGGAGACAGGGCTTGATGCTAGAGTGTCCGCTTCAGAGCGCTTCGTTGTCGTGGTATGGAAAAGGGGGATAAATTCCAGCCACAGAAGGCTATAAGCGGATATATTTTCACATCTAAAATGTAGTTTTGTGTGGGGATAAGAAAGATAGTAGAGGATGTAACATCCAATTTTCCAGGTTGTAGCAGTGGTATTTGATTGACAGTTGACCAGTATGTGGTTTCAGTGCATTAAGCCCATTCAGCGGACACGCCCAAAGCATTCCAGAGGAGTGAGAAGGGCTTGATTTTTCTCGATTTTGAAGCCTCATTTTAGATACTTATTGATTTTTTTTAATCATTGAAATTTCGCAGTCTTTAACAACAGTCTTCTCTGTGGTGTGTCAAACTGAGAAGACAGTTTCACTTTACAGGGACTTTAAGGACAGCTAATTCAAGACCTGTTTCACAACTCCTGTTGTTGCAAAGATAATGCTCAGACACAGTCAGCGAGGTATTCATATAACAATATGCTAGGTTGCAGTGGTGAAAACTGCAGTGTATCAATAAAATACGTTATTATTATTAAACTCACAGCTAATATTTTGAGGTAACCAAAATACTATACGAGGCAAACCTCTCTGTCTGTGACAATCAAAACTGAACATTTACGTATTTGTAAGAATATGCAAAATATTATATGCATCTCCTATTTGCGCTCATTTAACAATAAAGTTATGGCATGTTACGAACAACTTTCATAATGTCTTCAATACAATTACCCCTGAACACTTCATTTTCAATAATTTTTTTTAAAAAGACTTAAGTGTCTATTTCTATGTGGTTGTTTTTCACCTGATCTGTCTCGATAAATTCAAAGGTCTCCTCTGCAATTTGTCCGGGTATACGAAAATCAACAGGTAGTGGATGTACTGGCTCAGATGCTTGGGACTGAGCCAGGGGGCGGCAGGCTTCCCCCTTCGGACTGGAGGTGCTGTGCGAGTTCTGAGGTTCCAAGTTGCAGCCGGTGCCCTGAAGAAACTGGAGGAAATTTTCCTCTATGGAGCCTTCGCGGCTGGGCAGCCCGTCCTCCACCTCGAGCCCCGCTCGGCGAAACAGGCACGGCAGATGTTTGCCCAGCTCCTCCCGGATCTGTCTGTTGAGACAGCCGTAGAAGAAGGGGTTGGAGGTGAAGCAGAAGTAGCCAATCCAGGTGACTGCCTCCTCCAGAGACGCCAGTGCAGCTGGAGGGCTGGCAGCCAGGGCAGAATGCAGGTGGAAAGCAAAGTAGGGCAACCAGCAACACAGAAATTGGCCGCCTATAGCCGCCAACACCGCTGCCGCCTTCCCTCCTCCAAATGGCCGCGCCGTGGTCTCCCTTCCGGTCCCAGTCCCCGTCCCAGAGCTGGTAACCATCGTGGACCGGCTACTGAGCGACTCCGATCTCTGACGACGGGGCGTGTCTGTCCAAGTGGGTAGAGGCCCGTGGTGCATGGCGGCTACCCGAGCCACTTTGAACATGTTGCAGTACACAACGAAAATGACCAGCAGCGGACAGAGGAAGTAAAGCAGCGTGAAGAGGACCATGAACGCCAGACGGTTCGAGCCGCCCCCCGACCAGTGGAGCGAGCAGCGCCTCTGACCCTGAACTGGGGGAGATGGGATACCCCCACCTCCCCCGCTACCCTCCAGAAGAGGAGTCCTCGCGCCTTGCAGGACCCAGGCGAGCAGTGGCAAAGCGGACATGGCCAAGGCTTTGACCCATATCCCCACTAGTACTGAAGCTACCAGGCCGACGGTCATCTTCACCTCGTAACGCATGGGGTGTATAATATAATAATAGCGCTCCACGTTGATGACCGAGATGGAGAGGATGGCGGCGCTGACCAGGAACACGCTGAGAAAGAGGTAACTCCGGCACAGGGCCTCCCCGAAAAAGGCTCGACTGGAGACCATGCCGAGGGGCATCAGCACCAAGGCCGCCAGCAGGTCCACCAAGCACAGGTGGAAGACAAAGGCAAACTTGTGGAGCTGCGGGACCTTGGCGATAACCGCCATGATGGCCACGTTGCCCACCACGGCGAGCAGATCCATGAGCAGCATGGCCGCCAGGGCTAGCCACTGGGACGGAGGCCAGCCCTCAGCCAGAGCGGAGGTAGACATGTTGGACGGGGGCTGCGGAGGCTGGTGGGAGGAGTTCCACGCTGACTCCATTGGAGGTTGGGACGAGGCGGGCAGGCAGGGTCCGTCACTGGCCCATCACCCATCCTTCACAGCCAGGAAGTACGGTCAGAGGATAGAGGCTTGGGAATTAGGTAGGGAGCTGCCCTGCAGTTGTGAGGCTGGTCTGATGGTTTCTAACAATCCTTTTCATTTACAAAATCCTCACTTCTGCCAGCGCTCACTAGCACCCCTGATGAAACAGAACACAATGAACTGTGAGTTTACTCTGCTCAATCTCTATGGGATCATCCAAATTTAATCCTCAAATGAACTAACTACTACAAGAGATCTCATTTTAGCGACACAATGGCGGTGAGTATGAATTACACAATCCCAGTTGAATCACTGCAAGAGCAAACCAAAAAGTGCTATGTCCATATAAAAAAAATATACATTTTTAAAGGTCAGCTAAATCCCTGGTGAGCCTTTTTGATAAACACTTTTTCAGCACACATCTTCCATATAATCCCTGTTGATTATGTAAACACACCAAGTTTATACACTACTGAACATTGTCATGGTGGTAAAGGCAGAATTCGTTAACACATGACCTGTATTGGATTTTAATTAGATAGTGCCTCATGAAGTGTCTGGAGAGTGTGTTCTCTATGTATTGAAAGCACTTTCCATTGCATGCCTATATACATCTGTCTACAAACTAACTTAGCACAAAGATACAGTACATAGGAATCTACTGGTGTGTGGCAAAGAAAAGCCCAGGCCTGTTTATGATTATAACACTGGGAATTGAATTAAGAATTAATTCCAGAATGATTGCCTGCAGTAAGCAAGACATTTCTAAATCAAACAGGGTGCCCCAATTCAGTTTTTTACTCTTCTGCCAGGTTTATTGGTCATGTCTTACCACCCACTCATTTATATGTTAATCATTAATACATTACACCCACTGTGTAAAGCAAGGTGTTATTTCTGTCATCATACATTTAGTTTATTCATTTTCTCTCCTAATTTTAATATGAGAGGGGAAACAAATGTTAGGGTGTAAAGCAAATAGATGGGGGGGAAAAGACATAGAGCATGATGTACCTGAATAAGAATATTTCCTCACACTGCTGCTTAGGGTTTGAAGGATGACAATGTGGTGCATCTCCCACTCAAGTAGCGTCATGTACCTGCGATGAACGCAGCCCCCTTCGTCCCTTCTTCTGCTTTGTGCATCCTGGTTGACTACAGACGTGGTTCCGTCCAAAAGATGCTGATGGGAATGTGAGCAAAGACACCAGGCAGGCAGCCCACTCTCCTCTCTCCCCCTCCTCTCCTCCTTCCCATGGTTGCAGGGAGGACCTCAGTGTTGCGTTTCCACATGGTCCTAGTGTCCAAAGGGTTCATGCTGAAGTGTCAAGAAAAGATTACAGGTATTACACAACTCTATGTGTACAGTACAGTACTTCGATTCCAAATTGAAGTACATACAGATCCATCCATCCATCCATTTTCTTAACCGCTTATCCTCATTAGGGTCGCAGGCGTGCTGGAGCCTATCCCAGCTATCTTCGGGCAGGAGGCGCCGTTCACCCTGAACCCTCAATAAATCCCAATAAATAAGAAATGATCCATTTATTTCAGTACTGTGATGCCTTGAGATACGAGTGACCCAACTTAGAATTTTTTTTAGATGCAAGCGATTTGGACAATTTTTATTTATTTTTTTTGACCTCCGAGCCAAAATTCAAGCTACAAGCACTGTATGGGCACTGAACTCAACTCACTTCACAACAAGCAGCAGTTTGGTAGACAGTGAACAATTCTCCCAAACGGAGCATTACGCTCTTTATTGCCACTCCCAGTTCACTTTTATTGTCAAACTAAACATAACACAGAGAGAATTACACGTTGTGTATTTAATACAACCACACAACATTGCCTTCCGTTGGCTTAACACAATGTAAAACGCCATAGACAGGCTAACGAATAGCATCCTAAGTGGCGGTGTTATCACCCTTAAAGCAACGGATATTTGCAAACTCCATACATGTGAGGCTGGATTTGAACCCAGGTCCTCAGAACTGTGAGGCAGATGTGCCAACCAGTCATTCACCGTTCCACCCTACTGTAAAATTTCTTTCATTCAAATTAATTATGTTATTACCATGTATTTTAGGAAATCCAATGCTCTTTTCCTTATTAAAAAAAAACACATTACAAACATTTTTGTTAGGTTTTTTGGAAAGGCTGGCTTTTCCACTCATTTCAATGAGAAAAGACGATTTGAGATACCAGTGTTTTGAGTTAATAATAATAGCACTGTTGGGATGTTGACTAATTATTTTGTTTATATATCCAGAAACAAAAAAATATAGATAATTCATTTGTTCAGTAGAAAAAATTCCAGTCCTATTCACATATTATAGGGAGCATTAAAAAAAGGTCAATTTTCTGACAGTGGCTTTAAGATTCTTGCTCCTATATATGGATTTACACATGTTACAATGCCTCATTTTCTCTCTATCCTGCATTTTTATTCATTCTCGTCATTAAGTGGGTATTTGACCAGTGGCTTCATGGATCGGCACGGCCTCCAGCATAGGATTTATTGAGAAGGTGACGGAAGTGATGAGGCCAGCCTTCAGCCTCCACCATCCTAGCTTCTTAAAGTGGGGCTCCTGTTGCCACGGTGATCCTTTTCATATACAGTCCATCTCATTGCTCTGTCTACAAAGGGACAATGAAATCTGGGCGATTATAGATACAACTATACTCCTACCAACTGGCTGTTTCCCCCCCGCCCCCCTCCATTTGCATTTGTAAGGTTGCCAACCTTTTGCATTTAATGATAATCACACCTTGCACCTCTCTAACCATGCATGTAGCAACTCACATGCACTGAGTGATTAATCTCAGTCACTAATAGGTTTATTCGAATAATGTCAGAGTGACTACTCTGCTCTTTTGGTTCAAATATGACACTATTATATTTACAGCCCTCCTTTGAGTGATGCAGTAGTTGTTATGTAATGAGGGCAAATTTATGGATTTATGAAGTGGAGGCCCGCTATTTGCAGGGGGTTGGGATCGAGCCTGACCGCCAATAGCGAACTGCCGCGAATAATGAACGCTCTCCTAAAAGTGATTTGGTTGCCTATATTAGTAGATGAAACCATTACTATCGCACAAACTATGATTCAAAAACACTTTAATATCCTTTCAAATATCTTCAAACATTGTAAAGTGAAAATAAATGTCTTCTAAACTTGACACACCACAGAGCATTGTTATCAACCCCATCAAATTTGAATAATTAGGAAAAAAATCACCACGTATATAAAATGAGGCTTTCAATTTGTGAATAATCAAGCCATTCTCTCCGCTCTCCGATGCTGTGGACGTGTCCGATTAATGCACTGAAACCACGCCCCGCTCAACTGTCAAACAAATACCAGTACTACGACCTGGAAAAATGGATGCCACGTCATCTGGCATCTTTCTTATGCCTACAAACATAACCATGTTTGAGCTCCAAAAACATACGCTCTTCCATGCGCACACTCACAGCCGACAACGAGGCGCTCTAAAGTGGCTAAACCAGCCCGAAGCCACACACTGGCTGTCAAATCATACTTACAAAAAGAAAATAAATAAAAACTCCTCGCTCTTCCATCTTTCTCTGCGTATTTGGACTCACGGTCGTCAACGAGGCACTCTAAAACGCCCATGCCAGTGGACTATTCGAAATGAAAATTTATTTTTGGGGTGTAGGCATTCATTCATCTTCTTTTCTGCTTATCCTCACTAGGGTGGCGGCGTGCTGGGGCCTATCCCAGCTATCTTTGGGCGAGAGGCGGGGTACAGCCTGAACTGGTCGCCAGCCAATCGCAGCGGGGTGTAGGCATAGCTCGCTAACTGCATGTCGTAATTGTGCCGGATCACCGCTGATGCAAATGAAGGTGCTCAAGTTGCTTTATTATGCGGGAGGGGAGACTCGTGCTGGACTCCAAAGTGCGCCACGTGACGCACTTTGGAGTCCTACATCTACATCTCCACAATTGTGTACTACACAGTTCTCAATCTTTCTTCAATTCTTCAATCTTATCTTTAAACATGTATAATGTATTAAGAAACAAGGAGAAACAAGAAGAGTGAGCGAGCGTGTGTGTAAACGGAACAAAACCTGTGCCTTTAGTCTTTGGCTGAGTCGAAGTGTGGTTTAGGGGACAACAAGTTTGATGTTGTTTTGTGGTGGTTACGGCCGACAGTACCATTTGTTGTCTTAAAATAAAAAATTCTTTCCTCATTTGTGTTCAGGCATTTAGAGTTGGTTGGAGTTGGATTTGTTTATAATAATTTGATCACAATTAACCAACTTAATAAATGAAAAAAAATTGTTCAATGTATGTATAACACTGTTTATTTTATTAATATTTTGTATTTTATTGTTTACAACATTAAGCAATTATTTAATGAGATAAATGAATAAAAAATGAAATACATTTTGACTAACCAATTTTGCAGAAAATGGCTGAGTTGATGAAAGAAACAATTCTTGATAATGCTTGGAGCAGGCTGTATCTTGCCCTCGGGTCATAGTTTAATAATTAATCATTTCTTTGGATTGTGGCATTTTGTTGCAGCTTTTTGGCCCACTTCATATTGTCAAAAAAGTTCTATTTAAGTGATTTCTTAATTGAACAGGTCGGTGGGTGTGGTCAGCGAAAATGAATGAAAAGAAAATCTGACTAGCCACAGTTAATTCATGATTTAACAAATGCGTCATTACTTTTTTTTCACAGGGCCAGGAAGCTTTGGATATTATTGTTTTCCTTAATAAATAAAATCACCATTTAAAAACTGCATTTTATGTTTACGTAGGTTATCTTTGTCTGATATTTTTTATATTTGTATATATTTGTTTGATGATTTTAAACATTAAAGTGGGGGGACACAATCTCAAAATATAAGAATTTGAGAAGGGGGCCAATACTTTTTCAGTAGATGAACAAAGACAAAAAATTTGTATTGAATAAATGATTTTAAGACCAATTAAGTCAAACCGGATAATTTGTCTCAATTAATTAAATATCAATTTGCATTCACAATGTAATTTGACCAAGCAGGTTGATACAGACAATGTGGAAAAGTGTGTGTGTGTGTGTGTGTGTGTGTGTCCGGACATAAGCGAGTGTGAGGTGTGCACTGTTGACTCATGACAAAAATAGCAGATTCCTCGCTCGCCTGGCAGCACCCATCATTGCCACCACAAATACAATGGTTTCCGTGGCAACCGTGAAAATAGACTCCGCGTTCGCACTCAGAAATAGCAAAAGGACGCTGCGCTAACCCCAGAGTGCCGCAACTGCCAATCACAAGTAGCAACGCCAATATCAGCTGCACTCACATTTGCTCATGCCATTGCATTTACCAAAACAGATTTATTGACGCCTACACAAACAAACAGTCAGCCCAGATGCGGTACAGGTGCCCTGAGTGGGATAATATTGACCTGCTTATTGTTTGATAACATCATAGGAAAAAATAAATAAAAATGAAACCTGGCATGACTTCTGTATCAATGATTTGATGACTGTGACACACACGCGCACACGAGCACGAGGCGTGTCACATGCTAAGGTCTGTTAAAATCTAAAAAGGTGTTGGTGTGAAGTTGCTGGCGATAAAGAGTAATGCAATGAATGTTGCCTTGGAGACTTACCCGCAGGAAGGTTTGTAATGCAGTGAAACAACTAAACAACAGTCAGAACTAATAAATGTGATGCTTTGGTGCCTCGTTTACAATCCCATACATGTTATAACATCATCATACATGAATGAACAATTTGTGATAAATTAAGCCTGTAAATAATATCTAAGCCATCCGCTCTTGAACCTGTAGGTCGAATGGCACATATAGAAAAGCAACCATTCATACTAATATTTGTATTCCCACCCAAGGACAACTTAAAGGTCCCGTATTTTGGCTATTTAGACCTGCATAGAGGGACTCTCTAACATGGATTTACAATAAAAGTGTTCATTTCATTAAAAAAAATAAAAAAACACCTTGGTCTTGTCAAACAAGTGTCCAGAAAAGGCCCCTCTCACAACTACTTCTGTTTGACCCAGTTTTGTATCCACTTTGTCCATATTTGGCGAAGACCGCCCCCTTTCCTCTCCTTGGTTGCCTCCGTTTAGAAGACCCACTTGTGAGAGCACTCAATGCATTCCTCACTAGTGACATAGATAAGCTCAAGAAATTCAAATGACCTGATTTCAGGCCTCTGGGCAGAAAAACGTCTGGAACTCAGGAATGCGTGGATGATTTAAATGTATATTTCACGTGTTTACTGAGCCACCATAGAGCCAATATGACATCCCAAATACTAGAAAAAGTTGGTGTGGTAAAATATGGCACCTTTAAGAATCTTCAATAGATGTAACATGCATGTTTTTTGGAATGTGGGAGGAAACCGGAGTAGTCGAAGAAAACCCATCCAAGCATGGGACGAACATGCAAACTCCACACATGTTGAAGGCCTGAGCCTGGATTTGAACCCCCAACCTGTATGTAGGTGCTGAAAAGAAAACATTTCCTGCTTGGCAAGATTGAAATGTTTTTTTAATTTTCCCTTGATGGATTCCTAGTGGGTAGGACTGTGGACCACTGGTTAGCATGTCTGCCTAACAGCTCTGCGGTTCGGGGTTCGAATCATCGCTGCGGATTCCTGTGTGGAATTTGCATGTTTTCCCAAGCTTGGGTGGGTTTTCTCCAGGTACTCCTCCTCACACATTCCAAAAAGATGCATGTTAGGGTCATTGAAGACTAAATTGTCCGTAAGTGTGAATATGAGCATGAATGGTTGCTCGTCTACTCTATACTTTCTGTGCCCTGTGACTTACTGGCACCCAGTCCAGAGTGTCTTGCCCAAAGTTGGTTGGCATAACCTCCAGCTCACCCACGACCCTAATAAGGTCAAGCGGTATAGAAAATGGATGGATGAATTCCTAGTATAGTGTTACAAAGAAAATAAGCAGAAAAGACATTCCTTAAAAAAGGCTGACTCATTTTGAATGGTTTGATTTTATTATTATTATTATTACTATTACAAAGAAAAGAAAACGCCTCCCTAAACATGCCGCATGGGGTCGCTGTATCCTCTATATTGCACACAAAGTAGTGTACACAACATTAATATTGTTGTAACAGTAATGCAGTATACTATCTACAGACTACAGTATTATGATAAAATATGTTAAGTGTCCAATTATTCATGTGAATGTCATATAACAATGATCAGGTTTGATTGACACTGTCTGATAAATATGGTTGTAGTTTATAGTGGTGTCTCATAATGAGAGCTGTCTCTAATATTTTCCATCTCATGTACTTAAATTAAGGCAATAAAAATATCACAAACACCTCTCATTATGATGCAATATACACCTACAGCACTATAAATTACAACCAAAAGAATAAGAATAATAGAATAGGTGAGCTTAAAGTCGCCAGTGAGTGGCAAAAAGACGGTGGACAACATTTGAGTTCTTACAAGCTGTGAGTGGTTCTTCCAGAGAGAAGCCTTGACGACACGACCGCATTTGATATTACTTTAACCTGCTTGGCCCGGCTCGTTTATAATTCACGAGAGGAGCATAAATCTGATGGCGTAATGTCCTTCAGCAAGGCCGCTGACTAAATCAATCCAAGCTACGGAGTAGAACACATGACAGTACGACTTTCATGTGGCAGAAGTCGAACCACGAACGTCAGCAGACAGATACATGGTGAAATGGTGACTATGCACATGTAAACATCAGTCACAGTTCAACAAACAACTGTGATTTAGCAGAGTCACATTAGTTTTGATGTGAGCATGGAATCATATTTTCTCTCCTGTATGGTGACAACCATTCTGCATGTGCGTTGGAAGAATAATCAATGCCTGGATGCTAAATACATTCCATTGTTAATGGTGGGTGGTGCATTACCTTTCACACACTTGAGTCCACATAACACCTACGGCATGAGAACAGTTAAGATTCTGGATTTAGTAATGCACGACAAATGGAGCATGGATGAAATTAATGTTAACAAGTGTGTGGGGGCAGCGTTATTAACATTTCTGCCTCACAGGGTCCCGTTGTACCAATGGGAGGAAAACTTCTGCTCAAGGGCCACGCTGGATTTTTAAAAAGAGACGGATAGGCCAGGTCATTCATAGATTACGGAAGGTTTTTAGATTTTTCAAAGAAACGTAAAAATTCTCTGAAGTAAACCAGAAATGAGCCAAGGAAAACGAAAACAGAAAATGCTTGCCTTGCTCGGTGATACATCTGTCTATGGAATCAGTTACTTAGTTTAAGGAATTATATTTATACGCGTGCAAAAGGTATATTACAAATTCACGGGTGAGCATTTCTGCCGTCGAGTAAACTAAGCTGTTAAATCCGATGTCTATACAATGTAATACTGCTAAGATGCTAGCAGGGAAGTTTCTTGCATTGACTTTTGACATCTTAAGACTGAGTAATTTTGGGAATTTTCCGCACCCTCAAGTTTCAATGAAATTTTGAGCAAAAAAATAAAATAAATCCTATTATATATATATATATATATATATCAGAAATTACAGTGTTTACTGGGAAAAAAAACTGCATAAAATGAAGGAAATTAATTTTAAGACAACATTGTACTAGTATGTGTCCAAATGTTTGCCCACTCATACTAAGACATCAGTTTCATTATTCGCCTACAATTTCATGATGACTGAATAATTTTAATGAGGGTACTAAACCCTTTTAATAATCTGACAAAATACAAATAGATACAAAATAAAAGGACACTTAACATCCACTTGTGACACTGTGGTTCAAATGGCTTGGTTTTGGTGGGACGTGCAATGACAACCGGGGGCAGAGCTACAAAATAAGCAGCAACTCAGTGTTGCCAAGTGAGCAACTTTGTCGCCATATTGAGTGACTTTTCCAGCCCCTCGAGCGACTTTTTTTTTTTTTTTTTTAAAAGCCACAACAATAAAACTAGTGACATTTTGTGGTATCATTGGAGAATTGTGGAGACTCTGAGGCTACGTCAAGAGCAGATGTTCAACCCTCCACGTCCAGACTGCAATTGAACGCCCCTTGCGTGAAGCCACCATTGATCCGTGTAACCAGAACAGCTTGCTCACGGCCACATTTTAGCAACACACTTTGAAGACACCTGACATAGATGTTATGGAGAGGGAACAAGAAGGTGATTTCATAGTGACACTGTCAGCAGTGGGGTTTTATAGACACAGCCTTGTGAAATTTAAGTTGATGCTCATATTGTAATAAGCCTTACCTATAATGCAGTAAGTTACCGTTTTTGGGTCAATGGTTATTGTCACATTTTCCTCTTTGTCGTCACTGTTACGCATATGTGATGGCATCTGAAAGAAATTACAGAAAATGTGTGAAAAAAAATGTATTTTGTAAAGAATTAATGATTTTTAATTGCTCACCCATCTTAATTCTCAGGAGATTTGCTGAAATTACTCATGGACACTGAAATTAGTCGTAACTTGCTCATTTCTCAACCGATTTTCATGATGGTTACAGTTTTGTCAACACCAAAGCGTATGCTATCAATATGAAACAGTTGATAAAAAGCAAAGCAATAAATATATATATATGAAAGAGGCATGGTGAGTGACTGGTATGTGCCCTACAATTGGCTGACAAACAGTTCAGGGTGTACCCTGCCTAGCCGTGCACCTAGTGAGACTAAGCGGTGTAGAAAGTGAAGGTATATAAATATATATATGGGTGTTTAATTGACTTCGGGTACTTTTGATTTTCAAAAATAAAATGTCACAAAAACTATATATACCTACCTTACCTTAATTGTCATCTTTCAGTGACTCAGAATCTGTTCATGTCCATATATATTGATTAAAGATTTTTTTATTTTATTTGGTCTTTTCGTCAGATACCCTAGAGAAATGTCATTACCGCCACAATGGCATATTGATTAAAAAATTATTAATCTTGTGATGGTAATGACATTTCAAAGTTTTTAGCTAAATGTGCTATGCTGGTAGAGTTAGCTTAAAGTTTTCTTTTAGCTCGCTAGTCCTGTACAACATCTTTATATGATTATGATTAAGTTTTTACAGGAAAATCTTTAAACATATTACTACAAGTCGTTTGGTAATGACATGCAATGAAAATATTATGTGACTTAAGGGTACAAATGAGGAAAAAAAACTTACTCTTCCAGTTATCAAAATGTCTGACGAGCATGTGCTTGAGTGACTAGACAAAATGACACAGGGAATTAAAGAATCAGATTTTGAATAAACTTTATTGATCTGAAAATGGTGAATGTGGCGGTAATGAGAGTAACTTTAAGGAACAGACATATTTTAGTAAAAATAAAAGATATATGATGAAAATTTTCTATTATTATTCTATTATATTTTAAGGAATTTATGGTAAAAGTTACACCATTCTAGCATTTTTTTAGTAGAAAGATAGAGCTTCATATATCCAAAACCTGTGCCTAGGGACAGTGTGAAAACTGTAAAATACCACCATAAAACCGCTCAAAAAAATGTCAAAATATACTAATAAACTCGCTTGCCTGACGGCGGCGGGTGGCGGCCAAGATAAAAGAACTAATCATTTCATAAACTGATTCGGTTAAGTTCGTTCACTAAAAAAGATTTGTTCTTCTTAACGAAACATTCGCGAACGAAACAACACTACTGTCCGGAGGTCCTGCCCCCTAGTGGCCTGGCGGACTTCCGTTGGGTGGCATGAACTTGCAGCATTTCTCTCTTGCAGTTGTTTTGGGACGTGTGTGTGTTTTGTAGCATTTTTCTTTTGCTGTTGTTTTCTATGATAGCAACATTTTTCTTTTGCAGTTGTTTTTGTGCTTGTGTGTTTTTCATTTGTGCATTTGCAGCATATGGCCGTTTGTAGCGCCTTTGCCCCTGTCGGCCACCATGGAGAAAGTCAATGCGATAGACATTTATCAAAAAGACGCCTATGACTAAAGTAACTTTTCTGATAAGCTTCACTATGAGAGGAGCATCTTCTGTGTACTGCCATCTGTTTTCTATGGCATGTTACGTCATTAAAAATAAAATAACATGCATTATCATTATCGTATCTACAGCCAGAGAATCGATAAGCAGCCGTATTGTGCCTTGTCGTACCCTAATCGATGTGGTTGGTCGCACTCTTTCAAAGGTACCGTTTCACTCGTGCAGTCACTTCCTTTTTTCCCCCTATTTTGTTTTGTTTTGTATATATGGTAATGGCATACACCTTTTATGCGTGAACAAATGCAAACAGATTATTATGTATCATGGAGCAATGTGTTCAGTTGGCAGCTATGTTGAGCAAAGAAAGCTTTAAGATGAATATGTGTAGTGTAAGTCTCCTTCAATATGTTACCATCCTCCGACTGTGTGATTGACATCTTGATCTTTTAATTAAAGACTTGCCTCGCTACGTCTTGTGTTCCATCCCATACAGTCATGGTGAGACTTTCCTCCATTCCAATTACTGCAGGGCTTGAGAGATGGGCTGTCATTTAAGCGGTTACGCTGCCACATTAACAACCGCTGCAGTTCTCGCTGACGACGGCCTCAAATATCTCCATGGTGCTCCTATAGATGGTTGCCTTTGATTTAAACTTTTGTACTGACCACAGCATTTTAACAAGCTGGGCAGTTTTTCAATGTCACATCAGTTTGTGCGCGATGTTGAGGCAATAACTCTTGTCAATTACACAATCTAAGCCTATCCTGGCTGATTTGGGTGAGAGGCGGTGCACACCCTGGACTGGTGCGCCAATCAATCGCAGGGAAAATATAGACAAACATTCACACTTACGCACACACCAATGACAATTCTGAGCCTCATTTAACCTAACATGCATGTTTTTGGGGATGTGGAGGAATTGTAGCCAGAGAAACCCCACGCAAGGACAGGGAGACCAAGCAAAGTCCACACAGGAAGGCTGGTGCACACATTTTAATCTCAAATCTTTTAACTGGGAGGCAGACGTGCTAACCACTTGTCTCCGGTGCTGCCTGCCATTTTCCATAATATTCCCCCTTTCAAATACCTCACAGACATTTTCTATTCCCATTCTACGTCCCACACAGCTGCATGCACATCACGTCCAGCAAAGATTGCTGCAGCGCACACGCACACACTCGGCCCGTCCTTCACCACAGTAACGAGATGGGTCGGGAGGAAAGTCGTCATCATTAGACTGACCTCATTGCCTGCAACATAATGGCAATGCAAGATGATCTACAGAGCACATCACCCACCCCCTATGTTGTTGTTGTTGTTTTCCCCTAGAAAATACACCAAGCAGTTCAATAATAATCAATTCCACCCCTTTGCAGAGCTGACGTTTACTGAAACCAGATTACAAGGGGTCCTCGGTTTATGACAGACTTCCGTCCCTGCGGTGACGTAACCCCAATCTGTTAGTAAGAAGGTTGAATTTGCCGTAGTCTATCAATAATCTAGCAATTACCCTATGAGGAATTTCACTTATTTGCCACAAATAATTAAAAACAAACTTTGTTCATTGATCTATGCCAGCTGTATATATAATGACAGGCAGAACAATCGCTCAGTATGTTTAACGGGGCCATATAGCTTCGAAGTGCATTGACGAGATCCCGAAGAATCACGTTGAACTGCAAGGTTTTGTCTTGAATTAACGTGCGGTGGGGAGAGAGTGGAAGAGAGAGAGAGAGAGAGAGAGAGAGAGAGAGAGCGAAGGTGACGTGACATTCATTGCATCGACTGCATCACGTGCTGCCTTCGCTCCTCTGCTATAAAGACTGCGGACAGGCTGCATGTGCTCCACGCTCTTGAGTGATGGACTCGCTGCAGAGGGGGGCAGGACGAGAAGCACTTGTCGGTCCCGTGCAGGAGCGGATCACCGGAGATTGGAGCCAAGACTGAAGGAGCCGGGACTTTGCTTTGGTCTGCTTGCTGCAAGGAACCACCACATGGTATAAAAAAAAAAATAAAAAATTCCGCTTCATTCTGGTCAAATTAAAAGGAGGGGTGATAGGAGGAAGATAACAAATGGACAAACGCATGTGCTTATTTTGAAATATTATAGAAATGTTTATTGCTCAGCCGAGTATTCAGAACTTTTTGGATGTGACCTGCCTGAATGCAATTTACTGTCCAGTGTGCACGTTATCTCCTATGCAAGCATGACATCAAGGTTTCAGTGCAGCAATTCTCATTAATAGAATATCATGGGATTTATTGCCATTTGTACCTACAGGTATAGAGCAGGAAAGGTTGGAATTTTGGTGCATTTCATAAAAAGTTAAAAAAGCAAAGTCTAAATAAAATAAGAATTAATGGGTAATTTATTCATGTATTGATTTATACAGTATTCTTATTTTGTGACTGAGCAGCACAGTGAATTGTGGCTAACACGTCTGCCTCACAGTCCTAAGGTCCGAGTCTCAATTTAGCTTGCTCGGGGTTTCTCCGGGTACTGCGGCTTCCTCCTGTCATTGAAGACTTTGCGAGTGGTCGTTGGTCTATATGTGCCCTGTGATTGTCTGTCGACCGGTCCAGGATGTACCCCGCCTTTCGCCCAAAGTCAGCTGCGATAGGCTCCAGCTCACCCGCGACCCCAACGAGGACAATAACTATAGAAAATGAACAGACGAGAATAAAATCGCGAGAGATATTTAGCCTTTTGTACATGCAGGTACAGAGTGGTACAGGTCGGAATTCTGGTGCATTTCGTACAAAGATGAGCGCTAAATAACAAAATCTCACAGGTGGACGCACTCTTATGTAAATGTCAAATGTAATTTGTTACTCAGTCACTATTATAGTTATCATGTAGAGAGCCCTGGACACAAGTCATGAATTAGAAATAAAAACTCCCAATTGTCAGTAAGTAATCAATCGGATTATCTCCACAGCTCCATGATTCACCTGCACTGCGAAGACTGCTGACACAATGGGGAGATTGTACATACCTCATCAGTCGGCACTGAGGAGGAGCATCTTTCTCCTGGTTGTGCCTCTGCTTTTGTCATTGCACGCCAGTGGACAGTTCAAAGGAGGCCCGCTGGACTGCCAAAAGACGTGCGTGTGCGCCAGCAACATCATCAGCTGTTCCAAAGGAAATCTCACCAACGCCCCCATCCCTCTTCCAAAGTACACGACGGTGCTGGACCTCAGTTTCAACTCCATCAGCAGACTCCGAGCTGAATGGACAAACGTCGTGCTGAGTCGACTCCACACGCTGCTGCTCAGCCACAACGGGCTCTCCTTCCTCTCCTCGGAGGCGTTCGTGGATGTGACAAGGCTGCGTTACCTGGACTTGTCTTCCAATGAGCTTCGCCAGCTGGACGAGAACATGTTCGAGCCCCTGGAGAACTTGGAGGTGCTGCTACTTTATAAGAACAGCATCTCGCAGATAGATCGCTCCGCCGCCTTCTCGGGTCTGGTTAGCCTGCAGAAGCTCTACCTGAGCCAGAATCTGATCTCACGCTTCCCCTTGGAGCTGGTGAAGGAGCGAAGCCGCATTGAGACGCTCACACTGCTGGATGTCTCCTCCAACCGGATCAAAACCCTGACATTGCATGAGCTTCGAGATCTGCCCGCGTGGATTAAAAATGGATTATACTTCCACAACAACCCCCTCCCGTGCAGCTGTGATCTTTTCGACATGGTTGCACGGTGGCATCTTAAAGATCTCAGCTCTGTCGTTGACTTCAAGGATGAGCACACTTGCGTCCTTGCGGGTCATCCCAAACGAAAAGTGGTCACCTTGGAATTGGACAAAGCTTATTTGAACTGCAGCGAGGTCAAGATCGTGGATAGACAGGCCTATCTGGAGCAGCTTGTGGTGCTGGACTGCGACACCAAGCAGAGAGACTTGGTGAAGAGCTGGGCCCTGCCAGGAAACATACTGGTCTCTACAGCAAACACGAGTGCGGTGATACTTCCAGATGGAAGCCTTCAGCTCGGACCTTTGAAGGAAGACGACTCGGGCGTATACACTTGCTACGCCACCGGAGACACCCTAAACGAGACCCTCTCCGTCACCGTCGTCGTCTTTAACACCACCACGACCGCCGGCTTGGAGAACCTGAAGACGGCGTACACCACCCTCATTGCATGCCTCATCAGCATTGTGATGGTTTTCATCTACCTCTACCTCACACCTTGCCGCTGCGCCTGTTGTCCAGGTCAGGATCTGGAGAAGAATGACCCGACGGGGAGTCTATACTCCTCCACTGTCAGCGTCGCCCAAACCCGCCAGGAGTCTGGATCGGAAAGAGGGAATGGGGATGGCAAAGACTTACCATACGACACCAAGGACCTGCTGGAGCAGAACGGGAGGTTGAACCCAAAAGGTGGAGATGATTGGAAGGGGGCAAACAAAAAGAGAAAGGCGTCTGTCAGCTCTGTGAGCTCAGACACCCCCATGATGGTGTAAAAGTGTTTGTTCATAGTGCGGGAGGAATACTTTATTCCGGGCAATGTGAACAAAGCTCCTTCCTACACTGGGCTTTTAATGGCATCCAGGGAGCTTTCTTTGCTCAGGGGACACAAACGAGAGAGAGGACCTGAAAGGTTCTCGGCATTAGCGCCCAACCCCGAGCAAACCAGATAGCCACAATAACATTAGTGCAGTCAACATGCAGGCAAGCCTGGGCCACATCCGACACAGATACTGCAGAAGCAGTCAGACAACAGATTAGTAAAACCGGATACAAATGATGTCTTCACTCTCACAGAAAGGTGTACTACCGGTAAAAAGTAATAATGCCAAATAACATTGGAAATGTAATCTAGCCCTTAAAATTACAGTTGCATACAAATTAGGTCTGATGACGATTCAAATCATTCGCCAGAAAAACTGTTTTAGCAATGACTTCTATTAAATTGCCTTACTTGCATTTTCCATTAGGACCACACAGAATTTTTTTTACAAGAATAAATTACCTGTAATAGTATATTACCAATGAAGACACTGTGGATGCTCATCTCAGACTTGACTTTAGGTTTTTGTGGTAATTCCTTTCTAGTATTATGGTTATTCCCTTGTTTATTTTCCTTATATCATTGCAACCCTATCATAAAACTACAACTTAGGCACTTTTTTCAGTGTGGCCCTAACACTCCTTTGTAGCATTTCAGCCCTCATGGTGCTTATTTTCAACACTGAGTTGAATTTGCATGCATCATACATGTCTCCAAGCACTCAGAAGACATGTTGACTATGCTCTACTACTCATCATAATGTAGCAACCTTACATTAAAGGTCGAAACAAATCTACTGAATGTATATGTTGTGTGAGAATTACATAGTGTTACGATGTGTCAGTGTTACAATGCAAAAGAAAACAATGTAAATAACCAATACCAAGGGTCTGTACTCCAAACCTGAGAATACACATCCATGAAATGCTATACGCTAAAAAGATGACATCAGCTCTCTTTAATGCCGATTTAATGCCTGCAATATTATACGACCTGGTGGCGAGGGCTGGAGGTTCTATGGCGGCCCGTATAAATAGAACCAGTAGCAGAGGGCAGGCTTGGCAAGTAGCACATCGAATATTTAAGAGGTCACTGGGAATATTCCTGTTGAAGAGCTCATCGCTGTGGTGTTTTATTTAGGAACATTATTGCTTTTCACTCCCACTGATCACTTCAGACCTACTTCACCGTCCAACCTCTTCTCTCCATTACAACAGTGGCATCACCATGTAGGATGTTGAAAAATTATCCTCAAGACAAGAAATTGTTCTTGTTGACTGCTATTTTTCATCACACAGAGGAGAAATAAATGCTATGGTTGCCTTTTAATGTTATCAAGTCTACTGATCTTAGACTGCGGTTTGTAAAATAACGTTTGTCTTTTGAACATATGTACTGTTTCAATTAATTAGGTACACTATATGAACAAAAGACATCTTAATCTGTCTATTGAGCTCAAGACCGGAATTAGGAATGTGGCTCTCTCTTACGACACTAAACATACTGAAATACATCCTGAGTGACCATAACATTGCCATTGTGAATCTGAATTCTCCATTATACCAAGACATTTTGGACAATTGTATGGGAACCGTGCACAAAACGCCCTTTTCTGTTCGAGTTCGACTGTGCCGCAGTGCATAAAGCAACGTCAATAAAGACATTCTAGGATGAATTTGATGTGGAATAACCCGATCAAAGCCAGGTCCACTTTGAAGATCCAACATCTCTGACCTCACAACTGGATTCTCCATACACTCAGTATCTACGACGTCTCAGAAAGGTTCCAGGATTGAAATAAGCTACATTTCAGATACAAACCACCAGTTTCCCCTAAAAGTAATCACCGTAGAGTCTAATGCACTTTCCCAGCCTTCTCTGCCACACCTTCATGCACTCCTGGAAGGATTCTTCCGTGCATCTCTTCAGCTTATTCACCACGACCATCTTGATTATCATCCACATCTTCTAAACGGTCCCCCTTGATCTTAGGAAAGAGGAAAAAGTAATCATACAGATCCAGGTTGGGTGAGTAGGGAGGTTGCTACAGCACAGCGATTCTCTTCTCAGCCAGGAACTGTCAGATGCTCAGGGGCTTGTGAGCGGGTGTGTTGTCATGGTGAGGCAGCCACGAGTTGTCCTGCCACAGCTCTTGCGCCTCTTGTGCACTGATGGCAGCAAATGCTGCAGGA
Organism: Phyllopteryx taeniolatus; assembly: GCF_024500385.1. Taxonomy (NCBI): domain Eukaryota; kingdom Metazoa; phylum Chordata; class Actinopteri; order Syngnathiformes; family Syngnathidae; genus Phyllopteryx; species Phyllopteryx taeniolatus. Next base: position 19,277,807 of record NC_084510.1, read on the forward strand.
GCTCTTTGTAGCCGTGCTGGTTGATCGTCTGGTCCACAAAATTTGGTAATTTGTGTTTGTATATCTTTTGTGACAACAGTCCTGAAACTTTTCTCACATACCTTGTAGCTGCATAAGGGAATGCCTTGTTTTCTTCCATTATCATTTTGTTTTAAGTCCAGGTTAAAAAAAAATGTTTTTCCAAAAGCTTATGATTGAGAATTTTAGAGCATTTTCATTTTTTAGAATCTCTCGCACTGTATGCTCTTTTAGTAATTTTCGTAAGCTGCCTTTTACTTTTCTGTAGTGTTTTTAAGTCTTTTGCTGCTTTTAAATGCTGTTAATCATGTAAAGCACATTGAGTTACTCTGTGTATGAAATGAGCAATATAAATAAATTTGCCTTGCCTTCCTGTTCAGCAAGATGTCCCAAAACCTTTGTCCATCTATTATTACTTACTATTATCTTTACTATACAATTATATATAGTTGCACTTTGTAATACCAATGCTGACAGACTTGCAGAGAGGAAAAAAAAAAAAAAGCCGACCTGACGTGTGTGTATCAGACTTCAATCTGCTAAATCGCATAGAAGCATGCTGGCTCGTTACTGTATTACACTAATACAGACTGTCTTGATTACTTGAGAGTGAAATGGGAGAGCACGCAGATGGCAGGAGCACAAATTGCTCAAGTTGTATCTCTGTATTCTGGCCATGTGCTGTATATATTGCATGTGCAGCCTTTTTTATTATTTTTTTTTTAGCCTAATTTGGACTGTAAAATCACATGATCTTCCCTCACATAGATAATCCTCTAGTACACTCTCTTCTAAGGGTCTTTTGCTGTCCGGCAATAAACCGTGACATTATAAAGGCAAATATCGACTGGCCGCCCATGAGTGAGAAACCTCACCAGCTGCTGGATGAATGATTGAAGCAGCCTGCATCCTGCTGCACTCTCACGTTACCATGTTTACACACAATGGAAGGAACACATCACAGCTGTGTGCACTACAGTTGATTGTGTGGAAAGCGCAGTGCAGCAACACACCACTCATTCCAGTTACTGGCATTTTGTTTGGACTGAAATAATAATAATTCAGTTCAGCTAAAAATGAGGAACCCCCTGGATATGAAATCACAGATTATATTTAGAAACACGGGTAACAACCTGAGGCACAAGATGGGATGGCGTGTCAAACTGGTATATGTTGTCATTAAATAACAGAAGCTTAGTTCTGTTTGAAAGTCCTGAATTTTAAGTAAGATGACTCATCCTTTCCCCTCACTCTCTCCTTGGACTCTCACATGAAAAGGTGTTGTGAAGGGTACATGAAATGCTTGCGCAGTGAGTCTGCTGCCATCTAGCGGTGACCACCTCTAAGTGCACCAAAAGTCCACACCCGGGTACTTTTACAGGTTCCAATGTTTTTGTGAATTAGTGCATTTATTCTGACATTTTAGACTCAGCGACTTATTCAAAGTGTTCGACAGAGTATGCAGCTGCAGTATTTAATACCAATAAGATGAAACATAAATATTTGGAGAATTGGTCTCTCCTTACTCAACCAAAAAAGGAGTTTGTTTGGACTGGACACAATCAGTGAAGTGGAAACTAAACTACAGTACTCACATAAAGTCAGTAACCATCTTGTGATCAGGCATGTTTTTAAGAAAATTCTCAAGTGCTCGAGAGGTCTGATCAATATCCATCCATTTTGTCTACTGACAATGAATGCTGGGCACAAATCTGCAGAAATACATTCGAAATGGTGTGTTTGGTGTGTGTGTGTGTTTTTTTTTTTTGGGGGGGGGGGGGGGGTCGTTCCTGGCTCAGCTCTCGATTCCTGGATGCCAGGGAGGTACCCGCAGGCCCCATTCCGTGGGGCCGAGCCTGTCCTTCCACAGCAACTCTGTACACCAGTTGACTAACATGCATCTGATAATGGTGTTCATTCATAATAAGTTCCATAGACACACTATAGGCTTTAATTGCTTGTGCTGGGACTACTAATAATAACACAGGTTGGATTAAGATATCAACTCACAGGTTCTTACAGGTGTTCAGAGACAAAAACGAATCCGACCGCACCACTCATCAGTAGCATTGCCTTGCTCATTTCCCACGTCCTGCCCTGCCCTTTTTTGTCCTCTCTCATCTTGTCCGATTGGGTAGTTGTTGCATGTCTAGACTGTCTAACTATTGTTCTGCTGTGTATCACACCCCTATTCCCCTTATCCGTTGTCTCCTAAAACTCCTTTCTGTCCATCTGCTTTTTCAATAAACATCAGTATAATTAACAAAAATAATAGAGAGAGTTTTCAAACTCGCCTGTTACACAGCAAAACTGTTCCAGCACAAAAGGCATACAGATCCACCATTCTACATGGCCATGCAGCTGAAACAGGACAGGTTAAAAAATATATATATACTGGGTCCAGAAGGTTTTCAGACCCCCTTAAAATTTTGAACCCAAAGATCACTCCAGAGATGGAGCCGGGAGATGGGAGAAAGTTCTAGAAAGTCAACCATCACTGCAGCCCTCCACCAGTCACGGCTTTATGGCAGAGTGGCCCGACGGAAGCCACTCCTCAGTGCAAGACACATGAAAGCCCGCATGGAGTTTGCTTAAGAACACCTGAAGGACTCCAAGATGGTGAGAAATAAGATTCTCTGCTCTGATGAGACCAAGATAGAAATTGTTGGCCTTAATTGTAAGTGACGTGTGGAGAAAACCAGGCACTGCTCATCACCTGTCCAATACAGTCCCAAATATGAAGCATGGTGGTGGCAGCATCATGCTGTGGGTGTGTTTTTCAGCTGCAGGGACAGGGAGACTGGTTGCAATCAAAGAAAAGAGGAGTGCGACCTAGTACAGGAATATCCTGGACGAAAACCTTCTCCAGAGTTGTCAGAACCTCAGACTGGGCCAAAGGTTCACCTTCAAAAAAGACAACGACCCTAAGCACACAACTAAAATACCGAAGGAGTGGCTTCAGAACAACTCCGTGCCTGTTTTTAAATGGCCCAGCCAGAGCCCTGACTTAAACCCAATTGAGCATATCTGGGAAGACCTGAAAATGGCTGTCCACCAACGTTCACCATCAAACCTGACAGAACTGGAGAGGATCTGCAAGGAGGAATGGCAAAGGATCCCCAAAAGCAGGTGTGAAAAACTTGTTGCATAATTCCCAAAGACTCATGGCTGTATTAGCTCAAAAGGGGGTTTCTACTAAATACTGAGAAAAGGGTCTGAATACTTATGGCTGTGTGATATTTCAGGTTTTATTTTTTAATAAATCTGCAAATATTTCAACAATTCAGTTTTTTTGGTCAATATGGGGTGCTGTGTGTACATGTGAAAAATGAACTTAAATGATTTTAGCAAATGGCTGCAATATAAAAAAAAAGAGTGAACATTTTAAGGGGGTCTGAATACTTTTCGTGGTGGCACGGTGACCGACTGGTTAGAGCGTCAGCCTCACAGTTCTGAGGACCCGGGTTGAATCCCTGGTCCCGCCTGTGTGGAGTTTGCATGTTCTGCCCGTGCCTGCGTGGGTTTTCTCCGGGTACTCAGGTTTCCACCCACATCCCAAAAACATGCATTAATTGGAGACTCTAAATTGCCCGTAGGCATGACTGTGAGTGCGAATGGTTGTTTGTTTGTATGTGCCCTGCGATTGGCTGGCAACCAGTTCAGGGTGTACCCCGCCTCCTGCCCGATGACAGCTGGGATAGGCTCCAGCACGCCCGCGACCCTAGTGAGGAGAAGCGGCTCAGAAAATGGATGGATGGATGAATACTTTCCGTACCCACTGTATATACAATATTCATCATTTTGTCTACAGGTACATCTTGTTCAGGTTCATGGGGAGCTGGAGCCTATCCAAGGTTTGATTTGATTTAGGACAAAAAGCAGGCTGCACCATGGACTGGTTGCCAGTCAATCGCAAGCCACATAGAGACATAACTATTGAGACTCACATTTGCAACATCACTAAAAAAGGAATTGAAGCCACCCTGCCTGCATTGAAGTCAGGCCAGTGAACCTTGACACAATCACTAACAATGCAGATCAATTGTTTAATACTTCTAATAAATCATAGAGAAACATTATTAGCATTTTGCTAGTTCGTTTCTTGCATCACTAACAGTGAACCATTGTTCATTTGCCTGACCTAAGTGCAGACAGTATGGAATCAGTTCTCACTAAGTGACAGTGTAAATGTGAGTTTGTCTGTCTGGCAACCAGTCCAGGGTGTAGTATTCCATTTGCCTGAATCCACCACCCTAAACAGGATGAGCAGTATAGAAAATAGATGGAAGTCTTAACACGCATCGTAAGAGCACTTCAAGACCACCTTGTCTAAAATCTGTTATTTTAACCCACAAAAAAATGCAACATTATTTGATTTTTCATCTACAACTGACTTTATTCAACAAACCAAAATCACAATGTATAAACACTGCACAATAATTTATATACTTTGAAGTACTCACCGGGGCATGGCCTACTCTTCATGATGAATTCCTGGACTGTCATGAAGGTTGAATAAAGCTCATTTGCAGTAATATTTTCATGATGTGATGATCATCTGAAACACTCAATAATACAATTATTATCTTTAAAACAGGCAATGTTTAAACGATTGATCCACAGATGATTGTGTAAATCCTAAAGAATAATAAAAAAAAAGATGTACTATTGCTATACCACTGCAAACTACAAGCACAATAATATACAGTTAAAATAACACCTCAGACAGTGTTGGAGAAGGGAGAACTAGAGATACATCTTAGTTATCATTCGATTGTACAGATTATTATCACTAAAACCACAGGACGTGAGCCGTCATCAAGAATTTAACTGTTCTGCCCACCGCACATCAGGCAACTGCAGTGTAGTTTGCAGGGTTCAGCAACTAGTTTTAATGAGTGACCTACCACAGCCACAGGTTTTGATTTTATAGTTCAATAAAAAATATAAAGATATGATATGAAAAAACATAAAACATACAGGGTTGCAGTTTTTCCATTGCAGTGGGTCGAGAGAACTAATCATTTTCATCATTGGTCTATTTCAACCGCGTTGCTCGGTGTGCAAGCGCGCCTTACACGTATCCAGGACAACACTGAACACTTACGTTAATTGGACTGCTGATGCCACCTCAGCTGTTCATCTTAATCATCTCTCTCGCAAAACACTGAAAAGGGATGAAGACAACAGAAAAAAAGAGTTCAACAAGTAGTTGGCCTACCTCTGCAAAGAGCTTCTGTCAGGTTTCCACAGTAGTGAGGTCTCAAAGGCCATCTAAAGCTTTAAAGTTGGTGAAGCACGTGTGACCTGTGTAGAGGAGAAACAGCATTACAACTTATATGATCATCCCTCTTAACACAGCTTATCGTGTTGCATGTGATGTGATATAAATTTAAAAAAAAAAAAATGTCAGTGTTTTACACCAAGTGACAACAGTCATATGTTCCTTATGGACTCCACTAACCTGTATGAAATATGCTAGACAGATCAAGTTTGGATGATTTGAAATACAAGTCATACACTCAGTGACATGATTCAGAACAAGAAATGTGTACATTTTTCAAAATCTCCTTTTATATATAAAATAATGCTCAATTTTTATGGACAACGTCAGCAGTATGAAATCTAACATGTTTGTTATTTTGGTTTGGTTTAACTGGACTGCATAATAATGATACATGAATATTTGGTCACTTGAGAACATATTGGAAACAGCTCACTGATACAACTGAACTACATTCAATGTAATAAAGACATTAAATGACAATGTCAATGAAAAGAGAGCATTATTACCTTTAGACAAATTTCTTGTGGATCTCATGAGTACCCACTAAAATGGCGAGTGTATGTTGGTAGCCCTAATAACTTATTTGCCAAAGTCATTTTTAACTGTCACAATGTCCATATAAAATACAAATGCGCTTTCTATACATTTTGCATTTTCTTTAGGTCTGTGTAAATTGTTAGCCATCCAGGTCTTGATAATCCACAAAGTTTGAATTGAGGAAACTGGACTCTTTGATAAAATTTGTTTTTGTTTTCTGAAACCATTCAAACATGACTTAGGCAATTACGCTATTAGACTAACACTGTTGTGTGTATGCATCCTTACCTGTGAAACAGAAGTGGACGTGTCCAAATCACAGGCTCCGGGAATTCTTGAGTCCCGGGGAAGTCCGTCTGATCCAACATGTTGAAGATGAGGACCAGCCATGTCTGTGATGCTGCCGTTGAGTCTTAATGTCACGAAGAGTTTGCAACAGACTATTTTGTAAAAAAACAAATTATGTAACTCATCCCTCAGTAATAAAGATAAGGGTCTCATGTGCATGGCTGCCTTTGTTCCATTCCAGTTAATGTCATATAAAGGTGGCGCTGCTGCTCTCTGATGCAGAAAAGATGCGTGTGTGTGTGTGTGAAGTCTCGCGAGAAGACGACAACGTGAACAAACATGCCTCCGCGTCGGCCTGGGATAACTGCACCAGTGGTCCAGATGAGACCCGAGGCCTACAAAAGGCCATGCAGATGGACTGGAAATCACATTGAAAAGAGGTCTATCAATTGTAATCAACACACTGATTCTTTTCCTCGGAACTCAACACTTCCTCTCCTGGTTGCTGGGAAGTTTCCCACTGTCAAAAAGCCCCATGAGACTTTAGCAGTGGTTAGACAAATCCGAGAACAGAAAAGGTCACAAAGGTAGTCTTTCCTTGAGGTTCCCACGAATGAGCAAATTTATTGAGACACAATCTGCGAAGTGCACTTTGTTTACTCCCCACGAGCACGGCCGCTCTCCGTGTGCGTGTCCAAATATCCTGAGTACACAGCACACACATGTTCCATTTGAAAACAATAAAACAGGACATGGTGAGAAACAATGAGAAGTCCCATTAGAGGGAGGACTGCTGAGCACCCCCTTCCCTCCTTCTGGTCACGATTCATCGATTGAGTCCGTTCCAACCAACAAGCTATGTTGCTTCAATCACACATTCCTGATGCATTTTTTTTTTTTTTTAAACCCTATACACTTTGTTGCTCATTAGACAAAAGAAATGACAATCTTTGACACTGGATTGATTAAGTCGTGTTTCTAGGTGGTTCAAGCTCAACAAAAGTTAAGTTCTCACATTGTGCAAAACTAAAAAAAAAATAAAAATAACATTGGCTCTTTGTAACAATCAGATTTTTCACACTACTCACTGCTGATTTTCAACGTGAAATTTTTCAACATATGTCAATGAGGCAATAATGAAAGTAAATTATTAGATAAGACAGTTCACAAATATGCTATGTCATAATTTCTAGCAAACAATAAAAATAACTAAATTTAAGTATTCCTACAATGCTCTTCTGTAGATTGGCTGCTTGACGCAAACACCATCACAGATTTTACAGAACCTCCAAATATGTCTCAGAAAGGAGCTATGGCATCAAATGTTTTAACACTCATTCATATGTATTGTTACATTTTTTGTGGGGGTCCACATATCAGGTTGACATAAAACAAATAAGACTTTCATGTGGGATTCACCCCCCAAACATCTATGTATTTGAGTTTGTTTTATCACTTAAAAGTCAGAAGGAGCAATTGTCACATTTCTGTTTCAATAGCCTTCAATGCAGCTAACTAAAGAGCAAAGGGCAGCATATGTTCAGAAACATTTCAAATTCAAACTGACTTGTAGTTGATAATAAAACAGTGAAACACAGCTTAGGTAACCTCATCTACAAAGCACACTACACAGTTCATGACACTAGTTTTTTTTTTTTTTTTTGTATTATTTTCCTCATGATGCGCCTCTAATAATGACCATCACCATGTAGTCGTCATCTGATTTAGCAAAAGCTTTTGCAGACTCATCCATAAACTGCAGCGAGAACTCACACGGGGGGAAAGCGTGAAGCACACCGCTGTGCTCCTTGTCGCGGGTACCCCCCACGGGGAGGCTGACGATGCCGGCCGCCTCCTTCTGCTTCAGGTAGGACACCAGGTTCTTCAGCGGACGCTCCGTCGAGTCTTTGCCTTCCGGAGCCGTGGCATCCTCGGAATTGCCGGGCATGGCGAGCAGGACGGAGTAGCCGCTCGGTCCGGCGGCCTTGATGCGGCGGGAGACCTCGTCCAGCTTGGGCCGGTCCATCCGCAGGCGCTGGCTGATTTTCAGCTGCGATGCTTGACCGCCTTTGGAGCCCTCCAGGAGCAGTCTGGAGACCACCGCCGTGTCGCCGTCGAGTAGGTGTAGCACTGTGGGGAAGCTGCTGTTCTTCAGAAGCAGGACGCCTCGCCACACCTGACTCAGCTTCTGGGTGGACGGATGCTCCGAGATGTCCTCCTTCCCCGCCGGGCTTTTCGGTTTGTCGCCAGGCTTCCGTTTGCGCTCCCTGTCGAAGCACGAGGCGGCTGCGCGCTCCGAGTGGGAGGGGGGTGCTGTCGGGCTGAGAGCTCTTCTTCTCCTGTCCTGAATATTTGGGTGCCCTCGAGTCGGGGAGGGTCGACCTGGGCGAGGCAAGTGTTCACTGTCGCTATCGCCGCCTCCATCTGCGGGGCTGTGCTCGGCAGGGCTGCCATTGCGCGGCGCGTCGTTATTGTCAGGAGAGCGATCCGGACGCCACCCGTGTTCCAAGGGTCGTTTTCGGCGGCTCGCGGCTCCTCTTTGCAACTCCCACTCGCGTTCCACGGGCCAGTGCTCACGGGAATGTCTCTCCAAGTGAGCTACGGGTGGGAAGCCGGACCCTCGCATCCTTTCGTGGACACCCAAGCCGGACCATTCGGCGGGAGAGGAGAGATCTCGCTCTCTGAAGCGTGGCGGCGGCAGCAGCGGCGATCGTGCTCTCATCGAGTCGGCGAAGCGGTGATCGAACGGCGGAGGGACCAAGTCGTAGTGTGGGAGTGGCAGAGGGGGCTGAGCGTACTGCTGCTGCTGGTTGTAGTGGTGCTCGGTGTCAGCAAAGTCCACCCGGAGTCTCCTATTGGGACCGCCAAGGGGGAAGCCTCGCATGTGGGTGCACGCGGCCTGAGCGGCATCCAGGCTCTCGTACTGAACGTAAGCCCACGCGTCGCCTTTCCTGTAGTCTATAGTCCTGATGGTGCCAAAGCGGTCAAACTCTTTGGCCAGGGCGGCGAGGGAGATCCATGAGCCAAGGCCTCCCACCCACAGCCTGGTCGTGGGCGTCGGTTTACCATATCCGATTTTAATCTGGTTGTGGCCCAGCACTTTACCCGACATGGCCGCTTTAGCTCGACGGGCCATGTCAAGATTTTCAAACTTGACAAATCCGAAAGCGCTGTTCTGGTCGCGTCCCGCTCGTTTAATGGCCACCTCGGTTATGGCGCCGAACCGGTCAAACGTTCGCCGCAGGTCACTCTCGGTCAAGACGATGTCCAGGTTGCCGAGAAACAACGTCCGGTTTGCCCTCTGGTCGTCCTCGGACAAGTTGTCGTTATGGAATTCTGGAAGGAATGCGGCGTGATTCCTGGCATCATATAGGGAATAATATGCATCTCTTTCGACATCTGTGAGGTGAGGCAGGGGAGGAGGAGGCAGAGGGCCCAGCGCCATTTGCTGCAACCGGAAGTCTCTGTAACCCAAACTAGTGGGGGAGAGTGACCTCTGGGGGGGAACGTGTCTGTGTCCTGGTGGGAAATTGTCTTTGGAAAGCGGGGAGCGGCTCCTGCGCCGGTTCATGTACACAACGTCGACTTTGAGGGGCCGGTCGAAGAGCACCAGTCGGCCGCGCGCGTGCTTGGCCGCCCGGGCGTCGTCGGGCTTCCGGAAGTTGACGAACGCCACCCTCTCGTCGTTTTCCCGACTCATTTTCACACTCACGTTTCCAAATTTCTTAAACTCGTGGAACAGTCCGTCTTCGATGTCTTCGTCGTTGAGCTGCGAGCCCAGCTCGCTAATTTTCAGAGTCTTGTACTCACTTTCGGGGGACCGTGGGTCGCTACGTGAAGCGAGGACGGCGCCACCGTACTCGTAGCCATTACCGGTCCGAATGTCTAAATAATTGTCTCTTTTGTCACCGGGTAAGCTTCTCCTGGACGAGGCGCCGCAGGGGACGTAGCTGTTACAGTTATTGCTGGCGACGGTCAGCAGCTCTCCGCTCCTCCTGCTAGCGAGACTTCCTCTTCGATCTTTGCCGTCATCTGGCAGCCGCGAACGTTTCCTGACTGGCGAGCGGTCTTTCTCCTTCATTTCCAAACGCCAGTACAAATGAAGTGACGACAAAATGGCGTTTCACTAACCAGAAATCGAACGAAACTTTTTCAACTTGAAACTAGGCCGAAGGAGACTCCTCACTCGAGATGGACAAGCGCCATGTTGGAATACTTGACTACTGTACCGGATGTCACGCCTTTGTGTCTGTGAAGCGTTGTGATTGGCTCGGCAGGAATGTCACTCGAGACGGGAGGAAGTGCGTCAGCCTATCGCAAACAATGGTGCGGCTCCGACGTAGCCACGAAGGATTTTTGAAAATAGCAGCAAGATAAAGATTGTCACACGTAGCACACGATATGCATTTTCTTTGTGAAGCTTCAAGGCGTTAAAAGACTTAACAGACAGGTCGCATAGCGATGGTGATTTGCTTTTAATGCCCCACACACTTTGTTGGGGAGGGCGTTATCTAAATTTGGGTGGGCAAACTATTGTGAAGGTTTAGGCCCACATTGGCCCTAAACGGACACACGGGCCTGGCCATTCGTAGTTGAGCTAAAAAGGAAAGAATGAAAGTTAAAATGTGGATGTAGAATAGTTGATTTCATCCCCCCCGCCCCCCCAGAAATTATATATTTTTGTATCGAATTACTCATAATTGATTTAATTTAATAATTGATTACACCTAACGAATAATTTAGTACTGTACAATAAAATTGTTCAATTTGTATATATGTATACTAACTGTAACTATGTGTTTTAATTTTAATATTTGCCATAACTCAATTAACAAATGATATATATGCACGTTTTTTTAAACTAAGATTATATTTTATTATCTACAATAACAACTGTAAAAGTTTATTTTAATACAATTATTTGTCTTAATGAATTTGATTACAATGAATAAATCATTTAATCAAAAATAAGTGTATTATTTACCCGACTGGTTAGAGCGTCAGCCTCACAGTTCTGAGGACCCGGGTCCAACCCCCGGCCCCGCCTGTGTGGAGTTTGCATGTTCTCCCCGTGCCTGCGTGGGTTTCCTCCCACATCCCAAAAACATGCATTAATTGGAGACTCTAAAATTGCCCGTAGGTGTGACTGTGAGTGCGAATGGTTGTTTGTTTGTATGTGCCCTGCGATTGGCTGGCAACCAGTTCAGGGTGTACCCCGCCTCCTGCCCGATGACAGCTGGGATAGGCTGCAGCACGCCCACGACCCTGGTGAGGAGAAGAAGCTCAGAAAATGGATGGATGTATTATTTACATTAAATGTATTAAACAATGATCAAAAATACATTTTCACTGGGCCGGATTAAGGAACAGCGCAGGCCATCTGTGGTCAGCGGGCCATACTTTGCCCATCAATGATCCAGACTAAAATTATAGGGTATTTTAGTTGTAAGTGAAATTCACATGAAAGTCGTCTATTTTTTTATTTAATTTCCTTTACAATTTTTTTTTTTAATTATCATTTGTCAGGTTGCCTCCAAAATAGCTTTATGACAACAAATTTGACATTCGCTCACACACGCTGCATAACTATTTTTCAACTTTTCCCGCACCAATTAATAGTATTTTTTCGAAACTAATAAACTAAAAAGATACTGTAATACTGTACTGTATAGCAGTACATCTATGGGTTGTTATTGCCACTAGACTTTTACCACTAGAGAGCAGCATCTGTTTATAACTCAGACCCAAGCTCAAATTATACTGTAGGACCATTTTCTTGCATTGTTACATTCTTAAATGTTCTAACTAATTGAGCCACCAATAAATCATGAAGAATTCTATAACTCACTGATGTCATGTCACATCTCTTTTTTATTTGCATTTATTCATTTACACCTCAACTATAATGTAAACACAGTTCTGTGCAAAGATCTTAGAAAGGCACTTGCTTTCTTGTTTTAATCAACCTTTTCACAGCAATTGTTTTGATATAGTAAAAGAATAATTAATAGGACAGATGCAGATAGAAGGGTTATGCAAAATAAGAACATAAAAACTATTTCTATGAAGCTTTGTGGAGGTGTGGCGTATGGGACAAGAAGAGCCTACGATAAAGGTACAAATACAGGAATATATTTTCACCATTTGAATCATTGTGGCATTTCGGGAATGTCCACCCCACCAGAATCATAATGATACCCTAAATCTGTTCCAAATCCTCCATGAAGCAGGGCGTAGTCTGCTAAAACTAACAAACAGATGGACAAATAAACACAAACGGGACACTCCTCAAATGTTTTTTTCACTTGTTACCAATTCAACCAATCTGGCCTCTTCTGGAAGAATTTACATGCATTTTACTTATACACATTAGCAAACAACAAATCTAATGGTGCCAATAGACTTTTGGACAGTACTATACATATTTTTAATATTAAAAAAATATATTATCAACATTTAAATAAATGTAGTTTTATAGTTAGACTGCATTAAAATTATGATTATAATTATTCTTGCTCACGTGGTGGTTTTATTATGATTATCAAGCGGTTAAAATGCGAACAAGGATTACAGCTCGCTTCGCAGCAGAGAGGGAAATATGTATGCAGTTATTAATGAATTATGTTGTTTTTATGCTTAAAGAACAGCCAATTCACCCACATATTATGAACAGTTTGTTCAATTAAATCCCAGATTTCACAGTAGCGTCAATCTGACCCAGTTTATTTTTGCATCACTAAAACGACCTGCAATCATTTGCTACAGGATAGTCTCAGTGGATTATAGAGTCCCAAAAATGGGGACAGCAGCTTTGCCCTCAACCATGTGAGCTGGCCTGGGCTGGCCCCTCTTTGAGAGACCATCTGGTGAAGTTCCTCTATAGAGGGTCACATGTTCTTGTGGGCCAAGCAATCTGCCGTAGCAGTAGAAAATTGTGGATCTCAAATACACTCAACATTCACCCCTAAAATTGTAAAACTAAGCATGGGGAAATTGTAAATCCATGAACTGGAAACATTTGCCCCACAAAAAGTCAAATGTAACCAAGTTTCGAGACAGTATCTCAAATCCCCAAATAAAATGTGCTTGTTCGTTCTCTGCCAAAATATTTCTTCATGCCAGGCAGTTTTTGTGCAAGAGAATTCCACTTGTTTCAAGATTCTTCTTTTTTAAAATCTTAAGGTGATATAAATTGTAATTGAGATTTTATACTGGTTAAGCGTAAGTTTAGCTTGAAATAAATACCATAATTCTTTTGGCACTAGTTTTAAAGACCTTGTAAAGTGATTACACATGTTTGAAGATAATTGATGAAAAGATGTTCAAAGGATGATAACTACTGTATCTAATACTGTATTGTGTAGTCAGCGGACATGCTCACAGCTTTTGAGAGCAGAGGCCACAGAATAATTTTTCACAATTTTGAAGCCTCCCTTTATATACATGGTTATTTTTTGAATCATTAAAATGTGGCAGGGTTGTTTACAACACTCTTCTTTGTGGTGTGTCAGTGTTTTTTGTTGTTGTTGTTTTTAAGGTAGCTATGTTGTTGTAAGCTAATCTCGCCCAGTCAACGTTTCCTATTATATTGGCAGATAACTTTGCTTAAATGAAGTAATATAGTCCTGATCTCGTTGATGTCATCTTTTTTCTTGCTCTTTTAAACCCAGTTTTTGCAGTGTACTAATGATGCATTTTGTAATCCAACAGACCTATTTGTACTATTTCTCTCATGAATAAAATGACTAAACATAACTAAGTAACTTCATTTTGCTGGATTAAATTCCCATCACAATACTGTAAAAATGGATGATCACGAATCAGACAATCTCCTTGTGTAGCTGTTTTGTAGTAAAAACCTGTTTGGAGGACATGTGCCATCTTCCTGCGGCGGGCTTTGGCGAGGCACTGCAGTGTGTGTGTCATGACAGCACCTGACATACTTGGGTTGAACACTTGCACAGTAGCAGCATGCCCTCTATAGCTAGAACACGTTGGTATAATAATACTATAAGGAAGACTGATAGGAAAACTGCATGTGTGCAAGTGAGTGTACAGAGAACATTCAAAAACATGTTCTCACCAACCAAATGACCAATCTGTGCACATTCATTGCTGTAATTGTGTTTATTGAAGTGCTAATACTGAGGATAATGGATCAGATAAGTGATAATAGTACAGTCCGGGCTTGAGGCTTATTTTTAGCAGCTGAGACTGACCCAGACAGTGCAAACACAAGGGGAGAAACACAGCAAGGGGGGATTGAGGGAGGGACGGAGGAATTTAAATGAGACTGGAGTGAAGGAAAAGTACTGGGCGGATATGGTGGTGCAGATGCAGAATGCATGAGCACACGTGAGTGTAAGTGGGTGTGAGGGAAGACACGAAAAAAAAAGCATCAAATGGCGGCCCAAGGTGAACGGCACAGCAGCAGAGGAGTGCTGACGTCACTTTCCCGAGAAAAAGCCAGAGAGATAAAATCACATTTTAAGATTGTCCCTCCACGAGACAGGATGACAGAAAAATAAAACATCTTATTAAAAACATGACAGCACCGTGCCACCCTGTGTTGTACTTTAACAAGCTAAATAATCCTGTTGACTTTCAGGTTTTGGATCATTTGTTTATGAGCAAGTATGACTCTCAACATGCTTTTTTTTTTTTTTTTTTTTTGCTTTAAGGTTTTTTTTTGGTATATAATGGGGGATAAAAAAGTCGACACACCCTTGTTCAAATGCCAGGTTTTTACGAGGAAAAAACAAGACCAGGATAAATCATTTCACCACTTTTTCCACCATTAATGTGACGTATAACATGTTCTTGATTTTTAAAAAATATTTTCAATAGGGTAAGTAAAATAAACAACTGAGATAATGTGGTTGCACAAGTGCACACACCGTTTTATAAATGGGGATGTAGCTGTGTTAAGAATTAACCAATCACATTCAAACTCATGTTAAATGGGAGTCAGCACACACCTGTAAACCCCAAATAAAGTTCAACTGTTCAAGTAAACTTTTCCTGACATTTTGTCTTGCTTCCTAAAAGAATACTAACACCAACTGCTAATTGGAACTGTTCATAATTCCCTCAACTTTGAAGAAGGCTTCCGTTCCAGCTAAGGGAAAAACAGCCCCAAAGCATGACGCTGCTACCACCATGCTTCACTGGAGATATGTTTTTATTTGGTTGACGAGCAGTGTTGTGTTTGTGCCAAATGCTTTGGTATCATGGCTAAAATGTCCAACTTCGGTTTCACTGGACCATAACAAAATCTCCCAAATAGATGTGGGAAAATGTGTTATTGTATGATGAAACCAAGTTTGAATGGTTGATTGGTTAATCTGCTCACTGCCACATCTCAGTTATAAGAGGGTGTGCACGCTTGTGCAACCACATTATTTCAGTTATTTATTTTTGTTCCCCTCCTCCAAAAGATTAGTTGGGTTTTTTTTTAAATTGTTTTTTTCTCCTTAGCTTTATTACAAGATGCAAACTACACACAGGCTAGCCGAGCTGAGATTCAAACCCATAACTTCTCGACTGTGAGAAGTTACCACTCGCCCACCGTTTCAAATTAACAAAATGAAAATACTTTGGATGCTACACAGGAGTCAGCTGACCAGGTCGATTGACCTTTTCCTACACTTTGACTCAGATGGACAGGTTGTGTGGTAAATGTCAACTTGCTTATGCAATCAAAATCCCATATTGCCTGTGGAATATTACGTGGGCATGGCATTGGGCTGTGGAACCGAAGGTACTGGATAAAACAAGCCAGAACAGGATGGTGTATTGGGGAAGTAGTTGGCATTGCTGCCTCACAGCAAAGAGGTTGGAGGTTAAAATCTTGGCTTGTGTTCCCTGCAAGTACTGCAGCTTCCTCCAAAAGTCCATTCCACATTCTTATGCCAGTGCAGTATGATGTCGGAGAGAATGTATAGCAACATGCGGAAACTGGTCTGACCATAACACATTCCACTAACATGGCGGAAATTACATTGATGTGCCGGACGCAAACAAAAACGCTAGTATAATCTTTCCCCAAATCCATAAATGAAGTTACTGAAGTAAAAGGCGCCACAGATGTGTTGTTCACTAATTACAGTATCTTGCTTTTAGTCCAGGCAGCAACCGTAAGGAGGCTTTATTTATTCTCGCCCTCTCGGATGAAGTGTTCCAGAGTAATGAGTGTCACATGACCCCAGTGTTTAGATAGATATTGTTAGATAGAGAAGGGACCAGATAGAGGGGTTGAGCAGCCGGAAGAACAATGGGCACAACAACAGTCGTACAAAATCGGACACATTTGGACCGCTTTTGGAAGGAAGAGTGGGCAAATACAGTGTTAAATTAACATATGAGTGCACCAAATCATGAGTTTTTCAAATTAAGAGCTGTCCCTTGATCATTTTTTGCTCTGTGTTAGAAGCCAAAATATGAGTTAGACGCGAGCTTCAGATATTCCACCGCTCAAATGAAGTGGAAACAAATTTGAGCAATTAAGGTACTATAATGCCTTCGCATGTGGGCAAGGAGAGCCACAGTTGCCGATGCACTGTCAACCATTCCCTGAACGGGTCAAATACACAAATACAAAATGAGAACATTCGTAAAGGAGCGAGTCCGACTCCAGCTTCTGGCCACACCCCTCAAAGCAAAACATCTAACACACAAACACTCCAGTACGCACAGTAATGACACTTTAAACAAAATCTCTCTCTTCATGTTCTTGTATTGTCTTTTTATTCTTTTTATTACAGTGCAAAGTCAGGATGAGCCACGTTCTTCATTCAACCCATACACAAAAACACTGAATGCTGTTATTAAAGTCAGACGGTGCTTCAACATGCATTTTAACGTTTGTTTTTCACTTTAATTGTACAGGATATTTTGTAATTGAAATGTTTTATTATGTATTCATGTTTTGAAGTAATTTCTGTGGTCCATTTCCCACATGAAAAATGGTGGTTTGAGGTTATTTGAACTTGGGTGTGTTCACTCTGTCTTGGTGTCAGGAAAGTTGTTTTATTTATTATGATTGTTTTTTTTTTTTAATAAAGATGCTCCATGGTTTATGGTCTGGGTAGCTGTTTGCTCCTGTCCTGCATCTCTATAGGAAAAATGACCTATGAGATGAAGACAAAATAGCCACAAGACATAGAAGCAAATAATAATAATAATTAAAAAAAAAAAACTCCTTTTGCTACACCAATTTACTTTGACGATTATCTGAGAGGCAGCATAAAAAACAGAAGACATGATTGATCACCCAACAGAGAGATTTACTTACAGCAGCATGATAGGGAAAAAGACAAATGAAGGACATTTGCTGATATTCATTTTGGATTGGATTAAAAACTGCAGGAATGACTATATAGGATAGAATGGTTATCGCGTTTGCCTCACAGTTCTGAGGTTCAAATGATTCCTGTTCCTCCCATATTCAAAAAACATGCCATTCACACCTAAGGAAAATTTTGGGGAATGTGGGAAGAAGTAAAAGAATATATTTATTATATATGATAAAATAATAAATTTGCTTTATTGAATTGGGATTTTTGTGATTCCACTCTAAAACATCATGTCAGAATCTCACATGCTCATTTTCACCAACAAAAACAGATCATATCACATATAACAAAAGCTGTGTGACTCCATCACGTCCTCAAGTAGCAGTGACCTTGACAGCCCCCTCCCTACCTCCCCCATTCACACGCTTGGCATCGAACGGTCCCCATCTGACCACAAATGAACAGCCGGTGATCGTTTGTCATTTGCGTGGACAATGAGCGTAAGATGCGTGCGTCACGGTGCAGCTCTGTCCCACCCTGCGTGATGCTGCATCCCACCCCAACCCCAAGACCCATCCTCATCCCCTCCCCTCCCCTCTCCTCTCCTCTCCTCAGTCATCCACCCGCCCCATTCAGGCACACACACGGTGGATGTGCTACCAACGCTCCTCTCTTTCGCCAGTTTAATACAGATACGTGGATATTTCCGACCTCTGCAAAAGACTAACGGTAAGCCATAATGTGTCTTTTTACTCATCCTTCTCAGCACAATCCTCACAAACTTAAAAAGTCATTTCCTGATGGATTACATAAAAGTTGCATTTAATCTTTAAGATTTGAACAAATTGTTATTTTTAATGTATGTTTTCTAAAGGGAAAGTAAGGGTTGTGTTTTTTTGTGTAGTTTTGATTGTGACGAGTCAGTTACTGTCGATGCTGGTTTACTGGGTGCAGCACAGTCCCTGGAGTTTATAGTCGGTTTAAAATGGGTTTTATTTATTTGAAAAATGAATTTAATCTGCAATCTTTAAATGATTGGATCCAAGCCAAGAGGCAACACCTCTGGGTGATATATTTTATTGAAATTCCATTAAAAGCCACTTTTCAGGGTGGATGCTTTCAGCAGAATATGTAGTTTTTATTCAAATGTGTGGTTTCTTCCCATCGACACGTTTTAAATGAGTGTATACGTGTGTGCCTCTGACCTTGCTGGAGCTAGAACGTAGCCAGAATGAGAAGTGAATTATTAATGAGGGACTATTGATTTCTATGACAAGTGTCACTGTCTTGTGTCGTTGTTAAAAAAAAATGCTTGAAACTCTTCCCAAATCATAGAATATCACATAAAAACTGACGGCTGTTGCACTCTTTGCATATTGTCCTATATGAGTCCACATCTGTTACAGTGGAACCTTCAAGGTCGAAAACAGTCTGTTGGGGCATGTTTGTTCACCTCTGATTTTTTTCATGTTTAAAAAACAATACATTTTCACAAATAGAATAATGGAATGATTTGTTCCTGCAATGCATTTGTAAGCAATTTTTGAGGGAAAATATTTTTAACATACAAGTGTAACAAATAAGTTACCAGTAATAAAACCAAATCCCTCACTCTTTAATGATGCGTGACGGAGGTGGAGGATTTTAGGAAGTGGAGCTGAGCCTTGCTGATGGTGAGTCAACTTCATGCATCATGCTTATCAACTGCCAAACAAGTGAAAAAAGTAGTCAAAGGCTGTACATTGAAACAATATATAGTAAAACTAAAGTTCCTAAAATACCTACTAACCCGTTGGTGGCACATAACATGAATGTGCAGACGGAGATTACTGCATGTGCCTGGGAGGTGAGTCTCTTCAAACTATATATAGCTAGATAGATATATGGATGAAGGGATGGATAGATAAAATCGGGGCTAACAAATAGCCTCAGTGTCGCGGTGTTAT
The DNA here is from genome assembly GCF_024500385.1 of Phyllopteryx taeniolatus. Lineage (NCBI taxonomy): Eukaryota > Metazoa > Chordata > Actinopteri > Syngnathiformes > Syngnathidae > Phyllopteryx > Phyllopteryx taeniolatus. Next base: position 19,297,177 of record NC_084510.1, read on the forward strand.
AACCCTTTAAGCAATGGCTATTCTAACACAAATGGTGGAACAACACATGTAGACAGACAATATAACAATACTCACAGGTATATATTCTTTATCCTTTGCAGGGAAGAAAAAAAACTACCAATATTACTGCGTCCTACTGAATCAGTTGTGAAACCTTTCTTAGTGTGTCTGTACTATACTGCCCCCCTGGTAGGGAAGGCGCGCATCCCGGAATGAGCAGCACAATATCCAAGCAAAAACTGTTTAAATCTTTAAATTCTATTTAATTATGTAATTTCTGTATGTTTTTATTGAGTACTCTTCAGACCATCAGCTTGGGGGTCATCATGTGGATTATTGGATGGCAGAGTTGGTTTCATCTGGGTTGTCGCATCCTGTACAATGTCTCGTGTGCTGTAGTGCAGAACTGAATGACAAGTCAGAATGAAGGCCATCCATCCATCCATTTTCTACCGCTTATCCGAGGCCGGGTCGCGGGGGCAGTAGCTTTAGCAGGGACGCCCAGACTTCCCTCTCCCCAGCCACTTCATGGCTTTACAGTTAATGCATGTCGGATTACGCAGATTTGTGAATGGCTGTGGATTATTACATCATAGGCTCATGTTGACATGCAGATGAGTCATGCATGCAGATGTTGAGAGATGATGGGGAAAAAAAGAACACCAATATTAAAACTGAGGTAAGAATTGCATGTCAAAGAAGCATGAAAGGGCTTATATTTTGTAATGAAATTGAACTTTTAGGATGGATTTGATGATGGTGAGAAAGTGTTTGCTATTGCATCATTTCCTGTATCCAGAAATGGACTTTGGGGGTGGGGTTTTGTGAATAAGCGAGAAAATTAAGAAAGGCTTGTGATGTGGATTTGCCGGACACGTGACGGCTGCTCCCAAAGCGTCATGTTCCTGTCCTCCATTAGTTTGGGATGAGGCAGCAATGTATCTCCCTGATAGAGGGCTGGGTGACCAAGGAGGTAGGTCTCTACTGGGCTTCAGGGGATTAGGGGATTTACAGGGTTGGGAGAGGGGGAGCTTCACAAAAGTTAAGCTTGCAGAAAAGAGAAATTAAATTTGTAATTTGCACGATTGGGAATTTTTGCCAACACCATGAAATGCAGTGTGTGTTGCTGTTTGTTTAGCACATACATTTGAAATGTACTGTATGTCAAAACAAAGCCTACAAAAGGTCTTATTCATGATGACATGCTTGGGTATTTCATAAAGTACGGAAGCGACCTTTTAAAGTGTTATTTCTGGATTGCGAACAGGAAAAGGAACTTTTAAAATACTCTTGATCAAATGGATCACTGTCTTTTGCTGACAGCATCAATATTCATCCATTCCTTTTTTTTTATTGCTCTTGTCCTCATTATAGCTGTTTTTTTTCAAATGCAGGACTGAGGGCGAAATAAAGAACAAAAGCAGCTGTCAATCTTCAGCATCTCCTCTCTAAAAGCTCTTTAAGGCATCACTTCTTCCACTTCCCATCAGTCTCCAGCTCCCCCCCGACTCCCCTTCCTGACCCCCGGCTTCCCCGATGCCTAAAAACAGCAAGGTGACGCAGCGCGAGCAAAGCCATGAGCACGTCACAGAGTCTGTGGCTGACCTGCTCGCGCACGAGGAGTCGCTGGACTACAAGAACAGCTCGCTGAACGTCGGCGCCGTGGCCGGAAAGAAAGCACCGCAGATAGAGGTGCCGGAAAGCGACGGACGCCCGGCCTGGAACAGCAAGCTGCAGTACATCCTGGCGCAGGTGGGCTTCTCTGTGGGCCTAGGGAACGTGTGGCGTTTCCCCTACCTGTGCCAAAAGAATGGAGGAGGTGAGTCGGGTCGTGTATTTTGTGACTCCCGTGTTTCTCTTAAGCTATAAAGTACAGTAATCCCCCATCCATCCATTTGGGTCCATCTGTTTGTGATGTTTGACAAGAAGGAGCTCGGAGTGAAGATGTACACTGCTGCGTTAGCTTTCCGTGCTAGTGGATTGCGATTGACTTACAACTGTACACTGACATGGCCACAACATGAAGCACCCCAGCACAATCTAATGATTTTAAATCCCAAATTTCGCCTTGACAAAAGTTAATACAGTAAGCCCTCCCATATTTGTGGTCACTATTCCCAAATTCACCAATGCATTGTTTTCTGTGGGACCTATGCTTCACCTATTTGTGTTTTTGCACTCTTTTTATAAAGCTTAAGACAGTGATTATCAAAGTATGGTACCACTAGTGCTACGGGGTCTCCCTGTAGTGGTATTCAAAAGACTCACTGCTTAAATACAGTTGAGTTGGATTTACCTTTTAGGATTAAAAGTTCAATCATTTAATGGGATAAATTGATGTAATAAATACAAGAAAATAGCAAATGTAGAGTATCTTGATTAAACTATATTAGAGAAAAAGCTAAATTAAAGCAGTTACTCGCAGAGCACATATTGCGGTTCTCTTTCTATAGTTTCACTGTATAGCGGATTTTTAAACCATATCTAATTTTATATTGGGATTTTTTCGCTATTTGTAATTTGGGATTTTGCGGTGCAGACTTACGTAGCAATAAGCACAAGCCAGGAGGAAAGAGTGCGTAAAAGATAGAGCATGTGTAAGAGGCAGCACTATCTTGAGTCAACATTACACTCCGATTTGTTGACTTTTAAAGCGACACACATTCAGAGTCACAGATACTAGAGTGTAGAATGTGTGGATGGCAACCCCAAGTGGACAAAAATAATATCTGCACTTCACATGCATATTTTGTATTGGTAATATGTATAAAGCTTTAAAACATATATAATTAATAAAATATATGGTTGCTACTTTGCAGATTTTTGTCTATCGGGGTGGTTCTGGAATGTAACCCCAGCAATAAACGAGGGACTACTGTATAGACGGACAAGCATTTTCACTCACATTCACACCTACGGACAATTTAGGGTCTTCATGAATCTCAGACGTATGTTTTAGGAATGTGGGAGGGAAGCCGGAGTACCCAGAGAAAACCTACGAAACAACATGCAAATGGCACACAGGAAGGGCTGAGCCCAGATTTGAACCCTTAACGTCAGAACTGTGAGGCAGATGTGCTAACCACTAGTCCACCATGTTTGACTAGAAACATATTTTTCTATAACATTTTTGTTTTGGTAGCTCTACCTTTTTCTTTTGGTGACATTCTCTTCCCACTACAGCCCAACTGTACGTTTTCATGTTAAATAAAGTACTGTATCTGTTTTTTCGATCCGCACCAAAATGTCTTGATTCTCTCCTTCAAAGCCTTCCAGTCAATTGTTTCGTGTAGAAAAAAAAAATGTGGCTAAATTTAACTGCACTATTGATTAGACTCGTGGCAGGGCACGCTGTGTGAAGCGAGATTTAGCAAAAGAGAAGAACATAATCAATATGAAGATAGTTGTATACTGGGATGCATGAAACATCTTCCATTCTCCACTCATGTTTATACCTTCTCTCCATCCATTCTTCCCCCTCTTCCCTTATCCACCTTTCTCTCTCCATTCTTTCACCTCCTCTTTAAATCCTGTCTCCTCTCAGCTATCCTTTCATCTCATATCCATCCATCCTTTCACCTCCTCTCCATTCATACTTTATCCTCTCCATCTATCATTCCATCTCTTCTCATCCTTCTTTTAATCTCCGCTCCACTCATTCTTTCCCGCCTCTCAACTCATCCATGCTTTCACCTCCCCTCCATCCATTTCATCTCCTCTCCATCTGGTCACCTCCTCTCATCTCAATCCTTTCACTTCCTCTCCGTCTTTATTTGACCTCCCTTCTGTTCACCCTTTCATTTACTTTCCTCTCATCCTTTCTTTCACTTTTCCTTCTGTCACTTCCTCTCTGTCCACCTTTATTCCTAATGTCTCTACCCTTCCTCTGCTGTCCCCCGTTTAAAATAGTCGTGTTTCATTTTCCTTTTACTACCTCGCTCCTCCATCCATCCTTTAGCATCCCCTTTTCTCCAGTCAGCCTTCCACCTCTGCTACATCCCTCTTTTCACTTCCTCTAATCTCCATCCTTACATTCACATCATCTGTCGTTCCCTTCACTTCTTCTCTTCCTTTCACTTCCCATGCTATGCATTCACCTCCTTTCCATTTAGACTGTCATCCTTGTGGCTCATTTATTCTTTCACCTCCTCTCCTATCTAGTCACTTCTTCTCCTCTTCCTTTTGCTTCCTGTCTTCTCCAGCCATCCTTTCATCTCCTCTCAATCCACCCACTTCATGTGTGCATACAGTTGCTATTATTGATGCAGTTCATGTTTGGTGGCTATAAATCGCTATATCCCAGATGTTGACTCAATTTTTGCACATCCTGATTATATCCCGGAGGATTAAGCAGCAAAGGGACAAATTTAGACGGAGATTGAAACATTAATTGAGGAGGAGTTTGGTAAATATATTTGACTTTAAAAAGACGCTGTTCCTGCCAAGATCATCTGCAAATCTGCTTGATTACGCTGTGTGTCTTATTCCCTGTAAATCAACAAGCCTCTCTATTTTTCAGGCGCTTACCTCGTCCCTTACTTCATTCTCCTGCTTGTCATCGGCATCCCGCTCTTCTTCCTGGAGCTGGCTGTGGGTCAGAAGATCCGACGCGGGAGTATTGGAGTGTGGAACTACGTCTGCCCACGTCTGGGCGGGATCGGGATGTCGAGTTTGATGGTACTACAACTACAGCCATCCATCTTTTTATTTTCTTCATAAGGCTCGTGGGTAACTGGAGCTTAACCCACCTGACTTTGGGGAGAGAGTTGGGGTTCACCCCTGACAGGTTGCCAGTCAGTCACAGGTCACAAATAGACAAAGAAACATCCACACTCACATTCACAGCTATGAGAATTTAGAGCACAGGTGTCAAATTCATCCAGCCTGCCACATAACATTATGTGGCCCACTGAAGCAAATAAAGTGTCTACTTTCTTTTCATTTTGGTAATTTAAGTAGTTTTCTTTTTAATTTTTCACTACATTTTTTGCTTAGGAAAGTCCTTTTTGCTTAATGCTAACAAACAATGCAAAATGCCACTGGCATGCTAATGGGTAACATCGATACTTGGTTGGTTAGTTTTTAGAAGCAACAGATATTTGAACACAAACAGTGGAGCAACACATGTAGACAGATAATATAATAATACTCACTGGTATGTATTCTTTATCATCTACAAAAAATGACTAACACAGCAATTTACTGAATCACTTATAGTAGTAGAAGAATCATTACTATTTTTCATTTGTGTCTGCATGACTGTATCATACTGCCTCACGGTGACCAATGTGGGCACACCTGAAGGAGCAGCACAATAAATTGGATTGGTGCATTAAGTCATGATGTACAAGCTGTTCGCTTCTTCACATTGTATTTCATTATGTTATTACAATATCATAGAGTGCTATATTCCTTAAAAAAAAATGTTGGGGTGGGAGGGTGGAACAGATTAAAGGTCAGTTAAAAATGTTCTTGATAACTCTAGAACCCCTTTACAAATCACATCCGACATTTCAAAGTGATTATATAGCAGATATACAGCAGTTAAATTGATTTCAGATAGTGTTGAGTTTCGAGCATGGTCATGGAACAAATTAAACTCTTATCTCAAGGCACCACTGTATTATAGTCTAAAATGCTTCACAAGCAAGCATGTATGTATGCAGGTAGAAGTTAGTCCATCCCCGCAACAACCTGCCTCCCCCTCCTGAGTACATGGGAGGTATTGACATGTTTGACAGTGAAAGGGAGCCTTTCTGTCGAGTCGCACAGCTGGCGTAGATGTATAGCTAAAAATATCTCTGAGAGTATCGGAGTTGAAAAGAGAGCACTTTAATTATTCACGCCTCCCTCCAACTCGATGTAGCCTCTTGCACGACTGGCGGCAGCATGAGCATCATTGTGCCTCCATCGGTGCTTATAATGTCTGTCTTTCTGTCCATCTAGGTGTGTGGCTTTGTGGGGCTCTACTATAATGTGATTATAGGTTGGAGCATCTTCTACTTCTTCCAGTCCTTCCAGTATCCTCTGCCATGGAGCGACTGTCCTATTAGGAAGAATGGGACGCTTGCCAGTGAGTACACAACAGCCATCTATCCATTTTCTATACCACTTATCCTGTTCAGGAATGCGTGGAAACTGGAACCTGTCACAGCTGACTTCGGGCAAGAGGCTGGGTAACACCCTGGACTGGTCGTCTACCAAGCACATATACACAAATAAACGTTCTCACTCACGTTCCCACCTAAGGACAATTTAGAGTCTTTGATGTGTTTTATGAGTTTTGAAATGTTCCCACGGTCCAAAATCATGCAGGAATACCCAGGGAATAAAAACATGCAAACTCCATCTAGGAAGGAGCCCGGATTCAAACCCCCAACCTCATAACTGTGAGGCCAATGTGCAAACCACTCGCTCACTCATGCCATAAAATTAAAAATTAAATAAAACGTTTGGAAAACACTGTATTTTTTAATTTATGGTTTATTGTTTATTTCAAAAATGTAAATAGTAAAACTATTTTACATACACATTTTACATGTTAGATTTATTTGATTAAATAATTGTTATAATTAAATAAATTGTAAATAGGAAAAAAAAAAACAAGAATGATTGTCATTTTATTTTCAAAAATCATTTTGGGGATACATACAGTGGTGCCTTGAGATACGAGTCTATGATTGCCTGTGGTGGCCAAGGCGGGCACAAAACAGGGAGCAGCACAATGAATTGGATTGCGACATTAAATCATGGTGCATAAACTGTTTAATTCTTTAAATTGTATTTAATTGAATCTTTTTACTTTCTTTTATAAAGTACAATATTATAGAGTGCTGTTTTTCCTCAAAAAAACAAACTTTTGTTTTGGGGGGGCTGGAACAGATTAATGGCATTTCCATTAATTTCAATGAGGACAGATCATTTGGAATACGAGTGTTTTGAGTTACAAGCGTGGTCACGGTACAAATTAAACTTGTACCCCAAGGCACAACTGCATTGTAACTTGTTTTTTGACCACCAAAGTTTGCCCACCCTGCATTAGATGGTGCAGGTTGTATCTAGTATTACAGCCAGTGAGAGCCTGTCTGTCTTGCCATGTATTTGTTTTCATCAGTCTTTGTCCCTCCCATAATGTTCAGTTGTGGAACCAGAGTGCGAGAAGAGTTCGGCCACCACTTACTTCTGGTACCGCCAGACCCTGAACACGACCAGCACCATCGCAGAGAGTGGCGGTCTCAACGTGAAAATGACTTTATCTCTGCTGGCCGCCTGGATCATCGTCTGCCTTGCCGTCATTAGAGGGATCGCCTCTTCTGGGAAAGTATGACAAAGCAGAAGACGTGAGGGACGGCATTGAGCTGCTACAACATACTGTTTGTGTTCATTTTGCCTCACAGGTGATGTACTTCAGCTCCCTTTTCCCCTACGTGGTTCTCTTCTGCTTCCTGGTCAGAGGGTTGATGCTGAAGGGATCCGTGGATGGCATTGCTCACATGTTCACTCCAAAGGTGAGCCCAGCAGAACTACTGTGTGTGTGTGTATGTGTATATATATAAAAATGGCACATAGCTCCAAAATAAAAAATTTCTCTGACGTACGCCAAAACGAAAATCAAACACCCAAAAACCTCTCACTCAAACTCACTGACACCCAAAAAACTCTCATACACAAGTCTCCTTCACCCAAAAACACCGCTCAAACCCAAAAACTGTCACATTTACCAGAAAACCTCACTCACCCCACAAAAACTCCCACTTTCACCCAAAAAAATTGAGAAAAAGGCGATAGGTAAATGTGAGGTAAATGTGAATTTGTGCGAGGTAAATATTGGTCTTTTAAGTATATAGAACCACCGGTACTTTAACCTCCGGTTCCTTTGCCTTTTTACATTTTTAAACTGACAAATGCCTATTCATATTGTTGCATCTCTTAGCTGGAGAAGATGCTGGAGCCCCAGGTGTGGAGAGAGGCGGCCACCCAGGTGTTCTTTGCCCTGGGTCTGGGCTTCGGAGGAGTCATCGCATTCTCTAGCTACAACAAGATAGACAACAACTGCCACTTTGACGCTGTGCTCGTCTCCTTCATCAACTTCCTCACGTCCATCCTGGCGACACTGGTGGTGTTCGCCGTACTGGGCTTCAAGGCCAACATCATGAACGAGAAGTGTGTCGTAGAGTACGTTCCTGAAGCTTTTTCTTTCTCCTTTAGACAGTCATGTATGTGTGGTCACTTCCATGGGCCACAATATTAGGTGCACCTGCACAAGCAATACAACAGCAAAATCCTGTAGCTGGTGGTATTACACTTTACAAGTGACTATTGTTGTGATATTATGCCTTTTATTTTGCTTCCAGAGAAACATGGGAGTCACAGTCTTGTAATATGACTAATATTGACAAAACAGAAATAAATAATACATACCGCTCTGGTTAGCACATCTGCCTCACAGTTCTGAGGACCAATATCTGTTGTTTAAAGGGTTATTACACCCCAAAATCGATGCTATCCGTTTGCTTGTCTATGATGTTTCCCAGTACATTAAGCTAGCGGACCTTACGGCAAAGTTATGTGGTTGTTTTGTGGAATTACTTTTTATTTTATGTTTAGTCAGACAGTAAACTTCAACTGGCAGTAGCAGTAACAGTGTTGCTTAGTGAGTTGAGTTGACTGCCACCATACAGCGCTCGCATCTGAAATTTTTGCTCGCAAATAAAACAAATTAAAAAAAAAACGACCAAATGACGGCTCATATCGTGAAAAAAAATCTTAAATCGGGTCACTCGTATCTCAAGGCACCACTACAGTTTCCATATTCTAGATACAAAATAAGGAACAACTCAGAAATTAGGCAGTGTGCTGTACATTGTGGCCTGGTAAGTGTACAAGGCTCCAGTGGTTATCATATTTTGATATATCTTTTCAATTTGTGTACCATTTTTGTCGATACAGCAACGCTGAGAAGATTGTGGGATACCTCAACTCAAATGTGCTGAGTCATGATCTGATCCCCCCGCACGTCAACTTCTCTCACCTCACCACCCCCGACTACGCCGAGATGTATCAAGTCATCAAGACAGTGAAAGAGGGCAGCTTCTCCCAGCTGGGTCTGGATCCTTGCATCCTGGAGGATGAGCTCAACAAAGTGAGCCAGCACTGGCCCGTATGTGCTTCCACAGCAGATTCTGTCCTTGACTCATTCTCTTGACTGTATATGTGCAGGCTGTTCAGGGCACCGGTTTGGCTTTCATCGCTTTCACAGAAGCCATGACACATTTCCCCGCTTCGCCGTTCTGGTCCGTCATGTTCTTCTTCATGCTCATCAACCTCGGACTGGGCAGCATGATCGGCACCATGACTGGCATCACCACGCCTGTCCTCGACACCTACAAGGTGCAGAAGGAGCTTTTCACAGGTAAACAAGTAATTTATCTGTTGAATAAGTAATTTATTTGTTGAATATACAGAGGTATTTTGAGGAACCAGTGACACGACTTCAACTTTTGAGACATGAGAAGTCATTCAGCCAATTTTTTTGCTTTGACTTGCTCCGTTGAAAATTTGAGACACGACTGCTGTATGGTGGCAGTGAACTCCCATCCATCCATCCATTTTCGACCGCTTATCCGAGGTCGGGTCGTGGGGGCAGTAGTTTTTGCAGGGACGCCCAGACATCTCTCTCCCCAGCCACTTCATCCAGCTCTTCCGGGAGTATCCCAAGGCTTTCCAAGGCCAGCCGAGAGACGTAGTCTCTCCAGCGTGTCCTGGGTCGTCCCCGGGGTCTCCTTCCGGTGGGACGTACCCGGGACACCTCACCAGGGAGACGTTCGGGAGGCATCTGAATCAGATGCCCCAGCCACCTCATCTGGCTCCTCTCAATGTGGAAGAGCAGCGGCTCTACTCTGAGCTCCCCCCGGATGACTGAGCTTCACACCCTATCTCTAAGGGAGAGGCCGGACACCGTGCGAAGGAAACTCATTTCGGCCGCTAATATTCGGGATCCTGTTCTTTCGGTCACGACACACAGCTCGTGACCATAGGTGAGGGTAGGAACGTAGATCGACTGGTAAATTAAGAGCTTCGCTTTTCGGCTTAGCTCCTTCCTTACCACAAGGGACCGATACAAAGTCTGCATCACTGGAGACGCTGCACCGATCCGCCTGTCAATCTCCCGTTCCGTTCTTCCCTCATTCGTGAACAAGACCCCAAGATACTTGAACTCCTCCACTCGGGGCAGGAACTCATCCCCGACCTGGAGAGGGCACGCCACCCTTTTCTGACTCAGATTTGGAGGTGCTGATTCTCATCCCAGCCGCTTCACACTCGGCTGTGAGTGAGAGTTGGAGATCACGGCTTGATGAAACCAACAGAACCATATCACGAACTCATCTCAACTAATTTCACAGTGAGCAGCAGTTGTGAAGCTAGTAAACAATTCTTCAAAAAGAGGCTTCAAGCTGTTTAATGTCACATCCGGTTAAAGTTTACCATCAAACTAAACAAAGAAAATTACACATTTCGTGCTAAAAGAAAAAAAAAGAAAAAATACACACATAACTTTGCCTTTAAGTTCGGTAGCCTAATGCTAACACATAATGGGAAAGACCATAGCTAGGATGATGAATAGCATCTCGATAGCGGTGTTATAATGCTTTATGTAACAGATATTTGAACGCCAATAATAGTGCAACAAATTTCTAAGACAATATAACAACACTCACAGGCATATATTCTTTATCCTTTGTGAAGAATGACTATTATTACTACAGCTTACTAAGGAGCTGAGATGTCTGTATTATACTACCTCCAGGTAGCCAAGGCGTGCACCACAGAAGGCACAGGACAATGTCTATTGAATTGAAGCCAAAAAATTTTGTCATTACATTGTACTTATTTATGTCCTTACCGTATGTTTTTATGAAGTCCCAGAGATTGACTGGCATCCAGGGCAGGGTTTATTCCACCTCTCGTCCAAAAGTCAAGTGAAATCTGCTTAAGCCGAGCTGTGACGCTAATGAGAACAAACGCTATATAAAATGGATGGATAGCAGGTGTTGCTGTACCTCTCTAACTCTGTAGGTGGCGTTACTGTGTAAGCGAGTGCCGACTAAGACACAAAAGCTTTTTTTCCCCAAATAAAAGCGTAGTTTACACCATCCAGATTTTCACCACGTATTTCTTGTCAAAAGAAAAACAAAACACAAAAATCTACATAATTTTCACATCAAAATTATGTGCCACAAAAGCACAGAAAAAAACTGCAACTACAATATAAAATCAAAATGGAACATCATTCTTTTGTAAAGGCAGAATTTTTGATACAGCTCGTGTATTGACTTTGTGCAGCTGTGTCTAATGCTATGTCCAGTTAAGTGTCCCCTAGTATGTCCTTTACGAACGTTTTTTTCCCCCCACTTCTCTAGTGTGTTGCTGCATTGTGGCTTTCCTGTGCGGCCTGCTGTTTGTTCAGCGCTCAGGGAATTACTTTGTCACCATGTTTGACGACTATTCCGCCGGCCTGCCTCTTACTGTGGTGGTCATCCTGGAAAATGTGTCGGTGGCTTGGATTTATGGCACTAAAAGGTACAACAACTGCAGATGAGTGTAGGTAGGTGAGTGGGTCATTGTTTACAGAGGCAGGAGCCTGCATATATTGTTTAATATTTCTGCTCCTCTGTTGCCGACAGATTCATGCAAGATTTGGAGGACATGTTGGGTTTCCGGCCTAATGTGATCTACTTTTACTTGTGGAAGTACGTCTCCCCAATCTGCCTAATCGTGCTCATCTCGGCTTCTGTCATAGAGATGGCTATCAGCCCACCTGGATACAACGCATGGGTGCAAGAACTGGTCAGCCTGTTTTTCAGCCTTTTCCTACCTATTGTTATATAGTCATTACAGTATATACACTAGTACAATCAGTTATTGGATTTGTACAACTAAATTGTCATTTTATCATTTCAAGGGGGGGGGGGGGGGGGGATATAAACAACTGCGATAGACAAATCTCATAAATCTCTCATAAATGGGATATGGCTGTGTTAAAAAATAACCAATCGCATCCACACTCATGTTAAAAGTGAGTCAGCACTCTCTTGTCACCATTTAAAGTGCCTCTGATTAACCCAAAATAAATTTCATCAGTTCCAGTAGTCAAAATCTTTCAAACACATATAGGGAAATGTGTTAAGGTCCAATGAAATCAAGGTGGAACTTTTTGGCCATGATTCTAAAGAGTATGTTTGGCACAAACAAAACATTGCTCATCACCAAAAGAAGACCATACCTACAGTGAAGCATGGTGGTGGCGGTATCATGTTTTGGGACTGTTTTGGCTTCTGCTAAAGAAAAAAAACAAAAAATGTCAGGAAAAGGCTACTAGAACACTTGAAAATTATTTGGGGTTAATCAGAGGCACTTTAAATGGTGGCAGGTGTGTGCTAACTCCCATTTAACATTAATTTAAATGTGATTGGTTAATTCAGAACACATCCACAACACAGTTATAAGAGGGTGTGTACAGGGCACACTTGAGTTGTATAGGTTTTAGGTCAAATTAAAGTTGGAACTAGTTCTTAAATAAATTATTTCGTCTCATTTTTTTATATCACAAAAACATGGCGATTTAACAGGGGTGTATAGACTTTTTATAGCGACTGTAGGTAGGTAGGTTGGAGGGTGGCTTGGTTTGAGGTGAGGTTCAGGCAGAGCTAGGATGGGTAGGTAGGGGAGTAGATAGGTGCTCAGGTAACTAGGTGTTTCGGCAATTGGGTGAATAGGTAGAAGGTAAGTTGGTTGATTGGTAGGTGACTGGGTTTGAGGTAGAGCGAGGTAGGAGGGTAGGGAGATGATTTGGCAAGTAGGTGGGTCAGTTAGGTAGGTGGCTAGGTAGGTAGGTAGGTGATTAGGTAAGTGGGTAGGTAGATAGGCCGGTAGGTGGGTTGGTGATTGGGCTGTACATGTGGTAGTTTGGTTGGTTGGTAGGTGGGTACATAGTAGGGTAGATAGTTGCTAGGTAGGTTGGGAGGCAGGTCAGATGTAAGTAGGTAGGTCAAAAGATGGCTTGGTTTGAGGTAGGTTTGAGGCAGAGCTACGTATGGACTGCAGGTAGGGCTCTTTCTTAACTATTCTCAGCTTTTACTAGAATGGAAATATTTAAATTGTGATTCTTCTAAGTCACACGTAGTGACTCAACCCTGTGTGTTTTTAGGCTCAGGAGCGCTTCCAGAGCTACCCCACGTGGGCATTAGTCATGTGCTTTGCGCTCATTGTGGTGGCCATGCTTCCTCTCCCCATCGTCTTCATCGCCCGTCACTTCAACCTGATGTCAGACGGCTCCAACAAGCTGTCTGTCTCCTACCGTAAAAGCATGATGAAGGACATCTCCAACCTGGAGGAGCAAGACGAGTCCAAGTTCATCCTCCGCGCCAAACCCGGCGATGTGCCTGCTTCATTGGCGGCCCGCAAAGCCTACTTGGCTCCCAGTGGAAACAAACCCCTGGACCCAAACTCCTTGTCTCCTAAAAACTGCTATGGTACGGGCTATCAGAATGCCGCCATCAGCCCTACCACACCAACCACTCCTATAACACCTGAATCTGACTTTTAATTCTATCATCCACTAGTCTAGTTTACCTTCACGAGGGGGCCAAGAATCCCCACCACTGCCCTCAACAACAACAACAAAAAAAGCATATTTACAAAGCTGCAAATCACTGAATTCATGCACTTAAGATAACATTTCCTTTGCCTTAGCACAAGGAACCTCAGAGTTTAATGACGCACCACTCACTACTACTAAGGCGAAGACCACCCAGACAAAGGCTGTCTTGACTTTGTGTTGTGCAACACAGACAAGGTTATCTAATGCAGTGATGTCCGTGTGTGCACACATGGCAGCGCCTCTGCACAAAAATAATACTTGTATATATTTGCAAAGCTCTTATTGTGTATCATAAACTACAGTACTGTCTGCTCATATTCACTGTATATCCTCAAATAGTGGCCGAGCAGTGTTTCCCAACCTTTATCGAGCCAAGGCACATATTTCACATTAGAAAAATCTCAAGTCACACCACAAAACAAAAATGTCACACAAAGTACATATATGCTGAAGTAATGATGATCAATTTACGCACAAATTTACTTAGTATGAAATTTGGGCCTGTTTAGTTGAACACAAAGCTGTTATTCTGTTATATGAAGATACTGTAATTGTACCTTCTGTCATCTAGTGAAAAAGCATTGAATTGCTCTGTCTGTCACTATATGTCGCTGGCATAGACAGTAGTAAATAAATAATTTTTGGACCAATTAAAAGTCAAATTGGAACACCTGATCATCTCTTAAGGTACAAAGAATGTTTTTACTCAACTGTAGAGAGTGTGATGCATCTACAGGGAGGTCTTCAGTTTACGACGGGTCCATACGATGTTTCTAGATTACAAATGGCACACAATGAACTCGTTTGCACAGCAGCATAAGAATATGTCAAGACACAGCACAAGAAGAAACAGTTAATACTACTTCATGTTTTACATTTGATTGTGTTATATTCATGGCTTAAAGTGTTATTCATTCATCTATTTACTGTAAATATGACTTGACTACCATGTTATCTGAGCGAGGTTAGTGTTAAGAGTTCCGAGATACATACAAATTAAACGGGGGACCCCTTGTATTGGGGGTAAGCTGTTTATAAGGGAGGTTTGTGAAAAATTCATGGCACTGGCATTTATTTGAGGTTCGGTATTCATTTATTCAAGTGGAGTGTCTACTAAAGGAGAAGCCACTATTTTAGGATCTACGGTATTTCTTTTCACTTCTGCGTCGAGTCTGTATATGGTTTATGTTCAAGGGATGGACCTACTGTAATACAATGAACAGTGCACACTAACAGTCATATCATCATCCATTACACTTCATCACATTAATTCCATTTTATACACCAAAATTAGAGGCACACAGCAAAACACTTGAAACGTGAATGTTGCAATAGACTTCTTCAAAAGCACAAAAGAGTTTCCACTTAACTGTGCACTAGAATGCAGTAACGATTATCTAAAAGCACCAATTTTCCTTTTTAATTCAACTATGACACACAATAAATTACTGAACCTAATCTCTGACCAGTGGTTGCAGCACTGTGTATACAGTACACGCACAATCAGTGCTCTGCTGACACACTAAGGCAGTTACCGAAGCACAAATTATATCCAAATGTTGTCTAAAAACTATTCAATACACAAATTGCAGCACTTGAGTGACAATTCCAATCTGTTGTAAACGTATTACATTTGTCACCAAAAACATCAAGTGTGAATGGTTAAATAAAGATGGCTGTTTGATTTCTGTACCCACTGCTAGTGCATCGTTGAAGATTGTACACTAGCACATCTTCTGTTACATATATCTTTATTTTCTTAACCCATAATATTCAAACCTGTGCTGTTATTAAAATGATTATATTTATATTCCTGTATATTTACGGTATATGTAGATGTGATGAATAATATCTTCTTGATGATGTATATTTTCATCTTAATTGTACATTTAAAGACTATTTTTGAGTTTGTGTACATGATGTTGACTGGTGGAGGTGATGTTTGTCACACTCAGGCCTAACGTGACTTTTTCCATCTCGGAAAAAGATCCAAGGAAAGCAAAGATTGTATTTACTTGCACCATCCATTGTTTATCTTCCAGTGTGTGATTATAGTAAATATAGTCTCACGGGGCACTTTTGTGTGGCTAAAAAAGTTAATTTTGCATCTAATTTTCTATAGAATTTCTCAGTGTGGAAAATAGAGATTGCAAAATTCTGCAATAATGTAAATACTGACATTTAAAACATTTTGTTCAAAATATTGATTTTATTCAGGTGACGTATCAGTCTGATCAGTAAGTCTTTCATCACAGAATAATGAATGTTATGAATACACAATGAGATACAAACTTGTATGTTTTATGTTGTCCTCATAGAAGTCTGTGCAAAAGAAATAAAACTGCAAAATAAATGTGGCTACAGGGAAAACGTGATAGAAATGATCTGATGCAATTTCAGCCAAATAGATATCCTTTTCTTGTTCTGGTTGCTGTGTATGTGTTTGTGCACTGTATATCAGAATCAGAATCAGAATCATCTTTATTTGCCAAGTATGTCCAAAACACACAAGGAATTTGTCTCCGGTAGTTGGAGCCGCTCTGGTACAACAGACAGTCAATTTACAGAACACTTTGGAGACATAAAGACATTGACAAAAAACAATTGTGCAAAAAGATGCAGAGTCCTCTCGCACTTTGAGCAGTTCGAATGACTAATATTGCAATAGTCCGGTGCAATGACCATTGTGCAAATATAGATTCCCTCTCTCTGCAGGTTCTAGCTCAGCACATCTGTAGAGGGGAAATGTTCCCTGATAACTGTAATTTCATTCTCCAGTGATGATTGTATTAAGATGATCATTATTGTACAAAGAAAGTATGGTTTCACAAAAACATTACTACTAATAAATATCATACAAAGATTGTTTAAGGAACACTTAATGTTATGTTGGTTCACTTTATACTTTGATAGCTAGTTAGAGTCTGTACTTTTTACTACTTAAGCAAGATTACTTGTGTTATTCCCTTATAAGTGAAGGCAATCGCTACCTGCTCAGTGGTGTAGAAACGTCTGCAGGTTTTGAGTCGAAGGCTTTCGTACACACAACCATACCTCCTTTGAGATCTTTGGACAGAACCAGGCCTTCGTGGGCTGTGAAAATTTCCATCCAGGGTGAGCGCATATTTATTTGTCAGAAGACATGAGAATGTCACTTGGTAAACAGATGAGGATGACAAACTCAAAGGAATTCCACTCTGGTTTGACAACTTGCAGTAAAAGCTCTATTGGCTCTGAGCTTCCTCCTAGACCTCAGTACCTCCAGAAGTAGCTGGTCAGATGACCTGATGCACCAGGTTGGAGGGTAGGGATGGAGCAGCTCAGAGAGGTAAGGTGGGGCGAGACCATTTATATATTTAAAAACAGATAAAAGAATCTTGAAAAGAATTCTACAATGTACGGGCAACCGGGGGAGGGAGGCCGGAATAGGAGTTATGTGCTTTCTCTTAAGTGCTCCAGTGAAAAGGTGAGCTGCAGCATTTTGTGCCAAATAGAGAGGTTGTGAATGAGTGGGTGAGCGACCAAGCGACTGACTAACAAAGAGCGAAAGTTATCAGTCACTCGGACTGAGGCATGTTTTCATAGTGCTATAAGCCAATCGCAGAGCACATACAGTGCCGTGAAAAAGTTTTGGCCCTCTTCTCAAATTCTTATATTTTTGCATAGTTTCCCCACTTTAATGTTTATCAAACAAATAAAAAATTAGTACCAGACAAATATAACACAAGTGAATTTAAAATGCTGTTTTTAAATGATTTCATTTATTATGGAAAAAAAAAACTACTCAGTTACCTGGCCTTGTGTGAAAAAGTAATTACCCTCCTTGTTAAATCATTAATTAATTGTGACTAATTACAATCTTTGGTGAATTTTCACTGATCACACCCAAGCCTGATTACCTCCAGACCAGTTCAATCAATAAATCACTTGAACAGAATCTGTCCCGACAAAATCAAGTCGGACAAAGGATCTAAAAAAAGCTGCAACAAAATGGCACGATCCAAAGAAATTCAAGAACCGCAGAGAAATAAAGTAATTGACATCTGTCAGTCCCGAAAGGGTTACAAAAGTCATTTCTAAAGCTTTAGAATTCCTGCGAACCATAGGGAGCGCCGTTATCCTCACATGGAGAAAACATGGTACAGTGGTGAACCTTCCCAGGAGTGGCCAGCCTATAAAAATTACCCTAAGAGAACAGGAATGACACATCCAGAAGACCACAAAGGAATTCAGGACAACTTCTAAACAACTGCAGGCCTACCTTGGCACAGTTAAGGTCAGTGTTCATGACACAACAATGAGTTAGACTGAGCAAAAATGGTATCCATGGCAGAGTTCTAAGGTGAAAACCACTGCTGACCAAAAGGAACATAAAGGCTAGTCTTACTTTTGCACACAAAAAAACATCTGAATATAGCACAGCATTTCAGAAAAAGAACATCATATCAAAAAAGGAAGAAATTGCCAGTATTGCCAGTATTAGAAAACACTTGATTTCAGTTGTTGCAGCTGAGGATGGCCCAACCAGTTATTAGGTTTAGGAGGATATCACTTTTTCACACAGAGCTAGGTAACTTTAGTTTTTTTCCCATTAAATCACCATTTAAAAAGAGCATTTTAAGTTCACTTGGGTTATATTTGTCTGATATTTCCATTTGTTTGATGATCTTAAACAAAGGGGGCCAAAACCTTTCATGGCACTGTGAAGACAAATAAGCATTCATAGTCACATTCACACCAACGGACAATTGAGTCTTCAATTACCCTACTATCCATGTTTTTGAAATGTGGGATGTGACCGGAGTACCCGCAGAAAAACCCACACAGGAACATGCAAACTCCACACAGCCCTACGAATGTCAGACGATGCCAAGTCGCAGCAAAGTGGAAGAATAAATACTGATCATCATGAAATAATAGGTGACTTTAAAATCTTAACCATGTTTTTTAGTGAATCTAGAAAGTGCACATGCCCATGCAAAAGGATACGGGAACTTGGTTACAATACAGTGGACCCCTGCACACTTGTGGTTCGGCACCTGTGGATTAACTATTCGCTGATTTTTCCCCCCCCCACAATTTTTTTCTTTTTCTTTTTTTTGGGAGGAACCAACCCTGAAAAAGCTTAATGGTGGTTTGTCTGCGCTTAATCAATATTTTTTGGAGTTTAAAAAAAATAAAAATAAAAAAATAAAGTTTTTTTTCCAATGAAATTATAATGGTCGTCAATTATCCGCACATTTTCACTATTCACGGTCCGGCCCAGTACCTATACCCGATGAATAGCGGGATTCCACTGTACATTGTACATTTACTAAGATTGGTGTACAGTGTTGTATTTCAATTTCTACTGTAATGCAAAACCGCCCCCGAATGGCGATGACCGCCCCCGAATGGCGATGACATCAACGAGCACTCGCACAATGGGAACTACCTGCTGAGCTGCGTTCTCCATTAGCATGGTTGGGGCGGGGCACTGCTCAGCTGACAGGTGGACCACTGCATGCAAAAATTGAAGGGTTCCCGAGGACATCCTGCAGATTTAACATCGGAAGTTAGTGGTAAAAGAGCCAAGAAGGATGTGTGGTTCTTGAGTAATGAGAGACGAGGGCTCACTTACATTTCCTCGATTGCACAACAGATTCATGTCATGTAGCTTCCGGATTTAAACGAGCCATGGGTTTGATTCAGAGTAGAACAGTATAACAGAATAGATACCAATAACAATAATATCAGAGTACAATGTAGTATAAAACGTTTCAATCTTAGCAAGGTTTTGCATTTACATTGTTGAGTTAAACAAGTTAAACTTTGGTCCTTTTGGCCATGGTCTCTCAATGATTGAAAATCAAGCCATGTTACACATTTGATTCCTTTACTCGGGACAATATGCTTGGGTTTTCTATAACTGAAAACACTAATACACATTCTGTCACTTTACAGCACTGTATATACTTTAGTTTATACAGTAGTAGCCATTAGTTTCGTAAAGTAAATGCAACCAAAAGATAACATTACTCCAATATTTATTGGCTTGTAAATAGTAGGAAATATGCTGCAGGATTTACAGTATGATTTTAGAATATTGAGGTCTATGTGAAGTCAAACTGTGATGTTCCATTTTTCCACATTTATAGCAAAACAATAAAAACAGACCACAAGCAGATAGAGAAAAATGTTTGACCTGGAGATTTTTTTTTCATATATTTGTTTCTTAAAGTGATGCAACAAACCGAAAAATAATATACTTTACTTTTAAAATCATATTCAACTGTATATAGAAAGTTAGTGGAAATGTGCAAGATATTTTTCTGCAAAACAAAGCACATTTCAATTAGGCTGCATCTGTTAATTCCTTTCAGCCTGTGATTGCCTCTATATCCGTGGGGCAAACATAAGATACAAGAACTGTAAGAAATGCAAATAATATGAAAGATATTTGTAAACATACTTCCGCCCCTTTAGGCAATAACTGAAATACATTTTATTTGTGTAATGGAACATGCTTGAAAAAAAAAATCGCTTTATCAGTCTGATAAAATGAAAGCTCCTATGATGAACACGGTATGTTACATTTATTAAAATGTTGTAAAACGTCTAAAAACAGTCTGCACTCCCTGGCCTGAGTTATACAGTTAAAACTTGTATTTATTCAACATAAATGTATTTAAAATGGGTAGTGATGTAGTGAGACATGGTCACAGGGGAGAGTAGCTATAAAAGTAAGTGTCCACAGAAGGAGCTGCTTTTGTACACTTGCATCAGTGGTGGCATCTCACAGAACCTAAATGCAAAATAAATTGTTTCTATTAAACAGATTATAATCACATAATACTAACTCTTCAAGGAATTACATTAAATAATTTGTTGGCGACTAAACTGATGACTGAAGGACAAAAACTTTCCATCTTCACTCAGTCGGGAACTTGTGACCAAATTCAACGAGTGATCTGATGCTGGGTTACCTGAACGCCACGGTCAAAAGGGTCTGATCCTCGATAAAACGAGGATGTTGATCATTTCTCACTGCAGCAGCTCCTCCCAAGAAATGGGTTTGGAGAAGACCTCTCGTTCCAGCCAGAGGTCATAATTCATTTGGAAGTCTTCGGGCAGGTCCACCCGCTGCCCCAAGACGCTTTGCAGACAGTTGTCCACAGGAAGGAAGTCCGGGTTGCTCTGATTCTTGTCATAGCGGCGACTATTGAAGCGTTCGATGTTGGCACGCAGGGCGCACTCCTCGGCCTGAAAATCCCAGGGACGAGCGTCCAGATCTGCCCACAATGGACAAACAGTAGATTATAGCCATAGTTGGTACAATTGAAGGTATCATGTAAGTCTCAAAGCCTGGTTAAATAGTGGTCAATCCATACCACACAGAGAGTCATCACAGCACTTTACTTTTTCCAAGTTACAGACTTATTCCAAATTAGTTCATGAGGTTCCCAGGCGGCTTGAGAAACTGGTGGCTAATGCTTGCACCCATATCGAATTTGAACTAAAACTCCATGCAATTAACTTTCTTCTCATGTTCATTTCTTGTAAGAATTATAGTTCAGAAATAAATTACAAGTACTTAAAAATAGGGAGTTACTTTTCAATCGCCCTGTGTGTGTGTGTGTGTGTATAGATATATATACACACACACACACACACACACACACACACACGAGTTATTATTATTTTTAAATCTAAAAATTAGGCTGTAAAATGGCAAAATGTGGAAAAAGTAAACCGCTGTGAATACTTTCCGGATGCACCATATATACAACAGTGCGTAATTTGCCAATCATGGTACAAGGAAACTAAGAGTGATACTTTATTGTGAACAGAACCAGCAAACAAAAAAATATGGCTTTCACTGGTCAGTATTTGTTTTAAATTGCATTTTAGTTTTCTTCCCATTCAATTCTCTCCATTGCAACACAAAAAAACATGGCCAATTCTGCTGACCAATTGACAAACATCAGTGGATGTAGCTCCCCCTTCGGCAAGCACAACGAAGGGTACCACTGCAACTAGTACCCCAACAAAGGCGAAACGTGGCGAGGTTCAGCTCAAATATTTGGAGAACTACAAAGGAAGCACAATTAAATGTGTACAGAACCAAACTGCACCAGTGTGGAAACAAGGTTTAAGAAGCCTCGCTTCTCACCGTTTCCGTAGGCCCAGTCATCGTTTAGCCGATGTCGGACCTTCTGGTATATAGCCGACATGGTCTTCATGTTGCTCTTCCGCCACTGGCGCCCAAGATATTTGGTCTGCACTTTGAGCAGCTTGAGGACGTAGAGCTGCATCATGGCCTGCTTCACCTTTAGCGCCCTCTTCAGGATGGGAGCAGACTTGAACACTACCAGCATCTGGGTGACAAAAGATTTGTGAGCATATCTGACTTGCCATGACAGCATTGTTCTGAGTTTCTTTGAGGTAAGTGAATTTTGCATTTACATTCGCTTGGTGTTAGGATTCAAACGTTAAGGTTTAAGATTATGTTTTTGTTGCTGTACAAGTGACAAATGTTCATTAATGTAAGCATCTGCAGAAAGAAAAGAATTACACTCTATGTGACAAATGTTACTGCACTTCTACAAAAATATCAAAGACATCAACCATGTTTGGAGAGGCTATATTGATGACGATTATAAGTTTTGGAACTATCGAATATTTTTCAAATCGATTACTGTACCGATCCCATTGATTAATTAGATATAAATTTATTTTTAATTATTAACAACAGAATGCACATGAGGTACAGGTATTATTGTTGTCCACTCACTACACAATTACGTAACGGTCTGTTTTGATGTAATGTTTGGCCAAAGTGTGTATGTCTGCATGTATGCCACATCCAGTGTGAGATAATATAACAATAAAGGCAATGAGAGTGAGGAGAGACCATGTGATTTAAAGATTTTGTGAGTGTCTTCTCACCATCGTTCTTGAGTGCTTCCACTTGGTCAGTTTATTGAGGATCCTCAGCAAGTTAATGCAGGAAAACAGGTTTCTCCAACAAAACTGGTTGTTGTCTCCAGCTTCCTGCAAAAACATGTCATCAGTATTAAATGTTGATAAAAAAAAATTGCATTCTGCTGAACCAAACATTAATCCATCCATCCATTCTCTGTACCACTTACGCTCACTAGCGTCGTGGGTATGCTGGAGCCTATCCCAGCTGACTTTGGACGAGAGGCGGGGTACACCCTGAACTGGTCACCAGCCAATCACAGGGCACTCAACCAAATAAACAATGACAAATAAAGGGATGAGATGAGAACACTTGCCAAACTCTCCGCTGTTAATTCAGGGAGCTCGTGGACCACGCAGTATGGAAAGTCCAGCACTGAGATGCTGCAAAACGTGAAAAACAAAAATGTATTTACACTCCGTCATAGTTTATAAGGAGTCATGTTGTAAAATTAAGTACCTGTTCTTAGCCGTGATATAAGACATGATGTTCTGATTGAAGAACTTCAAAATGAGGGGGATGCAATTGGCAAACACCAGGTGTTGAGCCATGTACTCAAACTGAGAAGACACAAAAGTGTATATCTTCAGCAATATTTAGCAAATTACTTCAAAATAATATCTCACCATATTTGGATGTGAGGCGTACCTGGTAGATGTGGTTAAGTTTGAAGTGTTTGAGGAGCAACATCAGGATGGCAGAGATGGCCTTCACTATGATCTCTTTGTGTCGATTGACGTCAACACCGAGTTTCATGCTTTGTAACACAGTGGTCCTGCAATAGGACTAATCAGTCTCCCATCAATGTGTTTCATTGTTATTTAAAGGGAAAAGAAGTTTCAACATTTTTGACAAATGACAAATTCTGTCTTTATATTGGTTCATTAAGGAGATATTAATTCAACAAGCGGGTTTATTAATGTGGATGTGCCGGTAGTTTTCTGTGGTGTAAAACATTCTAATGCTTTGGCCCCTTTTTGCCTCAGTGCAACCATCCATCCATTCATTTTCTGAACTGCTTATTCTCAGGAAGATTATCTTATGAATCAGGTTCCACTTCATAAAAATGAAATATTGAAATAAGTGCTCTTGAAAATAAAAAGGTCTCCACGTTCTGAGCATCAATAGAAGGCAACAATATGCGTCACTCACGGCATCTCCTCCGGCAGAACATCTGCCAGGATGTTGATGGAATCTGTTTTGGCTTTGGAGGTTGGAGCAGCCGCTAGCAGAATCTTTAACAGAGCGATCTGAATGCCAACAAGACACAAAGAATTGATGGCAATTACACATTAATAACTGCCTTGAGGTGCTAACCTATAAAGTGGAAGTCAGCAAGAATTTATAATTCCGCAGGAAGATGTCTCAATTGAGCGGGTTTATTGATATAAAAAGTCTACACACCCCATGTTCAAATGTCAGGTTTTTGTGATCTAAAAAAACGAGACCAAAATAGATCATTTCAAAACATTTTCCACGATAAAGGTGACCTATAACCTGTCTAAACCAATTGAAATTAAATCAACACTTGTGCAACCACATATCTAAGTTGTTTATATGTACTTCCCCTCTCGAAAATATATATATTTTTTTTTTGTAATTGAGTTGTCCAGGATACAGGTCACATGGAAATTATTTGGCTTGGTTTGATTTTTTTATATCACAAAAAACTAGCATTTGAACAGGAGTGTGTACACTTTTCCACTGTATGTGAATAATGTACCTTATCAGTGGATCACAGATATTGTTAAGTCTCAACCTGGCTAAAAAGTGTAAAAGAACTAGTCAGACACATGAATTATAACTTATTCCAATGAGGGATGAGCCTTCAATGAAAGACACTCACCAGCCAAATCATTAGGTACACTTGCAAAATCTCAAATCCAATAGAAAGAAAGAAAGTGGATTAAAAAAAATCTAGCCTTCCAATCAGAAGTGTGCATTATTGATTAAACTATTGTATATACTGGATCTCATTAGATTGTGTAGGTGTACCTAATGGTGTGGTCAGAAACTGTCTGCTGCTTAGTGCTGAATGGCTGCGTTTTAATCAATCCAAATTAAAATGTTAAAAATGGTGACACATGTTTTGATGTCTGTTATGAGAGCACTGACCATGTACTGAGGTAATGTGGGTAGGATTCCCTGATAAAGCAGCTCAGTGGCACACATCTCCACTTCCTCTTCTCCCTAATGACCAGGAAGCACATATACATCAACATGATGCTAGAATGACCTCTCAAAATATTAAGATTAACATGTTCTCATCTAGCAGTTTAAATGTTATTTCTAAATGCACTCACCCCCGACAGAGGGGTTTTCTGAAACTCTTCCTCCTTTACAATCTGAAGCTCAGCTATGGAGACGTATTTATGCTGAAAGAAAGATAATGTCAAATTACGAAAGAAGAGTAGAGGAGGATTTTTAAAGAAGTGTATGAAGTGACGCAATACCTGCTTAAGTGTCTTGATGCTCTCGTGAATAGGTCTGGGTAAGCCAACAACCGTGTCTGTGTCACTGTGAGACACAAAAGGTAAGATGGTTGGTTTGCCGCAGTTATTTCAATACATTGCAAAAAAAAACCTAAATAAATAAATAAAAATTCTAATCTTGTTGTGCTTACCTTCCAAGTGTGTATCCTATAAATTTACTTCTACTGGACTCCAGGAAATTTTCAATGTCCTTTTCCCTAATTAAAACAAAGAAACAGCTATTAATGTTGTATCACCAAAATCTTTGGATACAACCCAAAAATGAATGTCATATGAAGTACCTGACTTTAGGGGCCCATGGCAGTCCTTTGGGGAAGGACACCCTCTCTGATGGAGGATGGGGAATAGGCGGAGGCATGACCTCATCCCTTTCCAATGGGAAAGTCTCTGCCTCTATTGAGTTGTCATTGTCGTCGTTGTCGTCCTCATCCTCGCGGGAGTCGTCCGCCTTGTAAGGGTCCTTTTCGTTGAATGCATCCAGGTTGTCCTGTTTAATCAGTGCCTGCATGGAGAGAAAACAGGTGAGGTTAATAAGAATGGACTTATAAATCTGGAGGATAATACAATATGTATCAAACCCCTTTGGATGATTGAGACACTACTGAATGAGGGATGGTTTCACGTCATACGAATTTTCCACATTATTAGCTTTCACCGAAGTCTACATTAGTTCCAGCAACGATACGTACCTTGTGTTCACGCCGCGCCCGTTTTTGTTGCTGTTCTATGAGGTCAGAGGCAGAGGCGGGAGGGGAAGCGGCCCTCATACTCCGTATGACCCGAATGCTGTCCTCCGGCAGAGGGGGAAGATCCAGCTTCTCCCGCTTCTGGACCTTTATGGTTTGGAGCTGCTCAAACCCTCCGAGTGTGAACTGAAAAAGAGAGGAGGAGTTCCATGTCTCACTTGTAACGCCATATGTGATACATGAGAAATATGTGGCTACTGTCATGAAATACAGATGGCCTCATCCCTCACCAGTATGCTCTTCCACAACAGCAGTAGGACCTTTTTCATAGGGAAGTGGGGCGCGTGGCCACTGCAAAACTTGGTAACCATCCCAAACAGCATGACTGCGATGGGCTCGTTGTTGTACAGAGGAGAACCTAGAAAAAAATGATGACAAACAATATGTCCATTGATAAAACATAATTTTATTATACCATTCTTCTACTGGATCTCATTAGATTGGGCGGATGTACCTAATGTTTTGGAAAAAGTGCACATTATATCACGTCATGGCAGCATATTGTTTCTTATTAAACCTACCCAGTTCCGCTCTAAACGTTTCCCTGATAACTCTCCATTCAGCCATGTCAGCTGGGTCGTCCTGTTGTATGGTTTCTACCATCAGGTACATGATGTTGAGCAGCACCCTGAGATCTGTGCTATCAGCGAGAGAGATAGCTGGTTTTCTGACAGCGCTGCTACAGGCGGCACTGTTGCTGAGGGAGAGAGAAAAAGAACATTTGTGATGATCTATTATGGGAATAAGAATTCGGAGAGTCTCAAGTCATAAGAGAGTCATAGCCTTGGAAAGTTTTTCTTCTCTTACACATGATGGCTGATTATGCCATCACTTTAAAAGCAGTCCAGCACTGATATGCATATTGAGATGTCTCCAGGAAATAGATGAAGGACCACACAAACATATTTTTTCTATGCACTTTGGTCTTTTTTTCACAGGCAAATTCTGGATCACTGTAACTTTTGTTAAACTGCTGACTGGTGAAGCATTTTCTTTATTTACCCCAAATTTGTAAATAAATAGGAAAACATACAATATAATACAGTATACAGTGGGTACGGAAAGTATTCAGACCCCCTTAAATTTTTCACTCTTTTTTATATTGCAGCCATTTGCTAAAATCATTTAAGTTCATTTTTTCAACATTAATGTACACACAGCACCCCGTATTGACAGAAAAAAAAACGGAATTGTTGAAATTTTTGCAGATTTATTAAAAAAAAATTAAATATCACACAGCCATAAGTATTCAGACCCTTTGCTCAGTATTTAGTAGAGCACCTTTTTGAGCTAATACAGCCATGAGTCTTTTTGGGAATGATGAAACAAGTTTTTCACACCTGGATTTTTGGATCGTCTGCCATTCCTCCTTGCAGATCCTCTCCAGTTCTGTCAGGTTGGATGGTGAACGTTGGTGGGCAGCCATTTTCAGGTCTTTCCAGAGATGCTCAATTGGGTTTAAGTCAGGGTTGTTTTGAAGCCACTCCTTCGTTATTTTAGCTGTGTGCTTAGCATCGTTGTCTTGTTGGAAGGTGAACCTTTGGCCCAGTCTGAGGTTCTGAGCACTCTGGAGAAGGTTTTTGTCCAGGATACCCCTGTACTGTTGGGACTGTATTGAACATGTGATGAGCAGTGCCTGGTTTTCTCCACACATGCCACTTAGAATTAAGGCCAACAATTTCTATCTTGGTTTCATCAGACCAGAGAATCTTATTTCTCACCATCTTGGAGTCCTTCTGGTGTTTTTTTTTAGCAAACTCCATGCAGGTTTTAATGTGTCTTGCACTGAGGAGAGGCTTCCGTCAGGCCACTCTGCCCCGACTGGTGGAGGACTACAGTGATGGTTGACTTTCTTGAACTTTCTCCCATTTCCCGACTGCATCTCTGGAGCTCAGCCCCAATGATCATTGGGTTCTTCTTTACCTCTCACCAAGGTTTTTCTCCCCCGATTGCTCGGTTTGGCCGGACGGCAAGCTCTAGGAAGGGTTCTGGTCGACCCAAACGCCTTCCATTTAAGGATTATGGAGGCCACTGTGCTGTTAGGAACCTTAAATGCAGCAGAATTGTTTTCTAACCTTGGCCAGGTCGGTGCCTTGCCGCAATTCTGTCTCTGAGCTCTTCAGGCAGTTCCTTTGACCTCATGATTCTCAGTTGCTCTGACATGCACTGTGAGCTGTAAGGTCTTATATAGACAGGTGTGTGGCTTTCCTAATCAAGTCGAATCAGTATAATCAAACACAGCTGGACTCCAATGAAGGTGTAAAACCATTTCAAGGATGATCAGAAGAAATGGACAGCACCAGAGTTAAATATATGAGTGTCAGTGCAAAGGGTCTGAATAATTATGGCCGTGTGATACTTCAGTTTTTCTTTTTTAATAAATCAGCAAAAAATTCAACAATTCCGTTTTTTCTGTCAATATAGGGTGCTGTGTGTACATTGAGGAAAAAATGAACTTAAATGATTTTAAGTAATGGGTGCAATATAACAAAGAGTGAAAAATGTAAGGGGGTCTGAAAACTTTATGTACCCACTGTGTGTGTGTGTGTGTGTGTATATATATATATATATATATATATATATATATATTTTTTTTTTTTTTTTTGCTTATCTGCATAACAGTGCAACCGTTCTTCACATGCACCATATTATTTAAATATATATATTTTGAAATGAATTCTTAACTTTATATTCAAGTGTGATATTCAGGAGTAACTCAACTTGCCTTTGTTATTACAGAGCATTTTCCATGAATGTTTTTTTTCCTGGCTAAAATGTCTGCACAGATATGAATCAAAGCACCGAGGCAAGTGCTCAGCAGTCTGCAAACGTGTTCTCATACGAGCAGATTTTATAAAAATTTCATTAGTGTGGACATTGACTGTGAAAACTGTTTTTAAGAATACAATTGTATGAATGGCCATAATCAAGTGACTGGCGTGAGAGAAATGAGAAGAAAAAGTGGATGACCTACTCAATTTCCATGTTGAGCAGTTCCACCAGAGCAGAAAAAGTCCCAACTTCTAGCAGCAGGAAGGTGTTGTATCTCATCCAATGCTGCACTTCGGCCTCAGAACTGCACTCGCCAAAGGTTCCTACATAGAAACAATTTTGCCCCATAATAACACAACAAATGTAATGTTAGAATTGATCATTTTCAATAGATTTACATTAGAGCCATGATAGACCGACCTTGCACCATGTACAGAATGGCTCTAGCAACCTTCAGCCTCTTCTCGCGAGCAGTCACCTCCAGTCCGTCCAGCAGCCGCATGGCATGGGCCCTGTGATGAGGTGCATCAAGCTCTGTCCACTTCCTATCACACACTGAGTTACAATAGGACACATAAATCGGAACATAAATATATTAACATCATTCTTTAACTTTTATGTAATGAACTGCATGCAACGGAAGTTGAGCGAGCGGATACTAATACACATACCATGTGTTCTGAATTCCTCCTCGAAACATTTTCTATTGAAGGAGAACTCTGGCCCTTCAGTATAACTGTACAGCTCTAGAACACACAGCGTAAAGTGCAAAAACATGAAGATTTCACATCCCCTTAGTTCCATAATGACAAACGTAGACAACAGATGACTTACCTGACAGCTCTGCAGCCCACTTGTCTGTATCAGCATATTCAAACTCGAGATCTGGAGACTCAGACAGGCCCTACATACAAAAAGTACATATATTCACACCATCAAGACTATTGAAAATAATGGACATATTAAGTGTTATTAACAACTGGGGCGGCAGTAGCTCATCTGTAAGGACATGGTTTGAGAGTCACGGTTTGAGTTCCACTGCAGACCAAAATTTTAAATGACAACCAGTTGCTGTTGACCAATAAATGTCCTGGTTTAATTACAATTGGCATTTCAACAGCCCTCTTCATTATGGTGTTCACATTTTGACATAAGACCAAGTTGACACCTAATAACTGATCAGCACTAACTGTCCATTGCCAGGTTTCAAACACAATGTTCAGTGAGGGAAGTGGTTACTGCGCTTAGAGCGTCAGTGTCATCAGAGTTTTCACAGAGATACAGAGAGACTGTAGAGTCACAGAAAGGCATACAAGTGGACATCCTTGGAAATGTAATGGGTGATTCTTGTGAATTTTGCCATTCAGCTCCTTGTTAAAGGACAGCAAGTGAAAAATTAAATACTGAAAAATGTATCATTTGGACCTGTGCATTCAAAAGTCCATAAAACTATTTTAGTTCACCTCTAAATGTTATAATGCATTTTGGGTTAATTCTAAAATTTGACCCAAATGCCAAATATCCCTAACTTTTTGTCAGCAGTGTATATAATTATATAGCTGTGACAGAAATGTCAAAAACCAAATACCTCCATTTGTGATGGGTAAGGTTATATAACAAGTAACACTGAATTCATAAACAATACGGAATGTTTATCGAGTTTCTTTTGTGTTAAAAAAAAAAAAATAAAAAATGTCCCGGCATTACCAGATAACTAGCAACCCTTTATTGCTCAGTGACTGTTTTTTGTCAATGTCTTTATGTCTCAAAAGTGTTCTCTGTCAATTGACTGTCTGTTGTCGTACTAGAGCAGCTCCAACTACCGGAGACAAATTCCTTGTGTGTTTTTTGGACATACTTGGCAAATAAAGATGATTCTGACTCTGATTTTGATTCTGAAATACTCGACAAATACTGACAAATCAGACACCCTTCACTATTGCACAAAACAACAAAGTACCTAATACTGCTACGCTAGCTTAAGAACGTGAAAGGTTTTTTTTTTTTGGACAGGTTTTCAACAGGTGCAGATTCGTGACAGCCGAATCTCTCTATAGCTTATCTCTCCTCAGCTCACAGTAGTAGCCTGTTAGCCTACGCTAAACTACAGTGCTATCAAGCACTTGACAATAAGTGAACAAGTGACAATACACTTAATTCAGCGACATTATACGAAAATGGGCAAAGTTTCTAGTGGGGTTAAAGTAGTCAAAATGTCACAAATCATAGTGAAGCTACACTAACCGACAGGACTAGTTAACGATGTTCTATGTATAGCAAAGAATTGGCCTCGTCTGTCTGTGGTATGTGAAAACTACATGTGATCAAAAAATCACTGGCATAAATGTGTACGTACCTCTGAATCCTTTCTCTGGTTACGAGTGAATTCTCCCCTACTCTTATTTGGCACCATAGCTCTCTGTTTATTGTTTACAGCTAGCCCACCACCGTTTCCTCCTCCGCCCTCCATTTTTGCGGGGCCAGAGTGTATTCTCGCGAGAAGAGAGCTCATCACGAGACTAAACGTCAGGGTCCATGCAGTGAAAAAAATAGCCTTTTCTTGTCACTATCAGAGATAAATAACCATGTTACATACGCTATCTATGGTCATTGTAAACAAAAAAAGTGTACACACCCCTGTTCAAATTTGGAAAATGGAAAAAAAGTATATATAGATATATGCCATTTTAATAAGGTGTGTACGATTGTAGGTTGTACACTTTAAATTAACAAGCTTCCGAGATGAACTCTTATAAATTATAGTCGTATCAAGCAAGGGTTCTGGTTCCAAAATAGGGTTTAAAGGCAATTAGTGTTTCATAGTAGGGCTGTCAAAATAGGGTTTTAAGTCAGGGTTTGGATTTCAAGTTGGGTTTCTAGCCTGGGTTAGGGTTTGTAGCTCAGATTCAGAAAACTATTGTTCTCCGTGAGGCAATTAAGTTAGAGATTCAAATCATGGCTTCATGTCAGCGTTACGGTTTGAAACAAGAGTTGAAGTTTTAAATTAGGCTTTCGATGTAAGTGTTAGTTTCAAGTTTGGGTGTGGGTTTGTATGTGTCCTGATCTGGTGGAGAAGCTCCTTACCTCCCTTTTATACCTTGTTTCCTTTCTACCTTCTGTCCTTCCTTTCATATATTTTTGTTTCCTTTCTTCCTTCCATCCTTCCTGTTCTCCATCCATCTTTTCTTTCTCCTTGCTTCCCTTCTTTCCTTACATAATTTAAAAAGTGCATACCTTTTTTGGCCCAACCTGTATATTTGTTATGCCATTCATTGCTGCTGTATGACATGAGACAAGAAGACTCATCTGACATGCAAAATTGTATTCACTTATTGCGAAATAATTTGTCAGAGACATTTATGTTACCAGCCGTTTATTAAAGGGAACTGTGCACATGGATTTTCCACAGCATACAGTGTACTGTTGTGATTGGGTTTTAAAACTACAGTTACTGTGCTCATATCCTACTTTAAAGTTAATAAATCATACCCAAAACTGCATCTCTACACCAAAGACTACAAACCAACAAGAGAACAACTGTGAAAATAACAGTGTGCATATATTATCCAGTTGACAACCATCAGCGGAAAAACATTCATATGTCCTGTTATTTGACATAACACGAGTCAAAATATAGTTATTAGTTATCAAAGCAATATAAATCTATCATAGAAGGCATAAGTGCAATAAGGAAAAGATCAGCATAAGTCCTGATTGTTGATTACACACTAGAAAATTAAAACACTAGAATTAAAGAGATAAATTACAAGGGCTGTACGACAGAGAACAAAATACGGTGTACTCATTTAAAATTACTGTAATGAATACATGAGTATCATCTCTCCACAGCTGCAGGATTAAATCATTTTTTACAGAAGAAAACTGCATAGCTGCATTGCAGAACAACCATGTTGAGCATCAGCAAAAACACACATGTACTGCAGATACAAACTGTACTAAGTGAGACACAAGGCACTGTCAGCTGGGCAGTAACCATGGTTACAGCAACTAGCTTCCTGACAATGATGTCCTCATAGATAGCTACCTTTGGTTCATATGCTCTTTAAATTGCAAGTACAAAGTAGCTCAGGCTAGGCTACTTTTCATTAAAATCTTGTAGATTCAAAGAAAAACTTAAATTTCCTCATAACTTCAATGCAGGAATATGTTAAGGTTATGTTAAAAGGTGCTGAAATTGAATGTCAAATGAGTAGATCTTAACATTTGGGACAGTAATGAGGTGGCCCATATAGCAAAGGTCAACTACGTGTCGGAATACATGTTAAGGATTTGACTGAAATAAAGCAAGATTCCTTCATTTAACGAAATCATTTAACAGGGTCCTTAAATTTAAAACAAAAGAACAAGTAGAGAAATAAGTTGTACAGTAAGTGCAATACCAAACCTCACAAACAGTAGCATGTTGAAATGAAAAATAAGAGCAGTTCAAAAGCACGAGAACACAGTGTGCAACTAACTATACCATCTCGAATAAGATGACAAAGCTTGTCACTGTTAGAGATGTCTTTGTTGAATATATTGTGAGGAAAAAGAGGGATGCATTTTATGTCAATCTATAGGCAAATCAAACAACACATATTTCGTGTATGTGTACAGTATGTGTGTTGTTTTGATAAATGCCACGGAGAGGAGCTTGTGGTGGCTGTGTATACAGTACAAACACTTCTAGAATTTGCAGCGCATGCAGCATGTAACACACACATGTTATAGACAGACTAGAATATACATCACTTGCAACAGTATGGATTCACAGTGGACTACTTAATCTCCTCTCTTTGATAACCCCCCAAGAATGACATCAAATGCTATAGACCAGGGGACACCAACATAGTGCCCTCTGGCACCACATGAGTTGCCTGTGGGCCTGTTCTAAAATTGTTCACAGGTGATGGGACATTGTGATTTTGTAGGAATGTTGTAGAAGTGAACATTTGAAAATGTAAAAACTTTGGGAGATTGAGAGATCGGAGAGTGTTGCATACAAATGTATCTTTTTCCATCCATCCATCCATTTTCTGTACCTCTTATCCTCACTAGGGTCGCGGGCGTGCTGGAGCCTATCCCAGCTATCTTCGAGCGAGAGGCGGGGTACAACCTGAACTGGTCGCCAGCCAATCGCAGGGCACATATAAACAAACAACCATTCACACTCACATTCACACCTACGGGCAATTCAGAGTCTTCAATGAACCTACCATGCATGTTTTTGGGATGTGGGAGGAAACCGGAGTACCCAGAGAAAACCCACGCAGGCACAGGGCGAACACACAAATTCCACACAGGCGCGGCCGGGATTTGAACCCCGGTCCTCAGAACTGTGAGGCAGATGTGCTAACCAGTCCGTCACCGTGGCGCCTTATCTTTTTCCTACATTGTTAAATCATTTTTGATCATTATTGTAAGAATTAACATGATCAGTGTCTTCACATAGCTCAAAATCATCAATTATTAACAATAACATATTATAAAGGTAATTTGAGCAAATGTGTTACAGTATTTTAGAAGCCGATACTTGAATACTTGAATCAGTATCCTAAGAGTAGCTCTCTGGTTCACAAACGCTGGTGACCCCTGCTATAGACATTGTTGATATTTGAATGTCCTGCGGCGCATGCATCATCTTATCATTCTTCTAAAACAAATCAAGGTTCTTCTACAATCACAAAGTACTAGGTTTAGTTCACATGCATGTGGGGAGTGGTACTGTTCACAGAGACTTGACACTGGAGGGGCAAGTTTATTCCCTCTCTAGCTTATCATTGGAATGTATTCACTATTCAGTCAGGGGGCCACCTAAGTAACCTAATTTGTGTTTTTAACCTGCGGGACGGTATCAAATGCCAATGCATTTCTTACAACATCTTAGATGTTATGGCTCATTTATAAGCATAAGTGCTACAAGAGAATAAGTAGATCCAGCATACGCATTGCAACAATTAAGTTGCTCACCAGATCAAAGAAGTCTAATAATATTAACTAACCAAAACTGTGGTTTGGTCCATATATGTATGGCTCTTTATTGTTAAAATTAGGCAAGGTTAGACTTGCCATT
Organism: Phyllopteryx taeniolatus; assembly: GCF_024500385.1. NCBI lineage: Eukaryota > Metazoa > Chordata > Actinopteri > Syngnathiformes > Syngnathidae > Phyllopteryx > Phyllopteryx taeniolatus. Next base: position 19,331,882 of record NC_084510.1, read on the forward strand.
GACAGTCGCCATCTGTCTCATACATGAGGTTGATGACCAATTAAAGGTATCAGTCAGTTTAAAAGTTTTCAGAGATTTCCTTGTTCAAGTTTATGATACTTCAGATCCCAGAGAATTATATCATTATTTCTTTGCATCACGTAAACTGAACAGTTACTTTTCTAAATCTGTAACCTTTCCCTTACAGTTATTTGGCACAACATTCTTAAACAATTAATATTGGTACAAAATATTATAGTATGTGACTAATACTGATAATCTTACAACACAATTGCCTATTAATGTGGACTATCACAAGCATTTCTGTGAAATCAAGTCGATGAGACAAATATGAACATACAGTCAAATTTCTTCTTGTGTGGATTACCAACATGTCTTCGTTCCTCAACACGTGGGTGTGCTGAGGTGTAGCTTATTCTGGGCTAATACCTGTGTAGACCAGACAACAAACTCAGTTGGGGGAAAGGCTGATCGAAAAGTTACTTATTACTTACTACCTTTTCCACATTTTAGCAACTTTTATTATGATGTAACACAATTGCAAAGCAAATTTCTTTCATAAGACAGATATTCAACAATTACCTGTAGTAGTTGGGTTTGAAAGGGCCATTCTTATTCAGGCCCAAATATTTTGCCTGCTCATCGCTGAGCTCCGTCAGGTGGGCATCAAAGGTTGCCAAATGTAGGCTGGCCACGTATTCATCTGGAGCACAGATTTTGAAATAAAGTTATAAAGATTAAAAAATGACATCTGCTGGATAAAGCTGTCTTTATCAAATGACATCAGAAATCTACAGTAAATGGAATTCCACAATACTAGAAACAGAACACTACTTGTAACTTTTGAAAATTGTGAAAAAATCAAAAGTACAGTACTGTACAAATAGGTAGATATCCTCCTTACCCATTTTTTTAGGAAGCAAGTAAACATCTTGCTTGTATCGTCCCTCTGGAGCGTTGTACAACTCTATTAGGGCCAGGGCCTGAAAAAGAAACGACTCATCTGTCTAAACGTCATCTCAATATGATCATGTTAAATGTTACTGAGATAACATTTGTTTCCTTCTGTTGTGTTATTTTTGCAAATTACATTTCAAGGTCAGAGCCTGTAGTTTTATAAAGCAAACAGTGTGGGATGTTCATACTTGGGGTTGAACGACTACAGATCTCTTCGTAGTCGACTAATCAATGATGCCGTTTATATTTTTTCAGTTGTCAACTTGTTATCCGCGCAACTGTTTGCCTTCAGCCTCTAAATACAAGCTCACTGTCCCCACCATAGACATATGCTTTCCACTGTCACTGGGTGCTGTCGATCCCCACCTCCCCAAGATTGGCTCATCCAATCACATTCAGACACCTTCACTGCCTCGCAGACAGTCAGAACTTATATATCTCTAACTCCAATTTATGTAACACAACTGCGGGGTGGCTACTAACCCTTTTTTCAAATCACAGGAGGGAATGCTTTGAAAAATGAATTCCGGCGAGTCTGCTACCAATCCTGCTAGGTGGATTCTTGCTAGAAGTGTATACGTTCCAACTGTCTGTGAAGCAGTGAATGTGTCTGAGTGTATTTTGTGACAGGATTAGTGAGTCGGGGTTGGGGTGACAGGAAAGAGGTGTCGAAACTGTTGCTGATGAAGGCTTGAGTGAAACACTCGCTGGGTGTTTTTTTTCTTTGGAGGAGGGCATAGTTACAGCTGACATTAACTGTTTATTTTCACAATAAAGAGGTTGTTGAACGAGCACAGCTCCTCATCGATTCATCGTCTAAGCAGACGTTACGGTATACAGTATTCTGTCTTTTCTGTTACAGGAGGGCATTTGGTGAATTTGCTGACAGCTTACGTGAAGATTTCAGGTTGTTCTTCAGCTAGCGTTAGCGGGTGCTTTTTCAGATGGGTGTGTATAGTACTTGTGCTTTTGTTATAGTTGAGGATAGACTAACATATTTTGCAAGTGACCATGCGACTGGTCTCATTTTTTGTAAAATATTGTCACACGCTTGAGATATCCCTGCTAGTTTGCTGCTCAGACCCCCAACCTGTTGCTTTCAGTGAGGCGTCCGTGTTGCTAGTCAAAACCAATGATTGGCAATTACTCGAATTCAAGCTCTAACTGTCATTGCGAAGTGGTAAAATTGCGGAGTGGTAAAGTCGCCGGTTCAAGTGCATACACACTTTGTGCTTGTTTTTGTAATTTGATGTTGTGTATTATATTATAGGTTGTAAAAGAGTGTTGTTACCTGAGTGGTAGCAGTGATGGACAGAACAAAAGTAGGAACAGTAGAGCAGCTGAGATTGAGCAGGCGACCCTAAAAAAGAAGCCTTTGCAGTTTGTAAGTGAGTACTTTCAAGTACACTCTTCATAAATAAGACCAAATGACTGGATGCATCTATTGCATATGTCCGCTCACTTCAGCCAGCAGAATGACTCTCTTGCCATCAGGCCAAATGACGTGATCGACCTGAGAGCGCACCCTCTCCCATGTCAGCTCAGGGGTGCGAAGGCTTGCCTGAAGGAGTTCCGGTCACATTAGTACATGGTTACTCAGTTGTGTCTGACATCTCAAATACATATGAACTGAGTTAAAATGACCCTCTGAATGCTCCATTTAAAAATAAGTATTTACCACATCAATCTCTGTGTTGGAGTGCCCCATGTTGCACACAATGGAGCCATTTTTCATGCGGTCCAGCTGGTCTCTGGTCACCACATTCTTGTTTCCTGTGGAAAGGTCCACCAACCGTGAGCATACATAGCCTACACAGCTCGAGGCCTTAGTGAGAGGGAGTGTTAAGTGGAGTTACCAGTGCATGTGATGGTGATATCAACGTGGCGAATGACCTCATTCAGCTTGACCACCCTAAAGCCATCCATACTGTTCACACACATTAGAAAGACGTTGCAATCAGCAAAATGACAAATGCAGTTATGTTCAAGCAATGCATTAAAAGTTTTGGTGAGCTTGACTAACTTTTCGGCTTTCTTTTCCATCAAGTTTTAAAACATAGGAGGCTAATTTTGTAGACGGAGCACAAAAACATGTATATCCTGACTTTCGTGCTAGTGGGAGGCTTGCTACGCGTTTGCCAATTTGGCAGAAAGGTCTACGACAAGGGCGTACAGAAGCAACAAGGGTCTGTCCTTTGACATGCGCCCGGCACATGTAAGAATTTGGTGGCAGAATGTTGGTCTAAACTGTCTTGGGACCATGTCTTAGTCAAGTGCAGTAGGTAGACTGCTGGTCTAACACGATTTTGGTGACTTTGATCAGGGCATAGATTCTGAGGTCCACAAACGTGTGGTGGATGCCAGACATATTTCATTCATAAATATGTGAACAGTTGGAATCAAACTCTAAATTGTTGTAGAAATCAATTAATTTAATGGCTTATTAGTATTATTATGTTTTTTAAATCATCCCACTGGCCTGCATGCAGCTATGGTGCAGGGGCACACTAACAATCGTGGGTGGGGATAGATATATATCAGACATTGTTTAGTTGACAGCGCTTATCATCAGCTTATTCTGTATTTAATAAGAGTACCCACTCATGTTGTCTGTTGCCACAGGGGCCAAGAGCAGTGACAGTGCTCCAGTTATGCACTGATGGCTGCGTCCTCTTCCGAACAGAGATGTCTCCATGCGAGACTAATTGCGTCGCATTTAAAGGGAATGAGAGGAGCCGCTTTGATTGGTGGCGAGTAAGTCGGCTGTGTCCACTCCCACAACGGTCCAGACTCCCCTTTTTTAAATACGCCAGCTAGTACATGTCTGCGAAATTACAAGAACCCCGTCTAACCTGTCTCCGTACAGATTCATACCGCCCGCCGCACCGGATTTATGCTCCTCATGAAAATAAAGTTCATGCAGTTCTTTTTTGCTCACCAAGCTTGCAGGGCACAAATAGGGTCGATCTCTGTAATGTAGACAATAGCCCCAAGAGCTTTCAGTGCAGCACAACAACCTTTTCCAACCTACAAAGACATAATAATGCACTGAACACAGTATTCTAAAGATACACTAAAACAACTATTAAAATATGACAGTGCTATTCATAAGAACACTGGGCATACTGCTTTTATGTTTTTGTTTTATTATGTGATGAAGACCATAATGGAAAAAGCGCTTGGGCTTTATTGTGTTATTATCCTCGGTGATGATGCTTGACTGTATGTCCGGAAGTGCTAATGTGCTCGTTTTTGTGCTATCACCAAATAAATCAAAAACCTCAGTTTTATCTGTTAATGTATTCAGCAGTGTAGTGAGTGATGATGATTTCTCTGTGGCATGGGAATATTAAATGAAGCATCTCACCTCACCGTAGCCACATACAACCACCTGTTTGCCTCCAAACATGACATCTGTGGTTCTCTTCAAGCTTAAAGAAAACAGAGGCAGATAATTTGCACATTGTGTGGAGGTGGGAAACGGCCTGTCAGTGAAAATAAATCAGCTGAGTCACCGTTCCACTGAAGAATCAGTCAGTCTTTCTGCACTGACTGTACCGCACAATAAATTACAGTACTGTGAAGTAATGTGCTTATCTCCACCAAAGAGGTATCTAACTTGTTTTACTAGTTTCATTAAAATCTAATTACACATTTATTTTCTGTAAGAGTACGGATTTTCTAATCTCATGAAATTTTTATTTAATTGGACTACATTTTCATAATTATGACTTTGTTCTTGTATTTCTTTCTTTTCAATGTGGCCCTAAAACTCCTTTGTACTTTTTCTATTTTATTAAAATTGTTAAAATGTATTACCATCTCAATAAATAAACACAATCTAAATAACCTATTCAATCAAATGCAAGCAGATTGTACCTATGAAGGCTGAACTCAATTAGGATTGTTCGGCTTTGGCAGAGGTCTGCACTCTGCTGAGTGCCATTTGAGTTGAATTGGAGGATGGAGCCAACAGTCTAGCTGGCAGATTATTAATCAGAGGGAAGCAATAAATTGTGAGGGACATGGCAGTCGGACAGTTGAAAGCACTGACCCATTACATACAGAACGGTAGACACATTGTGCAAGGGTACTGAACTATTCATAGGTGGCCTTGGTGAAAATTAATAGAGCTATTATAGTTTGGATTGCTGACATATCACAAGATTTCTTAGAAGTGATAACGGATTGTACATAACATCAAATGTCTCTGTAGAGCTGCCAATAAACGTGTACAATTGTTTGGACATGACAATCTTGAACAGCCTACAAGGACTCACAAATCAGGCTCACTCACCCGTCCAAGATGGACTCTCTGCAGCAGTAAAGGTTGTCAAACTTCTGCTTAGTCACAGAATCATTTACGTTCATTGCTGGCACACACAGTTTCCCCGCTTTGGAGAGTTGGTATAGCCTTTTAAAACAAGACACAGCATGTTGGCTTCACCTTGGACAGTCCTGCTATTGCTATGTTTGCTACTGCAGTTGTGTATTTATTTTAGCAAAAGCTAACCTGTGAACCCCAGTGACACTCTCCTCTACTATGCCTCGGATCTTCTTGAATACATTTGGGTATTTCTTGTACATCCAGTGTGTCAGGTCACCTCCATCATCCAGGATCTAGTAGGAGACAACATAATTATTTCTCTGTTAAAGCATATAAAGTTTTTTAGTCTAGCCTCCAATGTTATTATTATACCATGTTAGGCTGCCATCCCTCAGTGTTGACACAGCGGTCAATACACCACCAGAAATCATCCTCAGACTCCCCCTTCCAGGCAAACACAGCCACACCTGAAATGTACCACATGGGTGAAAATTTCACGGTTCCCACCCTGACAACCCAATGATTGTATGGAATTTGGTTAAATCTATAAGCCCCAAAAATATGTAGAAAGAGTGCTGTGTGGCTTCATCTATACAGGACTACAGTTCTGAAATTGCTATTGATGAGGACACCAATGGCCTGAAGGGCTTTTGACAGATATCTCAAATTTCAGACTAGCCACTTGCCGAATTGAATGTTTTTTTTCCATTTTGTAAAATACACTGTGCACAACAGAAGTAACTCACAGAAAATCAGGCCTATCCCTATACCCTTCCAGTGATATGTCCTCAGTCTGGCTTGCTACTACTCTGAAGCAAGCCATTAACACACCAGACCACACATGCTCTATCGTGAAAAAAATTACATACTTTAACAAACACAGCAACTATCTCAATAATTCTTAATGCTTCCATTAAGATCCCTGGTACCCATCACAGGATCGTAAAATAAAACGATCCCCTGTGTTCATTAAATAATGTTTAAAGGTCCAGAAGTCCTCAAAAAACACCTTTTTATCTCCAAAGTAATAACGTGGTACAATGGCTTTGTACTGTATCCAAGCCAGAGTATTTATGAGACAACAGCAGTGACCTTTAATATGTTGAATCTGTTCTAGTGCTTACCAATCTCTGACAGAGCAGCAGCGACTTCATTTTGTGTCGAGTATATGTTACAGGCAGTCCAGCGGCATTGGGCCCCGAGAGCCACCAGAGTCTCAATCAGCACCTGAAACCACAGACAAGAATGGTCCGAGAAGATGAGGACATTTACTGCTCTCATTTGAACACAGGCAGTTACCACAACCTGTACTTATTATCTGGTGCCAAGTCAACAAACACGCTAATAGATTAACTACGATTAAAATTGAGCAGAATTTCTATTTTAAATTAAGAAGTGGGATCACACTGAACCTTGAAGACAGAAAAAAATCTTACTGCGGTCTGGGCAGTGATATGAGTACAGCCTACAATTTTGGCACCTGCCAATGGTTTCTCACTCTGTGCTCTCTTCCTGAGAGCAATCAGTGCCGACATGTCTGAGAACAGAATGTTAAGAGACGTGAGTGGGAGAGAGAGAACAGTGTCGTAGGCAGATAAACACACGTGCATTTGCAACAAACAGTGGGGCTGGATTGGAAAACAAACTCACCTGCCACAACATTAGGCATACTTGCACATCTAATGAAATCCAAGACAGGAGCTTTTTTTTGCTTTCCTTATTTATCAATTATAAGAAACAGCTGTGATGCAGTGTCTATACCAGGGGTACTCAAACCTTTTGGATCCAGGGATCCCTTAAGAGGGGAGAATTTTTTCCAAGGAACCCCTAATAATCCTAATGCCAGCTAAACATAATTACCATGTGCACCTATAAATTCCATTGTAATTATTTGTTTGAACCTTTCAAACTAAATATTCACAACCTGTTTCATAGAAATGATTGAAGTAAATTCAATATTTTTTCTATCAGCACTAGTTGACGTGCACTACTACACTAACAACAGCCGTGAACAGAGAGGAGCGACTTTACAAAAGCACAATCAGTGTTGCCAATGTAGTGATTTGGTTGCTATGTTTTGCAACTTTCCTGACTGCTCTCGCAACTATTTTTTAAAATAGCGACTAGTAACTTTAATTCCTATTAATAAACAGACAACATGAAGAGAATCATTTCCACATTGTTTTCCATATGACAAGAAAGGAGCCCAGTGTAAGGCAATCACGGAGTCAATTGTGCTGAACCTTGCCAAAGACATGGGGCCTATTTATACGTTGGGAAAACTTTACACTGAGGTAGGCGCTTCCATTCCGCAAATATTTTGCCAGCGTCGCCTTGCCTCACCTGGACAACTCTACATGAGGAAAGACCGGGAGAGATATATGTAAATGCAGTGCGTATACAGGAATGTCAGATTTATTTGATATGTCACAATCATACCACCTTTTAATTGGCCAAAAGCTAAGATAGGATTGGTTTATTATATGTCAGTCCCCATATTTAAGTATGCACTTTAAAAAAAATATTAAACAACAATTGTTTATTATTACAAATTATTTTGCAGACCCCAAAGTTACGGCTCATGGACCCTGTAAAATGGAGACTCCACACCCCAGTCTGAGAACCACTAGTGTGTCTATACCACTGCAAACTGCAAACCACAACAATAAACATATTGTTAAATGTATACCAATCACTGAGCATTGTTCTCTTTGTAAATTCATTTTTTTTAATACAGCTCTTGAATGAAATCTTATTAACTATGTAGGTGTACCTAACAAAGTGTCTAGTAAGCGTAATTAGCTCTTTTAAATGCAGCTGCATCATAATGTTTCTACAACTAAAGACCAAACGGCCAGTAATTCATAAACGTACATACTGTATGCATCCCACGTGTCTTACCTTGTTCTGCAATCTCAATCTCACGTCTCCCAAACTCTGCTTGTTTGATGTTCTTTACACAGAAGTCACTGCTGCCCTTGGAGTTGACTTGTGTTTTGTCCCGTGGTGAAGTTTCGTCATCTGAGCTGTCCGTGTAGGACGCAGCTGGAAAGTACATCAAAAAGTATTAGAAAAATTATAGATGCCACTGAGTCGAAAGAAAACGCAAGGACATTAGCATTTGGTTTGAGACAAAAATTAGATGAGTTTTGGCACAGCTTCTTACCTGAGCTGTAGCTATCCGTGGACGACTGAGAAATGGAGCGGGACAGGGAACGACGGCCTGCCTTGGTGGGGAACCGGCTGAACTCCTGCTTGTCCTCCACAAACTGGATTTGCTGAAAGGCCATATTATACATTATTACATGAAAAAAAATGCGGTCTAAACAGTAACACCAATCTGATTGGTCAAAGCATCTGTGATACCAAGCGTCATACACTGCCATATAAGATGTCAAGGTATCACATTAGGTTCATTACGTCCACTATTAAGGGTTTTATCTGTCGCTGCACCCCAGTGTCCAGTTGAGTGTCCAGTTAGAAAGTAGTACAGTACTGCACATGGGCCCACATAACAATGAAGTACCTCTCTACAGCTCAACAGACACTGGACTACTCACACCAGGAAGCAACATTCTGAGCAAGAGTACAAGATTTCATGTGATCAATCAACTGGGGATTGACTGAGATGCCATTCCAGGCATTGGGCTTCAGCCGCTTCACCTCTGAAGGCCAGTCAGGTATTCAACCGTGATCCATCGCTGGTTTCAAGGCAATACCACTAAACCCACTGCATACCAGTGTAAATAACATAGTGCAGCAACCGAGAACAATAGGAAGCGGTTTCCTTGAGATTTACTTGACAAGACACAGGAATACTTCACCACGTAGAGGCTGGCACAGTCCCAAAGAAAGAACATATTCTTGGCTTTGTGTACCGCGGAGACCCGAGACAAATGAATCATCATTTCATTACAATTATTTTTTTCTTTTTTTGGTTTTTATTATCGCCAATAGTATAACTAATGTTATTATTACTATTCGATAACGATTTGCATCATTATTTTTCTGAATGTGTACAGGTCATCCCCATCCAGCCTGTCATCTACATTGATTACTAAGTACCTAAACCAACACGCAGTCACATTCACAAGTTTGTTCGTTTATTTGTCTGTCTCACTGTAATCTGTTATTGCAGCACAATAAACACAAAAAAAAGAAAGAAAAACAACACACATATCATCAAATCATCTATGTGAACTAGTGGTGGGTTAGGACCCAAAAGTGGGTCGCGGAGCCATTTTGGGAGGGTCGCGGACAGGTAGTAAAGATTCTATAGCATAATACAGATTGTTAAAACTGTTACAGTTGCTTTAGTCTGCAGCCTTCATTTCCTAAAAAGAAGAAAAACGATTGACGTTGCAATTTCCTAAAACCACAGAAAGATTCTGATTATATTAATTGGTCAAATTAATATAATTTTCCTTTAAGTCAGTCAAAGGAATTTAGTCAAATGACAATCCCTAATTCAAATGTATCTTAATTATCTTCTATCAACAACAAAAAATACAAAAACATGGTATTCTGGGATCAGTGATGCAATGCACTGGTGTCCGTCCAAAAAAGGAAGGAGGATGTGAAAGTGTAACTGTAATACAAGGTTGCTGGGTTAAAGATTGGACAGAGATTTCTGATGAAAGCCTAGTTATACTGTACCTTTGTACACTCCAGAATAAACACAATACAGATACTTTCCATTTTAAAGGCTGTGCAACAGTTCAAGAGGCAAATTCTTTATGTTCTTTCATCTTTGATATTGCGGAACAAACCCCGCATAGTGTTCTCTTCATATTTGGCGTGCATGCATGTAGCAAATAAAATGGTTTATGATATGTTTACAACTTCACCATTCACCAATGACATCCATTCACTGTCTGGCATGCCTGTGCACACCTCACTCCTCTTGTGCCAACTTTGAAAACTACTAAGGGTTTCTCTGCCCTTATTTTGGTTCAGTGCAGTGTCAGACTAACTGTCTCTATGGTGCCCTTGTTTGGGTCACAGGAAACTTTAATGTGAAGTCTAGCAGCCAAAAAGACAAGGCCAAGGATAAACAACGGCACTGCATAAAATGTACATTTTTCCTCATTTCTCAGGCTGCAAGTGTAATTTTATGTAAAAAAATAAATAACAAATAAATGTAAAAAAAAAATAGGTCGATTCACCTTACACCCAATATAACATTAAAATGTCAAAATAATGCTGCTGAAAAAAGTAGATATTCTATCTTAATCTGAGGCAGCAGCTAGTTGTAGTAATGGCTTAGCCAAAAGGGGCAGAAAATCCAGTTGACAAGAGTTTATCTTAGCTAGGTGTTACACGCTCATTAAACGATTATTGCCTGAAATAGCTTGCACTTAAAAATGCAGTAACAAACCTCAATGCGTTTGGACGCTTCGTTACCTTTTTAACCGGCTTGTGAGTGGGCACGGCGCTGAAGGCGGACGACAGCTCTTCCATGTTCATTTCTGTGTTCTTGCTCACTGTCATGACAGAATATTTCTCGGCGACGTTTTCGCTTTCTTTCACCTCTTTGCTCGCCTGCTTCACCTCTTGCTTCACCTCGGCGGTCGGCTCTGACATGGTCGACGGTGGCTTGTCAGTCGTTACCAGGACAAGAACGAGAAGCCTCGTCGTCGTCTCCTTTGCTTGTGAACGTCAGACGCTAATGGCATCCAACGTCCTCGCAAATGCTAGCGAGCTACACCGCACCGACGAGAGGAAGAATTATTACAAATGACGCAATGTAAAGTATCGACTATAAAGCAGAATCCTTTGTTATTATTATTATTATTATTTTGTCTAATTGGCACTGCGAGTGTCGCTATGTTATTAAGCCTGAGCGGAGTCGTGTTGCTCGCCGGACGGGCCACTGCGCGCAGACCAGCCTCCTCCAACTTGAAGTTGAAAAGACCCAAGTCAAGCCAGCCCAGCAGTAAAACGTTTGGTCATAGTGTAATACGCGGTCGGTAACACGCCGCCAACGCGCTGCTGCAAGGGCCACCTTCAAAATAAAGGCCCAACAGATAATACATGGACGAATGGACACGAATGCTTCGGATTTAAAATGATACAATCAAATAATCTCTCTGTTATCACCCAACCAGTACATTTATAGGAGAAAGTAGACTTTCGCAGGATTGCATCCAGGAAGGTTAATTCGGATCGAAAATTGCATTGAAAAACAAACTTTGATTTGAAATCTGCATGTATGACTGCAATTATCCATCCATCCCTTTTATTTTAGCAATATGGTGATGATACTGATAATTGTTATCATTTTGGTCATGATAATCCATCAATCTTCTGTACGGTTTATCCTCACAAGGGTCGCGGGCGTGCTGGAGCCTATCCCAGCCATCTGGGCTTAGTACACCCTGAACTGGTCGCCAGCCAATCGCATGGCACCTATAAACAAACAACAATTCGGACTCACAATCACTGCAATTATACCTGACTTTTAAAAAATGATTAATAAATAATCCCTGAGGTATCACAAGACCAGTCCACTTTTGTGGGACATGCACCAGACTGTCCCAGGATCCACCAAAAGAAGTTCCATATCAAAATAAATGTAATGTTAAATATTGGGAATAACATTTATTGACATTATTTACATTAACTGAACACAGATTTTTACTAAACTTTTTTTATATTGCAGCCATTTGCTGAAAGCATTTAAGTTCATTTTTTCCACATTAATGTACACACAGCACCAGATACTGACAGGGAAAAAAACGGAATTGTTGAAATTTTGGCAGATTTATTAAAAAAGAAAAACTGAAATATCACACAGCCAAAAGTATTCGGACCCTTTGCTCAGTATTTAGTAGAAGCACTCTTTTGAGCTAATACAGCCATGAGTCTTTTGGGGAATGTTGTTTTTCACACCAAAATTTGGGGATCATCTGCCATTCCTTGCAGATCCTCTCCAGTTCTGTCAGGCTGGATGGTGAACGTTGGTGGGCAGCCATTTTCAGGTATTTCCAGAGATGCTCAATTGGGTTTAGTAAGTCAGGGCTCTGGCAGGCCATTCAAAAACAGTCACAGAGTTGTTCCGAAGCCACTCCTTCGTTATTTTAGCTGTGTTCTTAGCATCATTGTCTTGTTGGAAGGTGAACCTTCGGCCCAGTCTGAGGTCCTGAGCACTCTGGAGAAGGTTTTCGTCCAGGATATCCCTGTACTTGGCCGCATTCATCTTTTCTTCTATTGCAACCAGTCTCCCTGTCCCTGCAGCTGAAAAACACACCCACAGCATGATGCTGCCACCACCATGCTTCATACTTGGGACTGTATTGGACAGGTGATAAGCAGTGTCTGGTTTTCCCACAGATGCCACTTAGAATTAAGGCCAACAATTTCTATCTTGGTCTCATCAGACCAGAGAATCTTGTTTCTCACCATCTTGGAGTCCTTCAGGTGTTTTTTTTAGCAAACTCCATCCGGGCTTTCATGTGTCTTGCACAGAGGAGAGGCTTCCGTCGGGCCACTCTGCCATAAAACCACGACTGGTGGAGGGCTGCAGCGATGGTTGACTTTCTAGAACTTTCTCCCATCTTCCGACTGCATCTCTGGAGCTCAGCCACAGTGATCTTTGGGTTCTTCTTTACCTCTCTCACCAAGGCTCTTCTCCGCCGATTGCTCGGTTTGGCCGGACGGTCAGCTCTTGGAAGGGTTCTGGTCGACCCAAACGCCTTCCATTTAAGGATTATGGGGGCCACTGTGCTCTTAGGAACCTTAAATGCAGCATAATTGTTTTCTAACCTTGGCCAGATCGGTGCCTTGCCGCAATTCTGTCTCTGAGCTCTTCAGGCAGTTCCTTTGACCTCATGATTCTCATTTGCTCTGACATGCACTGTGAGCTGTAAGGTCTTGTATAGACAGGTGTGTGGCTTTCCTAATCAAGTCGAATCCGTATAATCAAACACAGCTGGACTCCAATGAAGGTGTAGAACCATCTCAAGGATGATCAGAAGAATTGGACAGCACCCGAGTTAAATATGAGTGTCACAGCAAAGGGTCTGAATACTTATGGCTGTGTGATATTTCAGTTTTTCTTTAGATCTTCGGTCACGAAGAAAACCCATGAGATGTATCTAATGGTTTTGTAGTTGTAGTACATTTTCATTTGCATTTGGTTTATCTTGACCCTTTGTACCCTCTAGTGGTGAAATCTGTGTTATACGTCAGTTTGCCTTGAGTTCAATGTTCAATGACATGCCTGAAGAACAACATAACATATCAAGTGTAGTCTTGGCCCACATTCATTTTAACAAAAGAAAATTGAATTATTCACAAGAGAGATAATAAATGTTCTTTAAAAGCCATGAACAAAGATCTCGTCTGTTAACCTTTTAAACTGGATAGAGCACTACGTCTCGTGAGGAGAGAACAATGTCAATAAAAGTTGAGTTGAGTTTCATTTAAATGATTACATGACATTTGAACGCATTTAAACAATTTTAAGAAGCCAACAGAAAAGAAAGCTAACCGGGCCGGGATCGCACTCACGCTCGCAAGATCATGAGCAAACGTTGCTGATGACAGACGTTCGAACATCACATTATACCACAGAACGATCTAGTTGTCCCTCCCACGGTACCGCAGTCATTTAAAAACCTAAGCAATTTGTACGAAAGATTTTGTCCGTCTCATGTTCAGCTTTCCCTCTATATCTTTGTGCATTACAGAAGGGTCAAGTACCTCAGAAGTTGACTGGTCTTGTGATAACTAAGGAATTATTATTTTTATTATTAATATTATTATTATTTTCAATCTGGTGTAATGACAGTGAAATACGACGATTTCAGAAAACTTTTACTTTGAAATGCAATTTCAGTCATAGATGCAGATTTCAAGTATTTTTTTTTAATGCAACTTCAGATCCTAATTAACCTTCCTGACAATCGACTTTCTTCAGGAAGTAGACTGGTTCCGTGATAACAGAGAGAGTAATTATTTTAAGATCCAAAGCATTGATGTCCTTGTATTATTTGGCGACGCTTTTATTTTGAAAGTGTTCCTATGTGCGTCTTGGCGGCGTGACTTTTGTCTTCTTCGAGTGGAGGCTGGCCTGACCCCAGTCAGAGATGTCTGCCGCGGAAAGTTTTCTTCTTCGGATGGAAGATGTTTTTCAAACAAAGCGCTTATCTTTCACATCTGATTGGGTGAGTCGGACTCCACGAAAACACAGAGAACAGTTCATTTTTGAGAATAGAGTTTAGAGCTTGACAAAGGAATGGGTCAATTTTGGATGAATCAAATGTGGATAATAGCCTAGTTAAAACGTAACTCTTTATTCACGAGCTCAGTTGCGGTGAGGTACTTTTCACACAGTCTGCTGACTTACCGACTTACCAAAGCTCCTCATGTACACTTCGTGTCCTGTACAAAACATTGGTTTCAAAGTTTAAAACGCACATTTTGAGCTTATACATGTGCGAGTCCTTCTGTAGTTTCCTTTAAGCATTTTGTTTTGTCACATTAACATAAAATGACAATCAACACATTACATTACATTAGCAACCATTTTCTAGCCAAGGCACACAACATACATGTTGTACATTACCCAAACCAAAAGTGGATACAGAGGTTAATTATGTACCTTATCCCATCTAGTGGCAGAGCATTCAATTGTTCTTCCTGTCACTATACATCGCTGGCATAGATAGTTATACAAAGATACTCTAATGCTGCTCCGCTGTTCTTCCTGGCGTTCCCAACTTCGCCACCTAGGGGTAGTATAACACAGATAGCCGGATATACTGTTTATTAAGATGTCTCAAATCCACTCAGCTCATCAGTGCTGCACTAATATTACTTGTTCTTTGCAGAGGATAAATAGTATCGTCTGTCTACATGTGTTGCTGCACAGTCGATGTTAGTGTTTGCATTAAGCTAATGATCTGGAAGGCTAAGCTTGGTGGTTGATTTAAATACACGAGCTGTATTCTTTGTTTTATTTTTAAATTGACAAACTTCAACTGGGAGTGGCAATAAATAGCTTGAAGCCTCTTTTTTTTGAAGAATTGTTTATTATTTGCCAAAGGGCTGCTTGTTGTGAATTGAGTTGAGTTCACTGCTACCACACAGTGCTATATCTCAAGTCTGCGCTCACATGTCAGAGCAAAAAAATCGCCCGAACGACAGCTCATATCTTGAAAATATATATATAAATATATAAATACTTATATAGAAAACATTTCTAGTCCACACATATAAAACAATCACGTAAAAATCTGTAAGTTTGGCAGTAACTGACCGCCTGTTTTTGAACTCAATTATTTTCTTGGAGTTGTCTAGGTTTGCAATGAAATGACATCAAAGACCTCTTTGAAACAGATTTTTTAAATTAAAGTTAGATTTTTCTTCAAAATGAGCCTCTCAATTACCTAATACATGCATCCATCCATTTTCTGAGCCGCTTCTCCTCACTAGGGTCGCAGGCGTGCTGGAGCCTATCCCAGCTATCATCGGGCAGGAGGCGGGGTACACCCTGAACTGGTTGCCAGCCAATCGCAGGGCACATACAAACAAACAACATTCGCACTCACATTCACACCTACAGGCAATTTAGAGTCCCCAATTAATGCATGTTTTTGGGATGTGGGAGAAAACCAACGCAGGCACGGGGAGAACATGCAAACTCCACACAGGCGGGGCCGGGGATTGAACCCGGGTCCTCAGAACTGTGCGGCTGACACTCTAACCAGTCATCCACCGTGCCGCTTACCTAATACATGTTAACTTAAAATACCCTAAATAAAATTGTTTAGCTTTAACCTAGATCCAGAAAAAAAACATGTTACTCAATACGCAAAAACATGGAGATGTCGGTTTTTGCTCTTGAATTCTTCTGCCGTGCATTTGGAACTTGGGCTTTAAGTGGGGATTTACCTGACTTAATCCAACTTTTAATACCACCGCTATCACATAGCAATTATAGAAACCACTAATACTATACAAAAAACGCAAAATAAATAACATAATACGGCAGTTTGTAGACAGTTTACACTGCTAATGGAATGTCTATGCTATGGTGTGAAGCAAGCAACAGAGAAATTGTACTGTAAATCTTAACTCAGCATTAACATGTTGGTGAAGGCAGTTTCTAAACAGCATTACTTAATCTTTCAGCATTTTAAAGTGCGGTTTTCTGTCTTTTAGTGACCATGGAGGCGTAGAGGTCGGGAGCGACACAATGTCCATGGGGGAGTTCATAGAGCTCCGTGACCTGAGGCCCGGCGGTGAACAGATCCAGCTGAATGGAGCGTGTTCGCCCCGCTCCCCTCCGCGTTTGGAGAGAGCCAATGCCCTGAGGATCAGCCCGGGAAAGGTGCCGGATCTGCTGAGCCGGATGGGCATCATCCGGGTCCTGAGCAGCTGGGAGTTGGACCGGCACCTGGCAGAGGAGACTGGGGAGGGCCATGACTTCCAACCCTGCAGCCACACTCAGCCCACATGGTGCGACCTTTGTGGGGACTTCATCTGGGGCCTCTACAAACAGAGCTTGCGCTGTGCCAGTGAGTCCACCATTATGTGTCTGTGTGGAGAGAAAACAGTGGTGGCTTGAGGTGCGAGTTTAATTCGTCCTGTGACCATGAATGGAAATGCCATCAATCCATTTGAGCCTCCCAAAATGTTTTTAATTAGAAAAATAGCACTCTATAATATTATACTTTATCAAAACATAACAGGTACACAACAGCACAACGACACAAGAGTAATGACATTATTAAATACAGTTAAAAATAATTAAACAGTTTTTGTCACACTTTTTCCTACAATGCACATTGTGCTGCTCATTCCAGTGGGTGCGCCATGGCCACCTAGGGGCAGTATAACACAGACATACGGATATACTGTATTGGAGCCTCAGCGCTTCTCTCGGCTTCTCACTACAGCAGGATTAGATTAGGTTTTATCAGATTAGATAATTTTGCAGAGGATAAAGAATATATGCCTTTGTGTATTGTTATATTATCTGTCTACATATGTTGCTTCAATGTTTGTTTCCACATATGCGCCACATAACCGCCACATTGATGCTAATTGTTAGTCCATGTTACCATAGTGTTTCCCACTGGATGTTAGCATTAAGCTAGTGAAGGCTATGTAGTTGTTTTAAATACACAACATGCAATTCTCTTGATTTTATATTTAGTTTGACAGTAACCTTCAGATGAGAGTGGGAATAAACAGCTTGAAGCCTCTTTTTTTACTAATGTTATCTGGCAAACTGCCACTTGATGTGAAGTGAGTTGAGCCAGCTGCCACCATACAGCTCTCGTATCACAAGTTTGCGCTCGCAAGTCAAAGCAAAAAAATTATCCGATCGACGGCTGGTATCTCGAAAAAGTCCTGAGTAGGGTCACTCATATCTTAAGGCACTGATGTATAATGAATGATAATGATATAAAAATGTCAGTTGGAAGTTCCATCCATCCATTTTCTGAGCCGGTTCTCCTCACTAGGGTCGCGGGTGTGCTGGAGCCTATCCCAGCTGTCATCGGGCAGGAGGCGGGGTACACCCTGAACTGGTTGCCAGCCAATCGCAGGGCACATAGAAACAAACAACCATTCGCACTCACAGTCATGCCTCCGGGCAATTTAGAGTCTCCAATTAATGCATGTTTTTGGGATGTGGGAGGAAACCGGAGTGCCCGGAGAAAACCCACGCAGGCACGGGGAGAACATGCAAACTCCACACAGGTGAGGCCGGGGATTGAACCCCGGTCCTCAGAACTGTGAGGCTGACGCTCTAACCAGTCGTCCACCGTGCCGCTCAGTTGGAAGTCGAATTGCTTAATTCAGCCTTTTGGAAGAAATGTATGGGAGTGCCAAACTTGGCACCATTGTCTGTATGTTTCTTTTGCTTAAGACTACTGTCAGGATGATACAAAATCTTGAACTTCCTGTTCTTCAGTACAAACCCACACAAAGATACGCCTGTGGTTTATGTTATGTTACATAAAGTGCAATCACGTGCCTTCACTCTAACAACACATTTGATGATAATAAAAACAGCAACCTAACATTTTTGTTCTTGTTTTTTCTTGAGAGAGTCAAACGTAACATTAGTGAAAGTACTGTATGCGTCACATGATCTTGAAAAAGCCATTCATTTTTAATTGTGATTAGAGAGCAAACATTTCATATTATGATCATCATTATCAGGATGCGGCATGGTGGATGACAGGTTACCACATGTGCCTCACAGTTCTGAAGACCCGGTTTTCTCCGGGTACTCCGGTTTCCTCCCACATCCCAAAAACATGCATGGTAGGTTAATTGAAAATTCTAAATTGCCCATACAGTAGGTGTGAATGTGAGTGCGAATGGTTCTTTGCTTATATGTGTCCTGCGATTGGCCGGTGACGAGTTCAGGGTGTACCCCGCCTCCCGCCCAGTGTCAGCTGTGTTAGGCTCCAGCACGCCCGCGATGCTAGTGAGGATAAGCGGTACAGAAAATGGACGGATGGATTACCATGACCAAAATTATCACAATTATCAGTATTATCACCATATTAAACAAAAAACAGATACATGCACCTAAAGCTTTGCAACACAGTTGATTTTGAATACTAAAAATTTTATAGCAGCAACATTCGATAATTTTTAACATTATAAATTATAAACAACAGTGACCAAAATGAATTTTCATGCATTTAAGACCCCACAAAAGTTCCCTTAAAATGATGAAAAGGTAACAATACGACAAGTTTTTCGAGATACTCTTAACAGTACAATTTGTTGTATGGCAGATTTTTGAGCTTTGACTTGTGAGCAAAAATGTTAGATATGAGCACTGTAAGGTGGCAGTGAACTCAACTCACTTCACAACAAGCAGGAGTTGGGCAGATAATGAACAATTCATAAAAATGACTTCGAGCTGTGGATTGTCACTCCCAGTTGCAGTTCACTGTCAAACTAAACAAAGAAGAGAATTGCACATTGTGTATTTAAAACAACCACATTAGGAAAGTCTGTGAGGTTCATGCTATCAAACAATGCAAAACTCCACAGATGGACTAACGAACAGCATCTAGGTGGTGGTGTTATAACGCTTTTAGCAAAGGATAGTTGAACACAAATGTTGCAATATTATACATATTTTCCTTATTAGAATACATTACAAAATGTTCTTTTTTGGGGGAGGAGGCTAGAACAGATAAATGTCATTTCCATTCATTTCAACAGGGAAAGATTATTTTAGGTACAAGTGTTTTGAGTTATGAGCGTGGCCACGGAACAAAACAATCTTGTATCTCAAGGCACCACTGTAGTTAATAGTGATGATGTGTCTATCATAATCATGAATCTAGTTAATTATTAATTAAATACAAACATTTGACAAAGTAAAGTTTTTCAATTAAAATGGATTTTAGTTGCCGAATAGACAAATATGTGAACATAACAACAAAATTCATTTAAAATGAGATGTAGAGACTGAGTACAGGGACAGAAGGTAGATGGCCAGAGAAAACAGGATAAGGGGTTGAGCAGTGATATCAACAACAGTAATAGTCCAATAATGACAGCCACGACGACAATACTGGTCCACCCCCAACATAACAGTATACAGTGGGTCAGACCGCGAATAGCCATTGACACCCATTTTAATTGCATTGAATTTATTTATTTTTTGAACCCAAAAACAGCTTGAATTAAGCGGGAATACACTCCCATTAAGCGTTTTGGGGGTTGAGTCCCCCCTCAAAACACAGAAATGAAAAAAAAAATTGGAATTAAATGTAAAAAAAAAAAGGAAAAAAAATAAAAAAAATTGATAAATAATCCACGAATAGGTGAATCTTTGTGTGCAGAACCGCAAGTATGTGGGAGTCCACTGTACTTACTTACTCTAATACTCTCACACGTGGGAAAGGAGAGCCACAGTCGCTAATGCACTTATTGAATGCCTTGAAGACAATAAAACACATATATACAATTAGGAAACTTATGCAGAAGCTGCTGTAAACCACAGCTCACGTCCAGACACTCATATCCAGACTGGCCGCCGTCACATGTCGGGCCCCGCCTCTTAAAGATACACATGCATCTCTTTAACAGACTCACTTCACATCAAGCAGCAGTTTGGCAGATAGTTTGGCAATGCGTACAGTATTTGTCTATACATATTACGTTTGTAATTTTTTTCTGCGTGTTCAAATACATGTAGGCTATAATGTGTTTAAAAAGTGTGTTTTACAGGAGGGGTAAAACTATTAAAAAAGGTTTTTAAATTGTCTCGCTATATTGCAGATTTTCACCTATTGAGGGTGGATATACAGTATAAATAGGGTATTAACAATAATTAAAAATCGAAATGGTAATACTAGCTGTGACTAGTATACTAACAATTTGATGATGCTTTACAGCTAAACTGTAAACTACTTTATCCCTAAGTAGAGTCATAGTTTCTAGCCGTGTACTGTGTCACCAAATTATTAGAAACAACTCTCAGCAGTTCTATTCCACTGCTATAGCCATAATGGCCATTAGTGGAATTTTGGGAACATGATAGAGCAATGGGCGGCACGGTAGTTGACTGGTTAGCACATCTGCATCACAGTTCTGAGGACCCGGGTTCAAATCCGGCCTCGCCGGTGTGGAGTTTGCATGCTCTCCCCGTGCCTGCATGGGTTCTCTCCGGGTACTCCGACAACCCAAAAACTTGCATGGTAGGTTAATTGAAGACTCTAAATTGCCCGTAAGTGTGAATGTGAGTGCGAATGGTTGTTTGTTTATACCTGTATGTGCCCTGCGATTGTCTGGCGACCAGTTCAGGGTGTACCTTGCCTCCCGCCCGCAGTTAGCGGGGATAGGCTAGTGAGGATAAGCGGTGGAAAAAAATGGATGGAATGGAATGGATAGAGCAATGCAATGACTTGTGTATTCACATAATTCTACTTGTGTGTCTGAAACATTCCGTTCTTCCAGATTGCAAGTTCACATGCCACTACCGCTGTCGTCCCCTGATCTGCTTAGACTGCAGCTGGGACCACAGCTCTTCCACCGACCACACGTTGGTTGTGGAGCACACCATTGAAACGGACACCAATGTGGTAAGAAACTTGTGTCGCAAAACATGAAATTTCTGTTTAACTAATATAGTACAGAAGTTGTCTAATTCATGAAATCCACCAAGGAGGTTATTGTTTAGCTCCACACTGTCATGTTATCGTCATGAAAAAAGGGGCATTAACGAAATCATTTCATCATCGTTATCGCTGACGACAATAACACTTCTATTACTACAATGCGATGAAAAACAAGTCAGCTCATTGTAGACTGATTACTTTTACAGGACTCTGATTTGGATGTCACATTGTCTTGCATGTATAAAGTAATTAGTCATTTCGAAATGAATCTTTTCCAGCTAAAGCAGGAAATTCTGTGATAACGGCCGGTGAAATAAATATTTTCTGTAATATTTTCTATTAAAGAGCGTCCTCCAAATGTGCAAATACAAAGCAGAAAAACAACTGCCCGATGTGTTTACAAAGATACTGTTGCAGGCAATAGGGGAAATACGTTAATGTTGAGAAACAGACAAGTAACACCTTGTGTAAGGTTTTCCTAATACATATATTCGTGCACTCTCATCCTCATTGACATGCTCTAAGGCAGTCCTAAAAACAAGTGAAACCTTAGAGAAACTGTCATTAAAAAATAATAATAATAATCCACAAATACCGGTAATATACAATAATATCTACATCAAATGTTTTCAGAAATGTAATACGGCCCCTGTGGACTTCCTCAATGCTATCATGTGTGCACCAGATACAATTAGACACAATAGACCTTATTCACTTACCGTGTGTACGCACACATTTGTGCTTAAATCGCGCGTACCCGTTTGACGCACAAATCTGTGATTCGTACATTATATATGACATGTACATTACGTTCTGTGTCAGATCTCGCTTTTTGTCATGTACTGCAATTCGGTCATCCATGTTATGACTTGGTAGTGGCGTTGACAAGGAGCACCAAAGTTCCAAAAGCAAGTTCGTATGATATGTTCGTACTTGAATATGGGCGTACTCTGTGAACAAATTTAGAGCATCCTCAGACCATGCATACGCACAAATAATGAAGGAGCTTTTGAAAACACAACACACCAGTATGCACAACGTATTGACACTACCATCCATCCATCCGAACAGCTTATCCTAGTCTTTCGTAAAAACAATAATAATAATTTGAATGATAATAACTTAAATAGGGAATTTGCTAATGGGTTCACTACTATCCTAAATAACAGTGAAAAAAAGGACATTTCTCATCACTTTTACCCTGGTTCTGTTCAAGTGCTTGTAAGTGCTGTATGCAGTGTTGGGAAAGTTAATTTTCTACGCGAATTAGCTCAAAGGTCAGTTCACCGTTCCAAAAATGAACTAGTTCAGTTACTTAAGGTACAATACTGGCTGTATGTATATCAGAGTTTTTGTATCGCATTTTGTGTACACATGCACGGTACAAAGCTCAATTTACATTTCCCGAAATTTACAGTTGACAAACGACCGTTAAAAATGATCAGAGTTACACAGATCGCCGCTGGCTTGCTTGTGACCTTCCTCCGTGCGGCATGGCTTATATATTTTCTGGCGCTTTCAAAGCTAATTTAAGGGATTTCAATCAACTACAAGTGCCTCATTATTATTAGGGTTGGGCATCTAGAATCGAGAACCGATTGGAACAGGGACTAACATTCCGGTTCTCCCGGAATTGTTCAAATTTAAAACAAATTCGGTTCCCAGTTACGATGCCTATAGTCCACCGACCCCGAAGAAGAAAGTGGCGAAAACCAACGAAGAAGAACGCACACGAAGACATGCTTGTGCCCAACGGCAGCGGCGACCAAAAGTGTATGTTAAAATAAACGAACAGTCACCTCAGTGCAACACTTGGATTAAAATTATATTGTGCAAAAAACGCATTCACAATGTGTAGAAGTTTGATGCACACCCTCCCGCTCCAAGCCTCTGCCTACACCGCACGGAACTTCAATCAAGTCAATTGGGTGAATGAAACAGTAAAATACGCCCATGCCAACATTGAGCCAGCTAACAAGTTAAACGGTGGGCTGCACTCTTGCACTGATGGTTTTTATTGTTTTATTTTAGTCTTCAAACCAACGTAAGAGCTGATTACAGACACATATAAAATGTGTCTGTAATCAGACAATAAAATATAAATTACCATACTGGAAAGATAGTAGAAACAGTGGAATTACAAGCTTAACATTGAGCTAAAACTTCACCAAAGGTCAAACTATCAACTTTACATCACAATGAATTGGGACAAAATACACAAAAACGTTGTCTCACAGTATCACAACCACTAACGTTATGTCTCATTGGTGGGTAGCTAAAGGAATCAACGTTTTACAGAGCATTTAGATCCATTCATTACTCTTTTTCTTGCGTCTCGTTTTACTTTCCTTTTTACCGGTGTCGTATGAAGTTATTTTTCGTGCTAAAACGCTGAGTTCTGGTGCGTACCCTTCAAAATAAAAGGCTACATGGCTTAAAAGAGGAAGTCAAGTTAAAACTTCCACATATAAACCATTTGATGTGATAAAACAGTCACAAATATTTATTTTAACAATGCTATATTTAACTTTTACCCGAAACAGTAATTAATGAGTATTAAGTCGGGTTAGTTCCACACACATTGCCTTTTAGTTCATAGGTTTGATATTGATACTGGTTATAAAAAAACAAGAGTCAAATGTTCATTTTAGTTAATGCTGCAGGCTGCTAAGAAAATGGATGTTCATAATTTGGACACCCTTTATATAAACCATTTAGGCCATTGACCGTCCGCCAGAGTCTTAGGGTGGAAACACCCTCATTGATATTCTATTCAGTTGTACAGTGGTCGTGGAGTTACCCAACAGTCAAGGAGGCCGTGTTTGTTGGAGGCAGAATTATTGAGTTTCTTTGGAATGGACAAAAGGATGGCATTGTAAGTAGGAGGTGGGTGATTTCGTAAGCCCCCTCCTCTGTTAAGCAATGTTTTTTTCCACCTTTGTGTATATGGCCTCTCTCACCCCTCTTTCAAACCATCTGTCTTCCCTGTCCAGAATATACACATTTTTGTCCTCAAAAGAGTGTTGTGTCTCGTGGAGGTGCAGGTAGACAACTGAGTCTTGACCTGAGGAGTTTGCCCATCTGTTTTGTGCCATGCGTCTGCTCAATGATTGCTTGTTTCCCCCAATATATGTATCTGTGCATTCCTCACTGCACTTGACCGCACACATCAGATTGCTTTTCTGCCCTTGTGGTGTCAGGTCTTTGGCGTGTACCAGCCTTTTTCTCAGGGTGTTACCAGGTTTGAAGCATACCGGAATATTGTTATGGTTGAAAATCCTTCTGAGTTTCTCAGACAGACCTGCTACAGATGGAATTACAATATTGTTGGGTTTAATACTCTTTTCTTTCTCATCCACCTTACTCCTGTCATTGATTGATGCGATCGATTCAGGATGAAATGACCTGGATGAATGAGAATATTCACAGGCACCTCGATGTATTGGTTCAGTAGGGGCAATCGTCAGAAAAATAATACTGTTTTGAGGCCTTTGTAAACACTCAAGGTCTTAAGAAAAACACGATAATAGAAGGCTCAATAAATTATTAGCTGTGAAAACAAAAACAAACAAATACTGTGGTACTAAAAATACCTACCCGTGAAAACAATTAAACATGACAAATAAAAAAACTAGAGCGATAGTGACCCACACAGTGATGTTGCTCATGATATACTGTAGTGGGATATTATCAAATATTTGAAAACATTACCAGGAACTGAGTGAGTAGGCCCATGCTGAAACCTAAAGTGCTATTATAAATGTAAACATTTTCCCAGTGGAATTACAATAAAGCCACACATCGTGACAATTTAATAACATCATAACTCCATGTGATGGCTGCAGCTAAGCAAATCATTTGGAAAGTGGGCAGGAAATGACGCCCGTCGTCATTTGTGTTTGATGGTCCCGTCACGTGACCACTTTGGCGGGGGTCTGTGAGGAGCATGAGAGCAGGACGTGGCTTGACAATGCGCAGGCTCAATAGAATCTACTGTTTTGCTCCCCTGGTGTTGCTTGTCCAATTGGAAAGCGTGCTTAGACTCTGCAGTCACTTCTGGTGTCAAAAAGTGATTCAAATCAGAAGTTGGAAAGTGGGGA
The DNA here is from genome assembly GCF_024500385.1 of Phyllopteryx taeniolatus. NCBI lineage: Eukaryota > Metazoa > Chordata > Actinopteri > Syngnathiformes > Syngnathidae > Phyllopteryx > Phyllopteryx taeniolatus. The sequence goes on from NC_084510.1 coordinate 19,357,369, forward strand.
AGACATTATATACAGACACAAATCCATATTTTACCCTCAATGGTTTCCTAATGTTATTCTTTTTGTTGGCCAGTTGTTTAACACAAATAGTTCACTTTGACATATCAATAATATATTTTGAAATACAGCATTGTTATTTCCGTTAATTTAATAATGTTATAAAAGCAATCCCTGCTAGAGTTGTTATGATATTTAAAGGTTTGGTAGGACAGAAACCAAATCAAAATGTATTATCTAGGTCCAACCAAAATTGAAATCAGTGAGATTTGTTTCTTCTCAGGACACAATAATAATCCTCATTTAAGCACATGGTTTCAAAAAGATGTTGCATCAATTCCAAAAGTGGTTTCTTATTGGATCAACTTTTTTAATAATCTTGACAGGACAAAAATGGAATTTACCTGCAAAATATTCACTTAAATTGGAAAGTGGCCAAAAAGACGGCTGACGCCATTGTCTTTGGTGTCACCGTCACGTGACCACTTTGGCGGAGCGGTCTGCGTGGAGCACGTGAAGGGGCTCAGCTTGTCAATGCGCAGGCGCAGAATGCCCCCCTTCCCTTTTCCCATGTGGCTCGTCCAATCAGGAATCTTGGAAGACTCTGGTGTTGCTTCCGGTTGTCGCTCGTCCAATCAGGAAGCGATGCGTTGGATTTGTGTATTTTCCAAAGCCAACGGCCTAATGGGCGAGGCCACTGGCCGGGCGGCGTCTCCACCCAAGCATAAGCACATCCTGTTTCACACAGTGTCAGTTTTGTCGAGCGGAAACGTGGCCGGTTAGAAAACGTTTACAAGTGAGCTTAGCAAACAGTAATTCTTTCATCATAACTTTATCTATCAAGTTGTTTGAGGTATTTCGTCGCCTGTGTGTTACATTGACTCGCCGTCGAAGTTAACATTCTCCCAACAAGCTCTCAATTTGAGTAACTGCTTATTAGCCGGAACGTTCGCAAGTAGTTTTCCGATTCTCAGCCCATCGTCAACATGTCAAGCACGGCCAGTAGCTCGGACAAGTTGCCCTCCTTCGAGAAGACGTGGGGTAGCTCCACCAGCAGCGGATACTGCAGCGACGAGGCGGCGGATTCCGACGCCGAGTTCGAGCAGTACTTCACCGCACGCACCTCCTTCTTCCCTAAAGGCCGCAAAGCGGTCACACACGTCAAGAAGGTGAGAGACAATAAATAAACGGATAATAAAAAATATGGCAAAAGGATGGCAGTTAAATGTGGAATTTATGCTTCGTTTCGTCTTCCCTTTGACTGCCAAAAATGTCTGTTCTCAAAATTCCCAGTTGTCCATGAATGCGTTTTTAAACGGCCGTCAGTTACACGGCTTGAGGAGTTCACATTTTTGGTGGTGTTTTAGTTCAAGCTGATTTTATTGGCCTATATGTGGTCTAATTGTAATTTTATTTTTTAAAAGACTATTCTGTTTATTTTAGTGTGTTAATTGGAATTTGAACTTTTTGGGTGCAGTCTTATTAAAAATACTTATTTTAACTCTTTTTGGTGGTGATTTGAGGTAACTACTGTTTTATTTGAACTTTTATGGTGGTGTTTTAAATAAGACTTTGTGTGGTAGTTGGGATTTGACCTTTTTTTCATGGTGGTTTGCTTAAAAGCAGAGTCGTTTTACCTTTTTAAATTGGTGTATAATGAGTCAGCAACAACAAAAATCAAAGAAAAACAATGGTAAAAATGTGGAAGTTATGCTTTCCTTCCCCTTTGTTGTCTACAGAGTATTCAAACGTCCCAATTTGTCCCTGAAGCCTTCTTTTAATGGGCTGTCAGTGAGCCATTGATGAGGACCCTTTTTAGTGTCGTTTTAGTTTGGAATAGACTTTAGACCTTTGTGTGCGTTTCCTCACCCAAAACCATCCATTCTTTGACAACACTAACTGGTAGTCATATATAGGTTTAGTGCTGTTTTGCTGAGCTTTTGAGACAGTTTATTGGTTTTGATGCCATATTTAGTTCTAGTGTGTCAAAGCAGACATGGGTGCCACAATTACAGTATCCAAATTGCAATTGCAAATAGTTGAGTTTTAGGATTTCTTGTAAAATAAAATTGTGAATGCTGGAACCACTGATATGCGGGACCACTCTTTGGATTTTATAGTTGTATTTTTGTTTGAAATTGACTATTTTGTGTTAGGGAAATTTATTATTTTGTGTTATTAGTGACCTTTGACCTTTTTTGGTGGTGTTTTAGGTAAAAAAAAAAAAAACAGGCCTTTTTTGGTTGGTGGTGTTTTTTAAAACTTGTTTTTTTTTTTTGTGGTTGTGATTTTGTTTAAAATTGACTGTTATTATGAGTATAGTAATTGGCATTTCATGTTTTTTTTCCCAGGTAGTTAAAAACTGCCTTTGATTGTTTTGGATCATGTTTTAGTTAAAACAGATTTATTTGACCTGTTCTGTTTTGTGGTTGTGGTTGTGATTTAGTTAAATACTGTATACATGAGTGGTTATCAAACTTTTTACACAAACCTTTTGTCGGTTGACAGGTTGCACAGAGTGATGGATTTTGCAGGTTCTATACTATTGATCTGCCCCCATGTCATCTGTTATTTCTTACCTTTTATTAAATCATTCACCGCCAGCCTTCCCTGTTAACATGGATATTTGACTTCTAAAGCCGTCAATGGCAATGTGTTAACTATTTTGAAGTGTTGAAAATAGCTTGAATAAATCTGTTAACACTCTTGAACACTCTACTGTCTGAGAAGTGTTGTAGAACTATGTCACTTCCCTCACTTTGGGATCTGTGCATGCAGCATAATTGTTGCCTCAAGATTGAGAGTCCGGATGTTTTTAAGAGTAAAAATACTTGGGTTGTAATGGATATATTTGAGTAAGCCTGTTTTGGTAAAAAATGGATCGCTGTGCCTGAAATGTAGGTAAAAAGCATTTTAAGTAAACACAAGTTGATAAAGAAGAAAATATTAAATATATTAAAAGATCCATCCATCCATTTTCTGAGCCGCTTCTCCTCACTAGGGTCGCGGGCGTGCTGGAGCCTATCCCAGCTGTCATCGGGCAGGAGGCGAGCTACACCCTGAACTGGTTGCCAGCCAATCGCAGGGCACATAGAAACAAACAACCATTCGCACTCACAGTCATGCCTACGGGCAATTTAGAGTCTCCAATTAATGCATGTTTTTGGGATGTGGGAGGAAACCGGAGTGCCCGGAGAAAACCCACGCAGGCACGGGGAGAACATGCAAACTCCACACAGGCGGGGCCAGGGATTGAACCCGGGTCCTCAGAACTGTGAGGCTGATGCTCTAACCAGTCGCCCACCGTGCCGCCATATTAAAATATATAAAATATATTTTAAAATATAAAGTTTTGACATATGCTAGGCAAATGAAGCTGCCCTCAAAGCAGATAAGCGTAATTTATCGATATGGCCCAAAACCAATATCTCAATATTTTTAGGCTATATCGCAATACATGATATATATCTTGATATTCTGATTTCTCCCGTAAATCACTATATAAATGTTAAAATTAACCCTTTGATTCATAAAATGACACCAGTGTAATTAATGAAGCAGACACTACAGTTGTTAGTTTCTTAGTTTTAAGATGATAAAAAAAAAACGTGCTCACAGGAGTTTTCTGGATGAGCGATTGAGTGTGTTGGTTACTGTGCGAGGCTTACCAGCAGAGGGTGAAATAAGAAAACATTACGTAAGAATTTGTACTTGATCGTCGCGATATAGATATTTATCTCACATGAAACAACCCGCGATATATCGGCTATATTCAATATATGCCCCAGCTCTAGTTGAAAGTAAGTTTTTAAACATTTGGCTACGTAATGCTGTATACGAAGTGCAACAGCAAGTACAAATCAAACTATCAATAGTATACATCAAACTATCAATAGTATACATTTTAAAATGCAACCACTACACAGCTTCCACTAGAATGTCATGTTTGGTGACGCATGAGCTCCTCCCATTTTTCCAAGTATACACCCACCATTGACTTGACTTTTAGGACTTTTTTTTAAACACTCATTCTTGCATCATAGGTGATTCATAGGATGTTGTGGAATTTGTATTTTAGTAGCGCACACCCACCCCTTGCTTTCATGGTTTGTTTTTTTCTCGTCAGAGTTGTTGGAAAGCTCCACCTAGGCCCCTTATTGAGTTTTATTTTTTTGGTTTGCAGCGTAATTTAAACATAATTCATTCTATAAGGAGTGTTGATATTGTACTTCCTGCCCACTGGATGTTTGTGGTTTTCCTAGTGTAGGGCTCAATATTTCATATTTAGGATACATTTTCCAAATTGAATGAAATGCTGACGCTTGGCGACATTAACAGGGAGTGGTGGTGATCTTTTGGGTTTTAATGCTCAGCATTAAAAAGTGACTTGTGTGGAAGTGAAATGTGCTGCTCCGGTGTATTCCGATGCAGGAAATGCCTGTCGGTGTGTGCACACAGGAAAAGGCCCATTTCATGCTCATGATACTGCCGGTGCTATGATGAGTGGAACGTGACTGGCCGAAGAGTCAGCTGACCACACTAGATGTCTGCTATACAAGAGAGGGCATTGTATCTCCCACCAGCGGGGGCTATTTTTACATGAACACTCGCTGAAGGAATGCACCGTTGAGCAAAAGCAGTCATTGCAAACAGCTGCAAGTTGTACAGGCCCCATCCAAAGCACTCCACGGCACCCCCACCACCCTTCCCTCATCTTCCAATCAGCCCTCCCACAGCTGCAAGGCGCAGGCGCGGAACAAGATTGGATTGCGTCACTTTTGCCTGCGTTGGCAGGAAGTGGGTCTGATGCAACTAGTGCTTGCCAGATCAAACAAAAAGCCCTTTCAAGCCTTGATGTTACTCCAATTTCACCTACAAACAGAACATTACATTCTCTAAATGCTGACAACTAGCTTTCATCCACTATTTTCCAGTCGTGTGCTTTAATATGTAATTTAAAAACAAACGTTATAGGATGCTATTGGTTCCTCAGTGTTTAATTTTATGTCATGTATTGTCCAAAAATTCGGGAGTATTTGGACCACATGTAAAAGAAAAAGACAAGAATAAAGTAATTATGAAAACGAAGCCAACATACTGCGAGAGACCTCGTAATGTCATCAGAATAAAGTGGAATACTTGTATTAAGTTTTAATTTATAAGAATTTCATAATTTCACAATATTACAATAAAATAATTTTAAAAATTAGGAAACAATATTTGGCATTCCCCTTTAAAATTGTGACTTGGGTAAGTGTAATCAATCAAAGAAAATGTCACAGTGCATTTTATTTTTTTTGTCATGGGATTTACATCTCGGTCTGTTAAAACAACTCAGGACAGAGCACCTTTTATTTGAAGCCACCCACTTTTCAAGTTAGCAGCAGTATTGGAACAAACATGAGTAAATTAACTTAAAGTGAATAGCATTTAATATTTCGTGGCATAAACCTTACTTGCAATACCTGCATCAAGCCTGCGACCCATTGACTTCACCGGACTGTTGCATTCTTCATTTGAAATGCTTTTCCAGGCCTTTACTGCAGTGTCTTTCAGTTCTTGTTTGTTTCTGGGGGTGTCTCACTGCAGTCTCCTCTTCAGTAGGTAAAATGCATGCTCTATTGGGTTAAAGTCCGGTGATCAACTTGGCCAGTGACCTTCCACTTTTTCCCCCTGATGCAGTCCTTATTTTTGTTTGACAGTGTGTTTTGGGTCATTGTCTTGTTGCATGATGAACTTCTGCCGATTAGTGTCGGTGCATTTTTCTTTAATTTGCCAGACAAAATGGTTTGCCAACCTCCACAGCGCAGGGGTGAAGGTATCACGATGCACTGTTATAAGAACACTTTGAGAGAAGAAATTTACAGCCCAAGATGCAAACCACTCATCAGCAAAAAGAATCGTAAGGCCAGATTGGATTTTGCAAACAAGTACAGAGATGAGCCACAAAGGTTTTAGAACAAAGTTTTATGGACTACCAAAGTGACGGAAAGGCCAAAGTATGGAGAAAGAAAGGATCTGCTTATGATCCAAAACATGCAAGCTCATTTGTGAAGCAAGGTGGAGGTAATGTCATGGTTTGGGGTTACATGGCTGCTTTTGGAATGGGCTCACTAGTCTTTATTGATGATGTATCTCATGATGGTAGCAACAGAATGAAATCTGAAGTCTACAAAACGATTTTTTGTCTGGCAGTTTACAGAAAAATGAATCCAAACTAATCGGGAGAAGCTTTATCATGCAACAAAAGTGACAGTGACCCAAAACACATGGCCACCACAACAAAAGACTTCATCAGGGGGGAAAAGTGGAAGATCTTTGACTGGCCAAGTCAATCACCGGACCTTAACCAAATAGAGCATGCATTTTACCTCCTGAAGAGGAGACTGCAGGGAGAAACCCCCGGAAACAAACAAGAACTGAAAGAGGCTGCAGTAAAGGCCTGGAAAACAATATCAAAAAATGAATAATGCAACTGTCTGGTAAAATCAATGGGTCACAGGCTTGATGCAGTTATTGCAAGTTAGGGTTATGCTACCAAATATTAAATGTTAATCACTTTAAGTTCATTTCATAATGTCTGTTCCAATACTTTTGGTCACTTGAAAAGTGAGTGGCTTCAAACAAAAAGTGGTGTGTCCTGAGTTGTTTAACATGTGTAGATGTAAATACCATGAAATGAAAGCTGGAATTCTGAACTTTTCTCATATTCATCTTTTGATCTGAAACCCAAATGTCCTCAGTATACAACAAAAACAAAGGAATTGACCTTTCCGTTCCAATACTTTTAGAGGAGGGGGGGGGGGGGGGGGGGGGGGGCTGTATGGAAGATACAAATGTTATTTTTCTTAAACATTTATATTTTGTTCACAAAATGTGTTTTTTTTTTTGTTTTTTTTTTGAAAATAGAAAAACTAGGGTAGCAGAAGTTTAATTCTACTTTTCTAAAATGTAAATTCTTTGGCTGGTCAAATTGGCTCGCAACCTAACTGGTGTTAAGCGTTGATTCTTACTCCTGCTCAAGTGGAGGTACTGAGCTGCTTGTTTGGGGACACTTGAAGTCCAGTGGTGTAACCACTAACCCCCGATCCTCACCCCCTTTCTCTTCAGGATGAACCGAGTGATTGTGGCAAACAGGTGTTGACCACTGCTGATACTCAGAAGAAGGTCAAGGAGTACAACGCTCAGATCAATAGCAATTTGTTCATGAACATGGTGAGTGTTAAGGTTACAATAGATATAAAAAGTCTACACACGCTTGTTCAAATGCTGTTTCAAAAAAGAATGACACCAAGATCAATGATTAAATTTTTTTTTTTCTTTTTAGCAGAAACCTGAACTTTTTCTGCTAACACTGGTTGTTATTTCAAACTGTTTATAATTCACTGGCATTTAAACAGAAGTGTATAGACCTTTTTTACATTCACTGTGTTAAAGTCAGTCCCACAGTTAGTGCCACAGTTGTAATGATTTTTCCCTGTGCACAGAACAAGGACAGTTCCTACACCGGCTTCATTAAAGTGCAGTTCAAGCTGGCGCGGCCCGTGTCGGTCATGCACCCAAAGAAAGCAGGAGGCGGCGGTGCGCAGAACCCCGGCTCTAGGAAGGGTGCCAGTGTGAAGCGCCGTACCTCCTTCTACCTGCCCAAGGACGCTTCCAAGCACCTTCACATTAGCTCCCGCACGTCTGCACGCGAAGTCATCGAGGCCCTGTTGAAAAAGTTCACCGTAGTCGACAACCCCGGCAAGTTCGCTCTGTTTGAGCGCAGCGAACGACACGAACAAGGTATCACACACACACAGTGCTTTGTGGTAGCATCTCTTTAGTTCTTCAAATTCTTTCTAACTGAGCTTGTTTCTTCCTGCAGTTTACATTCGTAAGCTGTCTGACAATGAGCGCCCCCTACCTCTGCGACTGTGCGCTGGACCCAATGAGAAAGTGCTCAGCTTTGTTCTAAAGGAGAATGAGACAGGAGAAGTCAATGTAAGCGGTTCATTTATTACTTTAAGGCCTTTGATATGCGTGATCCCTCTTTGAACCAGTGCTGATTAAACTGGTTGACAATAACTTGTATTGCTGCCAAAAGGCACAATCTTGATGGGAGTCGGATGACGAGTGGTTTGAAAGTACAGGTTATTACCCTGCATACACAGACATTTAGGGACTTTTGTGCTTGTTTTGAAATTATTTAGAGCAACGATGTGAAATAATGCGCTTTTGTCCAAAATGGACCACTTTTTTTTATTTTTTTATTTTTAACTGAAGCAAAAAAAGTACCTGGTGGTGCCACTAGATGGTTGTAATTGCCTTCATATGACTGACCATCAGGCTGCATAGTAGGCTCGTGGGACAGACAGCATGTATACCTCACAGTTGAGAGGTTATAGTTTTGAATCTTGGCTCAGGCTCATGTTCTCCCTGTGCTTTTAGTGTTTTTCTGCATGCACTGAGGCTTCCTCCCACATGCTAAACCATGCCTGTTGGGTTCACCAAAGAGGATGTGAATGGTTGTTTGTCTATATGTGCCCTTCCATTGACTGGCGATCAGTCCAGGGTTTATCTCGCTCATCTCGCCAAACAGGACAAGTGCTATAGAAGATGGACGGATGGACTGACCTTTATTTTACCATCATGTTGTATTTCTACCTCTGTTGCTAACAATAACAGCAGCACCTACCATGATATAAATGTTAATGTCGTTGTAAAAATAAAGACCTTTCCTCTACAGAGTTGAGGTATTGTCACCACTTTAGTAAATAATCACGCTCGGTCGTTACTGAATATGACAGTGACTGTTTTTTTTTTTTGTCAATGTCTTTGTCTCAAAAGTGTTCTGTCAATTGACTGTCTGTTGTTGTACTAGAGCGGCTCCAACTACCGGAGACAAATTCCTTGTGTTTTTTGGACATACTTGGCAAATAAAGATGATTCTGTTGAGGAAATTGGTACATTTTAAAGTTCCATCAGCAATTCTTAGTGGGTGTGTCCTTGGAATAATAGGTATCATAAAACATCTTTGTAGAATTATCAAAACCAGGACGTAACCCGAATTTGTGTGCAGATCTGACCATAGTCTGTCACCAACCTGCACTAATGTAGTAGTAAAGTCAGAATTACAGTAAATGTTTGAAAAACACTTGTATGCCATATATATATTTAAGACAATACAGTTGAACCTCGATAAAACGGACTAATGGGGGCAGGGGTGTCGTCCGATATAGCCGATTGTCTGTTACATTGAAGCACTTATTTTTTATTTTATTTTTTTTAGGCCATAGGCACACATATTACTGTACAATACAAAAATATTGTTTTGTAGGTTTTTTTCATGGCCTAAAATGCCCAAGACAGTGAAAAGTTATTGTAAATAAATATATAAGAAAAAAAAGCTTGAAAATGTTTGAAAGTTGCACATTTTCTTCAAACTTACCATGCCGGTGTGGTTTGGTCATGGTGACATTGTTGACGTACAGTACTCATAGGCGAGTCGGTTTTCAGATGGAAGCTATTTTTGGACACAATGTTCAGTCCCGACGGTCCGTTTTATCCGATAGCTGTTTTATCGGGGTCTTATTTTATCGAGGTTCCACTGTACAATGAAATTCCTTAAGTACAGCAATAACTGCGCATGCCTTCTTGTGCTCCACAACCATGTACTGTCTGTCCCTCGCTGTATCACGGTTCTCCTTTTGCAAGTTCATTGCATTGCAGAGTTCTTTATTTTATTTTTTTCTCGCATTTATATCATGGAGTATTTGTTAGTTAGCGGTGATTATTTTTCCACACGGACTGTCACTGCAGAGCAATAAGCACGAGCCAGGTTTGGGAACATTTCACACTTAATTAAAGAAGCTAAAGTGCAATATTCCTATTGCAAAGTACAACTGGCTAAAGTTGCATGTCTACCGTAAAGTACACATTGTTAGATAATTTAATATAGCCTACCACCCCTCGTTGGAAAGAATTGTAATCCCTCCACGGGTGGTTAGGATAGAGCGAATAAAGGCACAGCAGCTGGAGCACTTTCAATTACTTTATTGAACAAACAATAAAATAAGGTAAACACACGCACATACTTAGACGACCTGCTGATGGCGTCAACTGATGACGTCACTGAACACCAGAGTGCCTAACGCTTAGCCAGTTAACAGCCGGCCAACTATACATTAGCATTCGCTGACTATCATGTGACTCAACAGGCAAGGCCTACCTTTTAAAGGCTCACACACATTCAACATCCCAAATAGTACAATTTAGAATAGGAAGATGGCGACCCCAAATGGACAAAAATAATACCTGCACTTGACATGCATATACAGTACTGGTATTCTGCAACTTCACAGATTTCGTCTGTTCAGGGGTGGTCTGGAATGGAACTCCCCGATCGATATCAGCCCTCAAAAAACATATTCGTCTCTCTCTCGTTAGTAGTAGTATGTGGGCTCCTTCTAGTGGTATGCGAAAGAATCACTTCCTGTGTACTATTCAGTTTTTATTTGCTTTTTAATCTTTAAGTAGGTAAGTATTTTATGAGGGGTTAACTTGGTACAAAATGTTTGAAAACCACTGTTTGAAAACCCATGTTCCTTCTCTTTCCTTTGCAGTGGGATGCCTTCTCCACGCCAGAACTGAAGAACTTCCTGCTCATTCTCCAGCGCGAGGAAGAGGAGCACATCAAGCAGATCGTGCAGCGCTACGAAGTGGCTCGAGCCAAGATGCAGGAGGCCTTGCGTGGCTCCACCCCGGGCTGAACAGACCCCCGTGTGACGGGTAGACCTTGAGCGTAGCACCTCTTTTGGCTGGACCGTTGCCTTTAAAACGACCAGTTGCTGATGCACGTGAAGCTCCCGTAAATGAACGAAAACAAAAAACACCTCTTCGGTGAACGAGAGTGTGAAAGGGGCGCGAGACGATGAGAGCGTGCGAGAGAGAGAACGCTGATGCGAATGTGCATGTGAGATGATGCGAGAAGCAGTGCCTGACACCTGGAGAGTCTGATGTGCCTGAGAGAATGAGTTGAGACCAATGACTACTTGGTAGATGTGGTTGCCTACTGCCTGATGAGCCCTACATGATTTTTCTTTTTTGGACCTCACTTGTGCCACTGTAATTGCACATTATGTTATTGCTATGTTAAAGCTAAATTAGAAACATCTGAACTATTACCGCACACACAAGCCAAAAGTTAAATGTTAAATCCTTAAGGATCAGTAGGTGTTCATAGGAAGTAGCCACTCTGTCTTGTCATGTCCTCTACACCTCCCATGGGTGCAATGGAATTTGTTTTATTCTCTCCCCCCCCCCCCCCCCCCCCCCTGTCAATTTATGAGTGAGGTGGTTGCATGGACATTGTTTGTGTTGTTCTCAATGTCAGTGACCAGGACAAGTGTCTGTCACTCTGATCGTCTGTGATTGTGAATGAATTTTTATTACTGAATACAAGTTCATTTAAGCTGTTCTTAAGTTCATGGTTTTGACTTTTTTTCCCCCTGTCCTTTAAGCTCTTTTCACTTTGATTGTATTTGTTGAATGCACTCGAGCACTTGTTGGCCAATACTGTGTTAGAATCACAAAGAATAATGCAACAGTCCTGCAAATAAATACGTATTTATCGAGTCCATCCATTTTCTATTGCAAAATTGTACCAGTCACCCACAACTACAATTTAGCGGGCAAGGCATTTGGCAAGAGAAGTGAGGGTACCCCATGGATTGGTCACCAGCTAATCATAATATGCATACATACATGTACTATATCCCCAAAAGTATTCGCTCACCCATCCAAATTATTGGAATCAGGTGTTTCAATCACTTCAATGGCCACAGGTGTATAAAATCAAGCACCTCGGCATGCAGACTTGTTTTACAAACATTTGTCAAAGAATGGGTCTCTCAGGAACTCACGGAATTCCAGCGTTGGAACTGTGATAGGAAGCCACCTGTGCATCAAGTCCAATTGTAAAATTTCCTCAGTCCTAAATATTCCACAGTCAGCTGTATTATAAGAAGGCGTAAGTGTTTGGGAACAACAGCAACTCAGCCACGAAAGCGGTAGACCATGTAAACTGACAGCTTGGGCGCATAGAGCGAGGAAGTCACCAACTTTCTGCTTGGTCAATCGCTACAGACCTCCAAACTTCATGTGGCCTTCAGATTAGCTCAAGACCTGTGCGCAGAGAGCCTCATGGAATGAATGAGTTTCTATGGCCGAGCAGCTACACCCAAGCTGTGCATCACCAAGTGCAATGCGAAGCATCGGATGCGGTGGTGTAATGCATGCTCCCACTGTAATCCGTGAGCAGTGGAGACGCATTCTCTGGAGTGACGAATCACTTCTCCATCTGGCAATTTGATGGACGAGTCTCGGTTTGGCGGTTGCCAGGAGAATGGTACATGTTTGACTGCATTGTGCCAATTGTGAAGTTTGTTGGAGGAAGGAGTATGGTGTGGGGTTTGTTTTTCAGGAGCTGTGCTTGGCCCCTTAGTTCCTGTGAAAGGAGCTCTGAATTCTTAATTCAGCATATCAAGAGAATTTGGACAATTCCATATTCCCAACTGGAACCAGTTTGGAGCTTTTCCCCTTCCTCTTCAACATGACTGTTCGCCAGTGCACAAAGCAAGGTCCATAAAGACATGAATGACAGAGTCTGGTGTAGATGAACTTGACTGGCCTGCAGTGTCCTGCTCTTAACACGATGGAACACCTTTGGGATAAATTAGAGCGGAGATAGAGAGCCTGGCCTTCTCAACGTCAGTGTGTGACCTTGGAAATGCGCTTCTGGAAGAATAGTCAAAAATTCCCATAAACACACGACTTAACACTGTAGGCAGCCTTCCCAGAATAGTGGAAGCTGTTATAACTGCAAATGATGGACCGAAGTCATATTGAACTGTATGAATTAGGGCTGGGATGTCGCTTAAAATTCATATGTGAGTCAAGGCAGGCGAGTGAATACGTTCGGCAGTAGTGTATAGTGCTTGTACTCATAATGACCGCGCATGAGCTGGAACCTATCCTCGGTGACATTTAGTGAGAGAAGCGCTGTCCTCCCTGTGATTGAATGGCGACCAGTCAAAATGTCAGTTGGAGATACGAGTGCAGGTTGTACCCAACTTCTTTTGCCCAAAAGTCAGCTGGCATAGGCACAAGCTCATCTGCCTCCCAAGTGAGGATAATAAACGCTATAGAAAATGGATGGCTGTGTTTAGGCTGTGAGATGATTATATAAAGTATATTTTATTGGAGAACAATAGCAGGACTGTTGTCTAAACCAGTGCCTAATTGAGTGGACATTCAAGTAGCTTTATCACATCCTTTCAAATGTGAGAAATGTGCACTACTTTCAATAAAGCAAGTGTCTTATCAGAATGATTGTATTTTTGTATTTTATTTTTTTTTACCTGTGACGTCACTTATCATTTTAATACGAAGCACAAATAGAGGAGTTGAGCCGTTGGGGGTGTGTATCTGACTGATCCCGTCACCCTCCGCAACCGTCCTACCAACGAACGCTTACAATCATGGAGATTCAAAGGTGTAAAAGAAGGTTGGTGTCAAACGGTTTGTCCGGTTACTAGGTTTTAAATGGCGACAGGTGCCTCGTACAGTTTAGCTCCTGTTGCTAAGCTGCGTCAGAAGAGGCTAAAGGGCTAGCATGGTTCACCTAGCAGGTACCGCTAGCGAGCTAGTTGTCAAGATAGCCACATTGCTAATCAGCTAAACAGGTCTTCTGAAGTACTGTACGAACATTGTATCGTGTATGTTGTAGTAGGAAACGCGTGGGGTGATCGATTAAGCCATGGAAGCATGGCTAGTAATTATGAGGTCAGAATCGTGTTGTATGGCCCTGTTGGTTGGTAACCTAATTAACCTATGGCTGAACATGGAACGACTTCTTAGTACTAGTAGTTGTTTTTCCTCCACTTTGAATTATTTGTTAGGTGATTAGACCCTCTTGAGTGTCAGTAGTAAAGAGTTTTTTTATTGATACTGCTAATTATATGTGCACGAGCATCCTCTCACTGGGCATTTCATTGACAACAAGAGCTGTATTAATTATTCTGTCTGGCCTTAGAAAAATAACGATGCTCACATTGACACTCACAGCGATATTCCTTTAATATGTTTATTATTGTGGTTTGTGCTTGTATAAAGAAAACTGCACTGTTGCCGTTATTAAGATAATAGGCCTACATATAATATACAACACATTACACCGCCTCAAACTAATACAGCAATAATTAATGAATCAACCGTATTAATTTTGTAAGAGTTCTTGCATATTGTGCAGAGTATACCTACACACATATATATATATAATTTACCAGCTTGAATGTAAGAGAACTAACACAGGACAAAAAAAAAGTATGTTCTTACTGCTCTTATTCACTACATTGTAGTGGAAAACTCTTCTCCTTGTCATTTTTATTTAGGTGAATGACTTGTGTGAGACGTTATACAAGCAAGGCGTGAGCTTCAGGTCGCTTCCCAATTGACTTTCGTTTCCATTACACGTCACAGTCACAGAGACTGTGCCTCGGCCCCTCTCGGTGTACATAATTATTTGTGAATCATAAATATTGAACAGCTTTAACATTTACCGTTGTCCACCCCAACCGTTTTCCAAGCAGATCGGGGAGGAAAAAACACTGTGAACACACCCCACACAATAGGATAATTGCTCAGGATCATATTTTTGAGACACCTGACAAATGGTCTTTGCTGACTTTGATTGGGCGGCATGGTGGACGACTGGTTAGAGCGTCTGCCTCATGGTTCAATTCCTGGCCCCGCTTGTGTGGAGTTTGCATGTTCTCCCCGTGCCTGCGTGGGTTTTCTCCGGGCACTCCGGTTTCGCCCCACATCCCAAAAACATGCATGGTAGGTTTATTGAAGACTCTAAATTGCCCGTAGGTGTGACTGTGAGTGCGAATGGTTGTTTGTTTCTATGTGCCCTGCGATTGGCTGGCAACCAGTTCAGGGTGTACCCCGCCTCCTGCCCGATGAGAGCTGGGATAGGCTTTCGCACTCCTGTGACCCTTGTGAGGATAAGCGGCTCAGAAAATGGATGGATAGATGACTTTGATTGGGATGGTATAATGCTCAAATTCAGCCCGATTATCAATACGTGTGTACCCCACTTAATATGGTGAGTTGTTGAATTGTGGCCAGAACAATGAGGTTTGATTTGTGTCGTCTTACTACTTATTCAGATCCTGCCGTCATTAAGGAATTGGCAAGATGGCAGAGAACCAGATTAGAGCTTCACCTGAAGACCTAACGATGCCTTATGTGTGAAGAGAATGGGAGGAAGTGGATCCAAAGCCAAAGGCGCCTGGCCTTTCTCGGGGAGTGGGGCAGGAGGTGACTCTGCCAGTAATGGCAACGAGCAGTCGGTGGCCCGCCTCAAATGTCCCAGGAACGCAACACCCTTTGTTTTTACCAGGAGGAGGTAAACACAACGCTGATAACTCTTTGTTGTAAATTGATAATAAGTTCTTATTGGTTACAGTGGAACCTCCAAAGTTTTAAAACCCAGAATAGTTCAACCGAGTACTTTGCACGATGCTTAGTGAGACTTTGTGAGAGAGGATTAATTTTATTTCTTTTTTTGTGATGCCTTCACTGAAGGGAAGTAGTGGCAATGAAGGAAAATGTGAGAATAACCATAGAACCAGAAATGGCTGACTTGAGAATTAATGTCCAATTTTATTAGTTCTCTTTGTTTCTTTCTTTCTTTCTTACTATGTTTTGTATTCTGTCATGTTTTAAATGTGCGTTAGATATAAATTTGGATTGGATTGATGCAGCTGTATTCTGCTCCTGGGATATTAAAATGTGTATGCAAATGATTGAGTTCATATTTGATTTAACTTTTTTAATGAGTTGCAGTTTCGCATTTTGTTGAATGTAACTGTTGTGTTTGGCAGCTCGCTGTACTACGACGAGGACGGCGACCTTGCCCACGAATTCTACGAGGAGACAGTGGTGACAAAAAACGGGCGGAAAAAGTCCAAGTTGAAGAGGATTCAAAAGAATCTTATCCCACAGGTGAGCTCAAAACAAGTGTTGGCATGAGAAGTGATATTCAACACTAATTTAAACAAGAGAATATAATTTCTGTAGCGATTGCGCCTGAATGTGTGGATCTGAAGCACTATTAAAACGCTATGGAGTTAATTGAAATGTTGAACTGTATAGTATGAACCCAAGTGCGCTTCGGTTTGAGGTCACAAACTGATGGCTGAACATTCTCATCCATCCATTTTCTGAGCCGCTTCTCCTCACTAGGGTCGCGGGCGTGCTGGAGCCTATCCCAGCTGTCATCGGGCAGGAGGCGGGGTACACCCTGAACTGGTTGCCAGCCAATCGCAGGGCACATAGAAACAAACAAACATTCAAGCTCACAGTCATGCCTACGGGCAATTTAGAGTCTCCAATTAATGCATGTTTTTGGGATGTGGGAAGAAACCGGAGTGCCCGGAGAAAACCCACGTAGGCACGGGGAGAACATGCAAACTCCACACAGGCGGGGCCGGGGATTGAACCCGGGTCCTCAGAACTGTGAGGCTGACGCTCTAACCAGTCGCCCACCGTGCCGCCGCTGAACATTCTCCTTCAGGATTTTCTGTTAAAGATCAGAATTCATGGTTCCATCAATCACAGCAAGTTATCCATGTCCTGCAAGAGCAAAGCAGCCCAAGTCCATCACACTACTTCCACCATATCTAACTGTTGATATGATGTCCTTTTTCTGAAATCCTGTGTGACACTTAGACCAGCTGTAACGAGACGCACAAATTCTAAAAAGCTCAGCTTTGATCTCGTCATTCCATATAATATTCTCCCAAAAGTCTTGGGAATCATTCAGATGTGTTTTTTTTTTTTTTTTTTGGAAAAGTAAAACAAGCCTTTATGTTCTTTTTGCTCAGCAGTGGTTTTCGCCTTGGAACTCTGCCATGGGTGTCATTTTTGCCCAGTCTCTTCCTTATTGTTGTCATGAACACTGACCTTAACTGAGGGAAGGGAGGCCTGCACTTCTTTAGAAGTTGTCCTGAGTTCCTTTATGGCCTCCTGGATGAGTCATTGCTGTTCTCTTGGGGTAATCTTAGTAGGCCAGCCACAACTAGGAAGGTTCACCACTGTTCCATATTTTCTCCATGTGAGGCTAATGGCTCTCCCTATGGTTCGCTGTAATACTAAAGTAAAGTACTAAAATACTAAATCTATGCAAAAATGTTAGAGAAGGGGGCCAGTACTTTTTCATGGCATTCTATCGATCTACATACCCAACCTACTTTTGCTCCGTATTCAATTACTTTGTTTAATAAAAAATGATGAAATGATAACATATAGCAAGATAGCGACCTGAGTAGTGAAAGTACTAAGGCCATTTAATAAGGATTTTAAAAATATTGCCATGGATTCATTTACTATTTCTAATGCGAACTGGTGAAATGCTACCACGATAGCAGTTGTTTCAAATGATGTTTTCTCTTCTTTTTTAGGGGATCGTGAAACTGCAGCATCCCTGTATTCACGTAGACTTCCCCATCGTCCTCTGTGAGGTGTGAAGGGTTTTTATTTTCCTATGAAGAACTGACGCTAACTCCTCCTTTTGACCGAAAAGAGGTCAGACCCGACTGAGTGTGCCGGTTAAAACATGAACTGTGGTCTGGAGAAAGAAAAAGGCCAATACAAAGAGACATATCAGTGTTTTGTCATTCACATACAGGTAATACAGATGTTCACTGCCTAGCCGATATGTAAACAGACTTTAAAGAGGACATATTATGGTAAATTGACGTTTTAATGGCTTGTTTACAAGTCTGAAGTACCTGCCCCCGATGAAGTGTGAAATTTACTCAACCAAGTCAATGTATTTGTGAGATGCCTGTTTCTGTAAGCATAAGTGTTCTGAAATTTGGCAGATTGTGATGTCACAAGCTGGCTAATTTACTTAATACCACCCCCACGCTGAGTTTCTCTGCCCATGATTAGGCAGTTATATTATGTGAAGCTCTGCGATGTCCAAGCAGTTCCGATAGAAGCACTATCATGTCAAAGCCAAAAGCTAAGCAGAGCTGCCGCGTTACCAGCGTGTAATTTGGCTTGTTGATGGCGAAGTGCTACCCCCAAAAGTGAAAATACTGAATTTTTATGAGTGCTCGATTTGTTTTATTTGCAACCCCCAAGCTCCTCACTCTTCTTCATCATGACGAAAGCCGTACTCTGCATTCAGTAGAAGCACTTGCTCATTTGCATGGGACAGGACCACCCTATCAAAACAAGCTAATTTCAGGGGATCAAAAAGTGGCTGAAAGTTATGCTGTAATTTGTTGATTCTTTGGGTATTTTGACAAAAGCTTGTCACAAACATCTTATTAAGACCACTGCGGAAAAAGGCATATCTTTCCTTTGAAAACAACACCTCAAACTATGACGTACTTCTCACATGAGGTGTTATTTATGAAAAAAAATACAAAGGAGTGTTCGGGCCACACTGAAAATAGGAAAGAAATAAGTCAAATTACGAGAAAAAAGCAGTGAAGTAAAGGCTGGAATGGATTAATTACATTTCTATTTATATCAATGGGGAAAGATAAACTGAGATACGAGTGTTTTGAGTTACAGGCAAGGTCATAGAACAAATTAAACTCGTATCTCAAGGCACCATTGTAGTTTGACTTTATTTCATAAAATGGCAACTTTTAAATAAAGTAAAAATACCATTTTATTCTTGTATTGCATCTTTAATTTTGTAATATTGGAACTTATCGTAATTAACATACCATGTTATTTACATTTGTCTAGTTGTTTATAATGAAAATTATTAAAATGTTTTCCTTTTAAATTGAATTTTTAAATTGTTTTCTCATGCCAAAATTTGTGGTAATAGTACACATTTATTTTCACAAGATTATTTTTGTTTTAAAAACTGTTCTATTAGGACTCCTCACAAAAGTTATTTTTATGAAATTTTTTTCTTGTCGTTTATGATGTAATTCTCAAAAGATTATAATATTCCTTTCTCTGAATATTTTGACTTGTCATAGTACATCTTTCTGCTTGGAATATTCCGACTTTTTTTCTTCTTTTCAGTGTGGCTCCATAGTCGCTTATACGAAACAGCAGAGGAAGTTAGTGTCTGCCTTTAGTGAGACGTACAGAGGTAGCAAGTGTCTTGGTGTGCGTACGTGTGTGTGCGCACGCGCAGTTTATCTTTGAATGAATGAATGTGTATGCACACGGAGTTTATCAGCAGGACAGCGAGCGATGTTTTATCGTAATAAACGTTCCGTATGTGAGCCTTTCTCAGTCACGTGAGCTCAGACCTGCACTAGTGAACACGATGCACTGTAAATAATTCCGATGTATTAGTTGGAAATACTTGAATAAATAGTTTACTTAACTGAACTTCTTGAGTCGGGACAGACTTTGTGTCTATAGCGTATCTCAATGTGAGATAAATGGAAGCTTTGTGATTTATTTATTTTTAAAATTTGTTTTTGAAGAAACTGTAATTTACCAACTTCGCCACTAGCTAGTGCACCTACTTTTTAATTGTGCTTTCATCTCCTGGCGCTCTGGAATTAAAAAACAAAGTAATATGTTTCATACACGTTTTAACTCTTATTGATGCGAAATGTCCATTTTCTGTAGCAATTGTCCTCATTAGAGTTGTGGGTATGCCAGCTGAATTTTGGCGAGAAAAACGGGGTACATCCTGGTCTGCTTCTCTTGTGGCAAAAGAAGCGGAGTGCACCCTGGACTGGTTGCCCCAGTTGTCATTTGGCCAAGGGTGTTCCCCTGCGTCTCTCACCAGAAGTCATCACCCATAGTTAGCTAAGGCAACCAATACAGGATCTACCCAGATTCTCTCACCAAACCCTTGCTTTGAGCTAAAATTCAGTTGGGGCAACTGGTCCAAGGTGTACCTCGCTTCTCTGGCCAAAGGTCAGCTTGGGCAACCAGTTCATGGTGTACCCCACTTCCCTCAACTGAAATCAACAAGGGCAACACTGCTTCTCTCGCCAAAAGCCAGCTGGGGCAACCAGTCCGGAGTGCACCTCGCTTCTCTTACCAACATCAGCCGAGGCAACCAGTCCAGGGTGTAGCCTACTTCTCTCACCAGAAGTCGGCTGGAGCAACAAGTCCTGGGTGTACTTCTCACGCCCAAAGTCAGCTGCGGCAACCAGCCTAGGGTGTACACCACTTCTTTCACCAAACATCAGTTGAGGCAACCAGTCCAGGGTGCATCTCACTTCTCTTGCCAAAAGTTAGTTGGGACAATTAGTCCAGGGTAAGGATCTGCATCTCTGTGCGAAAGTCAGCAAGGGTGACCAATCCAGGATGTACCCCACTTCACTCAACTAACATCAGCTGAAGCCACAAGTCCAGGGTGTACTGCACTTCTCTCGCCAAAAGTCCAACTGTGATGGGCAGCCCTATTTGTAGGTGAATAGAAATGGATGTTTAACAAATTTGTAAATCTTTTTTTGTTTTTATTTTTAGCATTACCCTGAATAATTACTTGGTTATGGTCACATTCTTAAATTGTCTTTAATTGGATCAACATGGCCTCAAAAAAAGATCCTAAAAAGTCTTAAATTTGCCATTCTCATAAAGTGTCCAGCGAGTTTCGATGAATGAGGTATGTTTCCCCACCTCTACTGTAGATGGCAGCAGCAATCCCATTTCAACAAACCTCTAGACTGAGGTGGTTGCTTCCTCTCTTAATAACAATCCTCTGCTATTGTGCCTCCTGTATAATTATAGGGCCCAACTCACACATTAAGACTTCAACCATGACAATTTGTGGCCTTCCCGTCACCGCTTTGGCAGCGCACCAATGCTTAATAGCAATGTAAACATATTCGGAGGCCTCTTTTGTGGACAATAAATGGCCTGGTGTTCTTTTCCAGTCCTCGCGTGCTGTCTGTAATTGTGTGGAATGCGGTTGGGTGTGTTCCGGTGCCAGAGGTCCCTCACTTTAATGCGCTTCCTCTGTTTCTCTTTTCATGTCATGCTGGGAGCCCAGTGAGATTTGGGGAAGATAAACCCCTCTTCTTTTGGGCCACCCAGCTTTATCGCTTTGAATAAGGGTTCTTGTAAATCATGTGTGACAGCATTACTGGAGGAACTGCTTGTGGGGGTGACACATGCCAACTGAGAAAAACTGAAAAAGGAAAAAAAGTTGATTGTAATGTTGGAGGTAAATTATGTCACCAGTGTTGTCATGCAATGTAACCGAACTGCAACATTTTTCCCCTCAGGCTATTTTGTCCAAAAACGAGAAGAGAGCATCTAGAATAATAAGATCGGATCGTGCCACGATGGGGAAATTTGCTGTGGATTAATGGTGTGCTTTAATGCCGACTTCAAAAAGTCACTGAATACATTTTTTTTAAAATCCAAGAAATAATAAAAAATTAAACTAATTAAGCAGGGTATTCATGTAAAAATAATTAAGTATTCAATTAAATACAAATGCTGTTAAGTCATTTAAAATGTGATTACATAAAACAATCATATAATGAAAAATTATACCAAATAAAATTCAACAAAAAGAGTAGTTTATTCAATATAAATATGAATATTTTGAAAGTTGTATAAATTGCGATTAATTAAAAATGTTATTAAAAAAATCCATTCAATGAATAGTTATTAAATAAATATTTTTAATTAGATAAAAGGCTATTATAATGTCATCAAGTAAACAGAAAACCCATTAAAATTAATACTTTAATTCAATAAATCCAATTTTAAATAAATCAGTCATTGAAGAACAATGATGGCAATTAAATAATTTAAATTAGTAACAAATGAATAGAAAATATATACTTACTGTCAAATAAAAATAATTTACAGTTTTTAGGTAAAATGCTATTAATTTAATGTAATTTAATAAAAATTCCAGTGAATATATACAAATATCATTAAGAAAAATCTAATAATTAAAACATTTTTAACTAAAGGCCATTCATTAAAATAATTTTAAAAATACAGAAATCCATTACTAATAGCGCAATAAGGTAAATTCATATTATATAAATGAATGCATCAAATAGATAAATATTCAATTAAGTGGACAAATATTCTGTTAAAAAAGGTGTTGGAATGTATTATTCTTATTTAATTATATAGAGCTTTATTTCCCTATTGAATTAATGCATATTTTAATCAAAGATTCTGTAAAATTACTCCAGTGATTTGTTTCTAAATACAACCCCAATACCAATGAAGTTGGGACATTCAATTAAACATAAATAAAAACAGAATACAATGATTTGAAAATCATGTTCAGCCTATATTTAATTGAATACAAAGACAAGATATTTAATGTTCAAACTGATAAACTTGATTGTTTTTTAGCAAATAATCATTAACTTAGAATTTTATGGCTGCAACACGTTGCAAAAAAGACTGAGAAAGTTGAGGAATGCTCATCAAACACCTGTTTGGAACATCCCACAGGTGAACAGGCTAATTGGGAACAGGTGGGTGCCATGATTGGGTATAAAAGGTCATTCACAAGCAAAGATGGGGTAAGGTTCACCTCTTTGTAAACAAGTGCGTGACACGGTTGAACGCCTTCTCCAAGTCCACAAAACACATGTAGACTGGTTGGGCGGACTCCCATGCACCCTCGAGGACCCTGCCAAGGGTGTAGAGCTGGTCCACTGTTCCACGGCCAGGACGAAAACCACACTGCTCCTCCTGAATCTGAGATTCAACTTCCCGAAGGACCCTCCTCTCCAGCACCCCTGAATAGACCTTACCAGGGAGGCTGAGGAGTGTGATCCCCCTGTAGTTTGAACACACCCTCCATTCCCCCTTCTTAAAAAGGGGGACCACCACCCCAGTCTGCCAATCCAGAGGCACTGTCCCCGATGTCCACGCGATGTTGCAGAGGCGTGTCAACCAGGACAGCCCCACAACATCCAGAGCCTTGAGGAACTCCGGGCGAATCTCATCCACCACCGGGGCCTTGCCACCGAGGAGCTTTTTAACCACCTCGGTGACCTCAACCCCAGAGATAGGAGAGCCCGCCCCAGAGAACCCAGACTCTTTTATGGTAATATGAGAGGAATGCACAATATAGATATATATTTTCTTTTCAAGTACATTACATTTTTAAAGAAGACACTATTGTACATTTAATGTAGTTCACCATTTCGCCCATTTTACTACTCACATTGTGTTGAAAAGCATTACTCGTGTCGCTGTGTTTTAGCTCTACCGCATCCTCCGTAGCTGACACTGACAGCAGTGCTACAGCAACTGGCAAGAGCATATGGCTCTTGCTGTTGTCAGTTACAGCCATTTGGTGTCACAGTGAAAAAGTTTAACCTTTGGTAGTTTTGATAAATTGGTTTTGTTTTCCTCTTGCCTTTTCTTCTTCACTCCAATGGAGTAACTCTGCTTCCTTTTCCTCACAATGCGCCAACAAGTTTGTTGTGCTAATGCTGCCCTCTTCCTAAATCAAGTCTGGCCATTTGCAGTAAAAAGAGGGAGTAGTCTATTGCATGAGAAGGGGGCAGGGGGCACTCGAAATGGTCATCACATGCGTTTTGGTGTTTTTAAGCATGTGAATAAAGACACAGGAAAAATGCTTGCTTTAAATTGAAGAAAACTTTAGCAGGTTTTATGCGACGTTTTAGGGCCCCAGCAAATTTTGGGGTCCCGGGAAATTGCCTGTGTTTGCCTAATGGTAAGTCTACCCCTGATTATCGTTATGTGTGTACCGGATTTAGCAGATCAGTATTCTACACCGCAGTCTCCACTTCGCTTTGGGACTCTGTTTTCAGTCTCCTCCTTTATAACATTTTGTCTGAGCCCTATGTCAAAAAGTACATAACAGAAACCCTCGTTCTCTCCCACTGTTAGCAGGTCTTGCTCATGTGATGTGTTCATCACAGCACAGTTTGAGCAGTTTCCCTCGACTCCTGAGGAAAAGCCTGAATGGAGAAGAGACTGTTCCTAGATTTTTTTTTTACAGTTTGGGCCTGATTCCCTCACACAAAGGCATTCCATCGCAATCAGAGTGGTGGGGCTACAAAGCGAAGGTGGCGGGGTGTGTGCCCCGTTTCCCCGCTATTGTTTTGACTTCCTGCCTTTTGCTGATGTAAAGTTCGGGAAGCGGAGGTCAAAAGAGGAGGCTGAGCCCCCCGAGGGGAAGCGAGCAACCATTGCTTTGTTCCTTTTCCCAGCCCTATTCCATTCATACGGATACTTTCCTAACGCACACTCTCGGCGGGAGTGACCCTGATGATGATGATGGTGAGTCAGCAAAGGTTTATGAAACAAATGGCGGAAAACATTTCACTTCATTCTCATGTGCAATCCCAAAGTCCTCTTGATGCAGCTTTTCTTTGCGATTTCTTAAGTGATGGCTGAGAACATCGTCGAACAATAACTGCTTCCCGTATAAATACAGAACTTCCATTAAATGAAGAAACTCAAATTAAAAATGTCATTAAAAATGAAATGTCAGGTAATAAATACAATCTATGAAATAATTGGAAATAAAATGAAATACAAAATGAATTTGAAAATGTATTAAATAAAACAAAATGACTCAAAATATTTAAAAAATCCCTTAAAGATAATTGTATTAAATAATGAAGAAAAATCACGAAATTAATGAAAACTCCATTAAAGAAATTAAATGAAAATGCCATCAAATAAAAATAAAAATCTTTAAATAATGAAATATTCCATTCAATAGACAAATTGACATCAACCAATAAAATTTGTCAGATAATTAAAACCATTAAATAACAAAATCAAATACAAAAATGTTTGAAAATCTATTAAATAAAATATTCAATATTAACTTTACTGTGCCACAGAGAAATTTCTTCTGGGCCATTTGCCCATGCATGGTGCAGCCACAATACAGAACATACAACCTAATGACAGACATACAGTAAATATTCGCAATTGCGCATCGTATCATACAAAGTGCCCAGGAGTGCAAAAAACATTGGTAAAGTTACAAGACCGATAAGGAATAAATAAATAAACACCTAATAAAAAATAAATTGCGACAAAACAAAATAATGATAAAAATGTCTAAAAAAAATCCATTAACTAATTGATCATTCAATTCAAACTCATTTCCCATTCTAATTAACGATTCATTGTTTTTCTCGCCCCTCGAGCGACATAAATTGGGAAACCAGCTTTTTGTCAAGGCATTAGAAAAGTTTACATTATGTTCGCTTCATTTGAACTTCCCCACAGACACAGTATACACACACTTGCTCATCTGCTGTCATCACCGGCCTCCAGGCATTGAGAATGTGCATAACACATGCCTGCTGTCACAAAGCAGAGGTGGCAAAACGGTAAACACTTAAGTCGCAAGTGTGGAAAATAAGTCCATGAAAAGTGAAAAAGAAACCTAATTATAGAGCAATAAAACACTGGTAGGAAATCTAAAAAAAGGAGCCATTCTGAAGCCCGTTTTCTCATTTATTGACTGTATTTCTGTCGGGGTTTTGGAGGGAAGCAGTTGTGTTTTTAACGCCACTTTTCCTTTGTGCCTCTTGTTGGTCAATAGAGTCCACTCTCTTACCTCACGTCGCTGCGCTTAAGTGAGGCCCTCCGAATGCTTCTTCCGCCACTAATTGTAGATGGCCATAAGACGCTCGACCAAGCATGCAGCGCAGCAGCAATCAAGATTTTGACTCTTTTCGCATCCCGCATGTACGTGTTTGATATTAAGATGCTTGGATTGCTTAAAGTGCATATAGTACACGCAAGCATTTTGAACAGTTTAACCAATGTTTAAAATGTGAGACTCCACACGAGGAAAAAAATCACCATACTCCAGATGACCAACACCACACATGTATCTCCAAAGACAACTTTGAGTCTCTTTGCACAAACAAGTTGTCTGTTGTAGTACCAAGACTGACCTGTGAGAGGCAGCATGGTGCCACAGGCAACCGGACTGACCCGAAAATACAAAGAAGAAATGGAAGAAACTTTGCTAAATTTAGCTAATCTAGTAAGTACAGCAAAGTTCCTAAAGGCTACTAGCCCAGCAAATACACAACAACAGGAATACAAAACGCCATCCACATTTAAACAGGTTGTCATCACCGTCACAGAGGCCCAGCTGACAAGTCCTGCAAACAAGCCCTTTCATAAATTAATCACACCTCTGCAAAAGATGCTCCTGCCAAGGAGGTGGACTACATAATTCCTGTATACATAATCCAGACATGGGACAAGTCGGCAATTGTCGCCAAACATTGATATTATTTCCATAAATAAATAAATCATATGTTAACAATGATAAATCATTGTTAACATGTTTCACAAAAGTGTCAATGTAAAGTCAGCACTCCAACAACCTGCAATAACACAGCACTGTCGTCCTGGGCGTCCTGAAAAATAATGTTATTTCCACAAATCAGAGTCTTCCTTCATCATGTACACAGTCGCAAAGGTCAGTCATTCAACAGTCTGTGTAGACCGTACTCTCTTGTCAGTCACACTGTCCTTGGTCGTCATAAACGCATCTGATGACCACGTCATCTCAGGTGACCCCACAAAGTACATAGAAGCCTTCTCCATTTGGGTGAATTTGACCCAGTGGTGCTTCAAATCACGCATGAACTAAAGGTTTGAATTCCTAATAAAGGGTCATGGCACAAGAGTACTTAATTTGAACTCAGGCTCCCAACATCTTGGGATGCTATATTTGATATGGGTGAGACTTCCTCCTGCATGTGATCACATCCCCACAATCACTCCATTGGTGCTCCATTTCTGCTTGTAATTAACACGACACAAACAGTAAACATAAACATTTAACATAAAACATAAACATTTAACACGACATGACAAGCGAGACTTCTCAGACAATAACATTGACGTGGACCCAGGAGTCGATGTCCATTCCCACTTACACACCACACAGTCAAAACTGAACACAGAATACTTATTGGTTGAAACGTAACTCCCAACCAACCCATTTTGAAGCATTTGCGTTCTTACCCAATTAGCGGATCTCAATCTGTAATTTGAGAGTTATGAAACTTGTACAGCCACCTGAGGCTTCTTTAACGCAATTAATATCCAACTTCCCTTGTTCCTGTTTGGGCAAACAGTTGACTCATCCCCTGCAACCACGTAACTTGTATTTGAAAGTTGATAGGTTTGAAATAAATCTTACAATCACTACACTAAGTCTTCCTCCTCGGTAAAGCGATATCCCTGCTAGATTGATTATTTAAAAATAGCTCTGGCACATAATGATTCCTTTTTATCACTATCCAAGTGTAAAAGAAGCGGCTCGCTTACATGTTGCTCAACTAACCACACGTCACTGCGCATAATTTCCCTCAGGCACCTTTACAAATCTACAGGTGTCCTTCATCGCTTTCGCTAATATGCCATAACTAACTGTTTGCCTAAATCCCATAATTCCCAATATTACACCTGGCAAATTATCAAAATCAAGTCACCTTCTACCACTACAGCCCAGGCCTCGATTCATTGCATTACTTAATTGACCCTATGGTTAACCTCTCCCTGGCCTTTGCGATACCACCCCACTTGTATCCCACTTTTTATTACTCCAGAACAAAGTCAAGAGGGTTGACCCCAAAAAGGCCCAAATACCACACCTCTACTTAAATCGACAACTTCTGTATTTTAGTTCTCCTTGTCGACCAGCAATAGAGGTACAGTAGAAGTTCTTGCTCCATCTATATTTACATGTGTGACGTAGGATGCTTAGTGAGGCAGTTTCTACCAAGACTACTAGCAGAATCTTTGGCAAATGGTAGGTCAAATCAAAGAAGGTTTGCTCCTTTTTGACCTCTCTCTTCAAACCCCTACCGAAGCTTAATACAAACTTTGAAGTCGAAGCCCGTCTGAGGACTGCACGACCCCATACTCCCATAATGGCAAAAATATTTCTTGCCATAATTTCTCCTACAATCTTTTCGAGTGACATTGTAAATAAAATTAAAATATATGTAAAATAAACCATGCTACATGTACATTTACCGTTTGGTCGGTATGATTAAAATGGTAGGATGTATCACTGGTGCCAGCCGTCCGCCTCAAAGCATGCAATAAATAAATAAAACCATGATCTGACTTAGCAGTGCAATAGGTGGAAATGAATCTTTACACACTTACTACCTTTGTGGCTGACACGCTTCCTTCTGCTCTGACACATTACAGCTATCCATTTTTAACAAAACAGGCTTACTTAAAGGGACTCCAAGCAGATATCCGTGTATTGTTTCTAAACACATTAAATATGTTTGAAGATAAGTGCTGAAAACATATGCAAAGACATAACAATATAGTGCTGAATTGTTGAGATATAGCTTAAGCATAAGCACGTGCCATCACGGGGCTGGGATGTATATTTGATAGCGCGAGTTCCCTTCCCCACTATATAAGTGCAAAGTGACCTCATTTCATTTGGCTGCTCAGTTGTGAGTTAGCTGTGCTTAGCTTTCATAACCATCGCCTGACTCTGCAGTGCGCATTTTACAATGGATAGTTTTGCAAACCTTGGTTTGGATGCTTTTGCCGCATCCATTCAACACACCCACAGCGTATGAAAGCTGAGAGGTGGCCCTTATTATCAAGTTTTGAAACCTGATTTTATATACGTAGCGATTTGTTTTATGCATTCAAATTTGGCAGGCTTGTTAACATTACTCTTCCCTGTGGTGTGTCGAATTTAGATCCCATTTTTTTGGGCCTGCTTTGTGCCACTTTAAAAGTATTTAACCTAACTCTTTTCACTTGTTATCTCAGAAACAGCCAACCTTTCAATTTTGAGGTGACATAATGCTGCACAGCTCCACCAAAGTGATGAAGACGCAGAGTTTTACAAAACCTCTGTGAGTTTAAGGGTCCAAGAGAGGGATTTTTTTTTGTTCGCAAAGTATTTTCAACACTTTCATTTGGTTAATCATGTGTAAATATATTGTAACAGATGACGTGGGGACAAACCAATCAAATTGACCATAATTTATATGGGGTTTCGACCTGGCAGCGTTACTATAATGGCAGTTTAAGGCATCGTTATAATACCAACTTTGATGTTGCAATGTTTGGTAACTCAAAGCAAGAAGGCATTTTTTGATTTCCTGAAAAGTAGTGCTTTGCGAGAGAATTTCACCCAACAGCGATGATATCCATTTTTTTTCTTTTTTTAATTTAATTTTTTTTTTTACCTCACCTCATCTACGAATGACCTGGCCTATCTTGTTTTAATAAATCAAAAAATGTTAAGGCCCTCCAGCTCGATATCCCTCCTGTAAAGGATCATTTCAATTTCCCTTAAGAAAATCTGCTGTGAAATTGGAACAGATTGCAACCGTTTGGCTTGTATTTATTTTAAATCAAATCACTTTATGAATTCATTTAAATCATATTTGGATGCTTGTTCTTATCCCCAAACTAATGGGGAAAGCATGAATGAATTGTCCAGAGGTCTTTGAGGGAGGTTTCAACCAAATGGCCATGTATTTATCTGACTGTAAATGATTATACTTAAAAGCCACAAAAGTAAGTGCTCATTTGTGTCGCTCCTTTTTTTATTTTTAGGGAAGAGACAGTGTGGCTGTGACCTTGCGTGAGTCAAACTGTATCTGCTTCACATGGACTGTGACAAACTTTTTGGAGCGGCTCACTCCACAGCTACTCGACGGGCTTTGCTGCAGAATTATTTTAAGTCAATGCAATCGAATTCTGGAGCAGAATCACTCTAATACCCCAAGAATGTGAGTAGCGCGAAGCAAGTGATAAATGATGTTGATTTTCGACACAAGAGATGCTTTTACAGGATTCTAAACTGTCCAGTGAGCTAGGGCGCACCCCCTTTTTTTTGTAGCCGAATGGAATCTTCCAGCGGTGGTTCTTGTGTCTTCGCAGGGGGGCAGCTGCCGCTCGTGTCTTCAACCCGCTGGGAGGCCATCTGATCCCCCTCTGTATCTGGACTTTCCACAGCTTCTTAACATACAAAAGAAACAGCAGCGATGTTCGGTTTTTGTTCTTTTTCGCTTTGAGGCGACGAAGGAAAAAGAAACGGCGGCTTGACTTGTCGTTGGGGACTTTTGGGGGGCATGCTTGTCCACACCGTCGGGAAAGGTAAGTGAGCCCCGGCGATTTGGAATTGATTCATGGAGTCAAAGAAGATTTTCGTGTATGAACCGACAATACAAATGCAATAGTACAATAACTTCAGTGAAAGTCTTTTATATATATAAAAGGTAAAATTCAAGCGCAGTATCAGAATGATGACTTTACAGAGCTAATGTAGATATGTGTGTAAAATATTTAATATTAATTTCTGTATGTGAGACCAGACACATGTTTTAAAGACGATTCCAGTTATAGAAGTACCATTTTGCTCTGATAAATATTTGATAAAGTAATGAGTCTTTCAAACTGGTGAAAATGCACCGATTTTTGGTCAATCGCTGCCAGTCCCCTATTTTAACATGAATATTTCAATTCAACAGGCGTCAATGGCAGGGAATGAGTTTAAAAGTGGTGTCTTGATATACGAGGTTGGGATGTTATATGACCACGCTCGTAACTCAAACCATCGGACATAATCTTTCCCTATTGAAATGAATGGAAATGCCATTAATCTGTCTCAGCCTCCTCAAAAAACAACAAAAGATTTTTGAAATGTTTTTTAATGAGAAAAACGGCACTCTATAATGTACTTCATCCCAATTCTTTTTCTGCAATTGGTAAGAACACGAATCAACATTTGATATAGTTTACTATTTCGACTGCTTTAATACTCATATATTTGTGATGACAAAAAGCGTCAAACGTGCCATCGCCACTTCATCTCGACTGCAGAAAAACAATTATACTGAGCAATAAACCCGAAAAAGACACATTCAATGCACAGTAAGGCACACTCAGTTCCAACCGTACTTACATGTTTTTATTAGATTTTGTTTCATGGAAATATTTAGGGTAATTATGACTACTAGAGTGTTAGCGCAGTTTAGTGATAGACTACTGCGTGATCCAACACTTACATGTAATGCTAGACCAGCGAGGACAACTCATGTGTTGCATACACTCCAAACGAGCTCAAGTTAATTTAGTTAATGCTTAGCACAATCATTAGCTCAACTTCTCTAGCTTGTTTTCTATTTTTAGAACAGAAAAGTCCCAGGACTGGTGTCACAAAAGGTAATATATCTTTTGTGACACCGGTCTTGGACCTTTTTCTATACACCTTGTATTTTATATTTATGGCCGAGAAGTGGTTTTCATGCAAATATGTACTGTAATTATGAGTTTAGCATACTTTAGTAAAAAACTGCTAGGCAGGGAATCCTGTTGTAAACCAAGGCCCCCTGTACTATGTTAGAAAAAGCACTAAACCGCTAAAAACCTCAATAATAAACCTCTCTGACAGCATTTGGTGGCACTGGATCTCATTAAGTTGTCCAGGTGTACCTAATGGTGTGGTTATAGAGTAGAGTTCATATAAATCATTGTGATGTAGATGGAAAAGTAAAGTTAAAAAAAGCCTCATGTTGCTGTCTTGTGCTAATTACAGAGCAGAGAGTGACAGTCAATTCTGTCCGTTCCCATCTGGAGACATGCACTGGACGGTGGCTGATTGCAAAGCTCTGCTGCTGCTGATTGTTCTACTGTGGGATGGAACTGGAGCCTTTGGACTGAAAGCCACAGGATGGCCGCTTTATTCTCAGAAGCCCCTGCTGCTGGCGTGGAACGCCCCGACGGAGGACTGCTTCCCACGGCACCGCGTCTCCCTTCAGCTTGACCAGTTCCAGATCGTGGCCTCCCCCAACGAGGGCTTTGTGAAGCAGAACCTTACCATCTTTTACAATGACCGCCTGGGCCTGTACCCCCACTTCGAGCCGGACGGAACGCCTGTTAACGGTGGTCTGCCGCAGGTCGCCAGTCTGGCGCATCACCTGGACAAGATGCCAGAGGGGGTGAAGAAGTACATACGTGAGCCCAGCGCCAAAGGCCTGGCGGTTATTGACTGGGAAGAATGGCGCCCCCTTTGGATACGCAACTGGGAGGCTAAGGACATTTACCGCAGGCATTCTCGCGAGCTGGTGCGACAGAAAAACCCCACCTGGCCGCCCGAGCGGGTGTCCAAAGTGGCCCTGCAGGAGTTTGAGATGTCCGCCAAGAAGTTCATGCTGGAGACGTTGAAGCTGGCCAAGCACCTGAGGCCCAACCAGCTTTGGGGCTTCTACCTGTTCCCGGACTGCTACAACCACGACTACAGGCGCACCCTGGAGAGCTACACGGGCCGCTGTCCCGACGTTGAGGTGGCGCGCAACGAGCAGCTCAATTGGCTGTGGACTGAGAGCACCGCGCTCTTCCCGTCCATCTACATGGGCAAGGTGCTGCGCTCTTCCGCCTCCGGACGCCAGTTCGTGAGGAACCGTGTGAAGGAGGGCATGCGCTTGGCGTCGTCGGGTGACGGGCTGGCGCGTCCCGTCTTCGTGTACACTCGACCCACGTACATGAACTCTCTGGAGCAGTTGACAGAGGTGAGACCTTCCATGTACCATCCATCCATTTGTTTTCGATAGCACTTACCCTCATTAGAGTCATGGGTGAGCTGGAGTATATCCCAGCTAAGTTTTGGTGCTAGTCAAATGCAGGGCACATCCATCCATCCATTACATATAGCGCGTGTCCTCATTAGGGTCACGGGTGAACTGAAGCCCATCCCAGGTGAATTTTGGCAAGAGAAACGGATACATCCCAAATTGGTTGCCCGCCAATTGCTGGACACATATATGTAGATAAACAAACATAAACACTGAGATTTACACTTATGGATAATTTAGAGTCTTCAATGAAACTAACATGCATGTTTTGGGAATGTGAGAGGAAGCCCAAGTACCTGTGGTTGAACCTACAAACGCCACACAGAAAGGCTTGAGCTGAGATTGGAACCCCGAACCTTAGAACTGAGGCAGACGTGCTAACCACTCGGCCCACCGTGCTGCTCCTTCCTCTTGGCTTTCTCATTAATTCCGAGATGTCATGCGGGTTAGCTCTTTCTGACCTTTTGGACAAACAAAAGTGGGGTTTCTCTTACTCAGATTTTCTGCTACCAATCTAAATCTCAGCACTTTGATCCGCAGCAGCTTCACAGAGTCATACCTTATCAGCGAGC
Source organism: Phyllopteryx taeniolatus (assembly GCF_024500385.1). Classification (NCBI taxonomy): domain Eukaryota; kingdom Metazoa; phylum Chordata; class Actinopteri; order Syngnathiformes; family Syngnathidae; genus Phyllopteryx; species Phyllopteryx taeniolatus. The sequence goes on from NC_084510.1 coordinate 19,390,550, forward strand.
GCAGTCCTTTCCTGTGCTGATACAACATATTTGTGTGCGGATGGGTGTTGGTCCATTTTAAGAGCTCGCTAACACCCTGTTGACGGCTGCCTTATCATAGAACAAATATGAGAACGTCACATGTGGTAGCGGAAGAAAGAAGACACGCTTTAGGGATGGGCATACTAAGTGAGTGAGGTCAATTCAGTCTCGACGAGTTGGCTGTCTAAAGACGACAGCATGATGTCATCATCTATGCGAAGTTGCATTTACTGGGACCTCCAGGCAGCATTATTCTGCTTAATAACACACTTTCTAGGTGACAGGAGTTAACATTCAGAGAGCGATCCTCCAACCCTTTAAAAAATAATTATCCATCAATGAAACCGAGTCAAATGTCCAACGCTTTTCGAATCACAATCTGTGTAAATTCCATTCTCTTTCGTAACACAAGGAACAGTTCTAATGTTGGCCAATCAATAGACAACAGCGGGTTTAGCTTCACCCTACACTACCATAATGTACTGTACAACTGTGAATGGCGCCCCCATGAAAGCGTGCTGAAAATTAAGGAGTGACAGGTCAGATACTGGATAATGGAAATGGCAAAAAATACGTACCGAACTGAACCCAAAGAGCTAAAACCGACAGTGTAAATCAGAAGATTTAATTCTGGTATACTCCCCCCGTTGTAGTTTGTCCAGCACATGGTTGAGATGGGACACTATAACAATACTCACAGGCATATATTCCTTATCCTCTGCAAAGAATGACTAATATTAGTACTATACAGAGAGGCTGAGTCTCCTTGCACAGAATATTCTGTCTTATACTGCCCCCAGATGGCCAAGGTGCACACACCAGAGTGAGTCGCAAAATGTGCATTGAAGGAGAAAGTGTTTAATTACTTTTATCCATCCATGCATTCATCCATTTTCTTCTGCTTATCCAAGGTCGGGTCCGGAACAGTACTTCATCCGGCTCTGCGGGGGGATCCCGATGCGTTCCCAGGCCAATTCTATTTCAATAATTATCATAATTATATTATAATTATAATAATTCAAATTTAACTCTATTTAATTATGTCATTCCTGTATGTTTTCAAAAAGTATAATATGATAGAGTGCTATTTTTTTCATTAAAAACACTACACATTTTTTGGGGGAAGACTTGAACAGAATAATGGCATTTCCATTTATTTCTATGAAGAAAGATGGTTTGAGATACCACTGTTTTGAGTTACGCGCATGGACAGCAATAACTAATACAAAAACTGCTAGTATGTAGTTTGAGAGGGGACTGATGAAGAGAAGAGAGACAACATATGGGAATAAAAACAACAACAACAATCGCACAAACAACACTGCCTGATACTTAATTTGAGACAAAGAAAAGACAACAATAATAATAACACCTAGTATGTAATTTTAAAGAGGAGGGGCAGACAGAAAAGAGCCAACAAAAGCATGTCTATGGCATTTTGCATTGTGTGTTAGGGTACCCACATTTAAAAAAAAAAATATTTTTTTTTTTGCAGGAATACGTTGTATGTGCCTCCACTAATCAAAAGATGCTATTCTGGTGAATATTGCGTTTGTGGGATAAGAATTAAGCCGAATAATTAATCAATCTCCAGCGAATTCACGGCGCTGCCATTTTAGGCAAGCGCACCCTCTGCTGACGACCGAAATGAACGTCACCAACTACCGCAGCGATGGTTACGTACGTCACGTGACCAAACCTGGAAAACAGGTTGGCAGACTGTATATGCTATGGGTTGCTGACATGATAGTTTGAACCCGAACTTGCTAAAACGTTGTTCAAACTATCATGTCACCAACCGAAACATGCTTCCGGGTTTGGTCATGTGACGTACGCAACCATCTTGGGAAAATTAATGTCACCCCCTCCCGCCCCCATGTGATCAAACCCGTACCAAAAAAATAATAAAAAATCAATAGCAATAACGTCTGCTAGTATGTACTGTCGTGTGAGAGGCAACAGAGAGAGCAATAACAGCAACAACAGAATTGAGCTTGTTCCATTTACTGAGAGCATCTGCATGTGTTCCAGACGGACCTGGTGTCAACCATCGGGGAGAGCGTGGCTTTGGGAGCAGCGGGCATCATCCTGTGGGGAGACGCAGCCTATGCCAGCAACAAAGTGAGTTGGCCTCTGCCACGCTAACCATGACGCGTGTGTACTGTGTAAATGCAACATTTGCATGTGATGTGAATCACTTTCAAGCAGCTGCTCTTGTCAGAGGGCTTTCTTCTTCTTCCTCGGGGCACCACTTCAAAGGCACGAGTCACATGGTAACACTGAACATGTCTTTGAGTAAAACCAATGTTCATTTCAATCTTGGCAGGACACTTTAAACGTAGGAGGACTCAAATAAAATGAATCTCACTTCTGACGCAGCTACACCAATTGTGCTTTGATCTGTCGGTGTAATGGCATGCATGAGCCAATCCCAGCTGAATTTTGGTGAGAGAGGTGGGGTACACCCTGGTTGCTCCAGCTGAGTTTTGGCAAGATAAGTACGGTACACCTCATTTTAGTTATCCCGGTTGATGTTCGATGAGCGATGTGGGGTACATCCTGGACTGTTTACCCCACATGAGTTCTGGTGAGAGAAGCGGGGCGCACCATAGACTAGTTTCCCCCACTGACTTTTTGATTTGATTTGATTAGATATTTGATTGACAGCATTGGACTGGTTTCTCCTGCTGACTTTTGACAAGAGAAGCGAGGCACACCCTGGACTGGTCCCCAGTCAATCACAGGGCACATATAGACAAACATCGAGCGATGCTGTTCTCGCTCCATGAAATTGTTTGCACGCAGCAAGTTACTCATGTGACTTTAGAGGCATAATTTCCCACAAAAAAAATTATGTGAAAAAAAGATACTTGCATGTGAAAAACAAAATGTTGAAATTGAAAAGCAACACCACTGTTCTAGTTCCATAAATGAAGTTTACATGCAGCATATGTTAGTACAGTAAAACCCTGCATATTATTTGCAAATTCACATATTCACAGATTTTTTTGGGGGGGAAACATACAGTATCATCCTTTATTTGCTGTTTTTGTGCTCAGGCCGAAAGATATAAAGTATTACTTTGGCTCCATCTTGTGGCATCTTGCTGCCAAGGACCTATGTTGAAGTGAATTGAGCAGTTTCATTTAGACAAAAGTAGTGCTTTACTGCCATCTTGTGGCATCTTGGTGCCAAAGAACTACGTCAAATTGAGTTGAAGTGTTTCATTTAGACAAAGGTAGTGTTTTGCTGCTATCTTGTAGCATCTTCCGGCAATTATAAATCTTTTTTTTGGGGCGGGGGGCGTCTGTTACCCGTGAATAGCAGGCAAACACTGTACTCAGTTACTTCACAGGCATGTTTTCACCGAAAAAAAATCTAACGTGAAAAACTTTGAATACTAAAAGCAGTAATTTGGCAACACTGGAAAAAAAAATCTTGTCTAATGATTTATAATAATAAATTCTCATTTAAAACATACAGATAAAATGTATTTCTAAGTGTCCTTATTTTTCTCCAATGCTATGATTTATTTCCCCGTGCATAAATCTGGCCCCTATTTATTTATTTATATTTGTGAATTTAACATGAAAAAGAAGCTTGAATGTGAAAACCAGTCAACTTGACGCTGAAAAACAACAACACTGAAAAACATCTTGCCAGATTTCTTTGTTTTTTTGTTGAAAAATCTCATGTAAAATATCCAAATAAAATGTATTAATCTCTTCATCTTATTTTTCTCCAGTGCCAGCGTTTATTTCCCAGTGCATAAATCCGGCCCCCTGTCCACAAGCCACAACTCTTGTCTCTCATGTCCTTGCTCTTTTCCAGACCACCTGCTCGGAGCTGGATGCTTATCTCCGGGGTCCATTGGGAAAATACCTCCTCAACGTCTCCACGGCAGCCGAGGTATGCAGCCAGGCTCTGTGCTCTTCCCACGGCCGCTGTCTCCGGCAGGACCCTGACGCCGAAGTTTACTTGCACCTGAACCCCGACACACACAGCGTGCGGGCCGGTCTCGGCGGCAAGCTGGAGGTGGTAGGCGAGCCGGGCCAGGCGGACCGGGCGGGCTTCGGCGCCGGGTTCCTGTGCCAGTGCTACAGCGGCTTTGAAGGGGAGCGCTGCGAGAAGATGGACCCTCTGTACCAGAAAGGAGCGGCGTATACAATCTCAGCATTGACACTGCAGCGTGTGATCTTACTGCTTTTTTATGTCGGCGTCCAACACATACTGTAGACCAGGGGGTCTCAAACTTTTTGGGTCCCTGGAAACTCTTACCTGGGTTGCAAAGGGAGGGAAATTGCTAAAGGGAGAAAGTCTCTGGAAAGTTTACAGTAAATGTCTATGGGAAGTTAAGATGGGGAATTTAGGAAATATTCTCAATTGGAAACTTTCCAAGTGAATCATGGGAGTTTATGATAATTTCATGCAAATCATATTCAATCATAAATGCAACAACAAAAACATCTACAAAAAATGGGACATTATTCCTGTAATAATATGGCTATTGTTCTAAAAAAAAAAACCCCGCCTAAAACAAGACAAAATACTATTCATGCAGGGATATCAGATTTATGTGATGATGCGTCAAAATCATATCAGTGCCCTAAAGCTGAGGTAAAGGGGAGGAATTTGTTTATTGTTTGTTTTATTGGCAGCCGGGCTCCATATGTACAGGTCGTTATGTACATTGTAAATGATAGGCTGTCATAATTTATTGCAAGTCATTTTGTGGACCCCCAAGCTATAGCTCGCGGACCCCAGTTTGAGAACTACTGCTGTAGACACACACACACACCTGTCTGGTGCCTTTCAAATGCTGTAAAACACGGATGACACAAAGTGTATTTTTGTTGTTGAGAAACACTGTTACAAGTAGAGGAGGGGGAAAACAAATCTTTTTGTAACTTTTTCACCAAGTGAGGGCTTGCTGGAACGACGGTGTTTACGTTTTGGTCCCAGTTTCCTGGCCCTCGCCGTGTCTCCCAAAGGTGTCAGATTCCACGTTTCTCACAGTGGATGAGGATGTTTGCTGAGGGAAATGTGACCGGTCAGTGCACGGACGTCAGTAGCTGAGCTGACTCAAGGCTATTATGAGTTTGACGGAGGCCATTGCAATATTTATTTGAATGTACTTTAGCTATTACCACGTGAAAATTCTGTGCCTTAAATGCCACGACGACTACTAATTTACTACTTCAGAGTGAAATAACACATTTATTGTAAAAAAAAAAAGAGAGATTAAATTCAAGAACAATTGAATAAATACATTCACTGATGGAACTGCCTCTTAATTTTTTTATCCTTTACTTTTTTACATTTTTAAAAACAAATTACATGAATTAATTAGATATTAGCTTTCAAAATTTGTATATACACTGTAAATATATTCACTGAAAAATCCCTCCCTTTTATTTTATTTTTAAATTTATATATATATATATATATATATATATCTGATCGCTTATATTACATCTAAATATGTAATCACTGACATGATTCCCACCATTGAATATTTTCATTATACACTGTATATTTTTTAATTAATTCTGTATCAAAATGTGATTTATTGTTAATATGAATCTTAATTATAGTGGAATTGTATATAATTGCTGTATAGTAACATAAATAAGTTAGAATTATTTTTAAATTATCATAATTCGTATTGTGAATCTAAATATGTATCCTCTTACAAAACTGCTGCCATTTTATTTTTCCTATACATTTTTGGGATTTGCTATTATTAATACTATATAAATATTCACTGACAACTGCATTCTTCTTATTTGATTCATTATATAAATTTAATTATCTATTAATTTACAACTGGCTCCCTTGTATTATCATAATGGTGATTGTTTTAAAAACATATTTAGACGAATTCAAATTAGATCCAATTAAATATATTGATTAGATGTATTATTTTTATATAAATCTAAATGTATTTACTGATATCCCTCTTCCTTTTTAACTTATTTTATAGTTCTATTTTAAAATATATTTGTATTAATAAAATTGACAAAACAATTATATGATGATGATGATGATGATTGTACACGATACATGGGCCGGGCCATGTTTAATTTTTGACTGGCTCCAACCTCTGTCCCCCTTATCCCCCCTCCCGTCTAGTAATTGCAGGTTGCCTTTAAACCAAAAGCTATTTTTTTGTACTTGCAGTTAAGAGGAACATTTATTCGAGGGAGACTTCTCGTGTTTCTTTTCACAGGGGACTATTGATTCCTGATTAAGAATCCTGTTCACTTCCCAATTTATAAAAAAAACAAAAAAAAAAAAAACATTTCTCACACACACACACACACACACACACATATATATATATAGCATATACACTATTATAATTAAACAGTTTCTTGTATTTATACTTTGGGTACTAGAGTTTATATTTAAAAATGTGGAATACCCTACATTTATTTATATAGCAAATAAAACCAGAGCCCCCCGATATATATATATATATATATATCTAAATAAAGTACCCCCAAAAGTATTGGAACGGCAAGGTAAATTCTTTTGTTTTTGTTTCAGATCAAAAGATGAATATGACACAAAAGTTCAGCATTCATGGTATTTACATTCAGATGTGTGAAACACCTCAGGACAGAGCACCTTTTGAAGCCACCCACTTTTCAAATGGGCAAAAGTATTGCAAGAGACATTATTAAATTAACAAAGTTAAATTAAACTATTATTTAACTAAGTAACTACCTACCTAACTATATAAAATTACGTGACTCGATTTTTTTTTTTTTTAGTTGCCTGTTACTTTAAAAAAATAAGTTTATGTGCTCCTTCTGATTGGCTATTTGATATCCAATAGGCTGTTCGTGTTGGCTGTGGCGAAGGGAAAAGAATTCACAGGAAAAACCCCCGAGAACGATTCTGATTGGTTGTGATAAATCCCACAAATTCACATCTGTATTTATACATCTTCCCCTTTCACGCGTTTATTATTCCAGTCACGAGACTTGCTCCCCCCCAGCATGTCCTGTGCCTAAGCTATTATTTTATCCACTCAAATACGTCCTATTTAAGGCAGGTAAGTGTGACATTTAAGAAAATGCCTAATAGATCGCTTTGCACTCGGTCATCGTTGCTTGTTTGACATGAGCTGTATGCTTAACATTTAGCTCCACTACAAAAGCTGATTCTAATTAATAACGAAAAGTAAAACACTATGAATGGATGCTTTGTTAGTTTCTGTCTCTTAAAATTGAGTTTAGAACTAGAAACAAGGTTCCAACATGCCGTAGTGTAGCAAAGTCCTCTTGCGGAAGACTTTGTGGTTCCACCGCCACAACAAATGGCAACCTCATGTGATGAACTTTGACACAGCTGTTGTCGTGATGTGACTTTTAAACTTACGACGGAGCTCTGTTTCTACGGCAGCGACTTAACCCGAATGCGTACGTAAGTCGGAAGTTCGCAACGCCCTGTTTCACTAACTTGTGCTAACGCAGTAGTAAACCCGAGATTTGCAGTACTTATTTATAAGAAAACGATCAATGCAGCCCTATAGGGAGGCACAAGCCAGTGCAAACTGTAAGCCGGTCCCAAGCTCGGATAAATGCGTCAGCAAGGGCATCCGGCTTAAAACCATGTGGTGGAAGCTGAGACAGGACGAGTGTTGTGCAGGTTTTCGGGAAGAGGTGAGACAGGCTCTCGGTGGGACAGGAGGAGCTTCCAGAAGACTGGACCACTGCACCAAGGTGATCAGAGAGGCAGGCAGGAGAGTACTTGGTGTATCTTCTGGCAGGAAAGGAGAGAAGGAGACTTGGTGGTGGAACCTCACAGTACAGGAAATCATACAAGGAAAAACGTTAGCGAAGAAGAAATGGGACACTGAGAGGACTGAGGAGAGGCGAAAGGAATACATTGAGATGCGACGTAAGGTAAAGGTAGAGGTGGAAAAGGTCAAACAAGAGGCATATGATGACATGTATGCCAGGTTAGACACTAAAGAAAGAGAAAAGGATCTATACAGGTTGGCGAGACAGAGGGGAAGCAGGTTAGGGTGATTAAGGATAGAGATGGAAATATGTTGACTGGTGCCAGTAGTGTGCCAGATAGATGGAAAGAATACTTCGAGGAGTTGATGATTGAGGAAAATGAGAGAGAAGGGAGAGTAGAAGAGGCAATTGTGGTGGACCAGGAAGTGGCAATGATTAGTAAGGGGGAAGTTGGAAAGGCATTACAGAGGATGAAAAATGAAAAGGCAGTTGGTCCTGATGACATTCCTGTGGAGGTAGGGAAGCATCTAGGAGAGGTGGCTATGGAGTTTTTGACCAGCTTGTTCAATAGAATTATAGCGCGCGTGAGGAATGGAGGAAAAGTGTGGTGGTGCCCATTTTTAAGAACAAGGGGGATGTGCAGAGCTTCGGGAACTACAGAGGAATAAAGTTGATGAGCCACACAATGAAGTTATGGGAAAGAGTAGTGGAGGCACTGAAGAGACAACAGGAAGCAGAGCTGGAGGTGGCGGAAATGAAGATGTTGAGGTTCGCTCTCTGAGTGACCAGGTTGGATAAAATTAGAAATGAGCTCATCAGAGGGACAGCCAAGGTTTGATGTTTTGGAGACAAAGTTAGAGAGAGCAGACTTCGATGGTTTGGACACATCCAGAGGAGAGAGATTGAGTATATTGGTAGAAGGATGATGAGGATGGAGCTGCCAGCCAAGAGAGCTAGAGGAAGACCAAAGAGAAGGTTGATGGATGTCGTGAGGGAAGACTTGAGTGCAGTTGGTGTTCGAGAGGAGGATGCAGGAGATAGGCTTACCTGGAATAGGATGACGCGCTGTGGCGACCCCTAAAGGGACAAGCCGAGAGGAAAAGAAGATGATTTAAAAGAAAACGATCAAATTAAAAACGGTAGGTAACCGAGGGTGCCATCTTGTTGGGCGAGTCGTAAACCAAGGACACCCTGTACTTATATTACACGAGTGAGTGCATTGCAGAGCACATTATTAAGAAACTGGCGAGAATGTGACAAAAACACATATAAAAATTAATTCACAGTGTCCCCCCACCTATTTGTAGATGTTCTTAAGGAACCTTTCCTCTGTTCTTTTGTTAAAAAAAATATTTTTTTGTCAGAATTTGGTGCCAAAGTCCTGCGTAATGGTTCAAAGATACCACAAGATGGCAGCAAAAGCCCTGTCTTGGTGCCAAGGACTTTTGGTGACACATTTCAACTGAGAAACTGTTTTACAATTTTTTTTCGGGGGTGCCAATCTCGACTTTTCAGACCCACTATGACAGTTTTTGCCCCAAAAGCGCCGAGCAACAAATCTAGCAACATTTTTGCAGTGTTATTGGAGACGAGTGGGAGTTGTTAACACCTCCATGTCCAGACTGTAAATGAGTGGCGTCTGCCCAAAGCCACCACTGGCCTTTATTCTGTCTTGAAATTAAACAAATAAAGGGCACAAAAAAAGGATCTCTTATGGGTGAAATCGATTTTTGACTAGGTGTCCACAAACTAATTAAGAAGATCATTGGCAGAGGTAAGTAAGCATACTATTAGTGATGCAACAAACCCACTTTTTTCAGATAGAGTACGAGTACAATTTCCTACATTAGAGTATTAGAGTACTCGCCGAAAGCAAGTAATACTTGATAATCCCATTACGTTTTCCAATTGTGATGACGTGTAGCCTGTTACACAAGGCATATCAACTATGTGGTGATATTAAAAAATATTCATTCCATTAATATTATGTTGCGTTTCTCTTCCTCATAGCCATGAGTTGCCTTCATCCTATCCCGCTGCTCTTCTTCAGCGTACTGAGTCACCTCCCGGGCGCCACTACGTCGCACCCATCCTTCTCCCAGCTGCCCTTCATGAGTGTGTGGAATGCGCCCTCGGCCACCTGCCTCTCCCAATACAATGTGGATCTTGACCTGGGCACGTTCGGCATCGCCCAGAACCAAAACCAGACTTTCATGGGTAACGACATAACCATCTTCTACACGCAAAAGCTGGGTATGTATCCGAACTACAGCCAAGGCAAGGCGGTAAACGGCGGCGTGCCGCAAAACGCCAGCCTCGGAGAGCACCTGAGGGCGGCAAGAGACGATATCCGCAAGTACATCCCAGATGGGGACTTCCGGGGCCTAGCTGTGGTGGACTGGGAGAGCTGGAGGCCCGTGTGGGAGAGGAACTGGGACGCTAAGCAGGTGTACTGGGAAGCATCACGAGCACTGGTCCGGTCCAGGCATTCGGACTGGAAACCTGCGCAGGTAGACGCTTTAGCCCGTGCCGAGTTTGAGGCGGCGGGCAGGAAGTTCATGGAGGAGACGCTGAAACTAGGCCAGAAGGAGCGGCCCGGTGGACTGTGGGGGTTCTACGGGTTCCCCAATTGCTACAACTACTACACAAGCACCAACTACACGGGCCAGTGTGCCACAGCGGAGTCCAAGAGGAACGACGAGCTGACGTGGCTGTGGAACGTCTCGTCAGCTCTCCTTCCCGACATCTACCTCAGCCTCGAGCTGCGTGGCCTCGGCAAGGAAGTGTCAGTCTACGCTCGCCACCGCATCCTGGAGGCCTTCAGAGTGGCGCCGACCCCTCGGCCCGTCATTCCCTACGCCACCATCGTCTACACCTACTCACTCCAGTTTCTCTCCCAGGTGAGTTAAGTGGGATGCACAAATACTGTAATGATTTTTTAACTATTTCACCAAGTATATGAGGTTGAAATTGACATAGAACACATTTTATAAATGCAAAGAAATATTTTTTTCCAACACATATCATCCTTTTGTTTGCCTCATGCAGGAGCATCTGGTCTACACTGTCGGTGAGAGCGCTGCCTTGGGATCTGCAGGGTTAGTGCTCTGGGGTGACAACGCTTTCTCCAAATCGAAGGTACTAGTACTTGTATCTATCCATCCATCCATTTTCTATAACATAACCTATACTGGTCGCCAGTCAATTGCAGGGCACATGTAGACAAACAAACTTTTACACTCGCATGTATTTTGAAACTAGAACCTGCTTCTTTAAAAAATTCTTTCAAAAAATTCCTGGGTAAATGTCCTGTGGTCAATAAAAGTGTCACAAACCTAACATAATTGACATACTTGTACCTTTATCAGTAATGTGTATATTATGATGCACAATAAATATATACATTTTTGGAGAGTTTGTGCAGGAGTGGTTGTGATTTTTAAAATTTATTTATTTTAAATTAATTCATTTATTTTTTAATTGTAGTTGAGGCTTTGATGGGTTTCCTGGATAAACAGACAAAGTAAGCAGAAAATTGTAAACCTTCATAGATTATCCTGCTTTTTGCATTTGGCTGAATTGATGTCAATACTGTGTTATTCATTGAGAAAACAAACACAAAACCACAAAATTAACCTAAAACATAAGTAAAACAACAACAACCACCCAAAACCGAAATACATCCGCCCCAAGTAGACGCTGCCAAGTTAAGGGATGGCCACTAAATGTCCTTGCTCGACTAGACTGAAATGAACAATAAATTAAAAAAAAAAAATTCTTCATATATTTTTTAGAAAAAGATATTTTAAATATATTATGAATATAAAATAATACATATTTTACGAAGTAAATATTACACAATGTTTATACAATAGATATAAAAATTAGAATTATAATTTAATAAATAAAATTCGTATCCTATTAATTTTTTTAAAAACTATCTTTTAAAAATATTTATAAATATTATGCAATATAGTTTGAAAATAAAACAAAATACAAATACCTGTACATAAAATATTAGAATATATATATATATATAGTATTTCTATTAGGAATTATGATTTACAGTGCACCCCCGCTATTTGCAGGGGATAGGGACTGGGACAGACCGCGAGAATTAATCCACATCGATATACTGTATGGCGGCACGGTGGACGACTGGTTAGAGCGTCAGCCTCACAGTTCTGGGGACCCGGGTTCAATCCCCGGTCCCGCCTGTGTGGGGTTTGCATGTTCTCCCCGTGGCTCAGAAAATGGATGGATGGATGGATATACTGTATGATATGAAAATATTTGAAATGATTCATTTTAGATTAGCTTTATTTCAATATTAATATTATAATGACATACGAAATGGTAACTAACAAAAGAAAAGGTGTTATTTCTTGAATAAATAGCGAAGGAGTGAATTTTTGCCTTGATTATTTCAATACACAATTAATCAACACTCACACCCACGAGGAACAAGATTCTTACTCACTGACTAATGGATTACTATGACCATCCAAATTGTACACCTTCATAGAAAGCCCCCATTAAGATGGTTAAGATTATTCTTTCCCCTCAGGCCTCTTGCGATGCCGTCAAGTGGTACATAGACGAGACCCTGGGTCCTTATTTGGTCAACGTGACGTCGGCGGCCGTCCTCTGCAGCCAGGCCGTGTGCTCGTCCAGGGGAAGGTGCGCCAGGAGGGACCCCGAGTCGCGGACCTACCTCCACCTCGACCCCGCCCGGTGGAAGGTGGTGCCCGAAGAGAGGGCGCCACGTAGGCGCCATTACACGGTCCTGGGACGTCTCAGCACGCAAGAGGTGATGCTCATGAGGTCCCGGTTTGAGTGTAAGTGTTACCCGGGGTGGGGCGGCGACAGCTGCTCCACGCCCCGGCACGTATAAATGCCAATCCAATAAGTGATGCTGACAGAAGTTCACCACCATACAGTATGTGCGTGGTCTCTTACTACAGTGTTCTCTAATGTATATGAGGTTTTAATATGTCAGTAGTTTATAATGCATAGAGCTTAATTGCTTTTGGATCAACAAAAATTATGACCTGTTTTAATTATAGGGGCTGAGCCCTGCCGCAAAAACGCAAATCTGCAAATAATTTGTAATTATGTACAGATGCCACAAGTTGGTGGCAAAACACAACCGAAAGGAACATAAAGCTCCAACGCCATGCATCCAACATGTACACAACATGAAGCCATGTCACTTAAACGACCATAGTTAGTAATTAATTATTCATGAACAAACAAACCACCTTCACATGAGACTCACCAATGGTATTAGCTGGCACACTAGTCTAAAGAGGCGGCACGGTGGTTAAAATATTGGCATCAGTGTTGTATCAAGCTGGTTGTGTTTCTCATCCGGACATTGACGGCGTGCAAATATCTATCGTGTCCCTAAACATCCAAGCAGTGGCACATGTGGAGCTTAGTTGGTTGCTGCCAGAGGCGTTGCTGGGACATCACGCTGGGCGTGCGTCAGCATCAGCAACACAAAGCATGACACTTGCATGTTTGTAGGTCGCTGGGCAAGCTTGTACTCGTGGCATAATAAAGACCCCAGTCTTATTATTCCTCTCTCAGTCTTATTTATTTTTGTTTGGTTGCGCTGTTGTAACTTTGTAAATAAAAAAAAATAACAGTATGGTCTGGCAAACAAAAAAATCTGGGGTTCACTGTATTAGACCCCCCAAAAAGTATTTCTCAAATTCATCTGAGAAATAGAGCAAACTGTTTGGTAAAGGCAAGGCATCTCGTATACAAAGGTCTTTAAATAAATGTCCTTCAATAATTTTTAAAAATGTCACAAAAGTCACAATAGTAAACGAAAAAGTCTATTAAGTAATTACTAATTCAATAAATAAATAAATATACTGTTATATGCCAGTAATTCAAAAAGGCATGAACTAAATTTTGAGAATCAATTAAAGAATGAAAAATGTAATGATCAAATGAAAATACTCTAAAATTAATAAAAATGCAATTGAATAATACAAATGTCATGAAATAAAAATTCCATTGAATAGTTAATAAATAACAAAATGAATAAAATATGCTTAAATAAAAATGCTGTTAAATGTTTAACTATTATATTAATAATTAAAAATAAAATTGAATGAATAAAATGCCATTAAATAATAGTTAAAAGGTCATCAAATACATACAAATTTCAGTAAAGGATAAAAATTCTATTGATTAATAAAATTCCATTAAATAATACATATTTAAATACTGAATATTGTTATACTATATAGTTGAAAATGTAATTACTAATTAAAAATACCATTAAACTAAAAAAAATATTAAAACATCATCATATTAAATCATCACATATATAAAAGTGGTCAAAAATTAATGGATAATTGAATTTGTTTTTTCCCCCACAATTTAAATAATGAATTCATCTTTTAACTGTGTGTTGAATTGATTACTGTTTATTTAATTTCAGCACAAACAACCCCCCCATACCAAATGCAGCTTCCTTTGCCATGTTACAATAATGAAGTATTTCATTGCAATCAGTGACCAGTAGAGGAAGTCCAAACAACTCAGAGGGATTCCCTTTAAATGCCTAAGTAAAAGGGAGATTTCAGCAATTATGGAAAAAGAAAACTTTATCCAAGGTGAACAAATGTGCCGTGTTACACATTTGTCCACCAAAATGTACAAACGCTCTTATGTTTTATCGTTTCCTCCGGTGAGTCAGCATTGATGTGTTATTATGAGGACTTATTAGCGGCTACTGGAAGTATTTGTACTTCCAGTGAAAAGAATACAAATGGATCTCTCATTTTTAATATTGTGTCTGGGAAAATTAGAACACTATCTCACGCAACGGTTTATGAGATGTATTTGAAATCACAAACTCGTGATGACACGCTGGTTGCCATGGCAGTTAAACATTGACAATCCGTGTGTGTGAGTGTGTTCACTTTAAGCCGATTGTCACCCATTAGATGTGTTGGCGTCAAGCATGTACACTGTGGGGATTATTAATTACTGCACACACAATAAACACAATAAATCCCACAAATATGACAGTGCTTATTAAACACAGTTTCTTTCCATATTTTGTGTTAGGTAACACATTCAAATGCATACAGTATGTAAAGCACTGGAAATATGTGCCCAGAATGTAAACAATGCAATATATCCTATTCTAAAAACTATACTGTGTAATTTGTTCCTTTGCCATGCTCTTAACTGAAAACACTCATCTCAAATCTTTCCCCGTTGAAATGAATTGTTAATGCCATCCGTTCCAGCCTCCAACAAAATGTTGTAATGTATATGTAATCTTTAATAATATACTTTATAAAAACATACAGTAATGCTCATTCTGGTGTGTGCACCTTGGCCACCTCGAGGCAGTATCAGACAGACATGCAGATATACTGCACTTGAGAATCGCTCATCTCTCGCCTTCTCAGTACAGCCGTAATATTAGTCGTTCTTTGCAGAGGATAAAGAATATATTCCCATTGGTATTGGTATATGGTTCGTCTATATGTGTTGCAGCTCTGCTTGTGTTCAGACCAGTGTAGCAACAGCACCACATAGATGCTAATTGTTAGTCTGTGTGCCTATGGAGTTTCCCATTATATGCTAGCATTAAGGTAGCAGAGTCTATGTGGTTGCTTTAAATCCACGACGTGTAATTATCTTTGTTTTATGTATGGTTCAACATAACCTTCAGCGGAGAGTGGCAATAAAGAGCTTGAAGCTTTTTTGAAGAATATTTACTAATGTCGTCTGCCAAACCGCTGCTTCTTGTGAAGTCACTTGAGTTACCTGCCACCATACAGCGCTAAACCCAACTCATTTGAGTTCATACTCTACAGTGTGCTCAGTAGTTTGTAAGGGGGATACCACCAACTCTAGGGAGTGACGCACATGACCATATACTAAAATTTGAAATGGTGCAACAAAAAATGAATCTATCCTCAGCTTTTTATACAGCTCCTGACCAAAATCTAATCACAATTGATAATTTGCTTCTTCCTGCAAGAAGCTCCACAACGTTACGTGAAGTGACTCAATTTAGTGTGTATGGGACTCTACCAACTTTAGAAATAAGGAAATTGTAAAATTGAACCCAACTGACCGACAAACCCACCCACCGACACCCCTAACCGACCCCACAGACCGACCCACTGACTGAGCCAACGACCGACCCACCGACTGAACCGCTGACCAACTGACCCTCTGATCCACCGACTCACCCATCCACCCACTGACTCACCGACTGACCAATTGACTGAACGACCATCTGCCCGACTGACCCCTATCGACCGACCCATTGACTGACCGAGCGACCGACACGCCCGCTGACTCAGAGACTGACCCACAGACCGAATAACTGACCCACTGACACACCAACCCACTACCAAAACTCTGACTAAACGACCGACCGACCCATCAATTAACCACACTCACTCACTTCCCTAGTAGAAGTTGTTTCAAAACAAAAGAGCCGACTACTAGTTAAATCGTGCACGGGTTCTTGAGATTTTTTCATGCGTTCTGTTTTGAACGACGTGTCCACCCACATGTGAGGGGCTGATTATTATTTTTTATTTTTATATTATTATTATTTTTTTTTATAAATTCCCCCCCAAGGCCTCCAAAAGGATAATCCATTCCAAGTAGGCCTCATTAAAATGAAAAGTTCAGAAATGTTCAGACAGTCTTGTTGGCCATACTCCTGTACGGTATCTCTGCTTGTGTGCTGATTAAGAGGCAGATGAACGTTTCCTCAAGCAGTTCCTGTCTTGTAGTCCGGCCTCAGGGGGGGCTACTGGATCACGGCCCATTTGTGGGGATTTATCTGTTTAATAAGTGTTGACTATTGTGCTGCACGCTGTCCTCTGGGCCACATAATGACCGTCTCCTGTCGTCACTAAATACCCCGATGCTGAGCCTAAATGGCCTCGCGTCCAGCCTCCATCCCGTCCCTCGCTCCCATTAGCACCGTGGTATCTTGCTCCAGGTCTCCCGAGGGTCGACAGCGTTTCGGCACATGGTGTATAAAAGACACTAGGCCAGGTCACTACCTTTCATCGTGTACTAAAGAGGAAGCACGACACCTGTTAGTTCTTCAGAGCTTCTGGAAAGTCTTCTTCTTCCTTCCCTGACTGACAAACATGGACACGGGTGCAGCAGTGACCATTCTAGTATTGCTGATAACGCTGGCGGGCGTCAGCCACGGGATTCACGTCGGAGGCGGTTCGGAGGACCGTGAAGATACGGCGCCGGGCAGCTCAGAGGACAACATGGACAACCATTTGCTGGAGATGGTGAGACAGCCAATCAAAAACATCCATCTTCTGTATACACACTGCCTCTATCTGTTATCCAACTCATCCAAAAAGTTTTTTTTTGTGGAAAGCAATATTCTATATACATTCAATCATTAAAAAAATACAAGATTCCATTTGAATAATTTACTTGAAATTAATACTTTATTTTAATCCTGAACATTTTAGTTAAAACTGATACGCCAGCGTATTGTGCTTTTCAATCATTATCCAATCATTCAAAGACATTTTTAAGGACACGTACGGTCAAAAAATAGCACAAAAAATAAGAACATATAAAATGTGCAGTTATAATAAAAAAATGAATGAATTACATTCATTAATAATTAATCATTAAACTACAGTAAAAATAATTCTAATACAGTAAATTAATTAAGGCGGGACAGTGGACGACTGGTTAGAGCGTCAGCCTCACAGTTCTGAGGACCCGGGTTTAATCCCCGGCCCCGCCTGTGTGGAGTTTGCATGTTCTCCCCGTGCCTGCGTGGGTTTTCTCCGGGCACTCCGGTTTCCTCCCACGTCCCAAAATCATGCATAAATTGGAGACTCTAAATTGCCCGTAGGTGTGACTGTGAGTGCGAATGATTGTTTGTTTATATGTGCCCTGCGATTGGCTAATACATATAGGTATCAAGCTACAGTACATTTCTAGTAAATCAGTAAATTATGGAAATACAATCACAAAATAATAGAAATATTGTAACTTATAAATAATTGTTCAAGAACACTAAACATAATTCAGATAATATATATTAAACTGTTGAATGGAAAAAAAATAATACAGTAAATTAGTGAAATTACTAGAATACAGTAATTAATCAATAATTGTTAAAGTACAATACAAATATTTGAAATATAGTATTTATCCATCCATCCATCCATCCATCCATTTTCTGAGCCGCTTCTCCTCACTAGGGTCGCGGGCGTGCTGGAGCCTATCCCAGCTGTCATCGGGCAGGAGGCGGGGTACACCCTGAACTGGTTGCCAGCCAATCGCAGGGCACATAGAAACAAACAAACATTCGCGCTCACAGTCATGCCTACGGGCAATTTAGAGTCTCCAATTAATGCATGTTTTTGGGATGTGGGAGGAAACCGGAGTGCCCGGAGAAAACCCACGCAGGCACGGGGAGAACATGCAAACTCCACACAGGCGGGGCTGGGGATTGAACCCGGGTCCTCAGAACTGTGAGGCTGACCCTCTAACCAGTCGTCCACCGTGCCGCTATATAGTATTTAATTGATGATTTTAAACCCAACAAAAATAATGAAACCACTACATTAATTAACATAATAGTTAAAATACAATAAATTGATTATTTGGTAAATACAGTAAAAGAAAAAAGTCCTAACAAACAGAAAAAAAAAAAACACCTAATTTGCTTTCCTGAAAGGTTAAGTTGCAAAATATATGATTCATTGCCATATAAAGGTCTACTTATTATTTATTTGTTTTTCTGATTTCATTTTCAACCCTGGAAAATTAGGAATAAAATAAAATAATGCATATTAAATATTTTAATGAATAATTCAACATTTACTTTTGTGGAAAAAAAAAAAAGGTTTCTTGTCTGATGAATAAAGTGGACCATCTCGTGTCCCGCAAGGCATGATTAAAAAAAATACATGAGCTACTCTGCAGTTAAATGACTCCACATGCAACACTAAGGGTGTGCAAGGCGGTATAATATCCACGCATACTTTACACAGGGATAGTCATGTGGCTTCTCCAGTTTTCTTTACATCTGCTATTCCTGATATCATGTTTCCCATTTCTTGTGTTTTTTTTTCTGCACCAGGAGAGCGTCAAAGTGGACAGCAGCGTAGACAATCGTCTGCTGACTGCGCTGCTCAGAGCTCTGTTGCTAGGCTCTCGCAGAGAAGTCCGGAACTCTGTCCTCCATCAGCCACAGAGGTTGGTGCAAATTACATAGGCGGTGCAAATTACATAGGCGTCTTTCACATTTTGCACATTTTCATCGAAAAAAAATAAGGTTAACTGACTATATGCCATGCACTTCCAATGTACAAACTCAGCTAAGCTTTTGATATCCCTGCTCCAAGGAAAATGCATTGTTCACAAAATAATTGTCGAGACAAGAGGTGGGTAGATTAGCCAGAAATTGTACTCAAGTAAAGAGTACTGTAAAATGACTCAAGTAAAAATGAGTCCTCCAAATAAGTACTAGAGTCGGAGTATTCAGTGAAAAATGTACTCAAATAATGAATAACTGGTGAGTAACTTCTGATTTATTGATTTAAAAAAAAAAAAAAAAAAAACGCATGAATGTCTAATCGACAAAAATATATAATATGAAATTAAAAATATCACCTAACAATATCATTTAAAAAAATAAATAAAACAACATAATTTAGGGAAAATTCAGCAACAATAAATAGTCTTAAAATTACTTTTTGTGTACACACATTCAACAGAACAACAGGCTCACCAGGCAAAGATTTGATTATATTCAACTCCAACACCCACATTTATCTGTTTCATTACGCAAAAAATAATTTGAGTTCTGCCAACTTACATCTTTATCGTCATCGCTTTGCACAAATTGTGTTTCATCACATGCTGTGTTTGACCTGCTGCTTTTATTCCACGGCGCATTACATTTTGCCAAAGCCAACCGAGACGGCCTCTTGTATGTTTGTCACGTTCCTAGTGGAGGTCTTGTAGGCTGTAATGTGGGCATTTTTAGGCAGCCACTGATGACAGCGCGTGGCAGAGCCGTTCTTTTTCATTGTCCATCCATTTTCTATATGCCTACCCTCACCCTGGTCGCGGGTGAGCTAGAGCCAATCTAGAAGGTAAATATAGATTTCTGAGTAAATAAGTCACCTTCAAAAGCTTGCTTCTGTGTGTGGCTGTGTGACTGGCTGGCTCCATTTGATTGGTCAAATCAAAGGTACAAAGGTAGTCACTTTGGATTGTCATGTGACACAAGTCTTTCTGACGAACAAATATGGATCACGCGAGAAATAATAAATACCTGTGGATAAAAATACAAGTAGCGAGTGGAATGTAGCTCAATGTAACATAGTTAAAATAGCATTTCTTCTTAACAAAAGTCAAACGTTTGTTGCATTCAAACTAGTACTATTTGTCCAAGAAGTTACTTGAGTAAATGTAATGGAATAAATGTAGCTTGTTACTACTCAACTATGTTCAACAGATAACGACAAACTATAGACAGGCTAATGAATCTAGCGCTGTTATACTGTAATGCTATTTGAACACAGACAGTGCAGCCAACATAACAATAAAGTGGACCCCAACTATTCGCAGGGGATAGGGACCGGGCATGACCGCGAATAGCAAAAGTCTTTGAATAATTGTCATGCATTATAATTGCCATGGAAATTAAAAAAAGAAAACAAAATCATGAATAAGCTGGGGATTGGGGAAAAAAAAAAAAAAAAAAAGCTAATCAGCGGGGGATCTTCCCCAAAAAATTTGCAAACGCCAAGCCACAAATATGCAGGAGTGCACTGGACTTACAGGCATACATCCTTTATCCTCCACAAAAAAGGACTCTTATTGCTGCAACTTACTGAGTCACTTACAGTAGGCGTGAAACTCCTCTTCATTTGTGCCTTTGAGACTGTATTGTACTGCCCCCAGATGGCCAAGTCGTGCACATTAATTAATTATTGGTATTTCAATGGGGGAAAAAAAAGATTTACGATACGACTGTTTTGCGTTACGAGCGAGGACACGGAACAAAAATGTAGCCCAATAGGTTGCTAGGTATAAAAGTATGTCTTCCCCTGGTGTACATGTTCCACTGTAAACATACATTTTGAAAATTCAGCCAATATGGACCTGCAGGACTCTATGGAATCTACTCATCCCTCATCAAAAGCAATTTTTTCTACACTTGTCACCATCCATAAAGAGATGAAAGCATCTTTTCATTGAAATGTTAAACCCCCCCAACCCACCTCTCCGCCCAATTCCCGTGTGTCTCTAATCCTCCTCCCACCTCCACCTCGGCAGATTCGGCCGCTCGTCCCGAGGGCCGCTCCTGTTGGAAGATCACATCAACTCGCCCGAGTGGGAGGAGGCTCCTGGCCAGATCTGGAGTATGGCGGTGCCCCAGAGGTTTGGCAAGAAATAATAGCCTGCTGCACGGATGACGAGGGCGACCGCTGTCTATGAGAAATGAAACTGAAATGGAAAATCTGTTGTTTTGTCCTTGAAATCATAAATGTATTTAGCTAAAAAACAAACCTTTTTTTATTTTTTATTTTTACCAACATAAATGATACTGATTGGACTAAATGCTCTCTGACTGAGGGCCAAAAAGTTGAACTTTTTATTGAATGAAACATTTAATTTGTTTTCTCTTCAAATAATAATAAAGGAGCTTTGAACCCGGAGGAGTTTCATTCATACGTGTGCTCATTTCATTGATGTACTACAAAACCACCAAATTGTACGTACAATACGTACAATATATATATTTAAAGTTTTTTCCCCTCCTATCCGTATCATATCGAAATAAACAGTAGAGATGTTCAGACAAAAACCGTGATTCATTTATTAATTATTAAAATATAGTAAACAATTATTAAAATATACATTGATCCAGAAATTTGTGTTAAAATACAGTAAAAATAATGAAAATTCCATCAATTAAATATTTAAAATGCAGTAAAAAACAAAGTAAACTAAGTAGTAAAAATAAAGTAATAAAAATACAGTAAAAAGGATCAATGT
Source organism: Phyllopteryx taeniolatus (assembly GCF_024500385.1). Classification (NCBI taxonomy): domain Eukaryota; kingdom Metazoa; phylum Chordata; class Actinopteri; order Syngnathiformes; family Syngnathidae; genus Phyllopteryx; species Phyllopteryx taeniolatus. Next base: position 19,412,377 of record NC_084510.1, read on the forward strand.
AATGCAATACATGAATTAATCAATAAAGTACAGACATCCTGTGCCATTTTGCAGTTCACTTTTTTGTTCTAAACCGCTGTGTGTTTTCAAGTGACCAGAGCAGCTTTAAGGCACACCTCCAATCTTGTCTCATTGAATGGACTCCAGGTTGACTCACACCTGACTGATTAGTGCTTGGAGAAACCGTCCCCTCGAGGTTCACTTACTTTTTCCTCCCTGTCCTATGAACGTTATTTTGATTAAACATATGATAACTCAATCGTTTGTGTGGTATTAGTTAAAGCAGACTGTTTATTCTATTCTTTATTCTCTTTAGATGAAGATCAGAACACATTCCAAAGGATTCACATACTTTTTCCTCCCACAGTATATTCTTTATCCTCTGTGTAGAATGACTAATATTAATACCGTACTGATGATCTGGCAGAGGAGTTACACCTTATTCTGAATCCCGCTCGGGTTTTTGGCAGAACACGCCCCGCTGCCATATGATTGGCTGCTGCATCCAAGCAAGGACTGCCTATTACTCAACTGGGATTTGTAATAATCCCTCAATGAAAGTATACTTATACTGCCCCCAGGTGGAAAAAGGCGGGCACACCATAAGGAACAAGATTCAATTGATGAGTGTGAGAAAAAAACGATTTAATTATTTTTAATTCTATTTAATTATGTCATTACTGTACTGTATGTTTTTATGAAGCACAATATTATGGAGTGTTAATTTTCCTCATGAAAATACACATGGCAAAATTGTTATTTTTACGGGGGTAAGGCTAGAACGGATTAATAGCATTTCCATTCATTTCAATGGGAAAAGATGATTTGAAACACAAATGTTATGAGCGTGGTTGTGGAACGAATTAAACTCAAGGCACCTCTGTCGCCGACTGCCTCCCCAAAATAATTGACTTTAGCCGTAAATAGTACATGAGCGATGATGAATATTACATGATTTTTCCTTAAAAAAAAAATGGAGGATTATATTTTTTTTCAAATCGTCACAATGCTGTGGTAAAATCTTATGCACCACAGCATTCTTTTCTCCAGTTTGCATGTAAAATATTATGTAGGGGAATTTACTGTACATTTAGGCCAGCTGGTAAGGGTGGGATGATGATGATGATGAGGATGATTCTCCTCTCTCTCCCTCCTACACACTCGAGAGAGAGAGAGAGAGAGAGAGCGAGAAAGAGAATGTTTTTGTCTTGCTCACTCTCCCTGCCGCAGAGCTCAGAGCGCGCCAATACAGACGCTAGGAGGTTTTGAAATAGGGCGGGTCTTCTTGCCAGCTCGGCCAATGGGGGCGAAGGAGAGGCGCTTCCAGCCCGGAGTGCCCTTGTCGTCTCAGCATTGGGATCCAGAGAGGACGCAAGGAAGGGCTGGCAGGTGCTTGGAAATAGGTCACATTGGGAATATTGATTAAAAGAATGCCAACAAGCAAGCGAATGACGGAAAAGTGCAGTTTTTGAGGACATATCGTGAAACAGTGACACCAATCTTGTTTTTTTTTTTTTACAGTTTTGTCCATTTCTTCTTTCTCTTCACTTTCTTTCCCAGCCTCCTCATTCGTCCTCCTTTTTCCTCCTTGCGCTTTTCAAGGACTGCTGACACTCACGCGCGCACGCACACATCTACAGAAGTACAGCCGCCATGGAAACCGGGAGCCCCAGGAAGATACAGTTCACAGTGCCTCTGCTGGACACCCACCTTGACCCGGAGGCAGCTGAACAGGTAACGCCCCAAAAAGTTGGATATTTGAAAAAGAAAAATGTATATATTTCCGGAAAACTTAATCGTAGAATAAAGTCAAATAGTTGGGAGAAAAAAAGTTTTGTAACAAAAAGTAGAACTTTATCTCTAAACCCATTTTCTGGAAAAAAGAAATCCAAATCTTAGGAGAACAAAGCTGTATTGTAGTAGTGATTTTCTACAAAACAATTGGACAGTTAGTTGTTGTATCTTTAAATTTTTTTTGGGATGTTTTCCAGAATTTCCTAGAGAAAATAGTCGTATATTTAAGTCGTATATTTTTAAGGAAAAAGTTGAATAAGTTTCACAAAAACAGTTGTATATTATCTAGAAAAAGTCTTTTGTTATTCTTTTTGAAAAATATATATAGTTTTTTTTTCAAAGGAAAACTAAATGTATATTTTCAGGGAAAAAAAAAAATTTGGAGGGAAAAACGATGAAGTTGCGTGGTTTCCAAAATGTGTCTTACATTTGTTTGTAAAAAAACAAAACAGAACAAAAAGTGGTCTACTTTTAAGAAAAAAAGTAGTATATTTTGTAAAAGGTAATGCATTTTCTAGAAAATGTCATATATATATATATTTTAGGACAGACATTTACTGTGAAAAAGTCATCTTATGGGAAAAAAGTTATTAAAAATATATTGAATTATTTTTGAAAAAAATGTAACCATACGAGATTAAAGCTGTACATTTTCTAGAAAAAAATATTTTCTTGAAAAAGTTGTTTATTTTTGAGAACTCTTACACGAATAAAGTTGCATAGTTTGAAGAAAAATATTTCTCAAGAAAAATTTGGAAAAAGAAGCGTACATAGTCCAAATCCAAAATATTGAAACAAAGAAGTTTTTTTTTTTTAAATTGAATTTTATTTCTGGAATCCTCCAGTATTCATGTGTTCACATTAGACAAGCATGAACCTTTTTGGTGTACCGTGGAAACAAACAGGAGATTTAAGCTCACGTTTTTGCTAAAACATTTGATATATTATCTTATTTCCTTCCTGTGCCTTATGTGAGCCCAAAAAAGCACATATTTCCGCTTTTTTTTACGACTCCCGCGCAGCCAATTATATCACCAGTGTGAGCAGAATGAAGTGTCTTCCACCTCTGCTCACAAGCACGCAAGCTAATAATGAGACGCCTCAGCATCCAGGAATGTCCAAAAGTTGCTTGTCTGTAATGTACGGTATTTCAAGACATTGTTCCTATGGAAGTAGAGGACGCGGGAGTGGAAAGCTGATAATGGGTGCATGTTAAGAGCCGCTCGAGACCACACCGAACAGATATTTGATAAATAGAACATGAACAAGACGGCCCATTCATATTGAATGAACCTTGTGTATAAATAGCAGAGATTTATGAGTGTGTGTCTCATTCGCTGCTTCTGACGTACGTCCGCTCTTTTCCCTCCTGCATGACTCAAACTTGGACAGATAAAGTTAGAGGAGGCATTTTGGGGGGGTTATGAATTAGTGTGCAGTGTACTATGAAGGCGTAAGGGGCCACACAGAAAAGAAAACCATTATTACAGCTTGAGATTGTAAATTGAAATCTTATGAGGAAAATTGATGGACATTGTCGAGAAAAGAAATATATATTTTTAAGATTTATTTAGAGGAATAAGATTGTATACTTTCAAGAAAAACGTCATACAATTTCAAGAAAAAAATAGTAGATTTTGGAGAAAAAGTCTTAATATTAGGAGGATAAAGTAGTTTCAAGAAAAAAATATTTATAATTTCAGGAAAAAGTCATGATTTTTAAGGAACTGTTGGATGCTTTTGAAAATTAGTTTTTGGGATAATTTTTCAAAAGTAATCATATCGGAATAGTCCTATTGTGTTGAGGTTTTTTTTATTTGGTATATTTAAAAAAAAAAGACATTTTTTCGAAAAACACATATTTTGAGAAAAATTTGTTTTTGTAGAAAGTACATTTTTGAGACAAAGTCATATTCTTTTAAGAATATGCTGATAATCCTATTGTAACTTGAAAAACGTTGGATATTTTCTGGTAAAAAGTGATATATTTTAGAGATTTTTTTGCATACATCCATGAAAAATGGGGTTTTCAGAAAAGCTGTATATTCTCTAGAAAAGTTGTGTATTTTCCAGGAAAAAGTGGTACATTTTCTACAAAAAGTTTTATAATTTCCGAGGAAAAAACTCAAAATCTTTTAAAGTTTTAAAAACATATATAAAAGTATGAAGTTTTATAGCTTCGAGACAAGTCGTATATTTTCTAGAGAAAAAAATGCTCCCATATGTAAAACTAATTTTCTTCTCTCATTTCTCCCCCCAAAATGTTTTAGTAAAAAAAAATCTAATGTATGTCTTTGTTTACTTGTTGTTCAAAATGAGAGAAAAGTCTACTTATTTGTTTTCCTCCAATGGAACATCACCTGCATATTTGTTTCTTTTTGTTGGTCGAGGAGGTTTTGTCAGTGCTATTATTATTATTCTTACCCCAGTAAGTGGCAATCATTATAATTCAACAGCCACGACTAATGAATGCGTAATGACAGAGGGTGTGTCAGCAAATGGGCATAAAGCTAATTAAAATTTAGGCCGAGCATTGGAGCTTTGCTCATTATTTAGATTCTTGTACAAAGAGGATACATCGGTAATACTCTGCCTGTATTGCATTTGTGATTAGTACACGTCCCATTAATCTTGTATATACCTTTTCAACTGGGTGCATCCGCTTCAGTGAGCCTGTTCTTTTGAATGATTTAGTTGCATTTTGTACAATTTTATGGCTCAACAACATATATATATATATATATATATATAAAGAATTGTTTGGCCTTATACTTAGCCGAAAATAATCTATTTCTAAGTTAATAAAAGGATTTTCATGATCACATCCTAAATTTGGGTGAGATAACATACTGTAGATTTAATAAACTATCTGTAGGAGATATATTTATAGTCGTTTATTGTTTATTTCTATTGCGCAAGGTGGCAGTTATAATGAGTAACTGACGAGAGGGGCAATTGCAATAATTATAGGACTCGTGCCTGCGCGTGACCAAGAATTCTGCTCATGATTGACTCTGAGTGACTGTGGATTATTTCTTAATGCTTTGTTTGTAGTTGTAGTGTGGTGGTTAATAAGAATAATTGGCCTCAAGATATACTGCAGCCACATGTGCCTATTTGTGACCAAGCATTCTGTAGATTTATTTTGACAACGTTGATTAATTGATTTTGTTTATACCTCGACTTAAAAGTGACACAAATTTTCCAGATATGAGCTGTCGCTTGGCCATTTTTTTGCGGGGAGTTGCAAGCAAAAAAGTAGGTCACTAGAATTGTGGCAGTGAACTTCATAACGAGCAGAAAGTGGTAAACAATTCTTCCAAAAAAAAGAGGCCAGGACGTTTATTGTCATACACAGTTGAAGTTTAAACATAAAACAAGGAGTTTTTACACATTGTGTGTTTAATCAATCCACATAACTTAACAAAGTCCCCTAGCTTTATGCTAACACACAATGCAAAATGCCATACAAGTACTTACGAAACTAGTATCGATGTTGCGGTAGTTATAACCCTTTAAGCAATAGATATTTAACACAAACTGTGCAGCAACACAAAAACAGACAATTAGACAATACTCACGTTTATATATTTTTCATCCTCTGCAAAAAGCAACTGATATTACTGCAGCTTACTGAGTCATTTAGTTGTGAAAATCTTCTTTGTGTAATATGCACATCTGTATTATACTACCCCCTAGTGGCCAAGGTGCACACACCAGACGGAGCACAATGGCAATGGGCATTAACGCATCAAATCATGATGCAGAAGCTGTTTAGTTCTTTACATTTTATTGAATTATGTTATCACAGTATGTTTTTAGGAAGTACAACAGTAGGGTGCTATTTTTCAAGGATTTTCTTAATAGAATATTTTTAATGGATTCATATGTGAGTGGTCGCTAAGCTTGTATTGTACCCTATGCTGCTGTTTGTAAGTGTTATAGATAGAGATGAATTGACAAAAGACACAATGGAAATGTGTGTGTGTGTGTGTGTGTGTGTGTGTGCGTGCGTGCCACGGTTCACTGCCCTCCTGCAAGCTGACACCTCTCAGGTGGTGAATCAGCTTATGTGGTGAGGCACATGTCAATGAAAGAAGCCTCCCTAAGGTGTGTAACCCTCAGCACAACAACACCATCCCTCTTATCCACACACACGGACACGCACTGTGGGCACACACGCACACACACACGTTCTGCACTCTTCCCTATCCGTGCGGGTTAATCAGGTCCACCCCCCCCCAAAAAAATATAAAAAATGTTTGGTTTTTATTAAGAGCAATGGCACTGCATTACGTTCTACTTTTCACAATTATATAATAATAACACACGTAAATAAAGTGTAAAGAATTAAAAAGGTTTGTGCATCCTGATTGTGTATAACTTGGCCACCGGGAGGCAACATAATACAGTCATGCAGACACAAATGAAGAGTTTCACAACTAGTCTAAGTGACGCAGTATGCTGCTGTAATATTTGTCGTTTTTCGCAGAGCCTAAATAATTTATGCGTGTGAGTGAGCGTATTGGCCTTTCCCATTAAGGGCTCTATTTTTTGTAGACAGCACAGCTGCGCTGCGTTGTAAAAACTTCTGCATCTTGATGTTTTTGCAAGCACATGTCCAGCAAGTCTGTCCCCTTCGAGATGCGCTTGACGGAGTGCGATTTATTATTATTTTCTTTGTCCAAAGGTTCGTCTAAACTTGCACCTACCGGGACTCCATCTCAGTTTTGGCGCAGGTGATCTAACGTGATTTGCGGGAATTTGAACATACAGACGAAAACACGCACGCTCCTCGGACATGCGCGGTGGATGATAGCGGGCATCTTCCGCATATAGAGACATCCACATGCGAGACTATCGCGCCGCTTTTAAAGGGAATGAGAGAAGCCGCTTGGATTGGACAGGATTGAAGTCGAGTGGGGTGCCGCTCAGACCAGTGCAGACGTCCCACATTTAAATGCACTGGGGGTACGCTGGTCCATGAAATTACTAAAACCAGGTCAAGCACGCCTCCTTGCTGAGTTACACCAAGTGCAGCTAGGAATGAAAATAGAGCCCTGAGGTTCAGCATTAAGCTAGAGGACTGACTATAGGTCAAAGTTATGTGGTTGTTTTAAATACAAAATGTGTAATTTTCTGTTTTGTGTTTCATTTGACTGTAAACGTCAAATGGAAGTGGCAGTAAACAGCTTGAAGCCTCTTTTTTGAAGAAAAACGCTCAACTGCTGTTGTGAATGTTGCAATTGTGAGTTGGCAAATGGTGATTTGTCAATCAACAAGAGCTCACTGCAAATACGTTTTGAGATGCCAGGAAATCGCTTAAATGATCCCTCGCTTGTCCAGTATGTTCAACCTGCGCCATGCTCGCGACATTTGTTGCTATTATTGTTCTCTGCGCAGCTTATGTTTATGCAAATGTGATGCAAAATGCCATCCAACGTGTGGGGAATCACTCGTGTGATTCATTTTCGGCATACAAGTAGAATCACATTGCTTTATGGGTATTTTCTCCTTTCAACCTGGTAATTGGAGCATATCATACTGTATATCCTCACACTAAATAAAACTGGTCTACCTCACAGTTTTTAAGTCTTGTTGGACTCTTTTACAGTCTAGATTGATGTAGCTCATCACATCTGGAAGATCATAATCATTTAGATGAGGGTCACTTATTTAGGAAAACCAGCACTGACAAAAATGATGTGCTTCCAAATGTTGTTTTATTGCAGACCTCCCGGGCAGAGCGAGAGCTCCCTTCACATTCTGCCATCTTTGTCCTTGAGCTGAATAATATAATGCAGATAGATTCCCTCAGGGAAGCTTATTTTCCAAGAACATTTGAATACATTAAATTCCTGCTATGGTGACCCAATTGATCCATTTCCTTTTGCTTTTGTGGGACTAGGCATGCTGCTTTGTGTATTAGGCTATTTCCTGTATTATGTGGATGAGTGATTCACTCACTGTGTGGGCTTGGATTCTTACTATAGTGTAGTGTTGAATGCACAAGTCACAATTTGCACAATGAATATAAAGAGTCTCACTTTTACTACATTACTGCAAATAGTGGTTGTCACACTAATACATTGCCATGTTCGGTGGTTCTCAAACTTTTTATATCAAGTATCACCTCAAAAAATAAACAGTACTTATCTCACCAAGTACCACAATATTGATCAACCGCAAAGGTCAAAATGTATATTAAATATTCGTCTAAACCACTGTAACATTATGCAGTTTAAAAAATAACTGCACATGAATATAAGAATAAAACTGGACTTACTGTGAATAATGATCAATTCAAATGTATTGCACAAAGTGTTTCAAAAAACAAAGTTCTAAAAGATTAAATGCAAATGTAACTAATTTAAAAGTTAAATATAACTGAACTGTACTTAACAAATTTACTGCTTTAAATCAATGTTTAAACCACTGTAACATTATGCACAGTTTAAGCAATGAATTCAATGCCTCATCAAATTTTATACAAATACATGCCTTCACTCAAATAGATGGTGACACGGGGACAGTAAAGAGTTAACTGCTTCAACTCTGTTGCTAACTAAAACAGCAGCACCTTTGGAGGCAATTCCTCTCAAATTTCAATGTGTAGTACAACTACCATCCATCCATCCATCCATCCATCCATCCATCCATCCATGTAGCATACCATCCTTTTAGGCACTCTTTCTCTTGTACTTACAGCTTACAGAGTGAAGGCATGCATTTGTTTATGCCACTAAAATGATAATTTTCAATCTAATCATAGATAGGCCTGGGCTACTTTAAAGAGAAGACACGATAGTGTGCTCCAGGCCAAAACGTCCTTCTGTCAAACAATGAAAGGCTCTGCAGGCCTGACACAGACCCTTCAGTTTGAGTTGTCCATCAGTGAAACTGCAGCAAGACGAGATGCCAAAGGGTGCAATATTTTTCCCCCTGAATGTCAGGCTCACTTTGAGGCTCCAATCGCGACTGCACCTGTCAGCAAAATGATGCGTGCCCTTTCAGCTGTTTTATGACAGTGGTAAACCTTTTGACTGATCACACAATAAGCCTTTGACACATTCACCCTGCACTATAATTTACGCCATCGACCATCAAACTGTAGTCATTCATTCACTTGCTCCATTCATCCGTTGTTCACGCTTAACAGGTAGTTGTTTCTACCACCAACCACAGCTTTGTTTAGTCATGACAAGACTCCTGGGGACTGATTTATTAAAGTGCCTGTTCACTCACTGTAACAAATTGTGCGCGCTGTTGGCAACAAGTATAAAAGTGGCGAATTAGGTAGTTCTGATGGTTTTCACCGTAGAACCTTAGGGAGAGCACTGCGAGAGCAAAATTCTGTTTAAAGTGATGGAATTGGAAGTGTTAATGGAAGAGGCGTACAAACATATTATTGAGATACAGAGGGCAATTCGATAGCTCCAATAATTTTGGGGAAGCCAGCAACCGCATAAAAGCCGTGCTTTGTTTGATTTAAGTCATCCTAAATGCTCATCCCGGGTAACATTGAGCTTAGAACTTGGGACAGCACACCCGGAAAACTGCTTTGGGAGAGGCCAATACCAATCGTCACCATGTACAGAAATTACTCAAATGCATGGTAGTACTTGGAGAGTAAAGTTTTTTTTTAGGTGGCACTTGGTGTAGGAAGTTTGAGGACCGCTGCTCTCGACGAGAAGTTGAATTTAAAAACACACTTTTTAGGGAAGAAGCTGAGTTTGCTTGCTGTCATGCAAAAAAACAACTACTGTATGTGGATTATTTTTATTTTTTTGGTTATCATGACTAAAAATAGAACAGTGAGACCAAAGTGCTGAATGGGTCAATATGCAATCAGGATGTGAAGTTGGCAGCAGCAGCAGCAGCAGGCGCACATCTCTGAGTACAGAAGAGGCACAGAGCACACACGCTTATTCACACAATCTTCCTGTACTCCACTGATACGGCTCCAATGCTAATGAAGCTTCTTCAACTCCCATTTGCACTGTGCCGCTGTCGTAGTACTCTCTTCACTGCCATTATGCACATTATTTCTACCACTGGCTGAACATCCGTCACTCACGTCTACGCCATGTAAAGCATGCTAATGTAGCTTTACTATTATGGCCTTTTGAAGCGATCATTAAGTATGTCAACGCCATTGTGTCAGCCTGTCAACAACTTGGAATTAAACGCGGGGGTCGTCTGGAAGCGTGACGGTGGGAGCTCGGCTGATGTCAGGATTCAGATTCAGACATCTTCAAAGTGGGAGATAACTACTTGGGAAATGTGGGTCACAAGGTGCATGGTGGCTCTAAGATAATGCAATGATCTTGCCACCAGAAATGTTGAAATACACCTCGATTAGTTAATCAATCAGGCAGCAGTCTATAACAGTATTTCCCAACCTATGGAGCCAAGGCATATATTTCATATTGAAAAAAAATCCATTTAGCTTAATGCTAGCAAACAATGCAAAATGCCATAAACGGGCTAACAAATAGCATTGGTGTCGCAGTGTTTTAACCCTTAAAGCAATCAATATTTGGGCACAAACGGTGGCGCAACACATGTAGACAGAAAATATAGCAATACTGACAGGCATATATTCTTTATCCTATGCAAAGAATTACTAAGCTTACTGAGTTGTGAACACACTCTCCTTGTATGATGTGTGATGCGCACACCAGAAGGAGCATCACAATGTTCATTGAATTGAAACAAAAAATGTGTCAAAAACGTTTTCATTCTTTACAATACATTTAATTATATCATTACTGCATTTGTTTCTAAAGTACAATTTTAAGAGCTATTTTTTTTCCGATTAAAAACGCTGACAAATTTGTGTTCGCTTTATATGTGATGCTGGAACATTTCAGTGGGGAACGATGATTTGAGATACCAGTATTTTTTCGTTACAAGCGTCGTCAGAGAACGAATGAAACATGTATCTCAAGACACCACTTGATGTTGAAGTGACACATCTTGATTGAGAGACAAGCGTAGTATGCTGTGGAAGAGCTAAATTAAGTCTGGGTTGTTAGTGGAAATTACGGCGAGTCTTCGCCCCATGTGCACATGCTTGTGTAAGACATTTTTTATTAGGATAAGGTTGTAGGATGAGTTTGAAATGTTATGAAAGTGTTTTAGGATCATACTTTGTGGTACATTTACAGTTTAAACTAATATAATAGACACTCAGAAACATTTTGGAGGAGGCTCAATAAAAAATGTTTTTCGTTAATTGCATTAACTTTGCATCTAAGTTTAAATGACTCTCTTTTACTCTTTCAGATTAGGAGACGTCGACCAACACCTGCAACTTTAGTGGCATCAAGCGATCAGTCATCGCCAGGTAATAAAACATCTTATTTTGTATTTTGGATCTCTTTGGCGCCGCATCAAAGCAACAAGAACATCCAAGCGTTCTCTCGAGGGAATACACCGATCAAAGACAGCAGCGCTCCTCTGGAGAGTTCTCTTGTCGTACACGAGTCAGCCCTGACCTGCTTGTTGCCGCTTCTGTTGTTGTAGCACCTTGTGTGTGTGTGTGTGTGCGTGTGTGTACCAAGGGTTAGAGTGATAGCGGGGATGTTCGTTTTGGTGAAACTGGGCGGCACTCTTGTGTTTTGAATTAATGAATACATATGGAATTAGGCCATATTACACTTCATCATACATTGACTCTGACTCTGATTGGTTGTTTTTACTCGGATGTGGTAGTGTCTCGCGACTCAAATTAGAGGAATGTTTCACAAGTCGAATGTTATTCATGTACTACTGTCAGGCCATACTGAGAAAAAGTGATTTTGCTAAATTGCTACCCTCCCCTTTAATGGGATCTGTGAGCTAAAATTTTTGTTAAAGATAAAAGGTAATAAATGTTAATTAAGGTCTCACCAATGACTTTAACACTCGGAGCGGAACCTATAGTGCAGAAGCTACGTATTGCAAATTAAACCCGAAGACACAGACAGGAGATTGAAATACAACGTGATATATTGTTCACAGGCTGGAACAGATGCATTGATCCAGCGTGAGGCAGGCGGACGATGCTGCTGGGGGGATGGGGGAGGAACTGATACCATGATGAGGGGGAGACGAGCTGTTCATGTGTGCCCCAAATCATATACAAGCCCTGCATTATTTATTAGGCTGCCTCATGCACGCCCTGTGAACCGCCCCCCAAAAAAACACCCATCAGAGTGCACACAAGCGACATTTAGCCTAAATGAGAATGCCGAAAGTGTGTCAAGATGGCACTCGATTTTTAACCTCATGACAATGAGATGTTAGTAAAATAAATGTGGCAACATAAAACCCGAAGCTTTAAAAAAAAAAAAAAGATTGAGTTTCCTGCTGAGATGCTTTCATCTGTTATTAGCCAATGAACCGTATTCAGTATTTTAAATGGGTTTTCAAAATGGACTCCACAGGAGGGAAACAAATAGTTTTCTGTAATACTGTACATTGTCTCACAAACGTGAGTACACCCTTTTCATTTCTGTAAATATATATATATTTTTTACGAGACAACGCTCAAGAAATGACACTTTTGCAAAGTAGCCAGTGTACAGCTTGTGTAAATTGAATGTCCCCTCAAAATATTCCAGCACACAACCGTTAATGTCACAACCGCTGGCAACAAAAGTGAGTACATTCCTATGTGAAAATATCCGAACTGGACTCAAATGATCCCTCCCTACTCTGTCTCATGTGACTCCTCAGTATTAGTCAAGTCAAGTTAATTTATACAGTCCCAAATCACAAAAGTTACAAGGTCTCAGGTATAGGTACAGGTACATTGAGAATTAGCACTCATGCTAAAACTTAAAGCAATGCATCTGGTTCATCCAATGTTTTTGTGATCCATATCAAATAAATCAATAAAGAGATCAAATAATGATGGCCTGGGCTGAAACAAGACAACACCCCGAAACTGCTGTCAAGGCAGTGCCGGAAAATATTGTTGGCCACACAAAATCTCGACACTTTGGACACAATTTGGACATTTGCACTTCGGGGTGTGCTGGTAATCGTTTTTGTTTCCAGCGGTTTAGACATGAATGGCTGTGTGTTGAGTTATTTTAAGAGCACAATACATTTATGCTGTTATCCAAGCTGCACACTGACTAGATTACATCGTGGTAAAGTGTCATTTCTACAGTGTTGTCCCATGGAAAGTTGTGATAGAATATTTACAAAAATATGAAGGGTGCACTCACCTTTGTGAGATAGTGTATTTCAAGGCCGAATGCAACGGATGAAAGACAACGAGTGAAAAATACGGGACAAATTAATAGTACATACTACAAATACTAGTAATATAAAGCACGTCTCTACTCGCGCTCTGCTTTGCACTGCCTTTACTCATCCATGAGCAACTTGAGCTGGAGCAACATTCGGCCGCTAAGTAGAGCGTCCATGTTGAATGCAGAGCACACAGAAGCGTTGTTGGTGTTCTCATCTGACTTTGTGTCCGCCATTCAGTCAGATGGCAGTCTCCAGTCAGCCAGAAAAGGCTTTTCATTACTGCTGTTATCTCGAGTTATTGGGGGCGCAGATAGGCTTGGAGACACATAGAGAAGGCAATTAAAAAAGACATCAATACAAAAGCCATATTTCATGTTTCTTAACCCAACTAGTAATCTGCACATCTCGTATTACTGCCGCGGCCGCTCACTCTTCCCGTAGGTGATGTGATGCTTTGAGAGCTCAGATTGCGAATGATCATTGTGAGCACAATCTAATTTTTCAATCTGAAATTCCTTTTTTGAAAATTTACACTTAAAAATAGTTATGCAAAATAAAAAAAATAAAAAAAATCTTAATTTGGATTGTCACCAAATTGTACGCCCTCAAAGATTTGAACTATCACGTGCTTTTGATCCAGTCTGAACTACTTTGGCGTCTAAAAGAAGGCAAAACATGACCATCCTGCAAAAACTGAACTTAAGCTTCATAACCTGTTTGGGTCAGATTTGACCCATTTTGATATTTGACCACTACCTTTCCAAAGTAACCTAAAATACACCAAAATAGAAATATTTAAAAATGTAATTCTTTTGTACAGGTGCTACATATTTTGTGACAAATAACGATTAATATGACTGCGATAGAGTAACTTGATCTGTATAACTGTATGTTACTGTCGCCAGGTGGCCAAGGTGCACACACCAGAAAGAGCAGCACATTGTACATTGAATTGAAGCAATAAATCTGGCAGAAACTTATTTACTGTATGTTTTTACAAAGTACAATATGGAGTGCTATTTTTCTTATTAAAAAAATATTGCAAGATTTTCTGTTGTTTTCTTTTGAGACACTGAAACGGATGAAAGGAATTTCCAATTATTTCAATCTTGAAAGAGGATTTGAAATATGAGTGTTTTACATTACGAGCGTGGTCACAGAATGAATTCAGCTCGTATCGCAATGCACCACTGTAGCTAGTAATTTGGGGTTTGGGTGTTTGGTGAGGCGAGCCCCCCGCATCACAAACACACACACACACCCATCCCTTCCCCCATGGATATGTGAAAACGTGTTATGGTCTGATAAAACCAAGGTTGAAGTCTTGGGCCATAATTCCAAAAGATATATTTGGCGCTTACACAAGACTGCTTATCACCTAAAGAGGACCTATAGTAAAGCATGGTGGTGGAAGCATTATGTTTTGGATCTGTTTTGTTTTTCAGCTAGACCTGGGGCCTTAGACAAGGTGGAAGAAATTATGAACAGTTCCAAATAGCAAAACAAAACTTTCAGGCTTTTGCTAGGAGCGACAAAATGTCAGGGAAAGCCCCCTAGAACTGCTTAACATGACTTAATTAGTTAATTAAAGGTACTTTAAATGATGGCAGTTGTGTGCTGACTCCCAGCTAACATGAATTTGAATGTGATTGGTTAATACTGAACACAGCCACATCCCCATTTATAAGAGGGTGTGGACACTTGCGCAACCACATTATCTCATTTGTTTATTTTTACTTTATTTATTTCTCCAAAAAATATTTTTTTTTTTCCCAAGTGAGTTGTACAGGTTATAGATCACTTTAATGGTGGGGGGAAAAAAACAACAACACATTTTTTAATACCACAAAAGCCTGGCATTTGAATTGGGGTGTGTAGACTTTTTGTACCCATATCGAAATGTTTCCTCTTTCTTAATTGATCTTGTTTGGTTCCCTCTCATAGAAATAGATGAAGACCGTCTGCCTAACCAGCTGTACAAGGTACTTTCATTCATGCTATCCATCAAGAAACAAACAACCCAAAAAATATTTGTTTTTGTTTTATTGATCGCTGTTTGATTTAAAACAAATATATATATCTGTTTAATTTTCAAGGCTGCGTTGTTGAATTCCCCTCGACAACGGCGAAAAGGACAAAAGGGAACACCTACGATGAAAGGTGAGTGATGTCAGCAATTGATTGTGAAGTTTTTTTTGTGCGCGCGTGTGTGTGTGTGTGTGTGTGTGTGTGGTATGCATGGTGATAAATCTCATTACTTTTTGCACAGTACCTCCGCATATAAGAATTACTGACATAAATCTCCACAGAGCAACTCAAAGGCATTAAATTGAATTTTTCAGGGTATTACGTTTGAGAGTTTTAATTTTCTACTGGTGTTAAAAGGTTTCTGTTTAAGTTCGCCGCTGCGTGAGTGTATTAAAACGTATGATTCAATGTGTCGTTAAAGTTTGTAGTTGGTCGTATTAGTCATTAGTGTGTAGTTTTACAACTATCAAAGTAGCAGCCAGTTGCCTTGGTTTGAACGTATTCAAAATATATTAAAAGGTATTAGACTTAATTTGAGGATTTTGGTTATACGCTGATTACACAGAGCCTAATTAAGTAGATAATTGCCGATGCTTGGATGTTTTTCTTTATTTAGTTTCCTCACTTAGGCAACCTTTAGAGCAATGAGTCAGCCTACTTTAGTTCCCCCTCCGAGGTGATTAAGCGTAATAGTATCAAGTTTCAAGCATCCCCCTCACTCATGACACATGACTGGGTGTTAATGTTCTTTAAAATGGATTTAAAAAGCTTATAATATTATTTATGATGTGCTGGGTGTCTTACCACCTCTCCATCTCCCTGTGGTAATCCCTTCTCTTCTTCCTCACTGGTTGCCTTCATCTCACCCCACTCTTCTCCCCAAAGGCCTCTTCCTTTAACATTAGGCGAATATTAAAATACAAATATTAAATATTCACTCAGCATCCTTTTCCCACTGTGTTATCCTTTGCCTGGTCCCAGAGCTGCAGTTTCTGGTGGAGCATCACCTGTACAGGCAGCAGCAAGGAGGCGCCGACGAGTGCTCCTCCGAGAGTTGCCTGTCGGACAGGCCCAGCCCCGACTCGGCGGCCCCGGGAGAGGAGCTGCCGCGGGACGACGAGGCCACCGCCGAGGCCTTCGAGATGCTGCGCTGCCAAATGGAGGGTACGTCCGGAGTCATAGAAAACAACATTTTAGCAAATTCGGCTTCATGATTTTGGATATTATTCACAAATGTACAAATAAAACAGTGTCATCGTGCGATAAGTGTTAATGCTACAGTCACACTTGGAGTAACAATGATAGAACAGAGGTGGGTAAAAGTTATGACAAGTTGTCACAGTAATATGAAACTATGCACCCCATAAAGCGTCATGTCAAGAAATTCACAAACAAATGACTAAACAAGAAGAAGAAAATTACAGTAAAAAGGGAATAACATTGCCAATTAAACCGCTAAATGGTCTTGGCCACCATGTTGCAGCTCCGTTTCAGGGTGTTTGTAATTTTCTATACCCAAATTTAACACACCTGTGACTGGTTAACATTCACGAGTCACATGACAGGCAGGAAAAAAATAGCTAATGGGGGCCTAATTGGACATTTTCACTTGGTGGTGTACTCACTTTTTTTTTTTTTTTAGACAACATTGCGTGTTATTCTGAGGGAACAGTGATGCGCACCGGCAGTCTCATTTCATCAGTGTTGTCCATTATTTTTTTTTGTCAAGTGAAGGATTTATTTATGTTTTTGACGGCGACAGTTTGATGAATTCGTGTGGGAAATGGACTGTGTAAATGCACGATGAGCTTACTCATAGAGTATGTGTGCTGGTATCTCCTGTTACCTCAACAGACCCTGTGTCCTTGCTTTAGTGACAACGAGTGCACATTGGAGCGCCATCTCAGGCCCACTAATTCAATTTAATAGCAGGTCACCAGATGGTCACAGAGTGCAGCACATAGCCTGCACACACCCCCACTAATTGCACTGGCCTATAATGCATCACATGGGCAATATCTGGAGCCAACATATACTGTACATATTTTTTTGGGGTCGCTACGTATAATATTTTACTGGGATATTGTTTGGAATACTAACCTGAATCCTGTATATTACCCTAATATTGTTTCGTGAGTACTGGATCATAATATTAAGAGTATCTGAAAAAAAATCTCATGATCATATGTTATTGTGAGTACTGTATCATGATACCATCGGTATTGGCAAAAGTTTGCGATATCTTATAGCGAGTACTGTTTTGTGAAATATCAATATCGGAAAAATATCTTGATAAAGTTGTATTGTGACTCTTGTATCAAGATTCTATCGGTGTTGTAAAAATATTGTGACTATCATACCGTAAGTAGTGTGTCATGGCATCGGGAAATATGCACACAATACTTTATTGTGAATAAAGTACAGTATCAAGATACGATAATTGTCGGAGAACTATTGTGATAATATTGAATTGTGAGAACAGTTTCATAATGCTATCTGAGAACTATCGTGAAAATGTTATATGGTGAGTAGTGTATCATGTTAGTATCAGGTTTGGCAAAATGTATTGTGATAGTGTCAATATCCGAAAAATATTGTGATTCTATCATGATTCTATAGATACTGTAAAAATATTGTGATATCGTTTTGTGAGTACTCTATCATGGTGCCATCGGTATTGGGAAATATACTCACAATATTGTATTGTGAATACTGTATCATTTCTGAGTACTATATTGATATACTCTCTGTATCGTTGGCATAATATTGACTTTGGATCAAGACTATTGACTTGAATGGAGATTGCGAAGCCGACAAATACTGTGTATTTTTTTTGCACAGTGCGGTACTGTGGGATTCCATGATGAGATAGCCGGGCCCTTTTGAATAGACTCAGCATGATTAAGTACAGGAACACGTAAATGTCAGGTGGCATTGAGCGGGCATATAATGCGCGTCTAATGAGCGTAGCCTCGTCGGTCAATTATCCTGACTCCCATTATTTTGCGTTTGCAGCAGAGTTCTCCAGGGGGAGTCTGTCAGAGGCGGCCGTCGGCGGATTGGAGCGCCCCCTCCCTAAGGAGGAAGACAGTTGCTCCAGGGTTGCTTCGTCAGATGCGTCGTCGCAGCTCAACAACGCACAAGCAGGTAAATAACGGGGAAGTAACACCATATTATGCAGTTGAGAAGGTTTTCCCAGGGGGGCGCTCTTTTATCGCATCAATATGCAAAGTGTGTTTAGTTTGTTTTGCCCAGTAGAAGCTACTGTACAGTCAGCCTTTCTTTTTTATAAGCTTTGTTTACCACAAATATTTTTCAAGCCGAGGTTGTTGTATCAAGTGCGGTAGTCTGTAAAGGTACGCTCACCCTGCATTTAAGACCTCTATTGTAAATATTACATTGAGGTGCATATCATTTATCATCATAATCATTTTCTTTCTTCAAAGAAATTTAGAAATATCTAATCCCTTTCCAGCCATTTGCCAAAATGCTTCAATGGATGAATTATTAAATCAGTGAATAAACAATTAATATATAGTATATACTAAATTAGCGGTAGGCATACGCCCTACTCTGTTCTTTAATCTGGCCCACCAAGCATTTACATTATCAAGAGTCCTGTAACATTTGTTACATTAATTTAGTCATCACATTTGTTAATGAAAATGTATCTATTATTTTATGATAAAAATAAACTTGTTCACATATTTCACATGAGCATTTAAAATTTAAAAAATGTATTTATAAATATTTTACATCATACCCACACTACGAATGACCTGGTCAACCTGTAAAAACCATAATAAAAATGATATTATCGTACTGTATCATGATTGGCGTTGGCAAAATATTGTGGTATCGTATTGTGAGTACTGTATCACGATACTATCGCGATTAGCGAAACGTGTTATCGTAACGTGAGTACTGAATCGATACAGTGATACGATCTCTATTAGTGGAAAAATAATACGATATCATATTCTGACTTATTGTGATGCTATCGGCTTTTTTTTTTTTTTTTTTGGCCAATAGTTAGTAGCTTTGTACTTCCCACCCCTAATTTTAGTAACTAGCAATGTTCTAACCATACTATAATAGAATACTATAAACTACTATACACCGTATATACAGGGAGAAGAATTCCTTAAAATGGCCACCGATTGACTGTCATGCCTGGCTTTATGTTACAGACACAAAAGCGGCGACGTGCGGCACCAGTCAGCCAGCTGACGAGAAGACAAAGAAACTCAGCCCAGAGACAGAAAAATAAATGTCGAAAAGAAGATGAAAAGAAAGAATTAAAGCGCTCGTGTGTAGGCCTACATCACAAATGCTGCTCCTTCTCCTCAGCCAGCGCCCACGCAATGACAGAAGTGTGTGCAGACTCACTTTCTAGCAACATCAGGGCAGTCCTTCAGGGCCTCAGTTACCAGCCGCAAAACAACATTTATACACAGCCATACATGTCCAAAGGGATCCTTACGTTTTGCTTCTATAATTCCCAATTACCCCATTTAAAACACTCACATACTGTATCACACGTCTACTCTCATGTCAGCATTTAATTTAATCACACACAACACGATCGATCATATGTGCCATGACGTCTGCGATTGTGCCATCAAAGCAATAACACCGTTTTTACTACAGGAAACGTATGACTTTAAACGCAGTCGCTAGTAGCAATAGTACAGTTATCAATTTAACAGTAAAATAAAGTCAAACAGCTCACCCTTTGAAGACACCTGATAGACATGTAATTGTAAAGGGTACATACATGGTGTTTGCACAATGACAGTTTTGTTTTATAGTTACAGTATTGGTAGAATTAAGTGTGCAGTAATCCCCATTTATTCGAGGATCGCTATTTGTTAAATCATGTTTTTTTTTTTGTTTTTTTTTGCTCATTCTATAATTCTCTTAGATGCCACAAGATGGCACCAAACCGCTGTCTAAATAGCAATTGGTCTCAAGGAAGTATGCTCTCTAGTGAGAGAGAAGCTTTTATGGAAAGCCGTTTGAGCATCTATTCAATATCCTTGATATCAAGCTTAAGGGCTATGTACTAGTAGGTTCTTTGTCCCTACGAATAGGATGACTTTGGAATACTAATAGCACAATTACATGTGCGGCAAAACTGTGTACTAGTTGACAACTACTTGCTACTAGTACTCATAATGACAAAAGGTTCTAGTAGTTAATATCTGGCCCTTCACTAGTAGTACTAGTAGCCTGCAGTTGTCAACTTGTGCACAGCTTTGCTTCATTAGTAACGTATTCGTTCTATCAGTATGTCAAAGATATCATACTAGTGTGCATAAACGACATACCATAGAAGTGGTAAACTGTTACTAGTCAGAAACAGCGATTCTACTAGTGCTCCATAGTTGATTTACTAGTGCGCTGAATTGTCTTATTAGTAAGGATAAAGACCCTACTACTGCATGGACTTTAAGCTGGATATCCCGACATTGACCAAATAAGATGTGTAAGTCGGTGAGGAGCTTTAGTTTGTTTAGCCTGGGTTGTTAGTAGACTTTACACCGATTTTATCGGGCTGATCGGTATCGGCCGATATTTAGCATTTTACGCTGATCGGCTGATCGGCTTTAATGTCATAATTCGCCGATCCGATCAATGACGTCATTGATCGGCTCCGCAAAAGACATTTACTCCGTGTCGCCGCGTGCACAGTATATTTGAATCTAAAAGCTAGTTTATTTTCAGCCTTGTCGCGTGTCTTTTTAAAATGTTATGTAGCCTAGCAAGCTAGTGCTAGCACGAACAGTTGGACGTAATTACAGTAAGTTAGCACCCATTATTTCTGTCATGTAATGTTGCTTTGACCTGACTGATTAGAATACACGATCTGACTAGAGCAGTGATTTCCAACCTTTATGGAGCCAAGGAACATATTTTACAATTGAAAAATCTCACGGCACACCAACAAACATCAATGTCACAAAAAGTGGATACATTCATTACTGTATGTACTTCTGTCATCTAATAGAAGACCATTTATCATTTGTTCTGTCTGTCACTATGCCTCACTGGCATAAATAGAGGAACAAAGATACATTATTTATTGTAAATATAATTTTTTGAGCAATTAAGTACACAAGTATATACAGTAAATGAACAGGTCATTTAAATAGACACATTCCTCCATCTTGTGATCGGATCGGTGATCGGTTATCGTTTTTTTAAACTCGCCGATCAGGTGATCGGCCCCAAAAATCCTGATCGTGTAAAGCTTAGTTGTTAGTGGAAGTTAGAAGCGTCTTCGCCAAATGTGCATGTACACGCACACTTCAGGTGCACTTGTTTTGAAATCAAAATCATCTGTAAGCTGTTTATTTTCGAGGGTAATGCAAGATGAGTTTGAAATGAAATTTAACTTATGGGGGATAGAGGCAATTGTAAACATTTTAACTCACGCTTTTTCACTATTCACCGTCAAGTTTGGCCCCTTAAATAAATGTGGGGGGTTACTGTATTCAAATTGAAATACATTTGTGTTTTGAATTGATATTTTATTTATTATTTTGCTCGTCTTTTGAAAAGCAGCCAGACCTACGTTCCAGTTCATATACTATGATTGTGTAACACTTTTTCTTTCCTCATCTGTGCTATCTTTATTTTCTAATATCATAAAACACCTTCTTGCATGGTGCCAATAGATTCAGTCCAGCTCTACTGTGCTTCATTTTCCAAGGCACCAACACATTTTGAATACCAGGCTGATATTCCCTTTGTCCAAACAACAAGGACATTTTCAAATTCCTCCTGATAGAAGTTGCATTAATATGTAAATTGTGACAATCCTTCCATACGCTTCACGCTATATGTAAATCGTACATCATGTGTGGGACAGAACCTGAAAAATACAAATTTTAAAAATCCATAACGCTCTTTTTTTTTTTTTTTTTTTTTGTATTTATGGATTCTGTCGTATTCGTCCTTTTTAAAATTGTACTTTATCTCAATTAATTCAAGCTTACTTGAATTGGGGATTACATGAGTTATCAAAATGTGTTTGATACAATAAAATGTTTCAGTTGATGAGGAGTTGTAGTTTATTACAACAACAAAGAGAACACTGAAGTTTCCACAAGCATGTGACAGTGGACATGCGGTTCATTGAGGGTGACTCCCTAAAAATAGGCCCCCGCATATTAATAATTCATTGAACTATGAGCCGGAAGCACGAAACGCATACATTTTTCATAAACATGTGCTGCTTGTATTGAGGATCATTGCAACAACTTAAATCTATATACAGATACTTCCGGTTAACCCTTAAAAGCCCACCTCAGTTGAGGCATTTCGCAAACCCACCAGTCACAACATTAAGTACCCCTGCACAATATAACGAGAGCTGAGACAAGAGCTGTATTAAACTCTATTGAAGTTGTAATAACAATCAGTCACCACCCAAGTTCTACACGGTTAGTCCATTAAGAGGTTTGATGGAATTTATTGTGTTTTACAATGATACTGGTAATTATTGTTATAATAAATGTAAAAAGGAAATAATATGAACCAAATCAGGTCAAAAACATTGAATAATACTCCTAATAACAATAATAGTATAATCAACATGAGAATTTTCTTGAAATATTAAAAAAATGGAATTATTATTTCATTTGGTATTCTCGTGCATTTTTATTGTTTAAATAAAATGTAAATAACAGCAACAGTATTCAATATTGATAATAGTAACAATCTATTGTTGATGTATCGATTATTATTAATGTAAAATGGAAATGGCTTTAATCAAATCGGATTTTTATGGTAATACATATAAGCATTTTAAATTATAAACGAGTTAATGATTATAATTTCTATTCAGTTCCTAATGTCTTCATTTTTATAGTTACAGTGTTATTAATAAAAGATTCATTGGAAGCAACCAGATAATTTTCAACACTTTTTAAGTGGCATAATAAAATTAATGGTTTAAGAATTGCCTTTTAAACTTGATATTTAAAGTGAATTATTGTGAAAATTGGAATTTGTAGTCCATTTTATTGCTTAAAACAATACATACTGTACATACATAGCACTGCTACTACTACTACTACTACTACTACTACTACTACCACTACTATTAATAATAATAATAATAATAATAATACTATTAAGGTGGTAAAAATACTTGTGACAAGTTGTCTGTTTGGTAAATTAATTTAATAACATGGTCTAGTTATAGCACAACATGTCCAGCATGTCATACAATTTACACAATTAAATTATGTTATTGAAAATGAGACAGTACATCAGCATTGTGGTTTTGTTACAAACAGTGACTCTCAGCTAAACAGATATATTGTTAAAACAATAAAATAAAAGAGAGAGAGAGAGAGAAAAAAAATAGTAAAGTCTATTGTTTAGTGTGTGTGGTGGCGTCCTGCTGGGGTTTGTGCGACTGCTCCTCTGGTGCGCCTCGCTGCTCCTTTGTCACTTTGGCCTCTGAGACTCCTGCAGGGTTATACAAAAAAAAAACACTGGATAAAATTAGCTCCATGTCTTTATCTTTTTGTATGGGGCCGCTGTAAAATAGATTGTTTTGTTTAAAAATGATCCTGAGTGATTATCCTATGATGTGGATTGTATAAACAGTGATTTGTCCTCTCCGATCTGCTCGGAAAACCATCGCAGTTGACAATCGTAACTGTTAAACCTGTTTAATAAAGTGGTGCCTTGACTTACGAGTTTAATTTGTTTCGTAACTCAAACCACTCATATGTCAAATCATCTTTCTCCCAATATATCGAAATGCCATTAATCCATTCCAGCCCAGATGTTTGTTTTTCTTTTTAAAGCAGGCTACAGTTTTGTACTTTATAGAAACATACAGTAATAACATAATTTAATAGAATGTAAAGAATTAAACAGTTTGCGCATCATGATTTCATGCTTCAATATATTGTGCGGCTCCTTCCGATGTGCACGCCTTGGCCACCAGGAGGCAGTATAATAAAGGCATCTAAAACACGAAGATGAGTTTCACAACTAAGTGACTAAGTAAGATGCAGGAATATCGTTTGTTGTTTTTTGCAGAGGATACAGACTATATTCCTGTGAGTATTGTTATATTGTCTGTCTACATGTATTTCTACACTGTTTGTGTTAAAATATCCATAGCTATAAAGGTTAAACTACCGAAGATTCAACGCTAATTTCGTTAGCCTGTCTATGGCGTTTTGCATGGTGAGTTAGCACTAAACTAGCACAATTAAAGTCGTGTATTTTGTTTTTTTAATTAATTAATTTTGCTCAAACTATTTTAACACAATCAGTGTTGATTTGTTAATCATTTGTTACTGAGCTAATATCTCGTTCCATTAGCAGTGTTTCTGAGACGTGCTTCACATCTGTGTTGCATGGAGTCCACAAACCATAAACAAGTACTTCTCCCAGGATGATCACGTTGATGACATTTCACAATTCCTCTGCGTGTCTCGGTTGGCCTGGAATAGCGGTGCAGTTTTGTTTTGACTCCATGCAACATAAATGTGAAGCAGTTCTCAGAAACACTCCTTATTTAGCATGCTGCCAAAGGGCATCCAGAATGCCCGACGATACGAAAAACAGGAAGAGTACTAGAAGAAGAAGAAGTAGAAGTAGGCTAACTGCTAGCTTATCACTCAACACAAGCAGTTGCTCGTCTGTTTGCGTCCACCGACAGCTCGAGCTTTCTGGTTGGCCGTCGTTCTGTTTCACGTCACAATGACAGAGTTTGCGGTTTGTCCCAACTCAGTGTGGACTACACACACACAAGGATTTGCCGGCGAAAATATTGAACAGGTCTAACATTTACAATACTGGATTTCCCATCGGATCACTTTTAGCACACCCAACACCACAAGATAATAGCTCAGTACAATCTTTTAGAGACATGCGATAATCAAGCCTTTTGCTGACTTTCATCGAAAGAAGGGAACCTGGCTCAAATTCGGCCTGATTGTCGGAATGTGTGTATCCCGCTTTAAACATTTACAATCGTCTGCCCCGACTGTTTTCTGAGCAGATTGGAAGAGGAGAAATGACTGTTAACACACCCCAAACCAAAAGATAACCTTCGGGCAATCTTCTAGAGATATTTGATTATCGGGCCTTTGCTGGTTTTTGATCGGAAGAGGGGAAAATTGCTCAAGTTAGGCCCAATTATCTGTGTGCGTATAGCGCGCTTTCCTGTGGATGGTGATTGGTGGTGAACATACCGTTGGATCCGCCTTCTTTCCACTTGAGCCTGTTGTCGTCGGTGTGACGCGTCCACGTCGAACGGAAGCTCACCAGCTCGGCCGTGATGTGAGCCAGACTCCACTGCAGTCCTCTGGAGCTCTCCTTCCACACGTTACTAGTATGCAAACAAAGACCATACACCAGGCAGTCCAATTGATCTAGTCCGAGTGTGACTTTTTATATATTCCTCTCGCTAATAAGTGACTCAAACAAAAAACACACAAAAGTTTAAATATGAAGATTTCTCATAAGTGGATATTTTATATTTACCACTTGACTTAATTCTAACACACTAGACAGCTAATAATTCTTCAACTGTTGGACACCGAGCCAATTGGATGTTCTGTGTCATTTTACACTGGTTAAAATCTTTTTACACTACAACTTTCACGAACAAGGAAGAATGTTCAAAGGAATGAAACAAGGCCTCTAAGGAGCACAAATCCTTTACGATGTATAACCAATCGAACCTAAAAGGATTATTTCCACAACGTATTTTTCATTTTTCTTTGGCTTGTTTTTGGCAACACCGACTCTAGAAGAAGGAGTGACCTTGGCGAGGGGTGGTAACAGATGATGAAGAAGAAGAATATTCATCCCAAGGTAATCTCTGCCAGTGTTTACATTTTTAAATGATCACTTCTACAAGATTCCTAGAAAATCACAATGTCTCTTCACTGGTGAGCTACACTTAGATGTCGCGGGCACCACGTTGGGGATCCCTGTATTACAGCCTGCGTGTGTGTGATGTTTGGCGTAATTACACTTGATAAAACTAGTTTAGTTCTTTACATTCTCCTTTATTTGGTTTTTAAAAAATATATATTGTTCAATATAGTGGTATTTGTTTTTCTTTTATTAAAAATGTAACACAAATTGTGGTGTTTCTATTGGAACGGATGAACGGCATTTCCATTCATTTCAATGTGGAAAAATGATTTGAGTTTTGATTTAATTTGCGGGGGTCATGGAACAAATTAAAAGTCAACGCACGACTGTATTTCTATTACATTTTATGAGAGAAAAAAAAAAAATGATTTAAGGTTCGATTGTATTTGAATACAAGCCCACATTCTGGTCTCATTATTTGGATGTTCTTAAAAAATAACTGACTCCCCTCCCAGTAGCGTACGCAGGCTGATGTTGTACCTGTGTCTGTTGCAGGGGTCCGGTGGTCCCGGGTTCTCCTCCACCAGAGGAACCACAATCTTCTCTGCCATGTCCGTCAACAAGGAGAACGTCGGGTACACGATAAAGTCAATGAAACCTACAGAAAAGAAATTCAACCTGTTATCCAGGTAAATGAAAAGTGTCAAAGTGCTTTTTTTTTTTTTTTTTTTTTGGGTGTGTATGTTTGTTCGACATACCGATCTGGGACTCGGCCACCAAGGTGCTTTTTCGATCACACAGCGGCGAGAAGGGCAGACCTAGCTCCGCCTCTCTATCACCCTCCCCAAGGTAGAAAGAGAGAACGAGCAGATATCTTAAAAGGCATCTCAAGCCTCGAAATTACTACGCCAAGATGATGTGACACATTTAAAGTGCTTCTTCCTCTTCTTTTTTTTCTTTTTTTTTTACAGTAACAGAAAAAAACCCTGAACAGGCTTTTCTTGTATAATTCTTAAAGAGAAACAGTAGGCCTCCTCTTCTTTTTTTGGGGGTAAAAAAAATAGCAGCACAGAAGCGCACGCTGACAGCGAAAGATGTGATGAAAGACAGTTGGCGAAAGCTATGAAAATAAAGTGGTATTTTCTTTAAAAAAAAACATTCTTAAATTAATAAAATACAAATTTTACAAGCAAAAAGTCAACATTTTCGGGGAATTAAGTAATATTTTTTCAAGAAGGAGTAATAAGCGAAAGTGAAGAAATGTCATAATCTTACAAGAATGATGTCGCAGTCTGAGGAGAAAAAAAGTGATATTTATTCTAGAATGAAATCATATTTTTTGAGGAACTGTCTGAATTACACAACAATAATTTTTTTATGAGAAAAAAATCACAATATTATGAGAAGAGAATTGCAATGTTATGAGAAAAAAAGTATTATTTTTCAAAAAAAAAGGCGTCTCACAAACATCTAAGATTAAAGTTGTAACGTAAATAATTACAGTGTTTGACGGTAATTATTTCACAGGAATAACGTCACAATGTTACAAAATAATTTTAATGCTCTGAGAATATAGTCAGAATTTGCCAGGAAAAATCTCACAGGATCAAAACTCATAATGTTAGGAGTAAATAGTTGTAATTGTGGGAGAATAAAATTGAAATACACAAATAATGATCTTACAAGGATAAAATTGTAATATTATTAAGTGATGAATATTGTAAAATTATGATTAGAAATCAAATTGAATGAATCGATAAAAGCATTGGTATCTTTAAAAGGCTGAATTTTCTGGCATCGTGCAGACAGTATGTAATATGTATTTTCCCCTGTTCCTGTGTGACCCAAAACATGTACATCACTTTAATACCCAGCCTCCTGCTCAATGTCAGCCGTGATTGGCTCTTAGTCCCTGACCGTCTCAGGAGACCTTGCACAGGATCAGCAGTGTAGATGATGGATGGAATGACTGACCTTTGGAATAAGACCTGTACAAACTACTATTGAAGACTTTGTCAGGTTTTGACATGTTCCTACCTGCCTGAAGAACTCCTCCATCAGGGCTTTGGTCCATCTGGAGTGCAGAGACCAGGGTTTAGACGGATGGCTGATGTCGGCCGTGTGGAGTAACAGTGACAAAGCTTTGGACTTCTCGATCCTATTGGACAAAAATAAAACAGTGTTGGTTTGGTGCCCCCTAATGAGGTCCCGAACGTGCGCCGTGTTACCGTTCATGTTGCTGCAGACAGGATTTCATGGCTTTTACTTGGAGGAGGTGAGAGGTCATGTCTGTGGATAGCACCATCTCGATGACGAGGGAACGCAACTCCCTGTGTGGGCATTTGAAATAACAAAACTGCGTGAAAACGGTACAAAAGTGGGATTTCAGGAGCTGCTGTTGTTCCTGTGATGAAAGGGGTTGCTTCAATAGGCAAACGCTAGTTAGAGCCAATGCAAGAGTTGAAAACAAGTATTGTAGTTTGTATTTCACATTAGAAAAAGAATGTATTAATATTACTGAATTATGCCTGGGGGCGGGGGGATCGAATAACTCGGTTAAGTCGATTTCAAAAATAGGTTGACATAAAACTTCTGCCTCAAAGAAATGTTCCGCCCCGCAACCTCTGTTTCACACGGACATTTATTGCAGACGGACGCAGTGTTGGGCCAATGATGAACTTTGCCAAAAAGGAGCGTCTGTAAGTGATCTTGAAGACACTGGCACACTAACACACTTCACTACACTACTACACTAACATGATACATATGAGTGAGCTGAATGGCAGCGTTTTTTGACCTAAAATGCTAATCGATAGCACGCTAATGCTAATGGCGGTTGCTAATCGTTTAGCATTTAGCATTTTGCTGTCTCAAATTCTGTACACCGAATTTATACCATACACTCAGTACTAACATGTGCAGTTTCAGGGTTGAAGTCCATCTGATTATTATTTTGATCAATTGGAGAAGCTATTCCAAAGAGATTTGATGCCCAGTTTTGATTGACACTGTGAGAGAGGTATTTATTTACTAACATTGTTCTCGTGGATGTATCAGTTCATCTTTTTAAAAGATGTATTTTCTGTTCCTGTTCCTTTATTGGGTTTCATTATAACGTTCTCAAGATAAGTGTGTGGATATCACCATGAAATAGGATTTGAATCAACAATATTGCATAAAAATTGTACAAAAGCACAATTTCAGATGTTATTGTTTCTGTGCGAAAAAGGATCTCACAACAATGCAGTTGCAATGATGTGAGTAAAAAGTTGGATTACAAAAATAAAGTTGTAATGTTACAAGACTAGTCAGAATATCACAAGAAAAAAAACATCTTACAAAAATAAAGTCATAATATGACCACAAAAAAAAAGTTAGGGGACAAAAATTGCAATTTTGCAAGAATTCAGTTGTAAAGTTTATAAAAATGAAGTGTTATTTTAAAGAAAAAGTCATAATATGAGAATGAAGTTGTATTTTTTTCAGGGAAAAAAAACCGCAATCTTACAAAGTCCTAACATTACAAATTAAAGTCATAATGTGGCAAGTCATAATATTACGATAAAAAAAATCTCCGAATTTACAAAAATAAAGTAGTAATGTTATCAGAAAAAAGTGACATTTTATTTTGAGATTTTTTTTGTAATCTTACAACAATAAAGTCACAATGCTCTGAGAAAAATGTTAATCAAAATAAAATCAAACGAAGTTTTTACAAGACTAAAGACATTGTTTTAGAAAAATCTCACAAGAAATAAATGCAATGTTTCTAGTAAAAAGTTGGATTATGTACAGTACATAAAGTCGTAATGACACAAGCTAAAAGTCATAATATTACGAGAAAAAAAATCTTATAAAGTAATATAATGTAATAAAAAGTAAAGTCGTAATATCAGAATAACATTTTATTTTCTTCAGGGAAAAAAACGCAATCTTACAAGGATAAAGTCACAATGTTACAAGAACAGCTGTAATATTATCAGACAAAAATTGTGTAAAGTTAATCCTTCTAAGGTAGCATTTTTGTTGGGGGGATTTGTTTGACAATGAAGTTGTCAAGAAAAAAAACATCTTGTGTGTGATCTTATGTTAGATCAGAAATTTTTCGGGAAAAAAGTTGTAATGTACTTTTCTGCGTTGTTGATTCAGTCTCAGGTAGTTAGCTGTGTAAACGAGTACAGCATGACGTAAGCTATGGGAAGTTGAAATTCATCCCCTTAAAAATATACTTAAAAAATAAGTTAATTGATGATTAGTTTTCCCTTTAGTCAACCAAGGAAATTTAGTGAGTCTTGTACATGCTTCTTCATGGGCAGCAAAGGCCTTTTGAAAGTAGAAAATGTCTTACATCCACTCTTCTCGAGTCAAATGGATGAAGATATTCATTTGGTCGTCCTGCAGAAGGCGGAACGCTGCGCTCAGATGATGACTTTCCTGCACCGACCGGTCGTTGTAGATCAGTGCAAACTCGGACCTGACCAGACAAAAGACACATGGGAGGTAGCTGCATTGACTAGCATAATCTACGCTGTTTAAATGAGATGGCCATTTTTCCCTTTGAAAATACTGTACAGTGCAGTACGAGTCACCTGACTTCAGAGGTTTTGGAGATACGAGCCGTCGTTCGGACTTTTTTGCTTTGACTTGTGAGCAAAAAGGTTTAGATATAAGTGGCACCGAACACAACTCAACTCAGACTATATCAAGCAGCAATTTGGCAGATAGTGCTCAATTCTTCAAAAAAAAAGGGGCGCCAGTTGAAGTTTACTGTCAAATTAATCCTAAAACAAAGAAAAATGCACTTTTTTTTTTAAACAACCACATACTGTAAGTTTGCCTTACGAAAGTTCGCTTAGTTTAATGCTAACAAACAATGTAAAACGCCCTGAACAAGCTAATGGTTAACATCGATAGTTGTGGTTTGAGAAGCAACAGTCATTTGAACACAAATGGTGGAGCAACACGTGTAGACAGATAATATAACAATACTCACAAATGACCAATATTACTGCAACTTACTGAGGAGCTAATACGGGGTCGATGTACAGTATCTCCATATGTCTGTATTATATTGCCCCCTAAGTGGTCAAGGTGCACACACTAAAAGGAGCAGTACAATAATGTGGCAAAAACTATTTCTTTACATTCTATTGAATGATGTCATTTCTGTATGTTTAAAAAAATATATATAGTACAGCACTACACAGTGCTGTTTTTCTTCTTAAAAAACTACAAAAATCTTTGCTGGCTTTTTTTGGAAGCTGAAATACATTAATGGCATTTACATTCATTTCACTGGAGAAAGATGATTACAGATACGAGTATTTTAAGTTACAAGCATAGTAACAGAACAAATTAAACTCGTATCTCAAGGCACCACTGTAATGTAAAGTGAATTAGTTCCAAACTATTAACTGACATAATCAAAAATAACTTTATTAATTGCACAGGCCAGGCAATTCTTTAAATACAATATGAACAGTCATAAAAGTTTAAGCATGGTAAAATTGGTGTTTTTTTGTTGAGTTTTTTTGTTTTTTTTTGTTGATTGTTATTTAATGTTTACAGAGTAGATAACATGCATGTTTTCAGCACATTTAATACAGTATGTGCTGTTTGTCATTAGCCATGAGGCTTTTGGCTAGACAAACAATTGTATTGCTCTTATTGAACTGAAAAGCCAGAACCCAGTCTTCATCGTCAACTTCCATTTCCTTTTGTATGGTTATCACACTTTTTTTTTTTTTGAGAAGGTTTGTTTTGTTTTGAACTTTTGAGAGATAATGTTCCAGATCATTTTGGGTGATCTCCAAATTGTAGCACTTTTGTAGGCGCTCCACTTGGTAGGTTCCACTGTATTTAGTTGGACATATAAACAATGAGTCACAAATAATCCAAGAGTCTCTCTCTCCTGCGAGGATGGCTTTATGGCATCTAAAAATACTGATCTCCCACTGTGAAGATGTGTTTGTGTTAGAATTTAGCCCTCTATAAAACAACATAATGTATTTTATATTCCCTGACATGTCGAAATCTTAACAGGATCCTCGCAAGTAGCTGCTTTTGTTAGAATTTGGCAGAGGGTGGAGTTGTTCTAGGAAAAAAAAGCTCACTTTGTGTGGATGTGAAAGTTGTTGGTGGTCCCCGTATGTTCGTAGTCGTGAATGGCTGCGGCGAACAGTGATGCCATCACCTCCAACTCTGTTAGCCAGTGCTGATTGGTTCACACAGGGAACACAGCAATCAAACAATCATATTGCCATCATTTATCGTCTTAGCCTTGACTTGCTCTTAACCCCTCAAAGTCTTGGTCTTGACTTGGTCTTATTGTCTCAAATTATTTGTCTTGACTCCTTAAAGGCTCAGTCTTGATTTGGTCCTACCTCTTAAATATCTCAAGTTTTGACTTGGTCTTAATTCCTTGAAGTCTAAGTGTTCACTTGGTCTTAACTACTGAAAGTCTTATGTCTTGATCTTAAGTCTTGGTCTTGACTTCTTAATGATCAGATCAGAATCAGAATCATCTTTATTTGCCTCGTATGTCTAAAACACAAGGAATTCGTCTCCGGTGTAGTTCGATGAATCGAAAAAAAATAATCAACTGATTAATCAATTATTAAAATAATCATTAGTTGCAGCCCTACTTGACTTGGTCAGAAGTCCTCAACGTCTTGTTCTTGAACTGGTCGTTAACTCCTCAAAGTCTTTGTCTTGACTTATTCTGATCTCTTCAAGTTTTTAACTTTTGCCTTGATCTTAACGCCTCAAAGTCTTAATATTGACATGGTTTTAACTCATCAAACTGTACCACGAGGCCAGATCGCAGAAGCAGGCAGTGCATGGTCTGTGTGACGTCTGCGGCATGCACATGGCTGTGGTACGGGTTGTTGTGTTTGCAGTATCCTCTCTCCACAGCAGACAGGAACAGTGTCAGGCTTGAGATGGGGATCTGGAACAAATCAATCAATCATTTGACCCCCTTTTCAACCCTTTGCAAATGACATCTGTTGCGATCAAATTAACCCTTGAGTTGTGCAATGTGGCAAAATAATGTTTCAATAAACATCACAGAGAAACCTAACACGATGTGTTTGATTGAATTACTGTCCTGCAAATGATTTCCAAGCGTCATGTTTTGTTATCCACCAGGCAGTGAGGGTCGGTTTAATTTTAATTATATATATTTTTTCTGTTTCCCTTGTCAGTGTGTGAAGGGTACCAAAATTATTCATGTTTACTGTCCTACATTTGGCCATGTTACTTTGGAAAATGGGCACAGTGATTCGGTCATGTGGTCTCAATGCCTTGGTCTTGACTTGTTCTTAATACCTCAAACTTGTGGTTTTAACATTGTGTTAAATCCTCAAAGTCTTGGTCTTATCGCCTCAAAAGTTTTAGCCTTCACTTTGTTTTAAGTTGTCAAGGTCTTGGTTTTGAATCCGTATAGTGCTCGTCTTTACTTGCTTGTAAGTCTTGTCTTTTACCTGGTCTTAACTCCTCAAAGTCTTGATCTTCACTCCTGAACGTCTTGGTAATGACCTGAATCTAATTCTTCAAAGCCTTAGTTTTGACTCCTCAAAGTCTTGACTTGGTCTTAAGCCCTTAAAGTCATTGGTCTTGGCTTGATCTTAACCCTAAAAGTCTTGAGTCTTTAATTGGTCTTAACAACTCAAAGTCTTGAATGAGTTTTGGATTATGTGGTTTTAGTTTACTGTCGCCTTAATCGTCATTGTATAATGCATTGGCAAATAACATGCTTACATACAGGTAGCTGATTCAGATACCGATATCCCATCTACACTGCCAGATCAGGGTTTATTGTTCCAACTAAACTGTACCGCTTGGTAGAAATGTGGCTTCATATATTGTGGATGATGAAACTGAATGCAAATGGAACCTTGAAGCGGCTGTTGAGCTCATATCTGGTAACAAGTTCGAAGAAGAGAGTTTGCAGTGCGTGATCAGAGCTGGCTGCGTTCAAGGCAAACACGTCAAAACTCCAGCGGTCAACGTCCTCCGGAGAGACATTGAGAGAGGGAGGTTAGCGTGACGGGATTATTGATACGTGTGCTACGTTCCAACGTGTTGCACAAGCACAAATCATATAACAGGTTGCATTGTGTGGCTTACCCTCAGACAGTTTACAACAGCAGCAGGTTGGTCTGGCATGGCGGCCGTGTAGGCTTTCTTGAACATCCTGGAATAATTCAGTGTTGATATTGAGTTCACTTGAAGTTCATGTGTTGAGACTGTGCAGCGAGCTCGTCTCAGGGGGTGTTTATATAAATCCTCCAAGTGCCCATACACTTGGATGAGGATGTTTTCAGAGAAAAGGGGGCCAATGTTTCACTGTCCTGTGCGGCCTACTGTGCTGAATCGCCTCATAGTGGTTGTATTCAAGTAAAAACACTACCACTTCCCCATGGTTGTGTTCAAATGCATTCACAATCATTTGGTGATTGATTGGCAACCTGTCCAAAATGTATATTGTAATGCAATAAATTAACTGGGGTAGGGTCTTCCTCCTGCAATCAATCCTTAGTAGTGGTTCGCAAAGCTGACTTTTGTGCAGCAAGCGTGGGACCGATGTTAATCTGTTAGTCTGAATGGTTGTCTGTCTCTATTTGCCTTGTGATTGACTGGTGACCAATTAGAATCAGTGTTTTTAGTGCTAACCACTCATCCATTGCCCAATATGACAATGAAATTGTGAACAAAACAAACAAAATAAAGTCATACCTCTCCACAAATATCCCAGCCTGTACCGCGTGCACGATGCTACGAAATTTGGGCTTTTCGTCCGACCGCCGCCCTGACTGTCGTACCCTCTGAGTGAATGTTGACGCCAGCCAATCAGTGACCTCAGCAGGAAAACCATCAGACTGAAGCTGCTGGAGGTCATCCTCGGACTCCAAGCACTGCCTGACACACACACACACACACACACACCAACACACACGTTGTTGATTTCACGTTTCTCAATGGTCTTTTTGCTCCTATGTCACAATGCTAAAGATATTTCAATAACCTTACAATGCCACCGTTGTTAGTATTTTTCTACCTGGTTCCATCCAGATAAACAGCCTCCAGTAGCGATGCTGTCAAATCCAGATTCTTTTTGATGTCCTCAAAGTCAATGTCTTTGTCCTCCAGCTGCTTCAAGATGTTCCGGAGCCTAAAAGCAGTCATAATGAGTTCATATTTGTGATCAAAGACAAAAAAAATTGCAGATGTCATTTGTGAGCTTGGTTGGTGAGAAGAAGTCAGCAGGTTGAAGAGCATTCTCTGTTTGGACTCCAGTAATCTGGAATTTCCTACCCACAGAAATTAGAATAGCTGCCTTGGTAGAAATGTTTAAGTCTTGATTTAAGACTTATTTCTTTACTCTCGCATTTGGTTAAACCAAACCTATTGTGCAATTAGTCTCTTGCCCTGCCTTATGCCTACACATCTGGATTTTGGCCTGTTTTACTGCTCCTTCCCCTAACCATCCCCAACCCCCTTCTCTGTTATCCTTTTTAAGGTTTCTTACGCCCCCCCCACGCCCTCTAATTGGGGTTTCTCTGTTTTTTTTCCCTTGCCTGGAAGGGGGTCCTTGATTTTTGTGAACTCTGCACCTGTGAAGCCCTTTTGTGGTTAAGAGCTACTGTATATACATTAACTTGACGTGATTTGGCCTGAGTTAGGTTGTTGTTGTTAGGTTGAACGGATTTGCGGATTGCCACTGCCTGGAGGGCCCTCACGGTGCAGCTTTTGGAATCACTGATCTGCTATGCCTTTGTTGTAGTTCGTGTGTTTATCAGACTGGATTCCAGTCTGGGCTGCAGCATTCATATGTGGTGTTTGCATATTGCATATTTGCCCCTGTTTATACACCGGGTTCAAAACAGGCATGTTAGCTCCATTCGAGACTCTTTGTAAATATGTGCGCAGCGATTGACTGGCGACCAGTCCAAAGTCAACTGGGATAGGCTCCAGCTCACCCGGGACCCTAATGAGGACAAGGTGTATCGTAAATGCATGCGTGTTTTTGGTTTTCTTGTTTCATATTCTTTGCGATAGACTGTCCTGACTCAGAGACTCAGACCCCAGTTCCTAGATCAGTGATGTGCGAACGTGCTGCTGGAAACTATCCAGTTTCCCTTCATTCACATTTCATTTACAAAAAAAGTATTATTTATTTACTCCAAATCATCTATCTATGCCAGTGACGTATAGTGACAGGCAGAACAATTTAATGCTTTCTTACTAGATGGAAGAAAGTACAATTGACCGGTATCTTGACCTATTGCCATTCAACAGCTTTGTGTTCAACTAAACAGGCTTAAATCTCATAGTGAGTAAGTACATTCAGGAGTAAATTGAGATGAGATCATCATTATTTCCTTGTATATATGTTCTTTTTGGGTGGTGTGCCGTGAGATTTTTCGAATGTAAAATATGTGCCTTGGCTCAATAAAGTTTGGGAACCACTGCCCTAGCCTAATTACCGCCAAGAAGTACATTTTGGTACAGATGTAAATTATGCAGGGAAGTGTTCCGTGCAACCATACCACTTTAGTAACGTTTCCACCAAACGAGCCATTAGAGATGCAATAAATAAAATGATGATCTGACAAAGCAGTTTAATAGGCAGAAATGAATCTGCACGCAAACTTCCCTTTGCGGCTGACCAGTTCCTTCCGCACCAAAGCTTTACAGCTATCTATTTTAACAAAACACGTTTACTCAAATATATCGATCCTTTTTTTTTTTTTTTTTTAACTTGTTATTGTCTAAGCAACATCCAGACTTTTAATCTTGAGGCCACACAATGCAACACGGCTCCCGCGAAGTGAGGAAGAGGTGGAGTATGACAATACATATCAGACAGGTCAAGTATCCGAGATTTGTTCTGAAGCTATTTTCAACACTTTCAATGAATTAATAATGCATAAAAATAACAGACCACATGGGGACAGAAAAATAGTATTGATTTGTGACAAAATATAAATTGACTATATTTGCACACATGGAGTCAGTGACAGCATAGATTTGTATCCACATTGGGAAGTCGCGAGAAGAAATGCGTTTTCAATGCATTTTTTTCAGTTATTTTTTTCTCTGCTACAACTCAGTCCATATTAGGCCAAATGGGAGCAAAACAATATGAATTGTATGACTTGAACCCCTATAGTATAAATCTAGGATCATTGGCACAGTAACCTGAAAGCACGTGTTTAAATCATGAGCTAGCAGGTTGATGTTCGCAGGGGGAAATGAGGTCTTCGCGAGAGTTCATTTGGAAGTCATTTCATGCCAAATTGTCCCAAGGAGGAAAAAAAAAAATGCCTTTGGCAAAAAGGAGATCGAGGCTGCCAATCTTTCCATGAGAAAAACTTCACATGCTTTGGCTCTTACATAAGGCACACTTTGAGAAAGTGATGTCTTGAGAGTTGGCCCTCTGAGAATGAATATTGTCGCGCAATCTATGTTTGGGGCACAAAAGAGGACGTCATTAAAAAGAGAGAGATACATTTTCTGCCATTCAGTTTTTTATTTACAAACCGTTCTGGATGTATTGATTGAATATAGGCCCAATTTCAGAATTTTCATCTCTGTTACTTCAATTAACCAAAAATGGCAAACAAAAACTGACGTGCTTGCAAAAGGCATCTTTGTTAAAATTATAGAAATTTAAAATGTCATTTAAAAAAAAATCTTGCATGATTTATTGCCATCATTTTATATTAACATTTCAGTTTGGACACATGACTTTTAATTGTAAATGATCATGTTTGTCCAGCATATGGTGCTACGTTTCCCCATTCAAAGCATGCAGCAACATTTCTCATCTTTTACTATTTTCTGTAAAGGTGCCTTGCTACTGAGCTGATAAATGTGTCACTGATGTTGGCTAATCGTGTGTATGTAAAAAGAAAATGTCTGTCTTTCATGTCCAACCTCACAAGTATTTTCTCTTCACACACTCCGTATTATGAACTATGTAATTCAGTAATAAAGGCTTTAAATTCCAAACATATAATACTAATATTTGCTATGCATACTGTATTTCATACTGAAGTAGATTAAGTCGTTTAAAGTGAAAACAATTATATTGATATATAATGTTATCATAAGCGGCACGGTGAATGACTGGTTAGAGCGTCTGCCTCACAGTTCTGAGGACCGGGGTTCAATCCCCGGCCCCGCCTGTGTGGAGTTTGCATGTTCTCCCCGTGCCTGCGTGGGTTTTCTCCGGGCACTCCGGTTTCCTCCCACATCCCAAAAACATGCATGGTAGGTTAATTGGTGACTCTAAATTGCCCGTAGGTGTGAATGTGAGTGCGAATGATTGTTTGTTTCTATGTGCCCTGCGATTGGCTGGCAACCAGTTCAGGGTGTACCCCGCCTCCTGCCCGATGATAGCTGGGATAGGATCCAGCACTCCCGCGACCCTAGTGAGGAGAAGCGGCTCCGAAAATGGATGGATGGATGTTATTATAGCTTTTTGTTGTTGTGGACCCATGGCCTTACAATACATTCTAACTAGCGGTGGTAGGCTATAGTATTAACAAACGCTATTAACAAACAGCGATACGTTACCGTGTGTTGGCGATTGTGATGCTGTTGTGGTGCGCAGGTTTTGCTTTCCAGTAGACACATTACACTTTATCTTCTTTTTTAAGTGTAAAATGATGCCACACTTTGGACATTCTCTGTCTTCCATGGACCTTTTGTTTCTGGCTTGTCGCTATCGCGCAAACCTATTTTGGAAAAAACGATCCCTGTGAAGCGTTGAGGCAGTGATTTCGTACTTTTTTTTTTAAATCAAGTTGTTCAAATAATCGTTTCAGCCCTAATCACATTTTTCTCTCTAAATAAAAAATCCATTTGTTGTCATAATATTACGTTTTTAATTTCTTTGCAACTTTTTAATTCCATTGGTATTGAAGGGCCCATGTGGTAGTAATGTTTAATTGCTGTTAGGAAAATTTCTCCCCTCCCCTGGACACAAAAAGTTAGAGAGCCCTGGATTTAAAGGACTTCTTAAGGGTTAATAAATTGCGCCATGTAGCCTGCATTCATGCAATTAATAACTCAACGAAGCTTCAACAGGTTTGCTCGGGTCTCCATGAGAAATCTCATCCTCTGTTTACAGAAACAGATTTATTCTCACACGCAGATATATTGGACGTGACGTGAGTTACTTTCAAATAACGGACGACTTCCCCCCCACCCACACCCTGGACCCACTGTGACCGATGCTGAAGCACTGCCAGACGACGCCATGCGGCCAACTAACAGCTCGGGATGCTGCCGGCGACACTTGCAGCGTTTTAAGTGTTTATCACGCTGCCACAATCTTCAGAAAGCTGTTGAGCCATAAAAATAGCAAGCGCCCGTATGTCAGCGCTCATAATCTTTCCAGATAACTCCTTCGTTTGGGTCTTAGCGGCCGGGGAGATGTCTGACAAGCGTTTTTTTCCCGGAAATGACTTGTCAAGAGCACTTTTGTTTATAGAGATGAAGGACAAATATTTTTTTGTCTTGTGGTACACAGTGGACATGTCACTGTTACTACTTGACTACAAGCTGTTACTACTTTACTAGCGAGTGAACAGTGCAAAAGTACTGCACAATTCCTTAAACTAACAAAAAAAAAAGAAATTGACAAATCTGACTTTTTTTGCAACTACTGTATGCTATTAGGCTAATGAAATGTAATACTGAATAAATATTTTGACCCTTTTTTTGCCACACCTTTGGTCAGAGTGTGGATAATTTGGGGCCTAACTGTAGCTTAAGTTATTTTAGCAGGCTAAAAATATCTCTGCTGCACCTACCCCCAAGTCCACTGGCTAATGTCGAGCATTCTGATTAAAAAAACTAAAACATTTATAACATGTGTTCAGGAAATAAAATAATAATAATAAAGCAAATGACAAAAATAGCAAATATTTGTTTTAATTCATATCACTTAACACAATGTATACAGTTTTTACAACGACTTTATCTCATCTCATGTCCAGCCAGAAAATACCCTTTTAACAAATAAAAAATTAAAAAAATCACCGGAATAACTTTGGGACTTAACTACAGCTAAACTTAGCTAAGCTGGTTATCCATGCATCTTCCCATTTTTTATACCGTTTGTCCTCTTTAGGATCGCAGGTGAGCTGAAGCCTATCTCAGCAGGGTACACTCTGGATTGGTTGCCGGTTAATCACAAGGCACACGTTGAAAAACAACCATTCAGACTCACATTGCAATGTGCAGAGTTGTGGTCATCAATGGATGCAAAGTCATTAACGCACTAACCAAAACAAAAGCCACATGACCCATCTTCCGTGCAGCTCATTTCCCCTCCCACAAAGCCATGGCGCGAGAAAGTCAAGTGTTCCTGTAATAACTGGCAAGTGTCGTGTCTGCTAAGTATAGTCAGGTTGGTGAATACAAACCATGCAATCAGCTGTTTAGTACAAGTGTTCAAGTTTTGGTCTACAGACTAGAAATGTACAAGATGTGTACTTCAGTTGCATGCCCCTGAACACCAATCAATCATTTTGGCATTCCTTTCAAAGACACAGCGACTTCTAGTGACTCTTTTCAGCACGACACACCCAACCAAGCAGTAGAGCCCCCTCAGTTAGGTTAGGTGGCGTTCAAATCTTCCATTCAAATGACTCAAACTGTGCTCTGATCTTACCTTGAGATGGGCATCTGCAGCCGTTTCTTACGGATTCGCACCAGTTCAGCCATTCCGTGCTTAAGCTGTGCCCTGATGGAACCCAGAGTTTTCTACCAAAAACCAAAGCAAAAGTATAGGAAAAAAGAGGATTATTCTAGAGACCCCCCCCCAACAAAAAAAATAAAAGTTCTCCAAAGCACCAACGCAAAAACTTGTGTGTCCTGAGACAGACTTGTGTTTCAACAACTCTCCCACCCACTTCTGGGGGGACCTACTCTATTTCACTCTGATTGGTTGGACGAGCCCAGACTGTGTCAGTGTGTGTGTGCGAGTGTGCTATGAGCATCTTTGTCAGTTTATGTGTGCGCGTGTGTGCACAAGTGTGAGTGCGCTGACCTCACTGATGAGGTGTTGACTGCAACCCTTTCAAGCCGTGTGTACTTAAATCCCAAATGAGAATTTTTCCAATGGTGCCACAAATCAGGGAGCCACAGAGACAGTCTTTCACCAGAGTCGCCCCAACTCACACTCATAAAACAAAGCTTGTCTTCTGGAGACGCCCACAACAGAGCAGCCACTCTGGGGGCTCACGTTTTGAATTCATTTTTTTCTGCTTCAGTTTATAATAAAGTATATAAAAATAAAAAATAATAAACAATAAAAATACTGCGATTGGCTGGCGATCAGTTCAGGGTGTACACCACCTCCTGCCCGATGATAGCTGGCATAGGCTCCAGCACTCCCGCGTCCCTTGTGAGGATAAGCGGCTCAGAAAATGGTTGGATGGATGGATGGACAATAAAAATAATTCTGATTCTAATGATTGGGATTCTGATTCTGTTTCTGAAAGTCAATGGCGCTTCACCACGCCATAGTAATAAAACGTCATTGGCCTCACAACAGTGCCATAGGTCTTTCGAGATGTATTACCAGGAGTCAGATAATGGTACACTTGTTGTATTGATATTGAATCGATATGATTTACAGTAATCACATATAAAGGGGACTCAATATCAGGGATTGAAGTATTCTGAAACACCCAGAGGCGCATCAGAGCCCATACAAAGCTCAGCTGAACCACAGCTCAACCTTCACGAAGCACAGCCAAGTCCCAAAAAAGCCTCCCCATGCGGGTCACCTCAGTTCCCATAAAGTGCAAGAGATCCCCTAAATGCCCAGGGGCAGCTGTGGCTCAGTTGGTGGAGTGGGTCGTCCAGTGACCGAAGGGTCAGTGGTACTAAGGGTCAATGGTACAAATTCCGGGTCCGACTGTCTGCTGTTGAAGTGTCCTTGGGCAAGACACTGAACCCTAAATTGGTCCCAGTAGGCCTGACAGCGCCCTAGATGCAGCATCCATTCATTGGTGGCACTGTGTCGGTACAGCTAAAGCGCTAACTGCACTCCATTTACCATTTACCCTAAAAAGCCCTTATGAACCACACTAGAGCCACAAAAAAAATAAAAAATAAACATGGAGTGGCCCTGAGCCGGGCGGCACGGTGGACGACTGGTTAGAGCGTCAGCCTCACAGTTCTGAGGACCCAGGTTCAATCCCCGCCCCCGCCTGTGTGGAGTTTGCATGTTCTCCCCGTGCCTGCGTGGGTTTTCTCCGGGCACTCCGGTTTCCTCCCACATCCCAAAAACATGCATTAATTGAAGACTCTAAATTGTCCGTAGGTGTGAATGCGAGTGCGCATGGTTGTTTGTTTGTATGTGCCCTGCGATTGGGTGGCAACCAGTTCAGGGTGTACCCCGCCTCCTGCCCGATGATAGCTGGGATAGGTTCCAGCACGCCCGCGACCCTAGTGAGGAGAAGCGGCTCCAAAAATGGATGGATGGATGGATGGCCCTGAGCCCATAAAAGCTTCTATTAAGCACATTACAACCCCCACGTATCACAATAGAGCTCCAGCACTTTCCTAATCTGTAGCTACTTGCCGACATTTTTTTTCCTTTTCAGTCTACCGGTGTGGCCCAGTACCATATTGACTGCGGCCTGGATCGGTGGTTGGGGACCAGTGCCATAAGCCCCACAAAGAGAACCCAACCACCCTCAAAGCACAATCGAGCCCCCTTAAAGCATACTGGAGATCCTCAGCCCCTATGAAGTGCCCACGAGCCCTTTGAAAGGTCCCATGAAGCCCACACGAAGAGCACCCAAGTCCCCTGTAGCGCAAGCATGCCCCTAAGAAGCCCTCACGAGGCAAGAACTTCTCATGAAATGAGTCCCCACGAGGTGCACTGGACGCCCTAAAAATCCCCCACGAACTTGAGCCCCTACAAAGTGCAACCGAGCCCCTAAATAACCACAGGAAATGCACCTGGGCCTTCATCACTGTTTGATTGTTTGAGAGCACGATAAGTCAAATGGATTTTATTGACTTGGAGCATAGGTCAAAGCCATTAAATTGTAGTGCAACTATGGATCAAGTTGAAGATAAAGTTTTTGCCAGATGCTCATTTTTAGAAGAGTAGGAAAGTTCCAGTTTGCGAAAGCTTTAAAAGGATTATACCACAAATAAATAAGCTCAGTAAAGTTTGTTAAACATGTTCTTAACTTTTTCCCCCTATGTTTGATACCCATGTGTAATCTTTTTATGGCGTTAGAGCAACACTGTGCAGCAATGTGACTCGGGAAAACCCCTGCTTCAATCTATCACCCCCCCACACACCCTCATTGCTGGTACTGGTTTGGCTGCTGGGTCAGACTCACTCTCATGCTCCCATGCTCTTTGACATGACACAACATATTGCTGAAAATGAAGAAAAGTCACATCGACATGACTGGAAGCTGATTTTGTTTTCACAAAAAGCAACCTGTGATGTCAAAGCGAGAGAAAAAAGACAAAGACTCTCACCAATTCAGCAACCACACAAAGTCTGTGAGGTTGCTGAATTGGTGAGAGTTTCATTTCACAATATCCAATGTCCATCTTGGTGAAATTTCAAGCTGGTACAGTTGTGGCAGAACAGAGATATCAGCTTTAAGGAGACAAAGGTGGTCACCGGGGTGAGGTAAAGTGACAAGTAAATGTGTGAGCTATGGTGTCCACTAAAGGGATTATGTGGGAATTACAGCAGTTCTATCAGAATTGGAACTGTATCTGAATCTCTCATAACTTTTTCCCACCCCTATGCTAACCACAATCTAAATCCTAACCCCAACCCCTAACCGGCCGACCCAACCGCTAGTTTTTTTTACATTACGACTAACCTCCCAAAGGCCTTTACACACGGCACATAGCAAAGCATAGCCCATCGACGAACCCGTTCATTGTGGATGCATATGTAATGTACAAACACAGCCCAATTTCAATTCGTGTGCAGCACCGCCGTGACGTCAGATGGCGCATCCAATAGGAGAGATGGTGACAGAGTGATTTCAGAGTGAAAAGTGCAAGATAGTTTGCCAGTGTTGCAGGCTACAGTGG
Organism: Phyllopteryx taeniolatus; assembly: GCF_024500385.1. NCBI lineage: Eukaryota > Metazoa > Chordata > Actinopteri > Syngnathiformes > Syngnathidae > Phyllopteryx > Phyllopteryx taeniolatus. The sequence goes on from NC_084510.1 coordinate 19,456,405, forward strand.
AATAAGCATGGAGAAGCTCAAATACACCTGAATGTAGTCCCCAAATAGCTCTAGCTCATGGACGAGCCTGAACTCCGTGGGATACTGCTATGTCTTTATCAATAGATGAACCCATTTCCTTTTTCTTGCTGCTGCTCGTCATCTGCTCCTCCTCCTCAGTAAAAGTCAAGCTTTTTTTTTTTTAACGGTTACAAATCCATATTGTCGAGCTGCAGCCTACTTCACATCCAAACAAGAGGGCTACTCTCTGTTTGGTTGCTTAGCAACAGGAGAGAAAAATGGCAAACTTGAGTCAGGCCGCCTTCCTCCCTGTGCCCTATCCGGCGGTGAACGCCACGTAAAACAAGTGTGGTGTGAAAGCCCCTTAACCTAACCTTAACCCTATTGCCAACCTTCTAACACTCCACTATCCATAACCTTTAACATGCCTATAACCCTACCCGACCCATAATCTTCTAACCCTACCCCTAACACTCCTCCACCCTATTTTAACCCCTTTAACCCCCCATTCCAACCCTCTATTCCAGCGATTTCCAACCTTTATGTAGCCAAGGCACATATTTTACAATTGAAAAATCTCACGGCACACCAACAAACAAAAATATCATAAAAAGTGGATACATTAATTACTGTATGTACTTCCTGCCATCTAACAGAAGAGCATTTATTTGTTCTGTCTGTCACTATGCCTCACTGGCATAAATACACGATCAAAGATACACTATTTCTTGTAAAGAAATAATTTTTGGAGCAATTACGTAAAATTTTATAATTTCCCACAGCACACCTGAAGAGCGCGCACGGCTCACTAATTTCCCCCGGCACACTGGTTGAGAATGACTCCTCTAACCTTACCGTAATGCTGGGATAGGAGAGGTGCGAAGTTTGACACTCCCTCATCTCAAACTCCCTGAAATTGGCTGACGATCAGTCCAAGGTGTACCCCGCCTCTCGCCCAGAGTCAGCTGGGATAGGCTCCAGCAAGCCCGCGACCCTAGTAAGGAAAAGCGGTACAGAAAATGGATGGATGGCTGGATGGATGGAAAATGGATGGATGGATAATCTCAAACTGTTGTGTTGAATGCAATGTCTCAAGGGATCACTGTCAAAGAGGCTGCTTGTCAAAAACTACCGCTGACTTTTACTCTATTACTTCTCAATCTGATTGGCCTGTGACGGATGCGGCCCACGAAAAGAACCTGCCCTTTTCCACGCAGCTGCTATAGACTGTCCCTGATGGATTGGTTAAACAAAGTTGTGTTTGAAACAAACCATCTGGTGGTCAGGTTCCCCCGTTAATCTCCCAAAAATGCCGTTTTGTGACAGCTCCTAAATACATCCACTCCAGACTTTATTGGGTTCCTATCTGGTCCAATGCTTAAATCCTTAACCAAGTTTGGATAAAAAGTCTTTGATTTGTGCGTAATCCTGTTTACAGACAAACGTACAAACAAACTAAGATCTTCTGCTCCTCCTTCTTGGTAGAAGGTTAGCTCTTAAAATGCCAGAGAACACTCACTCCTGACGAATAGTTAAAATTACAGGTTGGCAGCTTCGTGCTGTTTTGATCTTTTTAGTGTTTTCGATTTACGTATCGGTCTATCCCTCCCCTGAGGATGACGAACGCGCACCCTCTGATCTCTTCGCTGTCCGCTACATTTCACGGGAAGAAATGTGACTCCATGGCACCATAAATCCCATTGAAACGTTGGAAGTCCCCACATGGGAACTGCACTTCCAGGAGGCCTAGTGTGCTGAGGGGCATGAGGGGTGGCCTTATTTGTTTTTACAATAATGAAGTCCAAAATAGAGTTTAACCAGTCTCTTTCAATGCTATCATAGCAGTCTATATTTTCACTACTTCGAGTTGAAGACCACAAACAGACACTGCTGGTTGACATTTGGCTAAAGCAGGGTACACCCATACCAATAATCAAGCCAAATTTGAGCATTTACCTCCCTTTCATAGTCTTAAAAAAGCCCAAGTGTCAGATGTCTCAAAAAGATTATTTTAATGGATTATCCCGCGTTGTGTGGTGTGTTAAGAGTGATTTTTCTCTCCGATTTCCTTGGAAAAGGATCAGGGCCAATGATTGTAAATGTTGAAAGCAGGGTACACACATACCAATAATCGGACACAATGTGAGCATTTTTCCCACCTCCCAATTAAAGTTAGTAAAGGCCCAAATGTCGGATGTCTCTAAAATATTATGCTGACAGTAACAGCTATGGATAACACAAACATATTTCACAAACAGTACTAATAGATATAGTAACAACTATAATAAAACTTCCAAATAAATCCACGATATATCGGGGCCACGGAGGGTGAACCGTAATATAGCGAGGATTACTGTACTTTGTTTTTTAAAGTCTTCTATGTTATAATGCTAATGTATACGTAAGTATGTAAACGTTAACAATAATTTGCAACACCGAGACGCATAAAAATATGTGAGCTTATTGACACTACAGGTATATATAGCCTATAATAAGCATATTAGCAGATTCATGTTAACATTAGCTGCCTTAGCATAGCATAATTTACTTTTGTTTTGTTTTCTGTGATATAGCACACACGTTAGCACGCTAACTACAAATGCACCACCAAGACACAGCACATGGCTTATTCGCACCGTACACATGGTCTGTTACTAAAATTTTAAAACCACCTTTATATCAAAATAGATATCAAAACAAAAATACAGTACCACAAAAAACACAAATACGACTGAGACAAAAATCACAAAACTGTAGTTTATTTACACTATATGCTAATCATAGCTGACATGTTAGCACATCAATGTTAGCCTTTAGCTCTCAGCAAAATGCTACAGCCTGAGCAATTGGACAACTGACAGAATGATGTCATATTCATATTATACAACATATACTGTATTTTTATATATCATATTATAGGAGAGAGAGAGAGTGAGAGAGAGTGAGAGAGAGAGTAAGAGAGAGAAAGAAAGAGAAAGAAAGAGAAAGAAAGAGAAAGAGAGAAAAATCAGCATTACGGGCCCAATGAGGTCATCCATGTCTCAAGAATCAGATTTCCATCAGGCGGTTTTCTGCATATCTTCTGAGGGTGTGTCATGACCTCTGGCATCAGTATGTGTGTCTTGTGTTACCAAGACCCCCCAAAATGAACATGAGACCCCGCGCCTTACTGTAAATCCAGCATGTGTGTATACATTGCCGTGGTTTATGTTAGTAAGCCTGCGCTGCTCTGTGTTTACGCTCACACGTCCTTCATGCCTTCTCCTCTGTGTATGCACACTGTGTGCGTGTGTGTACTGTGAGAGAGTGCATGCGTGTGTGAGCACAACGTGTGCGCCTGTGGGCTCCTCAGAGGTTCACAAGTCAGCAGGAGAGGCTCTGCGTCACCAACACAATCAGCAGAGAGTCTTTATATCAGGACCAGACTTTCCACCATTAACTGGCCCAAGTGTCTCGGGACAGGAACACACTGTGGAGCTGCACTAATAGTCCAATTGCACGAAAGACAAAGACTGTCGGCGTCAGCAATACAAAATTATTTGAAGTTACAGAATAGCACATTTCCATACATTTCTGGCTTGACATACGAGTGACCCGGCTTTAGAGTTTTGCGAAACACGAGCCGTTTGGCCAATTTTTTTGCTTTGACTTGTGAGCAAAAATTTGAGATATAAACGCTGTATGGTGGTAGTTAACTCACTTCACAACAAGCAGCCGTTTTGAAGATAGTGAACAGTTCTTTAAAAAAAAAAGAGTCTTCATGCTGTTTATTGACACTCCCAGTTGATTTTTACTGTAAAACTAAACATAGAACAAAGAGAATTACACATTGCGTAGTTGAAACAACCAAATAGCTTTGCCTCACTAAAGTCTGTTGCTAACAAATAATGCAAATCGCCATAGAAGTTGAACACATAGCATCGTGTTGCTGTGTTAAACCCTTTAAGCAATGGCTGTTTGAACACAAATGGTGGAGCAACGTTTGTTAACAGACCATTTATCAAAACTCACAGGCATATATTATTTGTCCTCTGAAACCTTATGGAATTGAGTTAACTCAAAATATAATAAATCTATTTAAAATAAACATTTTTAAGCATTTATAACAAAATGTACAATTTGATTTAATCTGATTTCTTTTCTTTCTTTTTACATCTTACCATTAATTATGTGAACTAAAAACTAATTAGGTACCTTAAATATAAAAATATATTAAAAAAAAAAAAAAAAAAATATATATATATATATATATATATATATATATATATATATATAGACTTCCCACTTTTTTATCTTTTACGAAATCTTACTTAAGTCATGAAAAGGAATTTTGTCTTTACAAACAATATAAAAAACAAATAAATGCATTTAGTTTCAGTAAAAAACATTACAATTAAAATATTTTGAAAACTAAAAATTAAATTTTATTCTTAACTTTCACCAAATATTTTTTAATTACGTAATAAAACTAAAATATAAACACACATTTTAGTGGCTTTATTTAAAAATGCATCCAATTGAATAATTTAAATTTGAAAAAAAATCCACGATAATAATTTATCATCATTTGTTAACTATATTAGTAATATTTCATAACAGTCTCTATAAAGAGCCTCAAGTCATTTTAGTTTGGCGAAATTGGGTAAATGAGGTAGGCGGTAGGGCGGCAAGAAACAGATGAGGAACACATGTTGACTCGGGGCCCAAGAAAAGAAAAACAAACTAAATATAATTAAGATCTTTATTCACGGAAAGTTTGAAAGAATAATACGCATGGGCATCAACGACTTTCCAGTCTGAAAAGTGCAGCGCTTGCACTGAGAGCTTGTTACAGAATACACCTGAATGACCAGAGGATTTAATGTAGATCATTTGCATGAAAGTGAACATAATCATGAATTATCCCATTTAAACACATTGAATGAAAGTGTTTACAGTGAATGTCAGTATGTCTTCACCCTAGGGTGATGGCAATGGACTTGTACACTTCTCTGTAGGCGTTGCGGAGCAGAACATACGGGAAGCAACTCTCCAGCATGTCTTGGCTCAAGAACGCAGACTCCTCCACAATCTAAATAATAAAGAAGATGGATCACAAGTTAGGACGTCAGATAGGATTATCTTAATTTACACCACACTGTATCAGTCAGTTCAGTTTCGTACACTTTTTTGGGGGGGGGGATGTTTCGGATAGCAAGTGTCGTGATGGGTACTAAGAATTGGACCGGAACGAGCTGCAGCACATTTATACACGCTAACGCTGGATGATACAACACTGACAAGTGGTTTTGTGGTCTCGTATAAAGTACCTGACAGCGATTCTTGAGTAAAAGTACAAGTACAGTAATGTCTTGAAATATGACTGACCCGAATTATGAGTTTTTCGAGATACGAGCTGTCGTTGGGCCAATTTTTTGCTTTCACTTGTGAGTTCAAAGTTCAGACACGAGCACTGTATGGTGGCATTTATCTCAATTGAACTCACTTGACAATAGGTTACAGTTTGGCAAATAGTGAAAAATTCTTCAAAAAATAGGTTTCAAGCTGTTTAATGCCACATCCAGTTCATGTTTACATACAACAATGAGAATTACATGTTGTGTACAGTGGATCCCCCGCGAGACCAAGTCATGTGTGTGTGTGTGAGTGTATATATATATATATATATATATATATATATACATATATATATATATATATATATATATATATATATATATATATATATTTCTTTTTTAAATATATGAATCCACTCTACACAACATGTAATTGTCTTTGTTTTTATGATTAGTTTGACAGTAAACTTGAACTGAGTGTGGCATTAGTGATTTTATTTGCACCTGTTGGTAGATGTTTCATCATAGATGCAACTCAATAAGAATGAAGCTCACTCTGGAGGTGGAGATAAACTTTAATTTTGTCGCGGAATTAACCTTCAAAACCGCGCCGTGAAGCATTTAGTGGAAACGGTGTGACCTTACCATGTGCAGGAGGAGGTAGACGGACTCTCTGTTTTTGCTCTCGCCTTTCTCCTCGTTTTGTCCAAGTTGAAGTAGAGTGGAAGATGCCAGCTGTGTGTGTGTTGGATGGGGGTAACGAAACATAAACATTAAAGAACTGAAAGTTTATTAATTTGCCTATTGATTTTGAGTGATCAACCAAAAAAATGGAGGCATATTGTTTTTCAACTTTGTACCAATCACGATTCTGAACCAGTCGTCTTCAGAGTGTTGTTTGTGACCACGTCCAAGCAAGATCCCTGTTGATTTTGATTCAAAGCAAGAGCTCTATTGATTTTTGAACAACCACAAAATGGTGGAAAGCTATTGCTCATCTTTTATACCGATCCGAATTGTGGTACTTCTGAAAGGGATCTTCTTAAAAGTACCAGGGATTATTTATGGCCTTTTCAAAGCAAGATTACTACTGATTTTACGTGATCGGGGGCAAGATGACAAAACAAAGGTTATACAGTATCCCCTTTTTTATAAATCACAATTTTAAACCAGGCTTCCCAAGAGTATTTGTATTGTTTTTGAGGCAAGAACGTGATGGCTTTTGATTGGTCATCCACAAAATGGATGCCGTTTAATGCCACGTTTCCCGTGTCCCTACTGAGCACAGTATTGAAACCAATCTTCTAAAAAGTACCAAGGATTATTTGAGGAATCGTGGCTTTATAAAATCTAGATCACCACTGATTTTGAATCAAAGTAAGAAGTCTTTTGATTTTGAACAAAATGGATGATATTTTAACCTCAAATGGCGACACGTTGTCTCTCACGTCCGTACCAATCACAATTTAAAACCAATTTTCTGAAAAGTACCAGGGATAATTCGTGACCTCGACAAAGCAAGATTACGGTCAATTCTTTCCTTTTCCGTCAGCATTATACCAGTTGCAGTTTTAGTGATTTTCCACCCTGATAATTTGTGAATGTTTCCAACAGCTAGCTTGATTTCAGGTGGGAACAAAAAGACATGGACTGGTTTTCTGGAATGAGCACTGACCAGGAGAAACTCTTTGAGATGCTGCTCTATGTTCTTGTTCTGTACCGTCAACATGGCGGCAGCCACGTGGTTGATGGCCAGCGCCAAACAGTGGACGTTGTTGTTGTGGCCTGACGGAAACACCAATGCAATGAATAACACAGACAAAAGTGACGATGTGAGAGTGTATGCTTGTGAGAGACAGGTTTGAGGGTGAGTGTGTGTGTCTCAGGGAACACTGTTGTAAGTGTGTGTGTTTGTGATCTGTGAATGTGAGCGTGAGTGCGTGACGTACAGTAAGCGGAACCCAAAAAGGATGTTTTTGCGGCCGCCGATTAGCGCTACTTTGTTAATGATCTGTTAAGATTCGGCGGAAGCAAGCTGGCCACATTTCCTCCAGGCTCGATCACTTTTGGAGCTCGCCAGTGGAAAGTTGATGCGAAGTAAATAACACGGCGCGCTTTGATTGAGCCATTAACGTGGGCACTGCGCCAAATAGTTTGGGGTCAGCACATGCAGCAGCAGCAGTGACTATAACGATGCACGTCAGTAAACAAAAAGTCTCAACGCAAAAAAACGTGTTTCTCATTAGGCACAGACGTACTTGACAGTGGAAAGTATGACACGCATGCTGTTCTCAGGGTGGTGTGCCTTGTTTACGCACACACTGCTGTACACAATATTAAGTACACTCGCATGTTCAAGTCAGTGCTGAAATTTGGCCTTCAAAGGAAAAATGCATTGAATATTAAAATTGCACGTTAAATATGAGTAAAAATGTTGTAATGTGTAACATTACATCTTTTCCAAGTAATATTTTACAAGTTGAATTTTATTATTTTTTAAATGTTCATTTTTAAATGGGAAAACATTTTCCACCTTCTTATGTAGTTAAATAACGTACCATACTGTACCATACCATAAGGCTTGAATGTCACCATTTTAGTACATTTAACATGCTAGTTACTTTATTAAGACATCAGATGATCCCTTGCTGGACTGTGATTGTGCAGGTGAACCTATTGAATGTATTCATTCACGATGACTGATGAAAGTCGGATTGAGGGCTGTGTGAACACTTGAACTTGTCACGGTGTTGCCATTGAATGTAACAAATGCGCACCTCCATGCTCTCGGCTGTAGGAAGAGTTGGGGTCCAGGGCCAAGCTCGGCAAGGACACTGCGATGAAGACCAGCAGCAAGCATGACAGCTTGTACTCCGTGTCTATGGATGTGTTATCTGCATATATTTCTGGGTTATTTTTAGAAAACATTCTTTTGCTAAAAGAAATCTGTAGCATCATAACCACCACATATAGTTTTTCGATCACCTGTTTGCATGCTTCTGATAGCGGAGACAAGCGCCGGGTCTACATCGCAGCTCATTCCCGCAGCTGAGGCCAACTCGAAGACACTAAGTGTCACCTGGAAACACATTAATACAGTGATTCTTAAAGTGTGCCATGGGTGCCACGAGTGGAACGCAGGCTCCGACTAATGGTACACGAAAGAAGTACAATTCAGTTGTATTTAACTTTTAAGTTTAAGACACCTGCAGTTTGTTTTGCTTGTATAATTTTACTGCGATACCTCCTGTACAACTGCATTTGTACCGTAATTTCTCGTGTATAAGGCGCACCCATGCATAATATGCACCCCCAAAGTTGACCTCAAAATTCTGGAAAACCCTTCTACCTATGTATAATGCATTTTTACAATGCATGATTTTGCTTCTACCCATATGATCAAAACATGAAGTTAGTATCTGTATTTTGTTAGGTTTTTTCAAAGAATTATTCTGAAGTTAAGCATTTTATTTGAACAAGTAACACTTTATTTTTATTTAGATGCTCTTATTTTGAAATTCACAGCCCTACTTTTATTTAGTAAAGGAGAAAACACACAGTTGTGCTCAAATGTTTGATTACCCAGGCAGAATTTGTAAGATGAGTACAATTCTTTAAAGAAAACATGAAAGGCCGGGCGAAACACATTTTATTTTAATGGGATTCAAATTAAACTGTCAAGCATTTCAGAAAAGCATTATCATTAAAGAAAACATAACCGTAAAGAACTTAATGATGGTTGTTGTTCAGTCATCACTCATATTTAAAAAAAAAACAATATTGCACACATTCTGCCAGGGTATGTAAAGTTAGGAGCACAACTGTACGTATACAGTATACTGCCGTCATACATACTCCTGTCATATTGGAATGAAAGTGTAGGCTACACCTTTTTTCTAACCTCTAGGTGGTAGTAGCCTATTAGAATGAAAGTGTACCCCTTTCTCATAACCTCGAGGTGGCGATGACATATTGGAATGAAAGTGTACAGCTTTTTCATAACCTCTAAATGGCGGCATTTTTCCCAAGTTTTTTCCATTTTCCTCCATACCTTTGTATAATGTACACTATTGACTTTTGACAATTTTGAGGGGGGGAAAATGTGCATTGTACACGAGAAATTACAGTATTTATAATGTTGGTCATGATGGTGGTACTTGGTGTAAAAAGTATTTTTTTTAAGGTGGTACATGGTGTAAAATGTTTGAGAACCACTGTGATAATACATTCCAGACTCTAGGTAAACTATGAACGAAAATATGTCACGACAAACCACGTGTCATCACTCTCTTCTCTTATTGGTGGCAAGCGAGAAGCTTGTGATTTCACCTATCCCGATTTTTTTCTGTGGAATCTATCGCCAGCTATTTGCTGATAAACTCAACTCTTTACGATTTTTGCGCTTTTCTGTAGCGCTTTGAAATTTCAGAAGATGGCCTCAAAGCCTTGTAAGTAGAAACGGGTGTCAATTTGTAGTGATAAATCTTGACAGAGACTAACACCTTCGTATGCCGGGGAGGAGCTACTGCAAGTTTAGCCTGGGTTGTTATGGAGAGTCTTCAATGCATGTACCATTATTTACAGTTTAAACTATTACTATATATACGGATCACACTCCTCAGCCTTCCTGGTAAGGTCTATTTAGGGGTGCTGGAGAGGAGGGTCCGTCAGGCAGTCGAGCCTCAGACTCAGGAGGAGCAGTGTGGTTTTCGTCCTGGCCGTGGAACAGAGGACCAGCTCTACAGGGTCCTCGAGGGTGCATGGGAGTTCACCCAACCATTCTACATGTATTTTATGGACTTGGAGAAGGAATTCGACCGTGTCCCCCTGGGAGTTCTGTGGGGGGTGTTTCGGGAGTATGGGGTGCTGAACCCCCTGATACGGGCTGTTCGGTCCCTGTACGACCAGTGTCAGAGTTTGGTCCGCATTGTCGGCAGTAAGTCGGACTTGTTTCCGGTAAGGGTTGGACTCCGCCAAGGCTGCCCTTTGTCACCGATTCTGTTCATAACTTTTATGGAGGGGCTCAGAATAGAGCCGCTGCTCCTCCGCATTGAGAGGAGCCAGATGAGGTGGCTCGGGCATCTGATTAGGATGCCTCCTGGACGCCTCCCTGGTGAGGTTTTCCGGGCACGTCTCACTGGGAGAAGACCCCGGGGACGACCCAGGACACACTGGAGATACTATGTCTCTCGGCTGGCCTGGGAACGCCTCGGGATCCCCTCGGAAGAGCTGGAGGAAGTGGCTGGGGAGAGAGAAGTCTGGGTGGTCGGTTGATTTTATTCCATGAAAAAAAAACACACTTTTTTTTGTGTACATATTTGACATGTTGTGCATCTCGTAATTGGAAACGAACTTTCTCAAAATAACCTAAACATGGAGGAAACAAACAAGAGTTCGATTAAAGCGGACTCGAGGGTGAATGTTGATGTTGCCCTACTTGCACTGACATAGGGTTTCCACTGATGTGGTCTCTCTCACGGCGGGTGGAGGGCCGGTGGGGGGGGGACGCGGTGGGGGTCTGTTGACGTCTTTGGGGTTATCCTGGTCTGAGCTGTGGCATGGCTGTCATGCCTCACTCAGGGGCCAGACGTAAGCAAAAGGGTGGGGGGGGGGGGGGGGGGGGGCCTCGGCGTGTCATGTTCACATAAGAGCGCTCCACGGGGAGATAAGGAATTTAATTTGGTCAGTAACGGCGGGCACACATTTGTTGTTCGCGTTCCACAATGTCCACACTGTCCTTTTATTTAAACAAATACACAAAATATTTTATCCTACTTCTTTAACATTTTAACAAAATTCCATATAGTCTCTCATGTAAATACACAGCAGTAAATATCAATACATGTCTATTCCACTTGGAACTTTTTCCATGAGTTAACCAATGTGAGACGCTGTGTTTGTACCTTGATGTCTGTGTCAGGAGAGATGCAGTCCTTCAGGGATTCGATGGGGCCCATCAGTAAAGGGCAATGCTTCTGCAGCACCTGCATTGCATTGCGAGTCAAAGGTTAGTGAAATAAAATTAAATATGTTATTAAAGTCATTAAAATAAATTACTTTATCTTATACAAATTACAATGTAAAATACAATTTAAATATTTCAGTTTGTATTATAATTATTCTATTGTTTTTTTATATAGTTTATATAAAAATAAAATAAATTTAATCCATTCTAAATAAATAATATAAAGTGAAACAAATTACTTAATTTTATTTAGAAAATAGTTATATAAAATATATTTACAGCATACGGAGCAAAATATGGTTGTTCAAGTAAAATACAACATTTTATTTCAAAATAATATGTAAATTAATGAAAATTAGGATAAAATAAAAAACACAATTACATTAATAAAAAATTATATTCATTTTTGACAGTCTTAGGACCAAATGGTTTCTTCCTCAAGCAGAAATACAATTGTCTATCCATCAAATAAAATAAAAGTTTGAAGTTTTAAAATAGTTTCAAGTATTACAATATGTTCTTTTATTAAATAAACAATAAAACAATGTCAAATAAAATACATTATTTAATATAAGCAATATAAATTGCTAAAAAATAAATTCATTTTATGAAAAATAATATAATGCGCAATTATTATATTAAATACAAAGTAAAAACTAATAATTATTAATATTTTTTTACAGCATTGGGAGCAAAATAGGAGTCTTCCTCAGGAAGCCATACTATAGTCTAGCAAATCAAATAAATCAAATTAAATAAAAATATAAAAAGTACATACAAATATCTTCTTTGTTTACTAAATAAAATAAATACTTTAATTAAATTCTACAAGTAACATAAAATAAAGTCAAATAAATTACTTCATTTTATTACTATTTTGTATTGTATCAGGATTTTTTTTAATTTGAAAAAGTATATAGAATTACATAAATACTTTAGCAAAATAATGTTCAATAAAATGCATTACTTAACAAATAATACTATAAAATATTTGTTTTTCTTTGTTAAAATACAGTTATGTAAAAAATCTCTTTTTTTGGGCAGATTTAGCTAGATCTACAGATAATATTTTGCCCTTTCATTGACTCGTGGTGGTTTAAAATGTCTTGTTCAGCGTCACCTCATTCAGGCAGTCCTGCGCCATCCATCTGAAGGACAGGATCACTCCGATGATGGTCATTCTCTTCAGCAGGTTCTCTCCTCCTGGTGGTATCGGAACAAGCCTTGGGAAATTTGCTTTTCGTAATGGGAACGTACCAGAACAGGCTGCTACATGTGATCATATATGGTTATTCTCGTACCAAGTAAAAAATAACTGTGTTTGTAGCCACGAGGTGGCTACTTGTTTAGTACAACATTGTATGCCAGTGCAGAAAAGCAAGCTTGGATGAGTTTGGCGTGGAAGAACGCCATCAAACACAGGGACTATGAGTCTACTTCGTGTCAGAATCATGGCAAATTGTCCCAATACTTTTGCCCCACCAAATCACTCACCTGTCAGCCTCCTCTTGAGATTGGCCATCTCTTCTGCCTTATCAAAGTTGTTCCTCATCTGCACCAGGACATCCATGTTCTCCACCACCAGTTTCTAATCATAGTAAGAAAATGTATTATTATTATCATGTGGTGTACGAAGTTCATTGTAATAATACAAATAAAAGTGGAAATGCGACCACCACTGCTACTGATAATATACTTGCACTCCAGTAAAAAAATTATATTACATAATATGAATAACAAAACGGTATTATCATTACTGTAACCATATAATTGCTATTGCCCTTTTATTTTTTTAATCATTATTATACATCATTATCAATGTATATAAACAAATCGATGCCCACTGGTTGCTACATTACATACAATTGCACTGCAATAAAGACCAAAAATATCTAAACTTATGTATTTATTATTATTATTATTATTACATTTTATTTTTTATTACCTTAGATATATAGTACATTACAAATTCACTGGTGAGTGTTTCTACCCTCTAGTAAACAAAGACACTAAATCAGATGCTGTCAAACAGACGCAATAGCAAATTATATGATAACAGATATCAATATGGTGGATCAATATAATGATTCCCAGGGAGTAGCGAAAATTATGTTACAATATTATATATACATTTGTAAAATAAGACGTTACGTATCGTATTGGAATTAAGTTTCTCCACAAACCCTAGGTAGCGTGATACGTCTATACAATGTGACAACATTTTTTCATTTTCCTTCTACCTGTGTGTAATACACACCCTCGATTTTTTTACAAAAGATTTTTGGGTAAAAATGTGTATTATACACGAGAAGTTACAGTAATAATACTGTTGCTTTGTTGCAAAGTTCTGTATTTCATCATCAAATTTACGTGTAGTACGTCTGTATGCATTATACTGCCCCAGGTGGCCAAGATGCACATACCAGAAGGAGCAGCACAACGTCCATTGAATTATGATGCATAAACTGTTTAATTCTTTACATTCAATTTAATTATGTCATGCCTGCGGTACCTTGAGCTCGCTGACTTGCGACGTGACGTGCCACATGAGATTCTCGCTCAGGAACTTGAGGCCGTACGGGCCCAGCAGCTCGGCCAGCGCTCGCAGCTCTGTTCACATCATCATCTTGGGATCACATTCACATCACAACCCACCAATACAGATATTTTTAAAAAAGGATGTGTGTGCGGGTTTAACATTGGAGTAGGTGTTTCATGGACTGAGTGCCAATGAGTCACTCGAGGTAGGAACACGATACAGGACTGTACGCACTGAAATATACACTTAGTGAGGGGAGTTTATTCTCTCTCAGTGTGTGAGTTATGGCGTTAATGGTTACTTAGTGGGGAAAAAAGCACCTCGTTTTTTGTCAAAACTGACTTTTTGATAATCGACAGCTATATTGTGTTTCACCTCACCATTTTCTGTAAACATAATTTTTTGAGTGTTGAAATATGTTTACAATGTCTTTGAAAAGTGTATGTTTCAATGGGATTAGAGCTTGTGGGATTGGTATTGAAAGTAGGGCTGTGAAAAAAATCGGCTAAAAAACTCGGCTAAGGCGACCACAAAAATTGGTCGACACAAATATTTCTGCCTCAAGGCAATAAAAAGTATTAATAAAAGCATATTCGCGCCGCCGGGAACAAATTTGCGCATCCCGGAACCATTTGGCTACTGTCCATTTTTACCACACGGACATTTGTTACCGACGTACGTACTGTCAGTGGAAAAACATTGGCTAAAACGATACAGGAGCGTCTGTAAGTGATTTTTAAGACACTATTAGATGTGTACTGTACATATAACCTGATGCATGAGTGAGCTGAATGGTAGTTAGCGGGTTTTTTTGTTTTTTTGTTTACCTAAATTAAGTACTCGACCAAATACAGTACAGGTTTATCGATTCTAAAAATATTCGACAGTGACAGCCCTAAGGCTTAAACTATAATATAAATGTTTTTATTTTTTATTCCATAATATTAAGTATCTCCCATACATGTCATGCTTGCAAAAGTGTTGTAAGGGAAGAGTCTTCATCATTTGCATGAGACCAAAGTGCCCACCTAAAACCCGGTGAATTAAACTATAAAGTGACAAATGGAGGCGGCACGGTGGCCGAGTGGTTAGAGCGTCAGCCTCACAGTTCTGAGGTGCGGGGTTCAATCCCCGTCCCCGCCTGTGTGGAGTTTGCATGTTCTCCCCGTGCCTGCGTGGGTTTTCTCCGGGCACTCCGGTTTCCTCCCACATCCCAAAAACATGCATTAATTGGAGACTCTAAATTGCCCGTAGGCATGACTGTGAGTGCGAATGGTTGTTTGTTTCGATGTGCCCTGCGATTGGCTGGCAACCAGTTCAGGGTGTACCCCGCCTCCTGCCCGATGACAGCTGGGATAGGCTCCAGCACGCCCGCGACCCTAGTGAGGAGAAGCGGCTCAGAAAATGGATGGATGGAGTGACAAATGGAGATTAAGTGAGCTGTAATTCTTTATACTTTGACTGAAGAACGTTACATACCGTTTATTGAGATAGCTGGGAACTGTTTAAAATTGTAGAAGGAAATGCAAAATATGCTTCCTTCAAGTGTGCAAAAATAGGATTGTGACAGTTTGTGGTTTTGACCACTGCTTCCACTTCCCTGTAACCATGACAACTAAACCAACGTGTTCCCTAAAATGTATCAAGGCAATGCTCTACAGCATTGATGGAATGTTTCCAGTTTTTCTCCAATCAGTCAACACTTTGATGATGACCAATGTGTTCCAGTTTGTTATTTGTTAAAGTAATGAGTGTTAATCTAATTTAATAATGATAGATTTGCACAGTGAGATTAAATTGCGAGGCTAACCTGATATGTCCGAGAACTCTTCTGCTCTGAAGGCGGGATTGTTGTCGGATATTTGATTGACAAAACAGTGCATGGCTGGACAGTGCACGACCAGCGAGTTGCTGGCCAGGCGTAGTAGGCTCTCCAGGTACCTGTGGTGCGCAGGCAGACATGAAGAACGATTACGATTCAGGGAGAACTAAAGCCCTGTTGCCATTATGCAGTCCGTTGGGGGGAACCAACCGCAGACTACAGTATGTTACCAAAAGGGCCAAACTTCACACACTGCAGTGTGTTGACTGGTGATGTTCTTCAACAATGGAAATCAAATGAAAATAACGTTGAAATGCAACACAAGGAAAGTATGATACTCATTATTTTTCCAAAGTCCTAATTTTGCCAGAGTAAATTCACAATTTTCCAACAATAAAGTTGAAATACAAGACAAAGTCGTGTTATTGTAACTAAAATGGTAATTTTGCAAGTCTAAAGACAAAATGTTATGAGGAGCAGTTGGTTTATTAAATTTGTTTGTCTTAATTTTCCAAGAAAAAAGCATAAATATCACAGGAAAAAGTCTAAACATTGCAAGAGTAAAATTGCAATATTGCTCGAATAAACTAATATTCTTTTCAAAATAATACAAAATTAAAGAATAAAATTGCAATATTACCAGAAAAAATGTAGATGTAAAAAGGTTTCAGAGAATTGAATAACAAAACACAGAAAAAACGGAAGAAAAGTCAGAATTTTATGAGTATGGAGTCAAAATATAATGAGATTAAAGTTGTAATATTAAAATAAAAAAGTCATTATTTTACAAGACAAAAGTTGAAGTACTTTGAAGAAGTTCATTTTTAGAGAAAGAAATACAACTATTACAAGAACAATGTAGAAATATGAGAATTAAATGGTGACATTGTTTAGTAAAAAAGTAATTAAAATAAAGATGTAAAAAAATAGGAGAACAAAGTCTCAAGAAAACTATTAATTTTATAACAATAGAGTTAAAGTATTACAAGAATAAAATTGTGATTTACAAAAAAGAGGCAAAATTGTATAGCTTTTCTTTTGGAAAATTTAAGGAAAATAAAATGCACAACAACAAAGTCATTGTATTATGTGAAAATTGTCTGAGATTAAAGTCGACTACATTCAGAAAGTAAATCCAAAATTGTACAAGACTAAGTTGAAATATTAGAAGGATAAAGTTGGGATATTACAAGAGAAAGGTAGTCGTAATTTTAATAGAGTAAATTACCAGTACGAGTGACTGTGCTTCAATGGCCACATTTGGACGTACCAGTTGGTGTAAAAGTTGGTGAGTGTGGGCACCCCTCGGGAATCGAGAGGCTGCGTCTGCTGCAGCAGGACGTTCTTCAGCAGCCGGGCCATGTCCACGGTCACGTAGCTGGGTAGGGTCTGAAGGCTGGCGGCGTACGCGGTCACCCCCGCCAGTAGCTCAGTGGGCCGAGCGATCTCCTGGGTGGTCTGGTTGTAATTTGCCATTCTCACAATGATCCTGGAGAAACACGTTCATTCCACATCACTGATCACCCGGCGAGGACGTGACGCGAGAAAAAAGTCATAATATTAGCAGAATAATGTTATTTTACTTAAAAAACTGTAGTATTTATTTTTTGAAATTTGTTTTGTTTCTCAAAAAATGGATTTTTTTTCCAAAGGGAAAAAAAATGTTTTGCTTCCTAGAGTAAAAAGGTTGTATATTTACAAAAAAGTCTGATTAAAAACAAATTATATTTTTTAAAGAAATAAAATAAATATTCTTCTTCGAAAAAAAAATTCAATCATTTTTGTTTTTGTTTTTTGTTTTTCCCAAAAAACAAACAACGCAGAACGGCACTAACACGCTAACGCTTACCATCGATAATTGCAGTTTTAGAAGCAAGGATATTTGAACACAAACGGTGGCGGAACACGTGTAGACATAAAATAACGATGCTCACAGACATGTATTCTTTATCCTCTACGAAAAATGACTAATACCATAGCATCGTACTGAGTCACTTACAGTAGTAGTAGAAGTACTATTCTTCGTCGTTTGTGTCAGTATAACTATTATACTGCCTCCTGGTGGCCAGGATGTGCACACCAGAAGGAGCAGCATGATGAAATGAATTGTAGCATTAAATCACAATGCAAAAAAATGTCATTGTTTATCTACTATTTAATTACTACTAAATTTTTAGAAGGTACAATATTGGAGAGTGTTATTTTTAAACACAAACACAAAAAAAATTATTTTTTGGGGAGGAGACTGGAACGGATGCATGGCATCTCCATTCATTTTAAAAGGAAAAGATAATTAGAGATAGTGTTTTGAGTTACAAGTGTGGTAAGCGTGGTTATCTTGTTATTTTCTTATTCTATTTTTTCCTTGCTAGATTACAACTTTATTCTTTTATCAATTGTTTTTTCTCTGGGTTTTTTTTCCCGTCACTATCCCCTATGCATATCCCCTATGCCTTTCTCGCCTAGACCGGCCTAGATTTTTAATTTTTTTTGCTAGACCTGCAAATCTCAGTGAGCATTCTTTTACTCGAGGGTACTGATTTTAGGGTGACGGGGTGGATAATCATCAGCTCAAAGGAGGAAGATTAAGCAGAGCGCACACACATGAAAAACATCAGGTTGCCCCGGTGCCAGGCCATAATCTAAATAACATTTAGCACTTGAATGGCACAGAGCAAAGCAGTGACTTGACTGATTGCCTCCAAGTGGCTGTATGGTGATTATTAAACAGGAGTGTCTGTAACACGCACGAAATCCCATTCGAATTCACTAACAGATACTTATAGAGAATGTTTGCAGTTTTAAAAAAAAGTAATCATAAATGGTAAACCAGTCCGTATGACCTTACAGTAGAATCTTATTAAAATGATCTTTTAAAAAGTCAAACCTCACTGGCTCCCTCTAATTCCTCTGATTTAATTTAATTTATTATTTAACAACAGGGCACGGCACGACATACACATATTTCCCCACCGCCTTTTCCCACTCGACATACTCGGACAGGCGTATTTCCAGATGAGAAGAGAGGAACTCGGTGGGAACGATGATGTGCTCGTAGACCACCATGTCGCTGCAAAGGCTATAGGAGGAGCAGATCTCGGTCAGCATCAGATGCATCTTGTCCATGCTAGAGGAGACAGAGAGAGACGGGAGGATCCAAGTGTTAAGGACCAATATTTGGATGATGTGGAAGTGGCACACCAAGGTACCAAATGTGCCGAAGCGATGGAAAAGCGAGGCAGACACCATGTGTATTATCTGCATGCTGAAAAGAACATTAGTAATAAAGTCCAAAATAATGTTGATACAGTATATGACAAGAAAAAACAAAAGGTGGTGATATCATGTGGAATGTGGTAAATTTGTAAGAATTTAAGTCAAGTATCATGAGAATGAAGTACAAAAAAATACAAGAATAAAGTTAAAAATATTGTGACTGTAAATTTAAAAAATATATATACAACAATATAATACAAACATTAAGATTACATAAAATAGTGTGAGGGAAAAGTGAAGGAAATCAATTTGTGATATTACAAAAAAAAAAGGTTAAGAATATTTCGAGAATGGCTTTTAAAAATATATAAGAAAGTAAATATACAGTATTATGAGAATAAGTTAAAAAATATTAAGAATAAAATATTGTGAGGGAAAATTCTAACTATATGAGACTCAAGAAAAAAAATACTACATGAATAAAGTACAAATCTTATGAGAAAATGTTATGACAAGATAACAAATATTGATAATAAAATAAATATTGCAAGGGAAGTCAAAACATGAGAAACAAATGAAAATACTAAAAGAAGAAAGTCAAAATATGATAATGTTTTCTAAATGCGTACAACACTGTGGTAAAATTATGAGAATAAAAAAGGACAATAGAGTTGAAATATGAAAAATAAAGTTGATATATTGCATGGGAAAAGTCATAATTTCGAGATTTAAGGGAAATAAATTGCAACAATAAAGTTAAACTATTATGGGAATACATTTTATAAATACCACATTATAATACAAATATTAGGAATGAAATAAAATATTGTGACGGAAACGTCAAAGTACTGTATATGAGAATTAAATCATAAAAATTACACTATTAAAATAAGAACGAGAATTAATTTAAAGATTTATGAGAATTAAAAGAAATACGATAATGATGTAAAAATATTACCAGAGAAAAGTGAAAATTGACAATAATTGATGAGAAAAGGTAAAATATGTGCATTAAAAAATACAACACTATAGTAAAAATATTTTGAGTAATATCAAATTACTGCAAGGGAAATGTAATAATTTTCTTAGAATAAAGTCAAAATACTAAAGAGAAAAATGTGGTAGTCAGAGGATAAGGTATTATTCAAGTCATAATTTTACAAGAACTGAAATAAAGTATTTATATAATTAAAGTCCAAATGCTACAGGATTAAAGGCGGGATATTACAAGCAAAAAATGGAAATTATCACAAAAACAAAGTCAAAATATTATGAGATTCAAGTTTTGATATTACTAGAAAAGAGTTGTGATTTACAAGAAGAGTCAAAAGATGAAAATTAAATTGTGATTATGGCTAAATTAGCCAGCGGTGGCTTCACGCAAGTAACATTCCTTCGCAGTCTGGACGCTAAAGGCCGAAAACATCTCCTGCTCTGGAGAGAGTCTCATAAGTCACCGGAAGTCTTTTAATAACACCCCCCCCCCCAAAAAAAAACCCCAACAACACTCGATTGGCCACGAATCACTTTTTTCAAAAGTAATCATTAAAAGTCGCTTCGTCTGTGCCTTTTATTAAGACACCTGAACTGTTTTAAATTTGGGGATAATGTCATCATAAGTAAACAAAAGTATGTTTTATACTAAAGTGGAGCTCGTGAAGAGAAAAGCTGACTTGGTTGTTATGATGCGGTCCTTTCTCAGGCTTTCGGCTCCTGGTTTTTCCTTCTGGACTCCTCTCTTGGGCACGGCTTTCTTTTGCTTCCGGTGGCGAGCTGCGCTGATAGCTTCAACACAGTGTTTGGGCAGCAGCTAGATAGGAGAAAACATCAAATCATATTTTTATACATAATTTGTGATATACAACTGTACGTGTACTGGATTTTGACCTGGTCATTGAGATTGCACTGCTCAGCACATATCTCCAACATGATAGCGCTGGTCTGCGAGGCTATCTGCTCGAGAAAGGTCACACACGAGCGCAGACTCCTCTTCTCTATCGCCTCCTCCTGGACACACAAAGTATGTGTAAAAAAAATATATATACAGTATTAGGAAAAAGTTGTAATTTTCTGAGGTTAAAATACAATGAGATTACTACGAGATGAAAAAAAATCTTAATTTACATAATACTATCGAAATATAGTATAGTCAAAATATTAAGGCAATAAAGTGATGATTTTGTAAGAAAAAGGTCATACTTATTCAAGATTAAAGTTAAAATATTACAAGATTTACAGTAACAATTTTACCAGACTAAAGTTGATATATTACAAGAATAAAGTTGTGTTATTATGAGATTAAAAATTAAATATTACAGAAATTGAGAAAACAGTTGTAATTTTCCAATTTTAAAGTGAAACATATTCTGAGATTAAGAGTAATAATCTTATCACGATAAATAGTATTATGAGATTAAGGTGGAAATATGAGAATATTAAGTAATATTTTTTTAGAGGTTGGTACTATCCTTAAGATAGTAGGCTATGGGTAAGATATGTGGTTGTTTTAAATAGACAACGTGTATTGCTCTGTTTTGTTTAGTTTGACAATAAACTTAAACTGAGAGTGGCAACAAACAGCTTGAAGCCTCTTTTGAAGAAAATATTTACAAATTTTACTGACACTGCCACCATACAGCACTCATATCTCAAGTTTTCACTTGCAAGTCAAAGCAAAAAAAAATCGGCCGAACGACGGTTTGAGTCTCGAAAAACTCATAAATTGGGTCAGTCACATCTCAAGGCACCACTGTATTTTAGTATATATAATTGTGGCTAGTCTGAGAATAACAGTGGTCTAGGAACCAAGCCTTGCGGAACTCCTCCTGCTGTTCTGATACAGGCATACAAGACATGGCTAAGATGCTAAAAGTGGCACAGAAAATCAAATAGGATAGGAGTGTACATAGTAGGACGATACAGTGGAAGAAGTGAAGCATCAGCATCTTCAATGGTCGCAGTTGATGAAGTGGACACTGACCTCTTCAGGGCACAGAGGGTGTCGACACCAGTGGAAATGGGAGCAGACAGAAGGGAAAGCCATGAGGTATCTTTTCATCGTCATCTGTTCGCTGCTCTGGCAAAACATCTTCTCGAACACTCGCGGGTAGAAACTATTCAAAGGATCAACACACACAGTCAGAGTGGAAGAGCCATAAACTGATTAAAAAAGAGGAAAACTGACCAGAGAATTGACACGTTTGATGTCTCCTGCAGGAGTTCTTCCGTAGCATCCACCATCTTGGTGTGGAACTGGATCATGTTCATCACCTTGGCCAAGTCCGGGTAGTCCTTGATCAGCAGAGGGGCCTTGTTCACGCTCGTGTAGGCCTTCGACATGAAGAACATGACGGCATCTGCACACGCTTCTGTGATCATCATATGTTCTACTCACACAAAGTTAGCATGGAATTTTGGGACGACCATAAAATGCGCTATTACAAGTCATTTTAATTCGTGCTTCTCTAAATTTTAAAAGCACATATCCAAATTTCCATGTTTTAGTACTTTTTGCACAATTTGCTGTTCTCAAACAAGGAGCTGAATAGCCCATTTTCCATCCATTTTCAACACCGCTTATCCTGGTTAGGGTCACGGGACGCTGGAGCCTATCCCAGCTGACTTCGGGCGAAAGGCGGACTACACCCTGAACTGGTCGCCAGTCAGTCGCAGGGCACATATAGACACGGACAACCATTCGCACTCACATTCACACCGTCACTGAGTGGGAACCGAACCCACGCTGCCTGCACCAAAGTCAGGCGAGTGTACCACTACACCATCAGTGACATGAGCTGAATAGCAAGATTCACAATGTGTTTGACCCATGAATTGATGATATTTTTCAGGACGCTCACTTCTATGCCTTCTACGTCTCTTCCAGTCTTTCTGTATCTCCGTTGAAGCCTCGTAGCGGCAAGGTAAAATTGATCAATTGTTAGGTGTCGTGTTGGTCTCTCAATGTCAAAATGGCAACTGCACGATGAAGAGGACCCTTTATACCAATTCTAATTGAATGAAGAAATAAATTGGTCCACTCATGGATCAAACGTCTGTTGTGCATTTTGCAGTTCAGCAACTTGGTAGAGAAAAGCAAGTTGTGCAAAAAGTACTGAAACATTGAACAGTTGAATAAGTGCATTCAAAAGTTTAGAGAACGTCAAATTAAGTTCACCCGTTAAAGCTTGTAGTGCATTTTAGGTTCATTCTGAAATTTCACCCAAAAGCAGAATATCCCAAACTTTTTGTGAGTAGTGTACAGTATGTCTGTGCATACCTGCAATCTCAGCCAGTCCAATCTCACAGCCCTGAAATCAAACTCTTCTTTGCTCTCTACTGCAAACACACGAATAAAAAGCATCAGGAGGTTTCAAAGTGCAGCCCATGGGCCAAATACAAAGCAGACGCAACCATTAAACCTTGTGTCGGTGTTGCATGAGCTGCGAAACAACCTGTTCAAATTTGGTGCAAATGCAGCTAGAGGACTCATTTGGACTTTTTTCCACTTGAGTTGCAAAATAACTGTTCTCTCCGCCCCAAAGTGAACATTTCATGTCATTCTTCATGAACCAGGAAGCTAAATATGGACAAACAAAATTCTACACTTGAATTTTTTTTCTGCCTCAGATTTAAAAAGATGGTGTAATCCAGTCATCTTTATGTATGTTGAATAATTAGATTATTAGGATGGAGTAACCTTGTTTTCATTGCCATCTACTGCCTTGTTCTTGTCAGAGCGTACGTTGCTGAATGTACTGTAAGCCCTTATCAATTGGATTTTCAGTATCATATACTCTGATCTGTGGCAGTTTCTAGCATGTGCATTATGTGCGGCAACACAGGATGGCATTTCTCAGGGTTTGGGGCAGCAATGCACCTCAAAATTGTGTAAAAAATCTGCTACATAAAATGGTTTTCTTTTGCATAATCCGTGTCATGTCAATAATTGGTTTTTGCACCCCTCCCTTTAGAGTCCACTTAATCCACTCAAGGTCAAACATGTCCCAGACACATTTAACTGGCCTCTGCATCATAAACATCAATCACACAGTTGGGGAGCAGATATCAAACAAGAACATCATAGAACATTTTGCATCAAGCACGTTTGATATAATTTATCAATCTAATCCTTAACATTAAAAAAAGGAAGCACAGTTGGAAATAAAGACAAAATTACTGCAAGAAAATTCCCTTCAATTCTTTTTCATTTTCCCCCAGCAAGATTTATTTCTTTTTTAATCTGGTTGTTTCCTTAAGTATAATTATTAATTGCTGTTGCTGTATTATTATTATTATTTGCTTATAATTAATACAGTTGAAAGAAAATATAAAATCCACCCCATTGAGTGTGTCTGTGTGTGTGCGTGCGCGTTTGTGTGTGTGCATGTGGTGGGGGGCCACCAAAGTGGGTTCTCGCACAGCTTGCCATTCAAGCTCGAACTGCCACTGACTAATTACCTTGTTTCACTGAAAGCACAGAAAGGGTTGAAACGAAAGAACTCAGCAGAACAGATTCCTCTTCTGGACACACGTGCATGTTCTGTGGAGGACAGTGACGATTGAAGACGAAGCACTGAGTAGAAATGTTATGCTGTGCACGTTCAACTACCTGTATTGTGTCATTGAGAACCAAGGCATCAAATTGAGCCAGGTACTGTATGTGGTAGCGTTGCACTACATAGTGGTATTTTCTCATAAGTCCTTTTAGTTTCTCCATATGGAAAAGCAACTCTGCCATCTGACTAGAAAAACACAAAATTTTCATTTATTTGTAATACATCTCGACAAATGAAGTCCTTGGAAAACAATTACACGTGTTCTGAGAGTAGTGTTTGTTGAGGTTTGAAGCTACCTACTTGTCAATATAGTCCTCGGGTTGTTTTATTTTGGGCATGTTCTCAGAGTGCCGCACGAGCCACTGGACCTCATCACGGGAGAAGGACAGGGCCATGAAGACAAATAGAGCCTTTGGGGATTTTATTCGACACAGAAGACCTTCAGATGTTAGGAAAAAACATTTTGGACCGTTCTATTCTTCCAACTTTGTGGGAACATTTTGGCAAAAGCCCTTTTTTGCTCGAGCATGACTGTGTCCCAGTAATAGCATCCATCTACTTATCAGCCTATCTACTCCATCCATCATCCATCCCTAACTACCAACCCTCCATCCATCCATCCACCCACCGACCTACATATCCAGTTCCCAATAGCAAGTAACTACTTAGCTTAATTTACAACTACAAATTACACCTTTAGGATGATCTAAAATATAAATTGTGGGGTAAATCCAGACATTCTTCTGGATGAATGGACAGAAAGTCCATACAGAAACCCAACCTTTATTCAGATGTGACTTACCTTTGGTCCCAGCAGTCCCGGTTCATCCTCCAGAACTGTTGCCAACTCCTTCAAGGCTCCTCGGAGAAAGTGTCTTCTCTCCCGATGCAGAGCCCCACTGTCAACAAAAAAGTTCTAAGGTAACCATCCGTATTTTTTTATATGAATAGCACAATATTTTGTGTCTTACCTGTGGGCTATGGCGTGATCACGGCACTCCTTGATGTCTGCAACTCGCTTGCCATATCTGATGAAGATGTAAACACTTAAAAGGATCATAGAATTCATTTCTGCAGGATTCACTATACGTATATCAAATCATCTTTCCCCATTGAAGTAAATGAAAATGCCATCAATGCCTTCCAGCCTCCCAAAAAAAACAACACAAAATTTTGTAATGTGTTTTTTGCCAAGAAAACGGCGCTCTAAAAGATTGTACTTTATGAGAACATACATCCATCCATCCATCCATTTTCTGAGCCGCTTCTCCTCACTAGGGTCACGGGCATGCTGGAGCCTATCCCAGCTATCATCGGGCAGGAGGCGGGGTACACCCTGAACTGGTTGCCAGCCAATCGCAGGGCACATAGGAACAAACAACCATTCGCACTCACAGTCATGCCTACGGGCAATTTAGAGTCCCCAATTAATGCATGTTTTTGGGATGTGGGAGGAAACCGGAGTGCCCGGAGAAAACCCACGCAGGCACGGGGAGAACATGCAAACTCCACACAGGCGGGACCGGGGATTGAACCCCGCTCCTCAGAACTGTGAGGCTGACGCTCTAACCAGTCGGCCACCGTGCCGCTATGAGAACATACAGTGATTACATATTTACACATCTGCCTCACAGTTCTGAGGACCGGGGTTCAAATCCCGGCCCCACCTGTGTGAAGTTTGCATGTTCTCCCTGTGCCTACATGGGTTTTCTCACGATTTTCTCTCACATCCCAAAAACATGCACGGTAGGTTAATTGAAGCTTCTAAATTGCCCGTAGGTGTGAATGTGAGTGCGAATGGTTGTTTGTTTATATGTGCCCCTGCGATTGGCTGGCGACCAGTTCAGGGTGTACCCTGCCTCTTGCCTGAAGATAGCTGGGATAGGCTCCAGCACACCTGGGGGCAATATAATAAAGAAAATAGATAAATACATTGGACTCCAGCACGCCCGCGACCCTGAGGATAAAGCGGTATGGAAGTTGGATGGATGGATAAATACATAGAGATGGTCCACATTAAGCTGCAGTTACAGTATATTAGTCAATCAGTCATTTTCAGAGAGGATAAAGAATATATGCCTGTGAGTATTGTTATATCGTCTGTCTACATGGATTGCTGCACCGTTCTATTCAACTGACCTTCCCTTTAAGTGTTGTAACACCCCTCCCTATATAAATGCGATCCGTTAGCCCGTCTATGGCGTTTTGTATTGTTAGCATTAAGCTAAACTGACTTTCCTCAGGCAAAGTTATGTTGTTGTTTTAAATACACTATGTGTAATTCTCTTTGTTTTATGTTCCGTTTGACAGTAAACATCAACTGTGAGTTGCAATAAACAGCTTGAAGCCTCTTTTTAGAAGAATTGTTCACTAGCTTGAGTTGAGTTGGGTTCAGTGCCAGCATAAAGTGTTCACATCTCAAGTTTTTGCTCATAGGTCAAAGCAAGAATCTTGAAAAACATTTAAGTGGGCTCCCCGGTATCGCAAGGCCCCACTATAAAGTGATTCCTAATCACTGTTCCACGGCACGAATGTGCCATGAAAGATCATCGATCTGCCGCATGAAATTCTCCAATTTCTGTTCTTTGGTCTAAAAAAATATTATTTGTTACAAATAATGTATATTTGTTGCTGTCTATGCCAGCAATGTATAGTGCCAGGCAAAACAATTAAATGCTCTTCCACCAGTTGGCAGAAGGTACAATTAACCTGTATATTCACCTGTTGCCATTCGTACAACAAAATAATAGCTTTGTTAATAACGAAACAGGCCCAGATTTCACACTAAATTCGTTAGTAAAATGAGAATGAGATCATAACCATTTCAGCACATACAGTCTACAGTACTTTTTGTGACATTATTGTTCGGTGTGTCATGAGAGGTAAAATATGTGCCTTGGCTCAGTAACGCTTGGGAAAGACTGCTCTAGGCTCTATAAATCAAGGTCTTCTATGAATGCAGCACAAAGACAGTGGTCCTTTAGCAAGTGTACCTAATTTTGTGGGGGCCGATGGGTATAAAGAGGCCCTTCATGTTTGAGAACTTTATTCATTGAAGCAGTAGAGTACATATTTAAATCACACGAAGGTGTAAAAGTTAATTTGATTCTCATTTTCTAGCAGCGAGTATAAGAGAAGAGCGTACTGCTGCATGCGGTGCATTGCCTCGGGGAAGCGTCCATACCCTTTGATGCCGTCAAAGAGGTCCTCGGAGACTTTGTGTATGCTAAGCAGCTCGTCCCTTGTGACAGTGATGTACAGGCCGCTCCGCAGGGCCATTTTCCACAGCTCCTGCGAGGACGGGTTGCTATTCAGGCTGCTGTGGCACAAGAGGAAGCCGACTGCGGGGACAAAGACTGCAGCGTTTAAACTAATATCCCAAAAAATTGTGTTGTTATTCACCAAAAGAATAACACTAATTGTGGTCATTCTTAAGTGGGATGAGCACTTACTGATGATCCAGCGCTCCATTACCTCCAAAGACAGATATTCACATGCCATCTGAAGTGGAGGGTAGGGAGGGTGGGGGGCATCAGGCTTATTAACTGTAACCATGATGGATTGCAAATAATAGCATGCAATGAAAAGGAAAGTAAAAAACAGTTTATCCAGTAGTATTGTGCCGGTTTGCCATCCAGTTCAGTTTGTGGTAGTTATTTTTGCATACACATTCTCTTCACCAGATATTTTCAGAAGTGTCTTGTTGTAGTTTATCTAAAGATAAAGAGCTGCCTTAAAGGCTTTGCAGACAAGTAGTTCTTATGTGAGAGAGCTCCGGACCTGCAGGGAGCGAGACATCGGCTAAAAATGACGGTAACGGAAAAATGAGATTTAATGAGGTGTAAAGGATGAGACATGCCCACAGCCACAGATGGAAGTGGGGTGGACAATTTAGGCATGGTTTATTGTGAGTAATGGTGGACAAAGTGTCAAAGGCGCATTAACGGGAAAACAATCATTTACTGTTTTTTTTCCCTCTCATCTTTGGGGGGAAAAAAAAGAGAATCAAAACCTTCCCTTCAAGTTTTATTTGCTATGCTAATTCTTTGTATTAATGAATTATACATTATCCACTCAGTTTTGGATTTCTGTTATTGTGACTGACTGCTGATTATCTTCCGTCTGTCCATCAATCTGTCTGCACACAGACCAACATAACTATTGATCCTACCACCTACCTACCTACCTACTCACAGTACTTATCTAGCTACCTGTCTACAGTATCTACCTACCTGGAGCAGGCCTACCTACAAGACATGTTCTTACCGACCTACCTACCCACCCACATTACCTACCTACCTACAGTACCTACAACACATACCACCGATCAACCTGCCTACCTACCGACAGTACCTGCCTTCCTTCACAAACATCCTTCCATGCACATACTTCCCTACAATCCATCCTTCATGGATCCATGAAATAGAAATTGCTAGATACCAGACTTACAGTGTCACAGCAGGCCGGGTCCAACATGGCGGCCGAAGCATTGAGCAGGCTCAGCAGCTGGGCACTCCGCCAGCGCTCCACCGGCAGGTTCCTCCGCGGGTAGATCTTCCTCAGAGACAGCAGAGCAGCTGTCACCAACTAGAGCCACAGACCAAGGAACGTGAGCATCATCGTACAAGGTTGTGAAAGTAAAAGACTAGATAAAGAAGATTAAAACAAATACATCTAAAAGATAGGAGAAGGAATTGCAAGCATAAAATGTATGGAAACTACTTGTAGTGTCTTTGTGTTAGATGTTGGATGTGCCTTTAAGAGGTGGGGCCTGGTGGGTTGCATATGACGTCGGTGAGTCTGCACGTGAGTGTCTGGGCCTGAGCTGTGGTTGACACCAGCTCCTGCGTGAGTGTTCTCATTGTGTTTAAGTGTTTTGCTGTTCTCCTGGCATTCAATCAACATCTGAAAATTGCTGTGACTGTGGCTCTCCTTTCCCACATGCATTGGCATTACAGGAAGGAATGGAAAAATGTTTAGAATTGCCCATCGATGTCATAAGATAGCGGCAAAGCACTACATGGAGCTCCTTAACTCACTTTAACATAGTTCCGTGGTACCAAGATGCCACAAGATGGCAGCAAAGCACAACATGTAGCTCCTCAACTCGGATCAACATAGTTCCTCTGCACCATAATGCCACAAGATGGCGGCAAAAGCAATACTATCATATTAGACAGGACTTTTGGCCTGAACACAAAAACAGTGAATGAAACCTGAGTGTGAGGGCCAAACTCCTCAGTGAGCTTCTTCCAGGGATGCTCATACTCCACAAACATCTGGCTGAGCCGTGGGTATGAGGGGTCCCTGTGAGATGCAATGAGGCACGTGAGAAGAAAACAAAGTGGGTGACGCATTATGGTAATGTCCCATTGTAAATATCATGTCGTCTCACCTGCTTCCTTTGGTCATCTCATGAGCGCAGTTGAACATACCGACCAAAGCCTTCTTCTCGTCGATACGCGCCAGTGTAACGATAACCGAAGTGTATGTGATGATCAGGTCCAAGTAGCTCTTGGTGAAGTCAAAGTTTATGGCCTATAATTAGACATTTCAACACATCAGTCACTTTAAAGCTGGGTACACGCATACCAGTAAAGGGGCCGAATTTGAGCATTTTCTCTCCCTTCCAATCAAAGTCACCAAAAGCCTGTCTGTAAAAAAAATAAATACCCAGAGTATTACCCTGTGGTCATGCAGGCCGGAATTAAACTTTTAATTTGTTTACATTTTTTTTTTTTTTTAGCTTCACTTAACAGTAGCAGCTGGTCAATAAAGGTTGTTAGGGCACCACCCCACTATGCACGGTTGTCATTACTTTCCTTGAATGCTAAAATATTACTGATGAATTCAAAAATGTTTGAGATGCATACTGTATAAGCATATAGTTCATGATGAGAAAAGTGGTCTCGCTCGTGTGGTGTGCAGTAGCTCCTCTTCAATGCAATAGATAGGACCAAGGTTGGGCGCAACATTCCAGTGCCCCGAGCTGACCGACATCACATCCTGGCATCCTGTAGCTCTGTCATGAATTTTGCAGTCAGTGTTCACTGTTGTACCCATATTTTTTGCTCTAAATGTTTGTGTGCTTATTTTAAGCACTGTACGAGCCTTGGAATGGGTGAATTAAAAGGGTAGAAATTACTTCCATAATTCGAATCATGTAATAATTTAGTCAAAAAGAGAATTTAATGACAATGTTAATGATGTTAATAATGTTTAAATGCGCCAATACATGTCACTGCGTAACTGTGGGGTGTGTTAAGAGTGAATTTTCCTCCTCGATCTGCTCAGACAATGCTCATGGCCAGCAATCATACTTACAATATCGAAGAAACACTGGCTGGCATCTATGGTGTTCAGTAACTCATAGACGTGGTCCTGACTCAGACAAAAATTGAAGAAGAATTTGATTAAAACCAAACCGGGACATCAACAAAGCAATAACACGCACATCAGTTGTCAGTGACATCCTATGCACGACACCAGACATGCAGATGATTTCATCACCAAAATGAAATTGCATGGGTTTGTCACCAGGATTGAGTTATCATCTTAAATACCATGATGCCTCAACCTCAATTATGCAAATGCTCACAGGAGTGTCACAAAGCGCACCCAACTAAACCCCCAAAAATTTGAAAATCAACTTATTTTCTATGTCAAACTAAACCACTCTATATGCAAATGTGACCTCCCACAAAGATTAGATGGGAGGAAACAGAGAAAAGGTACAAAAAAAATGCTTTGGTCTATGTAATTTTGAATATAGTTATGTGTAATTTGGAGAATTAAATTAAATTAATTAATTACCCTGAACTCTACGACGTCCAGAAAGGAGTCATAGTAGCTTGTTGTGGCTTCCATCACTTCAGACTTTTGTCGCTGGATGCTGGTCAGACTTTGCTATGATAAGAAAATGATTATTTCTTATGAGCACAATAATATAGCTTCATAATCAGAAAAGACAACAACAAATTGCTTACAATGTTTCCCCGAAAGTCAATGTTTGGGAATTTCTTGGTGATATATTTAATGGCGGGCTCCATCATCTTGTCTGTAAGGATGGGTGGCCGCAGCTTGACATCTGCACAGATCTGCAGCAGAGATGGGGGAAAAAAACATTTGATTTGACTTTATTATTATTAATTATCAGGGAAAATAAGCCTCGAAATATATATATATATTTTTTTAAAGCCAGGAGTTCTCATGCGGTGTCACGTCATGATAGCCGTAGAACAAGAAATGGAACTTATTGTGACTGGCTGCTTCATTATATAGGATTTTTCATTGAACGACAAAAACATGGCGTGATTGTCAAGGAAGAAGCAAATTGCCGCAAAGAGAGGAAACTGGTGAGAATCAAGGAGAGAGTGTGGATATTTTGAGAAGCTGTTGCTCGCGATCATTCGCCCCATTGACTGACTGCAGCTGTGCATTTCGCCGACAGAGACACATTCACACCTGAGGACAATTTCGAGTCTTCAATGAATCGAACTTGCATGTTTTTAGAATGCGGGAGGAACTGGAGTACCCAGAGAAAAATCACACAAGAACAGGGAGAACACGCAAACTTCACACAGGAAGGCTAGGGTCAAGATTTGAACCCAAGACCTCTCGACTGTGAGCCCGACTTGCTCACTATTACACCATCCTGCCAAGCTTTCTATTCAGTGTTGAGTAGTAGTGTTTTCATGCTGGGTGTTTAATTGCGGTAATGTCTGTTAAATGCCACAAGGTGACAGTATCGTCCTACGAACAGCTTCCTTTTCAGACTATTTCAAAGGGTGAGTAGTTTTACTTTATTTAAAATTTTATGACACAATTTCTGCATATGCTTGTATGGGAGTTACTCAAAATATTGCATATGTTTAATGATTGTGATACTATGAGCACGGACCAAACTAATTAACTTGACATTTGTTGTCCGATGGGAAAACTTGTTTTGCAATGAGAACAATGATATATAGACAGAAAAAAATATCACCTGATGAGAATGAATAAAAATGCTCCCGCTTCTCCCTTCAGCCAGCAATCCACAATGTGACCTTGAGCTAGGTAGCGAGCGTCCAACGGGGTATGCTATTACTGTGTAAAATGACTGACTTCCTGACTGACTGACTGAAGTCAGGCTGAAAATAAAGTGGGAGCCTTTAGAGAGAAGGGTAATAAAGTCTAAAAATATATATTTTTAAAACATGTAAAAGTGGAAGCATGAATATGAATCATTTCCTCAAAATACATATAAAATATGCATAAAAACTGTATCTCATTACAGTTGGAATAGTGGTTAGCGCGTCTGCCTCACAGTTCTCGACTTTGGACTTCCTGTGTGGAGTTCACGTGTTCTCCATGCGATTACATGTTGCCCCCACACAATCCAAAAACATGCATGTTCGTTTCATTGAAAACTGAATTGTCTACAGGTGTGAGCGTGAGTGGTTCTTTGTCCATACCGTGCGATTGAGTGGCGACCAGTCCAGGGTGGACCCCGTTTCTCTCGCCAAAAGTCAGCTGGCATTGAAGACTGGAAATTGTCTATAGGTGTGAATGTGAGTGTGAATGGTTATTTGCGATGGTTGTTTACTCTGCAATTGCCTGGTGACTAGTCCAGGGTGTATCCCACATCCCTCACCAAAAGGAAGCTGGGATAAGCTCCAACTCACCTGTGACCCTAATGAAGGCAAGCCCTCTCCGATGGGTGGCTGGATCTTATTAGATTGGTTATTTTCGATTTATTTAACAGTTTCAAACTAAATGAACAGGGTGATGACTGACAGTTTGGACCCACTTCCTGGTTACACTTCCTCTTTGGTCGGGGGAAGACAGGAAGTGCGCTAAACATAACAAGCAGCAGACACTTTTTTGTTTCGGTTCAATTGCAATGACCTTAAAAACTGTAATCGGACTTCATAAGGTGAAGCTTATAAGTCATGAAATTATACATTTTTAGGTAGCCCATAAATTCTACAATTTACAATTTTTAACTTATATACCTCCCGCGACCCTTGTGAGGATAAGCGGCTCAGAAAATGGATGGATGGAACTTATATACCTAAGCTTTATTTCGTCATCTGTCGTGCAAAATGAAACTATACTGTACATGCTTTAATTAGATCATAAATTGATCATTTAATATACATCTCTGTAGTCGACTGTGAATGTGACTCAAGTTCCTTATTTCTTGTCTTTGGTTCTGACTGTTTTACTTCTCTGCTCACCTTCTTGATGTAGTTCATGCGTATCAGCACCCCATTCCCCCTCTCATTCAGGATGGTGAGCTTTTCTGCCAGTTTCTGATGGTTCTCCATGGTCCTCCCCCAGCTCTCCGTTAACTCCGCACGAGCCTTGGCCTCCACACAGGCTCTTGGAAACAAGCGAACACACCCGAGGTGTCACCCCTGCCTCTGAGGCTGGGTCACATGGCGCTTGTGGTTGTGGGTGGAGTTTGGTCGTAATCGTCCATACGGTTACAGCATATGCCAACAAGCAGATATGAGAAATATTAATAGAGAAGATACAGTCATGTGCCTTGTCATTACTTGTATATTTACTACAAGTCTGCACGGTTATAGTAATACAATTTGTGAAATGAGGAGGTAATACTTTTTATTGTCCTCTGTTAAGGATGATATAAGTCATAATTTTTCACCTTTTCATACATTTGACATCTTTCTGATTTCAAATTTTCTGGATTCTGGACAAATTGAAATATTTTTGTACACACACACACATATACACATATATATATATATACATCTATATTTTTTTATATCAAAGTCCATCCGTCCATCCATTTTCTGAGCTCCTTATCCTCAGAAGGGTTGCGGGCCTGCTGGAGCCTATCCCAGCTATCATTTAGCAGGAGGCGGGGTACACCCTGAACTGGTTGCCAGCCAATCGCAGGGCATACAACAAAAACTATTTAAAATGATTTGCATTTATTTGTACTTTTATCGGTATTAAATGTACATTTAAATTTTCTTTCTTCAAAAACATAAAAATTATTCCAAAATACTATACAGCCACCCATCCACTGTTTGAACCGTTTATCCTCACTAGTGTCCAGTGGCAGTTCTTGCCTGATTTTAGCAGGGGGGCCGGCACTGCTAGGGTCGCGGGTATTCTGGAGCCTATCCCAGCTGACTTTTGGGAAAGAAACAGGGTATCCCCTGAAGTGATTGCCAAACCAATCACAGGGAACAAATAGACAATCATTCACACTCACATTCACACCTAAGGGCAATTTAGAGTCTACAATTAACCTGCCTTGCATGTTTTTGGAATTTGGGAAGAAATCGGACTACCTGGCGAAAACCCACGTAGAACTCCACATAGGAAGGCTGCAGCCTGGATTTGAGCCCTCGACCTCTGAACTGTGAGGCGGATGTGCTATCCAGTCGTGCTGCCCCTCTAAAATGCTAAAATAACAAAATACTAATATAATAAAATATAATAATACTGGTCACGGTGACAACAACTCTAAATTGCCCAGAGGTGTGAATCTGAGTGCGAATGGTTGTTTGTTTGTATGTGCCCTGCGATTGGCTGGCAACCAGTTCAGAGTGTACCCCGCCTCCTGCTCGATGATAGCTGGGATGGGCTCCAGCACGCCCGCGACCCTAGTGAGGAGAAGCGGCTCAGAAAATGGATGGATGGATAATAATACTGATAAAATAGAGTAAAATGAAATAGAATCGAATCAAATCACAAAAAATATTGTAAATTATGATTATTGTTTCCCATTTTTTGTCAGTTGTATGCTCTGCCAACTGCCCTTACTGGTTCAGAAACGCATTCAGAAAAACAACGATAAAGTAAAATAAAATAAAAACATTTTAAAACCTTTTTTTAACCACTAGGTGGGGCAATTTACCAATTTAAGCCCACTACACAAACGATTAGGTGAACAATTACGTTGCCTCAAAAGTGAGTGAAACAACTAAGCTTAGAAAGTAAAAACCACAAAGAAAGTTTTGTTTTTCAACTGACATATTGTTTTGATAAACAAATTTTATATTAGTTCAAGTCGTCTTTTTAGAAAGACACAGAGAGAGAGAGAGAGAGAGAGAGACAGAGAGAGAGAGAGAGGGAGACACAGACAGACAGACAGACAGACTGACAGACAGAGAGAAACAGAGATAATGTTTATTACAGAACTAACAAAAATGTACTGGCGGTCCCACTTGTAATGTCACCCGCCCACCCCTGAGTAGCGATAGTGAGTCGCTGTCTCATTTGTTTGAGGAGAGGAAGAAGCACGTGCTGCCCCAGGATAAGAACAAAAGAAAAAAGATAAGTTTATGAAAATAAATCGACAAACCAGCTTATTGACAGCACAAACTGTGCAGAATATCATTGATATATGTTTAAGAATTTGCTATTGTCTTGCTGATAACATAAAACAGGCTTTAATGTGTGTTAGCTTCCACACATTGTAAGCAAGCACTATTAGCATTACTAGCACCCAACGGTTCAGCATACAAGCTTTGCCAAAATATGTGGTGGTGTGTCATTTATAACAAT
The DNA here is from genome assembly GCF_024500385.1 of Phyllopteryx taeniolatus. NCBI lineage: Eukaryota > Metazoa > Chordata > Actinopteri > Syngnathiformes > Syngnathidae > Phyllopteryx > Phyllopteryx taeniolatus. The sequence goes on from NC_084510.1 coordinate 19,492,364, forward strand.
TAAAGACAGGTTGAGTTGTTGATAAAAGGACCACAAAATAATGTGAGCAAAAGTGTCAGTCTATTAGTGGTACAAAAACATTTTAATTGATTTATTTATTTTACACTTTGGAGACCTTCTTGCACTAACTCCTTTGGCCTTAGAAGAGCCATTACTTGGTCCTAATGCCCCCAGTAGAATAGATTAGGAACCCAAATTAGAACTATATAATATAGTGCAATTACATCACAATGTACTGTACGTAGGGCGGCACGGTGGACGACTGGTTAGCACATCTGCATCACATTTCTGAGGCAGACTCCACACCGGCGAGGCTGGATTTAAACGGAGGTCCTCAGAACTGTGAGGCGGATGTGCTGACCAGTCATCCACCGTGCCGCTTCCTAAGGCCACCACTATAGTAGATTGTTTTCGCAATGCCATAATGATCATATATCGCCTAACTAGAAGACCACTAAGGAGAGCACAGACCTCCACCAAAACACTTAATTTGGGGACCTACCTGCACACTTACGTAAACAGTGTCAAAAATCCATCACTGAAAAGACACAGGAAGTCAGCGATTTTGTTTGAAAGCAGCCTATTTAATGTCATTTTAGCTGTTTCCAGCGGACCTTCAAAAACAAATGAACGAGAATGTGTCCAATTACTACCAAATTTGAACCACATAAACTAGACAGATGGGTGATGCTAAATTGAGAAAATGTTTACTTTTCACCATTGTGTGTGGGCAGGGCATAGCAGCAAAGTTTGACGACTTGCCATAAATCACAAAACCTGAATAAAGCGGATCAGACACATACCAATATTTGGGCCTAATTTGAACATTTCCCCATCGCCATCTAGAGGTTATGAAAAAAGCTGTACACTTTAATTCATATATGCCACCGCCACCTAGAGGTTATGAAAAAGGTGTAGCCTACACTTTCATTCCAATATGACAGGGGTACCTATGACTGCATATATGTACAGTTGTGTTAATAAGTTTACATACCCTGGCATAATTTGTGATATATATATATATATATATATATATATATATATATATATATATATATATATATATATATATATATTTATATATCCATCCATCCATCCATCCATTTTCTGAGCCGCTTCTCCTCACTAGGGTCGCGGGCGTGCTGGAGCCTATCCCAGCGATCATCGGGCAGGAGGCGGGGTACACCCTGAACTGGTTGCCAGTCAATCGCAGGGCACATAGAGACAAACAACCATTCGCACTCACAGTCATGCCTATGGGCAATTCAGAGTCTCCAATTAATGCATGTTTTTGGGATGTGGGAGGAAACCGGAGTACCCGGAGAAAACCCACGCAGGCACGGGGAGAACATGCAAACTCCACACAGGCGGGGCCAGGGATTGAACCCGGGTCCTCAGAACTGTGAGGCTGACGCTCTAACCAGTCGGCCACCGTGCCGCCTATATTTATATATATATATTTTAAAATATGACTGATGACTGAACAACAACCATCATTAATTTCTTTATGGTTATGTTTTGTTTAATGATAATGCTTTACTGAAATGCTTGACAGTTTAATTTAAATCCCATTAAAATGAAATTAAATGTGTTTCGCCTGGCCCTTCATGTTTTCTTTAAAGAATTGTACCCATCTTACAAATTCTGCCTGGGTAATCAAACATATGAGCACAACTGTGTGTTTTTTTCATTGTAAAAATGCATTATACAAAGGTAGAAGGGTTTTCCAGAATTTTTAGGTCAACTTTGGGGGTGCGTATTATACATGGGTGCGCATTATACATGAGAAATTACGGTACGCCACACACTATAAGGGCAATTTTAGCACAAATACACTTGCCAACATTTTCCTCATCGTGTGGCATCTCTTACATTAAAAAACTGGTTAATATTATATTATAATATTAAAAAGCAGTACATGTATAAGCTCCACAAGGCCAGAGCTGGACCAAATGTACTGTGGTTTGTTGCGGTTTTCTAATGGCAGAAATGTAACTCCGTCAGGCGCAAACGTCCTCCAACAATGGGGGTGCCATACCATCCTTGACCATTCCTTGTCAACATCTTGACAACATTTCTGCCACATCGGGTTAATTACTGTGACTTGTGCCTCTTGTCGCGTAAACAAGAAAAAGTCCAAAGCTAACTCGACATCCAAGTGTCACTTTCCACTTTTCCCGCCAGCCCCTCTGTGGGTGGAAAAGAGCTCACAGGGATTCATTGTCTTTGTCAACCACAAATAGGGGGAAAAAACTAATAATCTTGTTTATTATTTCCCTTTTGGCAGAAGCTCAGAAATGTTGAGACCACATGGAGGTCTCAAGGAGGAGCAGCAGGGAAAAGAGTGCCTGGTAAGAAGATCTTCACCTGACTCATCGTTGTGGAGACAGTGGGGAAAAAAGTATTTCTCACCAATCATACATTAAAAAAAACAACAACATTCGAGCATGTATATTATTACCCAACATATAGAGTAAAATTGAGCAGCAAGGCCAATTAAACTGTAAAGACTGAATGAGCATCTAATGATGGACTTTTCTGAAAGGCATGAACTGGAAATGTTATTGACATGACTACATTATTACTGAATGTTTCAATTTTCTATTTATTTGATTCATTTAATTTTACTGAGATGCACAGATATACTTTCTTTTGTTATTTTCTCCCTCATTTTCTTGTTATTATTATTATTATTATTATTATTATTAATAGCAGTAGTAGTAATAGTAGTAGTAGTATTCATCCATCCATCCATTTTCTGAACCGCTTATCCTCACTAGGATCGTGGGTGTGCTGGCATCTTAGCTGACTTTGGGCGAGAGGTGGGGTACACCCTGGACTCATCGCCAGCCAATCGCAGGGCACATATAGACAAAAAAAAGTGTCGTCCAGATGTCTGAAGCATGACGGCGAAGCACATGGCCAGGTGCAGTAATTGCAATATAAGCAGCCTAGAGACCTGTGCAGAGTCTGCGGACTTATGTATCAGCAGATCTGTTTTAGATATTAGGCACCAGTGGCAAGGACAGCCCTATTTTGCCCACCCAAAACTTGCCTTAGCCCACCCTATAAATTTGTCCTCAAATTAATAAATTTTTTTTTTTTTTTTTAGAAAAAATGTTCTGTGGTGATAGCACATGCTTTGGCATTGACAAAAAAAGTAAACCTTGTAAAAATAGGTTGAGAAATCAGCAAGTTATGACTGAATTTCAATGTCCATGCATTGCCTTTGAAAGAACATCGACCTTCCCGACATGGCTGCCACGTAGGCACGTTGGTTAGAACAGCTACACATATTAACAGCTGTGTTAACGCGAATGACCAGGTAATGCTTGATTTACAACCCTGACACAATCTATGAAATTACAGTTGACAACACGGCGATGCTTTAATGCCTCCTCCTGTGTATTATGTGTCGGCACTGACTTGGCAGGGGCTTGTAATGATGCGTACTGCGTAGCTATTAGCTACAGTAGGTACGGAAAGGGATGCCTAACGTCCGTATCCGTTACGGGTGGAAATTTCGCATTTAAAGTGTGACATATTGTACAAATGGATTTACGTATGAAAATCACGTCTCAGGGAAACGCCACTTGCCAGTTATTGCAGCCTCCCTCAAACTTCAATCAGTCACGCCTCATGGGTGGTTGCACACATATTCGCCTGGTATGCACAGGGTGTGTCAGACGTCATTACTGCAGAATCGGCACAACTCGACAGTGCGTAAGCCAGGCGCGTTAAAAGATGACTTATGCACGAACAGGTGAATATGGTCCTATAAGAATATGAATAATACAATGTCACATTGGAGTTGAGTTTTATATGGGACAGTAGTGTTACACCCTGTGAGGGAAGAACAGGACAATATAGGATACGACAGCACAGGGACCGGAGGGGAAGAGAGCAGGACAAGGGCAGTGGACCCGGCTGTACAACTGGAGTGTGGTGGAAGTGGCTATATAAATTCTAAACATCTGTAGAAGCAGAGTGCAAGTGAGGGGACATCCCAAGAAGTTTGCAAGGTCATAAGAGTTGTTTATAACAATTAAGGAGTGGCCCCACACCAAGCAACTGAGTTCCATGGATGTGTGTCTGTGGACACATGCAAGTGAATTGACACCATCTCATATGCACAATAAACATCAGAGGTGTCCTGGAATTGCTGTGCTGACAAGACGGGGACCCCACCCCACCCAGCCAAGAGGCGAGGGCAGGCCCAGGGGGTCACCCAAGACAACTTACCAACTTCTAACCATTTGAACAGATATTTGGCTGGTCAGGCAGTGTGTATCTTACAACTTTGTAGGCTTCATCCTTATCTTTAAAGGTTGTATACATAGCACACTAGCTTCGAGTCTGATGTCTTTAGACAAAAGTGAAATACACCCCTATTAGTCTATTAAATCGAGGTTCCACTATATATCATTTAATTATACAAATATGATATGATTAATGTGAACATGAACAAAGTCTAAATATTGAATATTGTTATCTCTGGTGGCGCTGTGGTGACGTCTTGTGGTAAAAAATGACATTGTAGACGTTTAAAGTCCTTACGGTTGGTTTGTCATGGCACCCTTCGCCATTCACCCAAACTAGGAGGAAGTGCTTAGACCCGTTTTGCTGAATGTGAAAGTAGGTTGTGCATATACCAGATTGTGTTACATGTAGAATCATGCTAGTTGACTAGCATGCTAAAGAAGTAGCTTTGTTAGTAACTTGTGATTATTGTATACACATAGTATATCATGTTCTTTTTTTTTGTACCATTTTATTCTTATCTCGCTGCAAAATTGAACAATTTGTTTTATACATAGCTTACAATCAAGCAACTATCATGGCACAATTTTGCACTAAAATACACACTTCAAGTACATGTCATTTTACAAAATGTATTAATAATTGTTGAAAAACAGCCATAAAATTGAATAGTATTTGTAATCCTTCAGAGTTCTGCGAGTTAGTTTATGTGTAGGATAATGTCAGTTTGCTAGTAGCTGCTAACAATGTTAGCAACCATGGAAACAGCGATGGAAATTGTTTAGGTTAGGTAGTGGAATATTGAAACAAAGGCAGAAAAAATTAAATATGAAGAAATATTCTTCTGCTTGATATTTTCTGTCTTTCTGACATTTTGAAGGATCCAATGTGGTGATCTTTGTGCTTTGTTTGATAAAGTGTGTAAAAATGTGTCCCCTAGGCCATGACGGTCTACACAGCAAGCCCATGTAATTATGAATTTAAACGGTGAAATAATTGAGCAACTTCAAAGAAATGGCATTCTTCCACGGCAAGTCGGGACACAGTCGACAGAAAGACAACGGGAAGGAGGGGAAAATTCACAGACAACCGCAAAGAAGAAGACAAGTTACACTTCATTTGACAGGTCGCAACAGAACATACATTAAATCTCAAAATTGTATTGCTTAGTCGAATTTACTTGATGTAGTAGGAAACATACAAAATCTGATATTTACAAGACAGGTGCTTATTATATCACGAGAAGACTTACTTTTTGTGCCAAGTACATAAATGATTGCTTATGTAAACATTGACTCTTGTCATACTGTACCTGAGTTTAAGTTTAGTTAGCATTGTGTTTTCCAATGCTCTGGTAAACAATAGCTATCAACTCATTAGATTGTACTGTTTATAAACATGTAGAGTAGAGATATTTTTATCTTGTATAATGACGATAGCAGTCCTTTATCTAGGTTATTTTCACTGTTTTAACCTATTTATTATGCAGACTGGCAGACAGCAGTAGTATTAGAGCTGGCGTTATATTGTGTTTACAGTAATTACCATAATTTCACCGTGGTACTGTTCTAGTGATTGAATGATGTTAATCCAGAGAGAGGTTTCACACCACGACACATAATTTATTTCTTTAATGAAATAATCGAGAAGAGTTTTAAACACCTGTGTTAAAAGTTTAAATTATCAACTACCATTGTTGAGTATTAACAATTTCCACAGTTTTACAATAAAGTGGAAACTCCAAAGAGAAAAATAATGTGTTCTGTGACACTGATCGACTTGAAACTGTGAAACCCATGCAGCATTGAACACATCCGTCAAAACAATTTTAGTCGAGAGTACACTGTGGGCAACACAACACACAGAGTTGCAGCCAAGTGGAGACTGTGGAGTGTGATCCTCTAACAGCCATAACAAAGGCACTGCACCGGTGTATGCAAATGTAAGTAATGTGTTTATTTGGTTTACGTCACCATATGGTATTGACCCAGCACGCTTGGATCCTCAGCTGACCAGATACTAGAAATAGTAACATGTAATGCCTTTTTTGCCAATGGAAAATTATCATAATTGTTGAATTTGCATGTACTGAACAACCCAACCACATTGCTAATTTGAATTTGAAGAGCCCAAACCAAGGTGGCAGGGTCCTGTTATGGGAAAAAAAATAAAAAATCCCCCCCCAAAAAAACCAACATCTTTACACCGACTTCAGCGTCATAGTTTTCACCAAATATTTTGGTTGTATTCCAAATTGTACATTAGTTGTACTACTTTTACAGCCGCTTTCACACTGCCTTTCCAAAGGCTTCAGTCATTAGGGGAATTTATTCAATGGTGCTTTTCAGTCAGAACTCGCTGAAGGAGGACATTGTCGTGTCCGTAGTGCACATTCACACAGCTTACAACACAAAAAGGCGTTGGCCTTGTTTCTTTATAGGCAGGTTGCCATTTCCCACTTTCCCGTTTTACACAGGCAATATTCCGACACGGTTAGGCCTTTGATACTATGTTGGAAGCTTCCATATTTGCTGGTTGAGTTCAGTTATGGCCAGTGAGCTGGGAAACAACTGATTTAGAATTATTTTAGGTCTTGATAATGGAGTTTGGCCTTGTTAATGATCATCTAAAACCTTCACATTTTAAAATTTCACCTGCCCATTATTCTTTTTTTTACATGTGTTAATAGATGGGCATTTGACAAAAAATAAGAGCATTTTTTTAAGATCAATATGATTGATTGTTATTTTCAAATAAGGAGACTCACTTTCTGAATGTTCTGAGATAATGGTTCCATGCCAGTGACATATTGATTAATAGCATGAATCTAGCTCAACTTCCCATAGCTGATGTCATGCTAATTTTCTTTAGACAGCAAAATAGTTGAAACTGAATCACCTCTACTTAGTTTTAGCCATGTTGTGCCCTCAATTTTCCCTCAACTGCTTCAAGACGCAATGAGTCCACCATCAATTCCACAGAATCGACTAAATTCAATCATTAACTTGATTACAGGGGGGTCTTCAGTTTAACGACAGAGTTCCGTTCCTATGGTGGTGATCAAAGCCTAATTTGTACGTAAATCAGAACGCACCGTGCCTATCAGTAACCTACACTAACGCAATATTGAAATCGCAATTATAGTGAATAATTGTAAGAAAAACACTGAGACAATAAGTATCAAACAATCAAATGAAAAACAATAAGTATAATGGTAACTAAGAGTGCCTTCTTATGCTGTGTGCTGATGTATTTTTACGCCGCTGCGCCAACTAGTTCATTGGGCGCCGTTCGTAACATCGGAATGTCAGGACCGTCATTTTCTGAGATCCCCCTGTAATCAATTTTTTATGGCCAACACAAGATTTGCAAGCAAACACCAGTCCTTGAGTAAATGAATGAATGCCCTTCCATGTGGCGCTTACAGCCTTGTAAATCCCATTACCTGGCTTGGCTTCACACAGCAGATAAACAGAGCTCCAGAGGTGAAAATGGAGGTCAGGAGGAAGGAGGAGTGGGGAACCATGGTGGGGCCTTTTTGAAGGATTCAGTCAGACAGTAATCCTCTGACCTGGCGGCAACTTCAGCCTTGCCAACTGCGTGTTACAAACTCTGTCTGGGTGGAAAGGTGACCTGTAAAGTCTGGTCAACGGAGGAAGTTCAGGCGGCGAAGTAACGCCGGGTGTCAAATGAAGCTGATAGCTGGAACATATTGACGAAATAAGCTGTGAAATTTGCAGGTTTGCTCAGCGACTGCTTCCTCAACAGATGGCAAAGCCATCAACCCACTCATTCACTGAATTTTTCCAAAATACAGAAGAGGGAAAAAAACAGCCATTTAATATCGCTACGTTTGACGATCACGAAGGCATTCCATACAGAGAGCTTCTTTTTTACTTATATATCTCTGTCTTAGCTCCAGCAAATCAACAATTGGGAGAATTCATACTATAAATATTCAAATATTCCTTCCATTTTCCTTCTTTAATGTTTTCCCCCATAATGAGAGCCTGTCAGGGCTCATTTGGATGAGTGTCTGTCAGAGTGTATCACTTCACATTACTTTTTTCTCTTTAAGCCGCCTGCTTTGTCAAGGGCACAAAAATGTGCACACAAGAGGCTTGTAAAAGAGACATTTCATGCATTTTTTTTCACAATTTGAAACAGTTGCCTGGTGTCTTAGTGAAAGCTGTCTCAAATATTTTGGTCAAAATACACAAAGAATTAAAAAAAAGCAGTTCACTTAAAATCCATGTGTCACACTCTGGTTCAGATCACTGAGTTCTGGGGGGGGGGGGGCACCTACAAGGTATCAGAAAAGTTCCAGGGCTGATGTCACAAAAGATAAATTTCAAACCCAAACTATAAACTACGAGTTTTCCCTTTCAATGTGGTGTTTGCTTCGGTCAAGTGCGCGAGAGGAGGTGAGAGTTGTGGCTGCTTCACAATGACAACACGCCTGCTCACAATTCGCTGAGCATCCAACAATTCCTGGCCGAGAAGAACCTCGCCTTGTTGGAGCAACCATGGTGACCTGACCTGGCTCTATGTGATTTTTTTCCCCCCTAGCTCAAGGGAAGACATGAACGACATCAAGATGGCCATAACGATGGCGCTGCTGAAGAATCCTTCCAAGGAGCGCATGAGATCGTGGCAGAGAAGGCTGGGAAAGTGTGTTAGACTTCATGAGGATTACTGGGGGGTGACACCAGCCACGGAACCATTGCAAAAAAAAAAAGTGATGAGCAACAAATCTAGCAGCGTTTTGTGTTGTTTTTGAGATGTTTACCCTTCCGTATCCAGCCTGCAAAAGAGTGGCGCTTGTGCGAAGACACCATTGAATAATTTAACCAAGATTAATCTGCACCAACATTGCAGCTCTGGTTACCTTTTGGGGTCGATATGATAGTGTTTCGTTTGCCTAGTCCAACAGTGGATCTAGGGACCCGGCTTCTCAGTCATGGGCGGAGAAACTCGATGTGGGTGGCAGTTGTTATGTAAATTAGGCCTACTGTTGCGTAACAGTAGGGTGGAAGTAAAGAAGGGCTCACTCACAGACCCATTTTCAGATACTGGCAGATAACAAAAGATTTACTTGATTAATTTCATACTTGATGAATAAGCAGGTACCATAGAGATGCAACTATTTGTGTACAAAAAATAAATAGAAATAAACATTCAATAATATGTTAACTTTAAAGCTAAAACTTAATCAGTAACATTTTATATTCACTGGTTAAAGCTTCCCTTCGCATAACTGTTCTCTCGTATAATGTAAAAATCTCCATAGCTTCTGTTAAAAGAATGAAAATTGCTCACAGACTTTCTGGCCCAGAATAATAAAGAGGTCAGCAGTGCACCAGCAGCTCAGCTGGCACTACAAACTGAATCATGTATTTCAACTTAGGTTTTTTGTTTGTTTGTTTTGACTCTCCTTAACTTTAAAGGGTACTTTATCACACCACAACATTTAGCACAGGCTCTTAAATTTACACTGAAAACAACAGTTATTCACTATTGTACAGTGCTGCCAAGTATCCTCTCTTGGAAAGTGACGTTTTTGTCAATCAGCTGACATCTGGCAGGGGTATGGAGGCGGGAGAAGCTCGGGATTGGAGGAATGTCACGATGGCGAGGACGGTGGGAAAAGGAGGGGAAACTAGGTGAGGAGGCAGCAGTTAATGCAAGGAGGTGAGGGGAGTGGGAAAGACATTCTTTCACTGATGTGAAGTTTCCGTCCTGGCTAAACGCTTTGAAACGTGGAATGTCGCAATGACTGACACAACACTTTTCCTACAATGCATTGTCGATATTTATGTTCCTGTGTGTGCTTTTGTCTAGTATTTTGCAGCGCCTGGCATGTGTTCATATAGTTACCCCTCTGGATAGTTTATTGTTTATATTGTTTGTTTATTTGTTTAGATTTCCATTTTATGAATGTACTTGTAGAGATGTCTTCTCTTGCATGCTATTTCTATAGTTCCTATATTCACTATTGCTACCGAAATGATGGAAATGTTCCCATTGTGGGACTAATAAAGGTTATCATCTAAATATTTATTATTAATAGTCATATACTGTTAACCTGACCCCATTCTCAGATGACGGCTCCAGTGATCTATTAATTCATTTCAGGTTCAGTGGCGTAATAAACCAGTGTGCACATAGGATCTTTTTTCTCTCTCTCTTTTTTTAAACAATACAGTGTTTATTTCATCGAAGTCATTGATTACATTTTCATCACGATGGCCGGACACAGCGCAGTACTGGCCGGTAATATCGGACGTTGGAAGAGTTAATCCTTTATGTCTCACTGAACTGAGGTTTTGTGAGATAATCATGCTTCAGAGGCATTTTTTTCTGGAAATGTTTGATTAAATTCTGATTAGTATGACCTTAGAGCCTTCCAGTTTGGAGCTTCCACCATGCTATCATTATGTATATTAATGCAAGCAAGAGGTGTTACTGAATACTTTCCCCCCCCCCATCTAGTTTAGTTGCTTGCGATTGGCTGGTAACCAGTTCAGGATCTACCTACAGACATACCTACGGACAATTTAGAGTTTTCAATTAACCTACCATGCATGTTTTTGGGATGTGGGAGTAAACCAGAGTACCCAGAGAAAGTCCTAACAGGCACGGGAAGAACATGCAAACTCCACACAGTTGAGGCCGGATTTGAATCCGAGTCCTCAGTACTGTGAGGCGGCTGTGCTAACCAGTCGTCCACCGTACTGCTGCACATAACATCTAAATCCAAAGTGCACAAAAATGTTGATTTTCAATAATAACGTATTTCAAGGGAGTTAATGACTATAATCTACCCTCTGTTACAAGCAGCATTAGCAATGACAAGCCACTGTTAGCTCTGACTGTATTTATCTTGACTTCCTGAGGCTCCCTGTCTAGTGCCTGGAGGTGGCGTACTTTTCCAGGAATTCACCACAACTGAGACTCACAGGGCCCTCCTGGCCCAATGTCAGCTGTCTATGAGGCCATTGTATCAGCGAGGTAAAGATAGAATCACCTCAGCAGGCCACAGAGCGCCCACTGTTCATGTCCACCTGAATCTGAACAGGAGCTGCTCGCCCCCCCCCCCCCCCCCGACAAGCCCCTCTCTTCATACCCTATTCCTCCTCCTCCACCACCACTCACATGCAGTTTCTACACACACAAAACTCCTCACCTCCATGCTTTGCCTCACGAAAAGCCTCTCCTGTACTCTGAAATAATGTCAAACCTACAGATGGTTGCATCATATTTAGTAGGCGATGTGCCTTATTGGCAATACGCTTATGGTTGACATGCCGGTGAATGAGACCAAGGTCAGGAAAGGTGTGTATTAGGCTGTCATTGCACAAGTCGAGCGACTGATGAGGCTGTTGAGGGAGGAAGGTGGTGACTGACAAGATAATTGTGTCTGTCAAACTGACAGATCTACTTGTCAGCCCTCGACAGCTTGGTAAATGGTGTAAACGAGATAGGCAAAACTGTAACAATCACGTCTGTTCAGTACAAAGTGAATATGTCATATGACGAGAGTACATGGTATTTCTTATAAAGCTCAGGCTCTAGTTTCAGTCCGAAGGCCGTTTACGGAACAGATCATGAATTTGATGGACTATACCAGTGGTCCCCAAACCTGGGCTGTGGGCCATTTGGTACTTGGTAAACTGCCCAAAAAAGCACTGAATATCTTGCTTCTTTATCCAACGTCCTATCTTTGTGAAACAAGATTACTTTAAAATGACGACGACCAAAACAATAATACGGAGTAGACTAGACCTTATCTGGCTCTTCTTCTTCTTCTTTCTCTTTTCTATTACTCTGCAAGTTTTCCAGCAGACCTAAGTGCCCCTGGCATGTTGTGGTATAAAGTGGTACTACACTGAAGGAACACAACTTTAAATTCAGACTTGCCTGTATGCTGTAAAAACCCAGAAAAAAACAATCATTTAAAAGTCCAGGTTACAGCGAGGAGAGAAAGGTGAACGCGATGTAGCAGGGGCTCAATGTATTTAACTAGTCACTAAGCTATTATGTCCAGCAAGTGAAAATCATCAAAATCACCAATTTTTGCTGTAATCTGTATCATTCCTGTGTTTACTATCTATCATTATGCTATTATTTACTGTATATTGGATCTTAATAAATGGTGATCGGTGTGTCTAATGTTGTGGCCAGTAAGTCTATATGGACATAATGACTTCCTTTTTTCAGGACTCTTTAATCTCATATCCAATCACAACCTTTTAGTAAAAATATTCAAGGCCTTCATGTTCCTCCAGCGCTGTCGGTAGCACCACAGGACCAACTGACAAGAATATCCTCCCCTCACAGAACAGGATGTCCTGACTATGACAAGTGCCCTCAGACGACTCAGACCCTCAAACAAAATAAAATGTTTCCAAAACGCAGTGTGAGGCAATCAGTAGCTCAGTCAGTGGCCACCCAAAATAGTTTACCCATTTTAATCCCCGCTACATCCTGATATCATCTGAGAGGCAGAGTTGATTCCAAGTTAAACACATTTTCCCTAAACATATAAAGATGAGGAGGGATGGTGCTTTGATGAAAAGCATGCAGATGCTAAACAAACTCAAATCAGCTTGCTTATCAGACTTAATTATCAGCCTGATCATTATGTACCACATACACTAAGTATCTAAGGCCTTTCTTTAACCTGTATGTCGATCCAAATTTAGGTTTAAAATAATGTGTACTTTAAATTGTCAAAGGTTCAAGTATACAGTTGTGAGGTTCAGAAAATCAGTGGCCCAATCATACCATGTGGCATCATGAGGTGGAGTCTGGGCAAACACAGGATCCAGAGCTGGTCCCCCAGGCATCCAAGGCCATATGATCCCTCCACCCATGGAGGAACCTTTTCTGCAGTCCACAGTGCAGATGTTTGGGTTCCTTTCACGTCCATGCAGATCTAAATATGGCTCACAGCAAGCAGATCCTAATCCACAGTCAAGGAAACCTCTCCCTGTGTGTTGTCTTTGCACATTTGCCCCTCGCACTGTTGTCAGCGCCGGGGGAGAAACGTTTTCCATTACCTGGGAAGTAATATGAATGGCAGCTTTGTTGGTTGCTCTCCATGTTAGTTTTTGCCAGGACTTCAAGTGGCCCTCTGGACCACCAACAGTATACCCCTAAAGCCTTCTATGCCATCCCTCTTGCTCTCTTACTACAAACAATATAAAATGTTTCTTCCTTGAAGATTTTTATATCCTCTGTTATTTACTGTCATCACAAGAAATAAGTATAGGAAAGCTTTGATCCGAATAAGACCATGTGTCAACACAAAGAGGACCCAGGGGCTACAAAGGTTGCTCAGTCCTTCAGGCCTGACCAAGCTTATTCAGTGAGGAGAAGGAAAGTATCTGTTTTTTCATCTGCCACATACCAACTTCAGCACATTCTTTACACACTCAGACTGATTTTACGTGACTGATGCCGAGATTAAACGCAAATCCATTACAAATACGCAGTGGTCCAAATTATACCAGATTTAAAATACGCAACCAAAATTAATAACACACAACATTTCACAATCTTTTAGACTTTCATTATTAGGATCAGTAATCTAGGACTTAAGTAAATGTGATCATGTTTCTTTTTTGTATTTATTTCAATTATCTGCTAACTGATTGGTAGCAAGATTAAGGGCTTTTTCACTGAGAACCGTCAGAGTGACAGACATTGTATAACCATGTCTCTTGGGGTTCATGACTACGAGTCTCACAAAACAATTAACTACAGGTTTCATTGGCCAGGCCCCTTTAAAAATGTCTGTGCAATGTCAAACAAATCGTTAATTCAACAATATCCACCTAAGTAGCCGTGTAACAACATCAATGGCCAGAAAGGTCACTAGGACCTACCCCTGTTTTTGGGAAGGCAGCAGTAACCAGGGATATTTCTTGGAGAGGCACTGCCGATTTGGTGAGAGGTTCGAAGGAGACAAATAGAGCTCAGGGTCAGTTTGTTTGGGATTCTTGAGAGGCGATAGCAATTCACAAAGCCCTTCTAATGGGAACCAGCTGACCACTAATAAAGCTATAGCCAGGCTGTGGCTATTTGCTTTTGTTGTGGACGTTCAGAGGGGGGCTGCTGTTTATTGTCCTTGATTCTCACAAGCCCCTCAAAAGGAGGCAAGAGAAATGTATACTGGGTTGAGTTTTCTCAAGAGGAAGATATTTGCTGATACTACATGAATGGAAATCCTCCCGATCCATTAATGTTGCTCACAAAGTACTCAACTATACTTCTGCTGAATGTTGGACTGATGGAACCCTTTATGAAAAATCTAAAAAGTAGTTTGCTAGAAAAAGAGCAGTTTTTTTGACAGTGACACAATTTTGTGGTTTGACTGATATTGTACTAACAGTTCCGTAAGCAAGAATTGTGGTGAAATTATCACAAATTTGTGATACTCGTGTCTTTCTGAGTTCTAAGTCATGTCTGATGCCAACCCCTGGGTAACAACTCTTCTGTTGCCTGTCCAAAGTCAACACTGGGATCAAGATCGAGTTTAGTTATGATTGAAAAGCGGCAGATCCAGGGGAATTTGTTTCCTCTCTAAAACTTTAGGTCTTTTATTTTGCCTCAAAGAGAAACAGAAGTGTTTTGTTTTGTCTGAACGTCTGATGCCTTGGTCGAGAATGCCAACATTCCTTTTAGAAGCGCGTTGATTAATAATTGGAAATGGTCCAGTAAGCTACAAGGCATGTCTGAATGACACGTGCTATCACATTTAGAAGTCTCGTTACTAGATGATCATGTTAGTTTACAAGAAATATGAAGTTTGAATCATTTCACAATTATTTGTTATTTTTGCATTTAGGCCAGTTGGCAGTGTAGCAGCCCACATTGCTCAATTGTGCCATTAACAATTGCTCTGCAACTAGTCCATGGTGTTGTCCAACTTTCTTTCTTCATCCCCGGGAATAGGCTCCAGCCCCTACTGTAATTGTGAAGCTCAAAACTCTTGGATTATAAACAGATTTATTGTCTGATAAACATTAAATCAGTAAATTAATCTAGTTGTAATTTAGGTTTTCACTGATTACTTAGTAGAGGAAGAGTTTACTGCACAAGCAGCAGTACCTTAGCTTTGAGGCAATCCCTATTCCCTGTATTCTTTTTCATTCCCCTTCACATACTTTACCAAGAGAAATTTTCACACAGCACCTGGTTTCTCAGCACTGTAATTCATTTGAGAAAAAGTAGACATTTCATCCAGCCTTGGAAAGTGGTAATACAGCTAAATCTTGGACGTAGCACCGTTGGATAAATCAGGACCTTGTCCCAGCCATGCTATCCAGTATTGACACAGGCCTGTTCTCTGCTGCTTAAAAAGCTCTCCCTGTTTGTAGTCACAATCCACACACTGAGCTACCTGGGCACAGCGTCATTCCTACACCACGACCAAAGGATTCCTCAAGCGGCATGTATAGAAGTCTCTGTGGAGAAAATGTACACAAGGCTGAAATTATTTTCAGAGCAAAGGATGTACATGACATACTGTATGAATAAGCAAAACTTAGACATTCCAATGGAGACTTTAATACTTGATTATAAGTACTCTTCAGCAAAAATGCTTTTCTGATGTTGCAGTAAGATGAGATCTTGACAAAAACGTCATCGTTTGTACTCTTACACAATGGATTCACACAGACTAACCCTAACCCTAAATCATCTTGTTTCATCTGCTTCTGAATCTATTCAGACATTAGATGTTCTTACATGTCATCTCTCCAGTCAAACGCCGAGGACATGCCAGACCCATGTACCCAAAATAACCAGTCACTTCAGCGTTGACGTGACTCTTTTATTGAGCATTGGGTGAAATTTTGGGAAAATCAAGACTGATAAACACATTTTCTGTCAATGGCATTAGGATTAATCTTCTAATCAACACGAAAGCGATAAAGCCATCTTAATGCTGATGGTTGGTCCTTTCTACAACAGATAACCGAAGGTGGAAATAATGAGGGATTAAATTCTTTATGATATTCATTTACACAACTGTGTTTGAGCCTGAAATGTTTTTTGAAATGGTTACAAGCTTTTCTAAATTGGCGGTCATCATTTATGGGTAAAACGAGACAAAAAAATATCTCAAACATACCTGACTATTCAAAATCCATTTGTATGGTCAATGTTTTTTTTGTTTTTTGTTTTTTTTTTACTCTAAACATATACCAGAGACGGGGGGACTCAAGTCAAGTCATTTGACTCGAGTCGACTCGAGTTGCCAGTTTTATGACTTGCAAATTGCTTGCCAAATACTTAAGAAAGACTTGACTTGACTTTAGACTTGGTAGCCAAGAGACTTGACTTGAGTCTGACTTGAACTACATGACTTGACAAGTCATCTCGTTTAGAGTTGGAAATCTGCATTTTAATTTAGACAATTTACCTTTTTTTGAGGGGGTGGAAGAAACCTTTTGGGGGCGTCATTCGCACCAACCTGGCAACAGTGCTTTGTTGAAGCAGTGTGAAGGAGCCACCTGCATGAACAATAATGGAAGGAGCTCCAACCATAACACAATTCAAGGATTACGTTGTCTACGTAGTCTTTAAAAAGAGGATGGCAACCTGCATGGTTTGCAACGCACATTAATCACACAATAATAAACGATGTCAAACTTCTTCCATCACTACAAAACTCACTCAAGACAGGTAAGCTAATTTAACAGTTTAGCTAGCTGGTCAAACATTAAGTTTTATAGCCTGGGACGATTAAAAATAAAAATGATTAGATTGTGAACGTTTTAGAACAGCTTAGTAACGTAACTAGGGTTAGGATGTTTTATAATAATTGTCCGAACTTTTCGTTTCGATTCACAGGCAGACTAATTCTTTTTTTCTCTCTCTCATTTACTAATGAGGTGAAGCCATGTGCACTCTAGAGCAGAGCGCCTAAAATATAATGCAAACCGCTGAATGGAGAAGAAGTGAACCGGCACTGCTGGCAGTCAGGTGTGGAGATAAAGAACATTTAAAAAAAAGACCCTACAAATTGTGAGTAGTTACGTGTGAATATAATTTTCATGAAACTGAACATGTTTATTGAAGTGTCACCATTAAAATGTCATCTGTTGTTGCGGTTCTGTGATAAACCTGTTTTTAAAATTGACACCACAGAATATGAAACATAACCTTTAATCTGATGACAATTGTCAATTCCGCAGAGTCAGTGCTTCTAAATGAGATTGTTTGATTCTGAACACAACCACATCCTTAGTTATGAGCGCATGTGCACATATGTGACTTACTCCCACCTCTGACAAGTACTGAAATAAAATTCAACTATTGGGAAAAGCTGCATTTACGCTGCATGTCTCCAGTGACACAATTCTGATTTCCTGCTCTCAAGTGGTACAATTTGGATCTACATCATGGCAACGTAAAGAGAAAAAAAATTATGAAATCGGTTATCTCGAGTAGGAATCAAGCTACTTCCAAATGTGGATAAAAATCAGATTTGTGTCAGCTATCTGCCAATGCAAGTGCAGCATTAATGCAAAGATCCCCTACAACCCCATCAATAGAAGCCTGACATAATCAAAAATCGATTGGTGACGTAGCCACATGCATGCCTGCTAAAACAACACAAACACCCACTGTAAAATTAAACTACTTTGTAAGCATAACAATTTAATCTGGTCTAAATATGCTACATTCAGTGTATCCATCATTACATAAGGAAAATAATTGTAGACTGCGGCCAGTGGAGTAATGTGGAGGTTACTCACGTATAAATCAATGGGGAGGAGTGTCAGCTCAAGCCAACTCAACGCTATGTTAATTTGGATTTCATATTCTTTTTTATATTTATACTTCTGGGTTTTCAATGTCTGGTATTGGTGCTTGTCGAGCTTTTTATGTGCAATTTGGGTGTCTGTACATAGTAGACGATTGAATATTGATGGTCTAAATTTTTTTTTTTATATATAGACATTAAACCATAATTGTACCCTTGTATCTGCAAATTCTGTCTCAATGTAGCTTAATGTACATTAGCTGGGCAACACAGATGGGAGTGTGAGGTGGTAAACAACATGGCAGCTCACATTTAAGGTTGGCAAACAGACTCGAAAATATTTTCCTAATTAAAAGGTAACTGTGCTGGCCGAAAATGAATGACATTTCCTGTTGTGCTCAAATTAGTACCCACTAATTACCCACTGCTTTATGCCTTTTTAGGACACTTGGAAAACCGTTTTGTTTGAGTCCATTATTCCGTAATAAGCCCATTATAAAGAGATGATAATGCCAGCTCCCCCATTCTACACCCTCCAATTTGGTTGGCAAGATTGTTTCATTCTTGATTCATTTTGTTTAATGGTGCACCATAATCAGCTTAGAGGATTGCTGCTCGTTTGCTGACAAAGCTGCTGTGCATTTCTACCACAAGGGGGCTTCTTTTGGCTAGGACCTTTACAGTCTACTGTACAAGTGAATAGGGTCTCTGTTTACAAATGCACTTTCCCAAGTATCATTAACCACCACCATGCACGTAGTGTCTCTTTAGGTAACCATGAATTGAGCTCTCTCAGTTGTGCACACACAGGGGGAGTCATTCCCTGGCCTACAGTGTACTGAAATATAATTTTCACTATTTCCAGCCTTCACATACACACAACTCTGTCAAAGATTCATATTCACGAACACATACGAACAACTCCAGCCGCAAGATAAATATGCCAGGATGTGTTCTGTTTTCTTTTTAACTATTTAAGAACGATCTCCGCCACGTGTGCTGCGTATTACAGCGAACTGAACACTGCTCTTTTGTCCAGCCATGCAGGTAGTGTTCTTAATTGGCCCAGAAACCTGTTTTCAGCCATTCAAAATCCTGCTATGTTGGACTGGATTACTAATCTGGACAAGTCTGGTAAAATAAAAAATATTTTCTCATGAATAAGTGTGTGAAATGTTCAATATATCCTCCCCCATTGAATCACCAAGCCTGAATTTATGGATGGATACCCACAATTGCAGAACTTTCATTGGGGAAGCCTGACTGCTGGAAATCTACATCTGACAACAAAAATACAGCAATCATACAACAAGGCCGTAGCGCACTGGTTAACATGCAACAAGGCATTGATACGCTGAGAGAACTAATAGTTTATGTTAAATACAACCGGGCATGGGTGGCACTGCAGGCTAGTAGTCATTGCAGTTGCCTCGCAGATCTGAAGTTCAGGTTTGAATCTGAGCTCCGGTCTTCTTTTGGTCTATACCCCGAGCAACACGGCCAAAAGTGACTGAATTATTTATTTATTTATTTTCATGAACAATTGAACAATCGCGTAAAAACTACAGTCAGTGACTTTAAGGCGACTGACCCTTCCACAAACCAGTGTGCTGCAATCGAAAAACTGCGACCCCTAGTGTTTTTTAAACAACATTTTGAGGTACCTTATCTACTATATTTTTTTGACAAACAAAATGCCCTGATTGTCAAGGAAGAAGCAGTTTGCCATGGCCGCTGCAGCTGTGTTAAAATAATACAAAGCGAGGAAACGGGTAAGAAATTAAAGGAGAGGGGGGATATTTCAGAGGCCGTTGGGTCCATTCATTGACCGTAGTCAATGAAATTTCCTTGACAGAGACTCCACGCTTCGCTTTCTCATCGACAGGTACATATGACCATGTCTGCCTCCCAGTTTTGAGGTTTGGGTTTTGAAACTCAGTCCTGGCTTTCCTCTGTTGAGTTTGCATGTTCTCCCCATGCTTGCCTGGATGTAAGAATGGTTGTTTGTCTTCTGTATATGGGCTCTGTGATTAACTGGCGACCAATCCGGCGTGTATCTCGATACTTGCCCAAAGTCAGCTGGGATGGATGGCTGGATGGATGGACTACGTCACACATCACACTTCATCATTAACCACCCTGTCAAGTCCAAAGGCTGTTAATGATGGAGACCGAAATATACTATGCTGAATTTGATAATCCAACGCGTTACACATCATAATTAGTTAGTTTTTTTGTTTACATTCTGTACTTAAAATTCAATAATTAAAAAAACAACAACAACACAGATGACAGATATGGTGTCTTGCTTTCTGATAAAAAATATCACAATCGTATAGTTTTCCCCTTTATACCTACAGTGTGATTTTGTTCCACAACAACCAGGGGAAGCCACTTTGTTGTCATTTCAGAGTTGAGTAATACCCTGTATGAACTAGACAATATTAAAAGAATAATTTCCTAAAGCAGTCACAACGTATAAAGTCGAGCTGAGTTTCCAAGTCAGTCCCACTCTCCTTTAAGACCCCAGGAGCCTGCTCAGTGTGGGGGAGTCGGTAAACAAATCTGCCATCACCTCTCCCTCCTCCCTACCTTTACAATCACTGACTTAACTGTCCTCTTTCTTCCTTGTTCCCCTTTCATGCCTCCCAGCTTCCTTTCGATACCCACACCTTTAATCATGGCCGTGATCTCCAACCAATTTTGGGGAACAAAAATATGGTGGCCATATCTTCAGTGAACAGAATTAACTTTGCTTTTTCTTGGACTTTTTTTGTGACGCCACCACTGAAGGGTACCACTGAGTTATGAGTATTACTTTAACAATTTAAGTTTCTAGGTGTCTTAATAACATGTCTGTGACGTGCTTTCTTCAAAATATGGATGAAGAATTGTAGTACACTTTCCATACCAGCTAAAATTAGGATATTTTGAGGGGACAGCCTATTATAATGTACTGTAAGGATGCCAGGGATCACCCTGCCCATATACTGTACTGCTGGGCCAATGGCGAGTACAGCTTTTGTTATCATGGTGACCGGGGACGGAGCCAGTGGGTTGCAACGAGAACAAGGTGACTAGCGACTATTGCAGAAGCGAAGTCCAGGGTATGGAAAAAAAACGAGCAACTATAAAAACAGTAAAAGCTTTTTTTTCTCATAAAGGGAGCACTTCATACACTATACTTCATACACGCCAATTTGTGTATGGATCGGTCCATGTGACGCATGCAACAGACACATTGCTAAACACAAGTACCCCCACAGTCACCCCGACCGTGTTGACAAATTCCCTAAGGTTTGTGCCGTTTATCAGAAGTTAACGCTATCAGTTAACGCTTATCTCTGGCTCCAACAAAACTCAATGCAGCTCTGCTTACCTTTTGGCTTTGACATAGTGTTTCAGACAGTGGAGGCAGCACTTCATACAGTACATTACACTTCATCCACTCGTCTCAGTGTGCGGATCCGTGCATGTGGCAGATGCAGCAGACACATCACCAAACACAAACACCCCAACAAATATAGCTTTTTGTGTGATTTTCTACTAAATTCTTGTGCTATCATGTTGCGCTAGTGTTTTCTTTTAACTTGAATATATTAACTAATTTACTGGCATTGAGGTTTATATTTGTCCACTAGAATCCAACCATTTACTGCCACTGATGAATATATTTATCAAGTACGTTTTTCAAAGTGTAGGTGTGAAAGAGGGTCTCTCCCAGCTTGTCTGTGAAATGTATGTTTGTAAAACTAACATATTCCTGTAGCATCAATTTGGATTTGAGATCAGTATAGCTTTTATGTTTTCTTTGAGTGGAAGATAAAGATTAGGGAATGTTTATCTTGATGTCACTTCAATTATGAGGAAGAAAAATGTCAAAATGTACATGTCAACATATGCTTGACATGTTTCTTTTCACAAAAAGCACATTTTCTCAGCTTTTGGTGAGAAACTGGTGTTTTGGGTCAAACCAACCCATGGTCTACTGTGTTTTAGTAAATAACGGAAAAAGTTAGAACCAAACATTTTCTGGTGGAAAAATCCACATTTACATGAATAAGTCCACATTTACATTACAATAGAGTTTACAATAAAAACGGCTTTCATTATGAGGAACTCTGCTTTTAAAACGGCCGGCAGCGCTTCGTCCTCAATGCAGCACTGCTTACCTTTTGACGTTAACATACAAGTAGTGTTTCGGACAACGGAGGCAGGACTTTATACACTACACTTCATACACTTGTCAATCAGGGTGTGTATATATATATATATTTTTTTTACTTGAACATGTTCAAGACATTACGCTCAAGTATCGTCATTCTACCGCCAGTTAATCTCTCTAATCTTCGTCAATGTCATCTCTCTATTACCCTCTTATTACACCCCCGTCCGACCTCCTCCATCCCTCTGTCACTCTTCTCATATGAACCCCCTTTTCGCTTCTCCTCCCAGGCCTGCCATCTCTCAGCATTCCTTAGGTTCACCACACAGAGCTTCATTGTGTTGCTGGGTTGGGGAGGGAGTTCCACCTTAGGGCACCACTCACACACACATACACACACTAGATCAACTTACCCCCCTTTCCTGAGGACACAACTCTAACCAAACGTTACCACTGGCCATGAGTGTGATTTTGCACCTCAAAACTTAGGCCCACCTGAACCTATACATTTACACCCCCTTTTTTGTATCTTCATGTCACTCCATTCATGCCCACCTTCATTCCATTTTTCTTCCGCTCTCACTTCCACTGCTTTTGGACATAAGCCACCATCAACACTCTCCACCCCGTTTACTTTTTTTTTTTTTTTTTTTTTTAATGCTATGTTTATAAACAAACACCTCAACTCAAAAAGGCCATTGATGAGCCTCAGAGTTTTCAAAGAGGAGGAGGAGGTCGCTTAAAGGAAGGAAGGATGAAGGGGGGCATGGAGGATAATTTGAGGGTCTACCTTCTCTGAGATGCCAGAGCGAGAGTGCCTCCACCCTGGTGCGGCCACACTGGCGGTTCATTAGCATGAGAGCTCGCCTTCATGGCATCCATGCATGGTTCTATGACTACATTGATGTACCTTGACCTTGGAGCTCACCTTTAATTTCTTTGGAGGTTGTACAGGGCTCTTTTGTTTCCATTCATATTATCCGTCGCTTCAATTTGTCATCAATTTTCCTCCTGTGGGCACGTCCAGAGAGGTTGGCTACAGTCCTGTGGATCTAAAATTTCTGAATATGTCCAACTGTAGTCACAGGAACATCCTTCGCTTCCTGTGGTCCATGTTTAGTGTGGTACACCAAACGGCACCGTGATAGCTGGTCACCCTTTAAATTGGCAGACTGACAAGTTTGAAGACTAATTAGAGGAAACACCTTATTTGAACGTGGTCAAATTATTTTATATGGTGTTGTTTTTTGTCAAATATTTTCTCGGGGTACCATCATTTTTTTCCAGGCCTGTTTAAACTAAGGATTATGGTAACACTGTTGTACATTGCAGGGAATGTCATGTTCAACTGTAATATGGCGCTTTACCTTTTGTACCATTACCTGGAATAAACTCCCATGTATCAGAAGTTGCACATAATTCTGTGCAAATGCTGACCCATTTTTTCACCCTCCAGGCTAATGAGTTCAATTGGAGCCATTTGAGAGATTACCACTTGTGACTGAGAAACATAATTCTGTAAGTCTCAGAGATTCCACAAATGGCCTTGAACAACACAATTGTTTTCCTACTAAGAGAAGGCTTAATGTCGCCATCTGGAAGGCAAGAGCAGGGAGTCTTCCATCTGAGATCTGCAGTATAATTTATATGTTATCATTCTGGTGTACATCACAGACTAAATGCATCTGACACACACACCTGCGAGCTGAAACAACGCCTGACTGCACAATGCACGCTTTGCACACTCAGTGCCTCGACTTCGGCATTCCTGAGAGGCTTAGGTTGTGGCTGAAAAGAATGAGCAACCGCACTGCGGGGATCTCCTCACCAGATAAAGGACCATGTGGATGGCTTTGAGCCCGATTAGGCCATTCAATGTAACCACAGTTATTGGAGGGCAGCAAGAATCGCTTTTCAGAATAGACTCCTGTGGAGTTTTTGTTACAGTGACTTCTATTTTAGAGTCTAGTCTTCTGTTCTAGAGTTCTGAAGACATCAAGGTTCCACCGCAAAATAATCACAGAGCCCTGTTGTAAATATCAAAAAACTGCAAGTAATTTATGCCCCCCCCCCCCCTTAACGACTTAACCATAACTTCCACTAATAACCCAGGCTAAACTTATCCCACTGAAATACAAAGCTTGACTCTTAGTCGAGATGTATCACTTCAACATACTTACTTGGATCAATTACTGTAATACTTTCCTATTTAGACAGGGCTTTGGCAGCATTTTGTGGCATCTTAAAGGCGTCTTCAATAAAAAATTACAAGACCGAATGGCGCCCTGTGCGATGTCGATTGCACACCCTTGGCTGATTGTAAATGTGTGTGTGTGTGTGGGGGGGGGGGGGGGGGGGGGGCACTGTTCTAGCTGGCCGCTTTCTAGGACCAAACATCCATCAGCGGCGGTAGACATGGTGATGTCATCCCTCCTCCGTAGAAACACACGTAGTTTGCACGCTGCTCGACTTGACTCGTCCAAAAGGGCACGGAGCCGAGGAAGAAGCTCGGAATCTCGTTTGGGTGTGAGGAATGTTCTATTTGGGGAAGTCTGGTGTCTTGTACGTGTGAGTGTGTCCGCCCGCATGACTAAGCATACCCTGTATGTTGTCAGTTTGTGTGTGCGTGTGTGATGGAGTGAGTAAGTGAGAGCAGCGCACAACGGTGACAGTGCAGGATTTTGTTGATTCAGCTAGGAAAGGAGCACGTTGCAATCAGGCCAGAATCAGATTTAGGGGCACAAATGCCAAATATTAAAAGCATCATCGTCCTTTTATCCATTCCAAACAAATTCAATAATACTGCCTCCAACAAATAGCACGGCCTCCTTGACCATTAGGCAACCTCTTTACCACTTTACAACTGAATGGAATATTAATGAGGGAATTTCCACCTAACAACCCAGGCAACCTAAAGACTCTCCTTTTTTGCGTTCCAAAATAGTGATATCATACGTGGTTTGGAGCGTGCCTCTCACTTGGAGCATAAATAGTTGCATTTATGTCAGGCTAGTGAGTCCTTACTAAGCCTTGTTGCATGAACGGATGAGGCCTGCTCGGATGAGAGGCAAAACGTCTTCTAAGACAACCAGAACAGTCCAGTTTCAATGCCCTGAGGATGTTTTCTGCAGCTTTCAAGGCTCATACTGTGTTGCTGGAAAATGTAGTTTCCTGTCAAAATGAATATGAACCAAGAACTATCATGCAGAACTGTTTTATGTACTGTTGCTTTAAAGACATATTGTGCATTTTTTTTTCATTTTAAAACCATTCCCAGGCGTCTCAATAGCATGTTTGTGATATGTTTTCATCAAAGTAACCCAAGGATCAAGAATTATAGGATACTTTAAACGCCTTATTTCTAGTCTTGCTCAAATAAACCTGTTTCATGCTAAGTATACCTTGGCCTATGTACTCCTGGGCCAATTGCGAGTCCGGCTTCCATTACCATGACGGCCGAGGGCAGAGCCCTGGCGTCATGACTTAAGAGGTTTCTAACTTACAGAAGCAGAGCCCAGAGTATTGGGAAAAAAGCGAGCACCCATAAAGACAATAAAGGCATTTTCACTTGTGGTGGCAGCACTTCATACACAACACTGTGTGTATGTGGTGTCACCTCATCCACAACTTCACTGAGTAATCAAGTATGGGCACTCCAAAGACCCAACTATTCGGGTCCAACCAATTAAAAAGTAAATTTCCCATTTTATCAGCCCCCCACCCCCACATTTTTCCTTTGTTTTCTTTGAAGAGAGTGATTCCAGATGGTTCACTTAAGAGGTGCTGGAGGTGAGGAAATCCTTCTCAGTGGACGACCGTGACAGCTCACACTCGTGACGTAATGATGCCTTTTTCGTGGAGAACCAAGGCGACCACAGTCACGAAATGATGACTGTTTTTCATCAGGACTCAAAGTAGCCTCACTTCTTTCGCCGGCTCAATGTCGCTTAAGGCAAAGAATCCGTCTGTTTTCCACAATATCTAAGAGAGGGAGATTTTTTCACTTTCCTCGTTCTCCATCTTCCTCATGTCTGTTCCCATTTGCCCCCACATTTTTTCTCCTTAGGTGTACTCTATTTACATCCCAGGATTGATACAAACTTCTGTGTGGAACATTCCATTGACAGCAGCAAAGTCCAACCATCCAGCTATTCTCTATACCGCTTAACCTGTTAAGGGTCACGGCTCTCCCAAGCCAATATTTTGGGCGTCGTACCCTTGACTCCTTCCAAACGTACAAACCCCAATTCCAATGTAGTTGGGATGTTGTGTAAAACATACATTTAAACAGACTACAATGATTTGCAAATCCATTTCAACCCATATTCAATTAAGTATAATACAAAGACAAAATATTTAATGTTCAAACTGATAAACGTTACTGTTTTTTTATCTATTTTTTATTTTTACAAATATTCACTGCAAATATTCACTTATTTTAAATTTGATGCCTGCAACATGTTCCAAAAAAGCTGGGACGGGGGCATGTTTACCACTGTGTTACATCACCTTTTCTTTTAACAATACTAAATAAGCGTTTGGGAACTGAGGGCAATAATTGTTCAACCTTTTTAGGTGGATTTCTTTTTGATTGTTGCTGGATTTACAGCTTCAGTTGCTCAGCAATGCTGGGTTTCCATTGTCGGAGTTTGCGCTTCATAATGCGCCACACATTTTCAATGGGAGACAAGTCTGGAATCCTGGCAGGCAAGTTTAGTACTCGCACTCTTTTACTACAAAGCCACGCTGTTGTAACACATGCAGAATGTGCCTTGGGATTGTCTTCCTGAAATAAGCAGAGATGTCCCTGAAAAAGACATTGCTTGGATGGCAACACATGTTGCTCCAAACCTGTATGTACCGTTCACCATTAATGGTGGCTTCACAGAGGTGCAAGTTACCCATGCCATGGGCACGAACATACCCCCATACCATTATAGAGGCTGGCTTTTGAAGTTTGCACTGATAATAATCCGGATGGTCCTTTTCCTCTTTGGCCCAGAGGACATCATGTCCATGAATTCCCAAAACAATTTGAAATGTGGCGGCACGGTGGGTGACTGGTTAGCACATCTGCCTCACAGTTCTGAGGACCCGGGTTCAAATCCGGGCTCGCCTGTGTGGAGTTTGCATGTTTTCCCCGTGCCTGCGTGGGTTTTGTCCTGGTACTCCGGTTTCCTCCCACATCCCAAACACATGCAGGGTAGGTTATTTGAAGACTTTGAATTGCCCGTAGGTATGAATGTGAGTGTGAATGGCTGTTTGTTTATATGTGCCCTGCGATTGCCTGGCGACCGGTTCAGGGTGTACCTCGCCTCTCGCCCGGAGATAGCTGGGATAGGCTATAGCACACGCGCGACCTTAGTGAGGATAAGCGGAATGGAAGATGAATGAATGAATGAATTTCAAATGTGGACGTGTCAGACTACAACACATTATTCCACTTTGCGTCAGTCTGTCTCAGATGAACTCAGGGCCAGGTAAGTACGTGGCATTTCTGGGTGTTGTTGATATATGGCTTTATGGTTATATGGCTTTGCATGGTAGGGTTTTAACTTGAATTTGTAGCTGTAGAGACAAACTGTGTTTACTCACAATGGTTTTCTGAAGTGTTTCTGAGTCCATGTGGCAATATCCTTTACACAATGATGCTGGTTTTTAATGCAGTGCCGCCTGACGAATGGAAGGTGAAGGGCATTCAATGTTGGTTTTCAGCCCTTGCCGCTTACGTGCGGAGATTTCTCAAGATTCTCTGAATCTTTCGATGATATTATGGACCGTAGACGATGAAATCCATAAATAAAGAAACAAAGCAATTTCAAGATGGCCCTAATAAATACTGCACCACAAGAGACATTTGAAGTTTTAAAAGTGTACAGTTTTCAACTCTTCTCTCTGCTGCTCTGAATGCATCTGCTTTGTCTATTAGCTTGTCCATCAGCCATCCCACCTCTGTAGCAGGTCCAGTTTTTTTGGACGTACAAAGGTATTTCTTTCAGTCAGGCTGTCTGGCTTCTTGCTTTCAGTAGCAATACATCACCACTGAACATCGTCTGCTTTAAAAACACCATGAGCTCGAACCAAGTCAAATTCTGTCGTTAGTGGAACGTTGTGACTTGAATTATATATGGTCATGTTTGATAATAATAATAATAATAATGATAATAATAATAATAATAATAAAGAATCACTGACCTTCAAGTGTAAATAAAAAAAAACCCTGCACGGAATCGGATATCTATCATAAAATCTGATACGTATCACATATCTGCCAATGCGAGTTCATTGTAAACACAATATACCCCATCAACGGCAGCTTAACATCATCAAAATACACCGATAAGGGACCTCTACATACCCTCGTCTGCCCAAAAACGCAAACACACATATTGATAATTTGGCCTAAGTTGAGCCCGATTCCCCTTCCCCTCCTGATCAAATTCAGCAATGGCCTGATTATTGGCTGTCACTAAAAGATTATCCTTAGTGATTATCCTGTGGTTGCTTGGAAATGGGTCGGGCCAACAATCATGAATGTTAAACCTTTTCAATATTTACGATGATAAATCCTTTTGTGTGTGGTCAACAATGAGTTGTTGGGCTGAGCCACGGCATCCATGAGCGTGACGTGAAATGATGCGATAACCAATTAAACAGAAACCTGAATCTCCACTGTTGTCAGACTGTAGGTTAGACTCAAGGTTAGCCTCGTCTAGCTTTTAACCTCCTCTCCTTTAGTTCTTCTTTTATTGCTCTTTCTTCTTCATTGGGTTTTCCAGCAGTCTGGATGTCCCAGGCATCATGCTCCCTCTCACAGCAAAGTATTGGTATTAAACCACAGTGACTGTTCATTGGCGGTGACAGTTTTAATTTCGTCTGTTGATTTTTGAATGTAGGCGTCTACATTAGTTCATATCCCATGCGTCACACAAAGACAGTATTTGAGTGTGAAATCTGATGTGACGCAGCTGAGTTACGTGTCAGCACAGATGAACACTCATGCAATTTCCACCACTGCTTTCTTTCTTCTCATCATTACTTTTCTGACACTCTTTCAAATTGTGTTTGAAATTCTTACTTTATGCAAAAAAAACATACTTGTAGATAAGTGCTATAGATACAAAAAAATAGCTGAGTAATTTGACAAAAGTGCATTCGTTTTTTCGTAATCACCCTATTTAATATAACATCTGCACGGTGCACTAAAACACAAAAATACTTGAAGATAAAGTAATTTATCGATACAAAAATGGCTCAACAATTTGACAAAAGTTACCTGCTATACTTCTACAAAATCCTACTAAATATTGATAACACGAGTCTGTCTGATGCAATTAATAGAAGAAGGTCAAGCAAATTTTCATAAAATGTATTAATAATACATCAAAAGTAACCTGCAAAAAATGGGCCCGCTTCCTACAAATTCCAGTGTGTTGCAAAATTGTCTCTCTCATCAAGGATGTTATCTCTGAAAGATGATCTTGGAAGAAGCCGGACTGACACTTTGGCGTCAGCAGCTGCTCGCCGGAATAGTGCGAGCTTTGTGCGAGACGGCCGCTGACTTCTGCAAACACGACGGGGCTGCCCTGTTGACTCTGCTGCGTGCTGCGAGCCAGACAGAGGCGTGTGTCTTGGGTCTGAAGCAGGTACACAAAGATGGCCTCTCTGACACATCCCCGCATACACACACATGTCTGTACTCAGGCTAGTATCGAGGTTGTTGTAAGAGTTCATGTTGGAAGCATTTCCATCTGTGCAACACATCATCACGTGGACAATACTGAATACTTTTCATACGAAACCTGGATCTTCATATCCTGTGCAAAAATGGGAATAACACGCAGCAGCATCAACGCTATTGCTGCTCACATATACAATTAACCTATGAATTGATAGAAGGCCTCGCTCCCATGGCGGTCCTCCACATCAATAAAGTACCATTTGTTTTTTGGGTGATTTCTCTGGTTTATTTAGCCAGGCTGGAAACACATTAGTGTGCCGGTTCCCAGACCCTTTTTCTGTACACTCTGTCAATAAACATTGCAGTTCATAAGACGAGTGGTGTTATTTTCGGGCGGATGTGACTTTAGGGTTATTTGATATGTAAAAATGTCCCAGATTCCCTAGGGATGAGGGTGTAAAGTTGAAGGACTGGCCATATGATTAGGTACACCTGCAAAAGCTAATGATATCGAATACAAGTGGTGTGTCCAAAAGTAAGTCGTCCTGTTTATTTACAGATATAGCCGTTAATCACAAATGAGACTCGAATGGCTTCACAGGCTCACAATGCACCCTAACTCCTCCGAGCAAGTGGTCCTTCTTAGGTCTTGCCCAGGTCGGTCGATGCAGAATCCTCCACAACGGCCTCACTTTGCTCATCATCCCCTCACCCCTCTCAGAACAGAGAGGAGGGGAGAGGAAAGAGGAGAAACGGCAGTAAAACAGTCCAAAATCTAGATGTCAGGGAGTGAGGCAGGACGAGAGATGAGTTGCACTTTTTTTTCTTGTAGGTTGCACTCTACAAAGGTATTAATGCTGTAAACTATCTCTATTCTCGGGGGTTAGGGACCAAGTCGCAACACCAGAGGTGGGTAGTAACGTGCTATTTTTACTTCGTTACATTTACTTTAATAACTTTTTGGCTACATCGTACTTGTTAGAGTAGTTTTATTGCAACATACTTTTTACTTTTACGTTTACCTTACACTTACCCAGTCGCATTGAGCTACGTTCTGCTCACAACTTTGATTTGTCTCCATCTATTATTGCTTGCACAGTCAATTTTAGTGTGTGAGAAAGACTTCTACCTCATCACATAACTTTTGTTCACCAAACCAACGTCACAACGAGCGAAATATTACTTACTCCATTTCACCGTTCAAATGGAGCCGTCCATTTATATGAAGGCACAGTCTCCTCATCCCCACACAGAACCAAAGTTTGCAAAGTGGCTCATTTATGTGATATATGGCAGAAACAATAGCTATGTAATTTCTGCCTTGTGAGCCTATTGTGAAAACAAAGAATATTCATTTAGGACTATTTCTTGTGGCTAAATTTGCCTTAATTTATGGTATTTTGTTGTTTATTTTACTATTGTTTTCGCTTGAGTGATATTTTTGGGCAATATGATTTGCACGTTTTATATTTTTGTCTATTTGACGTTCTTGGTCTGATTAAAAAAATAAATTAGAAGTCACTCAACAGTTCGTAATTTAGTAGTTTTTTTTAAATGACTATTTACTCAAATAATTATTTGGAGGACTACTTTTTCCCTGAGTCATATTATTCTAATGGATCGTACTCCTACTTTAATAAAATATTTGGCTACTCTACCCACCTCTGCCTGACACGAATAGCAAAAATGTGCAATTAAAGGACCCACATTTGTTTAGAACTGCCTATGTTCATAGTTAAAACCCTAAATATGCCAATGACTGGAATCCCAAAACACTTTGATATCATTTCAACTTTGATATCATTTCAACAGTAAAGAAGTAGTCAAAGTGATTGCCTTTTAGTAGTAGTCGCTAACCCCATTTGGCCCCACAGATTAAAGCATTGGAAATGCTGTTTGTTATCCCGGCCACGATGTCACACGTCCTCAGTTACGACGCTAACCTTGCCGTGTGCGCCGTCTACGTCCCACCGGCCTGCTCCTCCACTTTCAACCCCCCTCCCCTCGATCGCTCCCTCTCGCCATCTATCCCTACTGCATTCCATCCTTCCCACACACCTTAGCTCTCTTTTTTATTCCTGCAACTGCACCAACCCCCTTCCTCTTCCTTTCTCCAATAATTTTCCCCTGATTATCTTTCCAGACCTCATTCCTAAACAGCTTCAGACGGAGACGGTTCCCATCATTTTTGCCTCCTTAAAAGTGCGTGTGAATTGTTTACGCACTCACTTGACCTTGTGAAGTTACCGTATTACCTTGCTATATGACCAATGCTTGGCAGGCTTCACTGTAACAATTAGCAATGAATCGTGATAACTTAGTTTTGGATTCTATTGGGCTATGAAGGAGTAATCACCATGAATGTGAATTAATGCTGTGTCTTACCTCACTCATTTATTTAAATATACAGGCAGTTTAGTTTTCATTTAACCTTACCAGTGGAGTTTTGGCATCAGGGCCAGTAAAAAAAAAAAAAGAAAAAAAAAGTGCCCTACCAGATGGAGAAAATATTTGTGTCCCCAGATTAGGGATCAGTTTTAAATCAAATGCTCCTTTTAAGTCCTACAATTCGGAATAAAATTTAGCCTTGAAAGTTTCACAAAATTTTGGAGATCATCATCACCTTTAGCATATACTGCAAGACTTCAGCAGTGTACTGTATTTGGCTTTTACTTTGAGGTTTTTGTGAGGCCACCACAGAGGCATACCAGTGAGAGGAAATGCGTGACTATAACCAGTGGTGGCTGATGGAGGTAGAATGAGATCTTGAAGCTGTTCGAGTTTAGTCTGAGGACGATTCAGACAATTCTTCGTATGTCATTCACAGGAACCTTCGGTCATTCTCGCAGACAGCGCCGGCCAGAAGTTCACACGTCACTGAACCCGACGTGGAAGTGCTGCGTGCATAGAGCCCATTAAGATCTGGTTGCAGGATTCCTGCATCCTAAATGCACATATCTGTATACAGTGCTGTGAAGAAGTATGAACCCCCTTCTCAAATTCATATATTTTTGCATAGTTTCCACACTTTAAGGTTTAAGCTCATCAAACAAATGTAAATAACAGACAAATATAACCCAAGTAAACTTAAAATGTTGTTTTTAAATGGTGATTTCATTGATTAAGGACAACACTACTCAAAGTTCCCTGGCCCTGTGTGAAAAAGGACTGGCTCCCTAAACCTAATAACTGACTGGCCCATCCATTTTAACAACAATTGAAATCAAGCATTTTCTATAACTAGCAATGAGTCTTTCACATCTCTGTGGAGAAATTTTGCCCCACTCTTCCTTGCAGAATATTTGAATTCAGCAAAAATGGAGGGTTTTCAAGCATGAACGGCCTTTTTAATGTCATCCCACCGCATTTCAATCGGATTCAACTCTGGACTTTGTTTTTGTTTTGTTTTTAAGCCATTCAGAAGCTGGCTTGCTGATGTGTTTTGGATCGTTATCCTGCCGAAGAACCCAAGTGCGCTTCAGTTTGAGGTCACAAACTGATGGCTGAACATTCTCCTTCAGGATTTTCTGTTAAAGAGCAGAAATCATGGTTCCTTCAATCACAGCAAGTTGTCCAGGTCCTGAAGGAGCAAAGCAGCCCAAGACCATCACACTACTACCACCACCATGTTTGACTGTTGGTATGAAGTTATTTTTCTGAAATGCTGTGCTACATTTACCCCATTTACGCCAGAAGACACACACCTTCCAAAAAGCTCAACTTTCATCTTATCAGTCCATATAATATCCTCCCAAAAGGCTTGGGAATAATTCAGATGCTTTTTATGCAAAAATATGACAAGCCTTTATGTTCTTTTTGGTCACCAGTGGTTTTCGCCTTGGAACTCTTCCATGGATGCCATTTTTGCCCATGTCTCTTCCTTATTGTTGTGTAATGAAGACTGACCTTAACTGAGGCAAGGGCCTGCAGTTCTTTAGAAGTTGTCCTGAGTTCCGTCGTGACCTCCTGGATGAGTCATTGCTGTTCTCTTGGAGTCATCGTTGTAGGCTGGCCACTCCTAGGAAGGTTCACGACTGCTCCATGTTTATTGTTTAATGGCTCTCCTTATGGCTCGCTGCAAGCCTAAAGCTTTAGAAATGGCTTTTGTAACCCTTTTCAGACTGATAGATGTCAGCTCATTTCTCGACTGTTCTGGAACTTCTTTGGATCGTGTCATTTTGTTTCAGCTGTTTTAGATCTTTTTTTCCGACTTGATTTTGTCGGGACATATTCTGTTTCAGTGATTTCTTGATTAAGCAGGTCTATTTGGTGTGATCAGTGAAAATTAACCAACAATTGTGATTAGCCACAATTAATTAATGATTTAACAAGAAGGGTAAGTACTTTTTCACACAGGGCCAGGTCACGGAATAGTTTTTTTCACTTAATAAATGAAATGCCCATTTCAAAACAGCCTTTAAAGTTCACTTGGTTTATATTTGTCTGATATTTACATTTGTTTGACGGGTTTAAACATTGAAGTAGAGAAACTATGCAACAATACAAGAATTTCAAAAGGGGGCCAATATTTCTTGCTCCTATATTAAAAAGAAGCTCCTGTGCGTGTACAATTTTTAATGAGAGTGTTTGGGTAAGATCTTTGCACCCCCGGAACCGGAAATACGTCACAAAATCAGACAACACAGATGAAGGAAACAACTATTCTCATCATAAATATATATGAATCCTACTTATCTAAAAATATTTTAATTGTATTACTTCATTTGTATTATTTTTTTTATTTTTTTTATGTCTTATTGGTGCCCTAGTGCCCTCTATGGACCAGTCTATGATAAATCTAGTACAGCGACATAGGAAAGTGGTACACAACTTTTTTCTTTTTTTTTTTCCAAGGAATGAACTTTTAATAGCCTTTTTCTTTTTCTGTGAAGCCACCACAGAGCAGGTAGCAGCGATGGCAAAGAGGAAACGTGTGATAATAACCATGGAACCAGAAACTCACAGCGAGGTGGTGCATATGCATGTCCTTACTTTTTCTGGTTGTACTATACATTGGTTAACCTATTCTCTGACACTATTCCAGTTACGAATGTCACTCAAGACATTGCCTGCAATTTCACTATTTGGCCACGATTTCACACAGTTTGAGAGAAAAAATCGAAATACAAACAAATCAGAGACTCTCTCGTGTCACAAACTGATTTTATTTTTATCTGACTGGGTTCCTGCTGGTATGCCTGTCCTTTTTCTGCGTTATATGGCAGCTTTGCTGTCTTCCCCATGTTGCCAAGGAAACAGCGTTGTGAGTTTGACTGATGATGCCATTTTTTTAAAATTATGTCCGATGAATTATCTCCAGTGCCAGACAACAAATGACTACATAGGAATATTATGCGACCAGGAAATATAATGTATGTAAGTAATTGTGTTGCTCCAAGTTGCTGTTGACTTTTTGTTTGAGTATGCGGCAAGAGAAACTAGAAGTTAAAAATGAAAAGATCAGCCAGTAAGATAAAGTAATTTTCCTGGTATGTCGTCCACATGCTGTATGTGGTTGGTGGCCCAGCAGATTTCATTCCTGTAAACACATCAATGACCCTAACACACGTACATGGGTTTTGAACGTGTGAACACCACACCAACAGGCCCCTAACCGTCAGCCTGATTGTAGAGGAGACCAGCTCCAAAGCTGATCTTAGATCTGCAGTCTATGGATGTGTAATTGGTAGTCTGTGATCCTGTGACTTTGATCGTGAAGCTGCAGGCTTTATGGGACCTCCACTCGGATGCAAAAAAAAAAAAGAAACAATTATAAGTTACAGTTACATAGTCAAACAGAGGCCAGCATGGTGACCTAGTGGTTAGCAAGTCTGCTTCACAGTTCTTGAATCTCAGCTCAGGCCTTCCTGTGTGGAGTTTGCATGTTCTCCCTGTGCTTGCGAGAATTTTCTCCGGCTTCCTCTCACATTCCAAAAACATGCATGATAGGTTCCTTGAAGCCTCTAAAGACTCTTTTTCTGTATGTGCCCTGTGATTCGCTGGGATCCAGTCCAGGGTGGACTCCGGTCCTCTCTACAAATGTCAGATGGGATAGACTCCGTTTCACCCCTGACACAAATGAGGATAATTTCTATAGAAATTCTATAGACGGATGGTTGTTTGTCGATATGTGTCCTGTAATTTGCTGGCGACCAGTCAAGGGTGGACCCTTGTTCCCTTGTCAAAAGTCAGCTGGCATAGACTCCAGCTAAACTGCGATCCTAATGAGGAGAATCTCAATAGGAAATGTATGGATGCATTCTACTTGTACAGGAACGGACGACAAAATATGCACAATGTCCATGTCAGTGTGAAAATTAATGTCAAAATGTAATGTAAAATTCTAATATAGGATTAAGTCAAATGTTTCTCTGTTTGGCTCAAGCAAAGTTGTAAATGAATCAAATTGTTTTTGGCAGTAGTAGTCTCATGCTGTCCAAATGTGGAGCCTGTGGAGCTTTGCAGGTGTTTATGACAGGATTTCCCCATAATCATAATGTGCCACTCTTAAGTAGGAACTAAATTGATGACCCCCACAAACAAACAAAACACGTTCTTTCTTTTTTTTCCCCCTTAGATGGCAGAGGTAGTAGAAAATAGACTCAATGGTGCACCAGCTGCTCCCCTGGCCAATAAAGTGGCCGAGTTGTTCAAAGGTCAAATCCCACAGGTCACAACCTGCTTAGGGGTGAAAGACCTTGCAAAGAAGCTGCAGCCAAAACTGTATTCCCTGTGATTTATTTTTAGAAACAAATTGAAGCCACAAACGTTTCCTCCGGAAAGTAAATACCGTTTATGTAATGTGGGGTGCTTTATAAACATTTACATCATTGTAGTTGTGTTGAAGTAGTGGTTAACATGTCTGCCTCACAGTTCTGAGGTTCTGGGTTTAAATCTCAGCTCAAGCCTTCCTGTGTGGATTTAGAAACATGCATGTTAGGGTCATTGAGGACTTAAAATTGTCCATAGTTGTGAATGTGTTTGTGAATGGTTGTTTGTCTATATGTGCCCTGCAATTGGCTGCCAACCAGTCCAGGGTGTACAATGCTTCTCTTGCCAAAGCTAGCTCAAGCTAGCTGTTCTCAAACAGCCTAGATTCTGAAGAGAAAAACGAGCCCCATAATGATGGACTCAAAGCATGATTTGCATTTTCACTAGTGGAGGCAGCACTTCATCACCAAGTTGCCAAATTATACTTTGTCACTGAGTTTGCATATCCGGATATGTGGTGCATGCAGCACTCACATCACACCCCCGTCCCCACATTGACAATTTTGTCAAAGATTTGATTATGTGCCTGCTAGGTGTGACGTGAAAATGGCAGATCTTCGCCGAGCCTAGCTTATGGGCGTAGAAAATCGGTGTGGTGTCGGTATTTTGTAAATTTGGCCCACTGTTACATTACAATCCACCAAAATTCAGAAAGGCTCACTCAGACACATTTAAAAAAAAAAAAAAACAGTTCACAAAAGATTTACTTGTTTGTGTGTTTTCAAACTTATTGAATGGGCAGACACTCCAGCAACCCAAATATTTGTACACAAGACATTAAATCGTAAAAATGTCCGTAATATGTCCACTTGAATCCATATTCTATTCCAGTTGGTTCGGTGAGTGTGTGTAATAACTGAGCAACATTTTTTTTAAGCATGTCATGTTTTGTAATTGCTGTAAGAACTGCTTGGCACGACTTGGCTCAAGCGAGATTTCCATGCATTATTGTAGTCCAGCGCAAACAACCCAAAAATATGTGCGTCTTTGAACAAACCTGTCGAGGCAAACACAGTCGGTATTTTCAAGTCAGCCTCGGGGTGCAATCAGTTTGCCTTTTATGTCATATTCCACAGGGAGGCATATTTTTGTGATATATGAGGTTGCCATGATCTGCTAGGCATTAGGCATTTTAGGAACGTTTGAGGGAAAATTCTTTTGTGCGGCTCCGTTTACATGTGATTTGCATGTGTTTTTCCCACATGACACCTGTTGGGGGTTCATTGGGGTCACAGCAACAACAACAAAAAAAGCTGCATGAAAAGCTTTCTATGAACCCGACATGAAGGAAAGAGGGAGGGAAGCAAAGTTGGGAAGCAAGTTATTTTTTTGGACAGGGGGGGCTTCAGTGGCAGCACGTGGGGAAAGGAGTGGTCTAGGACTGATGGAAGGAGGTATGGGGGGAACTGGGAGACAGAATGGGAGGGAAAGTCAGCTCAGATTTCAGCCTCACTGGGGGGTAAGGGGCCGGGCTGATATTTGGGAATATACGAAGATTCATTGAAGGCAACAGGGACATAAAACTACCGCTTGTGGCCCGCAAAGCGGTCGGTGCTGAGCTTGTTCCTGCAGGTCCGAGTCCTGCCTGCCGGATTTCCCCCCCTCCTCCCCTCGTCGCCGCTCAACAAAGGTGACTGTCGAATGGTGCGGCTTTGAAATCACTGGAGGACACACGCACTTGAGAGACTCCGTTCGCGCAAAAACTTCTTTTCCCCTCCAGGCTCACTGCGTGTCTAATATTTAGACATGGTCAGCTTCCTGGATTCAAGGACTCTACTGCTACTTGCAGCTGCACAAGTGTGCCTATTAGCCATTGTCAGATGTCAGGACGATAACCGTAAGTCCCCTTTACTTTTCTGACAGCTTCTTCTTATCCTCACGAGTCCAAGTGGTCGTTTTTGCGCACAGTGCGGTGCTTTTACGCACGAGTTGGAAAACAATTCGCCGGCTCTGAAGAGCAGGTGTGTGTGCGTGACTAACAGTTGTGTGGACCTTCTGGCAACTAAGTGGGATGCCTGGTGGCATAAAACGTAACTACTTACTATGAATGTAAGTGAGTAAAAGTGAAAAACGATCAACAAGTTTTCACTCCCCCTTGGGTGTCTTCCCTACTCTCCCTCTTCCTGCTGCCTCAAAGATGAACACCTGTGGGTGCTTATGAGCAATGCCACGCTCACCTTTTAACTAGATTCACTTAATATATAGCGGTGGCTATCGAAGTTTTTGCGCTTAAAAATTTGGTGGCTCTCCAAGTACCACCACAATTAACCAACCTTAAAATACAGTAGCTTAGTCGGACCAAGTGTTCATAAAAAAAAAAAAAAAAAAAAAAAAAGTTTATATTCCTACAAAAATGTATACAATTGTAAGCCACTGTAACATTATTCGTTGTTTGAACATTGACACTGCACGTGAATATAGCAAAATAAAATAAAAAACTCACTTTAATAACGATTCAATGCAAATGTATTATACTTTAAAGTGAAATACAACTGAACTGTACGTAACAAATGTACTGCACTGGATTTAAAAAAAAAGTTGAAGACACTAATATGCACAGTTTAAATATCTAATTCAGTGATTCTTTCGTGTCACACTTAAGATAATCACTGATATTGAGGGTGAGGAGGAGGGGTCGGGCAAAAACAACTGAAAGGTGGTCAGGCTCAAGGGCCTTTGGTGAAAAGTGTTCACATTCCATTACTGTCAGAGGGCATCCAGGCAAATCTGTGCTTGCCTCCCTTTTTCAAGTTCACCACTAATATTTGCATGACAATTTTAAATGAGAGCCACTCCATCAGTAATTCAATAAATTGGCAATAGAGTCCCTCTGAAGTGAAATTGAGTACCCGTGAGAGGTTTAAGAGTGAGGGATAGGCTCCAGGAATAGTTTTCCATCTGCTTTAAAGATTAGCCATAAAATGTGACAGTCAGCCTGCCTGCAAGCAAGAGATGATTGGAAAAAATATATAAGATGGGGGCTTTTGTTATCATCTTCAGAAGGAGCTAATTCAAGATGTATTTAAGCCTAAAAATGGGGACAAAAGTGGCATAGTTGGGCCAAAGTCAAAGCCAGTCAGGTCTCAGGTTACCCTCAAAAAACGTTGGGCCCTCTGTTATAATGCACCCCCTTCTTTTCTCACTGTTAACTTGGGCAAAAAAAAAAAAAAAAGGGATGGAGAGTGGTAGTAAAGTTATCTGAGGAGTCTTAGGTCGCTTTTTGACCCTTTTAGTGAAGAAAAAAAAAAAACAGGGCCGTGGATTGCTACAATTTCACCAGACAGCATAAGATGGAAAACAGCTCCTCAAGATGCACCTGGGAGCACTTTATGCTTTTCATTCCCCCCCCCCCCCCATCTCCTTTCTTCTGGAGAGCAAAGTTGCCAGCACGAGAGAGAGGCGTCTCATTTGCATTGTTGCAACAGCTTTTTTTGATTGAAGCGGACATGTGCCTACATCAAAAGGTGTGTACATGAATGCTGAGCACTTTTCCACCTCAGACAGCAACCCAACCCCCGGCACCCAGGTGGGCTCCCAAAAACCCATGCTGTGTTTATGCAAGGCCAAAAGTTTGTGAATTGCCCGCTCTGTCCGCCCCCTCCAGAAAGGCCTCATTCATTCATGGCACGCGGGGGGCCTTTAGGTCATCTCCACCTGAGCACTTTTCCAAAAATTTAACCACGGCTACTGTATTTGGAGGGTGGGGGAGCTTTTCTGAGTTGCACATGCAATCACAGCATCTGTGAGTGGAAAAAAATCAACTCCAGTGCGACAAAGGACCAACAAGCTCATTGTTGGAAGGGGGGTTTAAAGTACAGTAGCAGCATTGCGAGGCATCGGATTGGCCAGCCAAGTTGACGTTGGTATGCCAAATCTGTCTCTCCTGTCCAATAAATGTAATCCAGCCCTGTATTTAAGGTTTTTATTTTATTGTATTTCTTTTTTTTATTTGCACATGGTCTTCAGCTCTTGTGAAATTATTTCCTGCAAGGCTCAATCCTGCAATATTAGACCGCCACCCTGTGGTCATGTC
The DNA here is from genome assembly GCF_024500385.1 of Phyllopteryx taeniolatus. Classification (NCBI taxonomy): domain Eukaryota; kingdom Metazoa; phylum Chordata; class Actinopteri; order Syngnathiformes; family Syngnathidae; genus Phyllopteryx; species Phyllopteryx taeniolatus. Next base: position 19,533,051 of record NC_084510.1, read on the forward strand.
CTAGGTTGACTGTAAATGGGATTAAGCGTCCCAGTTTATACTAACCAATGTGATTCATAATTGCCACAAATTTTTAGTGAATGTGTGTGTTTTTGTTGTTGTTTTGTTTTACAAAAGACTGTAAGAAGTTATGTTAGGATATATTAATTATACATTTTTACTATTGCGATATGTCCAAACCGATTTATACTCTTTTTCAATCCAATGTTTTAAATGTATAGTTGGTCAGTGGGAAGAAGCCTTTTGTTTTTCAGTCATCCGAGGGCCATACTACATTTATGAGCAAATGACTGCAGCAATCACAAAATGTATTTTGACCATTTGTTGGTCAAATTATTTTGGGGGCTTTTTATTTCTTTTTAAAATCATTTTAAAATAGCAGGTCAGCTTTAAAAGCACTTTCAGGCCCTCTATGGCCCCAGGCTTTAGGTTGCACACCCCTGCTCTCGCTCATGCTGCTAAATTAGCAAGATCCTTTTGCCGAATGAAGGAACTATTTTAACTTGCAGTCTTTTGACACTTTCTTGTGTAAGTTCCAGAAAGCACAACACAAACAAATGTGTTGTGAATCACAATGGGTTTACGTATAAACGTCAGGCTTCACTCAACAGTGTCAAACGGAAATTAATGCAAATGAGTGTGGTACTTTTATTTGTTTTGAGCGAGCAGCCACAACATGAAGCGCGCATGCACGAAACACGTGACTCTGTAAAGATGATATCGCTCGATTTTGCTGTTGATTAAAGTGGTTGCAGTGGTGTCAAACTGCACTGCATCACATTGACAGGTGTATATAATGTTTTACCTCTCTTATGGAACTTAATCAGGCAAGCATCATGGTAGAAATACAACTTGAAGTATTGGATGAAGTAGTTATGATGTGTGTATGAGGAGGACCCATTGGTAAGTGTATTCCATCCTACTGTTTCCAACATATACAGGTGGATCTTAATAAGTTAGAGTAGGGGGAGAAATCATCTTCAATAAATGCTCATGATGTATTATTTAACAAAGTTGCATAGCATAGCTGGGGACCAGACTATAATAAACCAATTATAACACAATTCCCTACCTTAGCTTTGTGACAATTAAAAGCTCTGATACAATTGTGATGTATCACATAAATCTGAAATCACTGAATTAATAAAATCGGGGTTGTGGGGGGAGGGGGGGGGGGGGGTAGAAGAAAAGGTGGATAATGATAAGAATATACTATGTCTTTTTAGTGATTTAAAGCGGAATATTCAAATATAAAGTTGTATATTTCAAATTCAATTGTTTGAAATCTGACTTTGTTCCCTCTTCAAACTTTAACGAATAAATGAAATAATATTTTGGCTTTATATTATAAAAATACAACTTTATTCTGATAAAATTATGATTGTTTATCCTTGTAAATATCCAGACTTTTTTCTTGAAAAAATATGACTTTATTCCCATAATATTACAACTTCCCATGATATTACAACTTAATTTTCCCCCATAAAAGAATTCATGATATAAGGTACCATAGATATAAATTCATGTTTTTCCATCTTTTGACGAGTTTACAACTAATAAAAACCCCAAATCAAGAAATTAGAATATTAAATTAAAACATATCAAAATGATTTTTAGTATAGAAATTAGGTAAGAATTTGTCTTCTGAGAAGTATTGTTAAATGAATAAATAAACTTTTTGAACTGAACTACTGAAACCAATGAACTTTTCTCGAATATTCTAATTTGTTGAGATGCACCTGTACCTATGAAATCCATATGATGTGATTATCTTGTTACTCAATCTCATTCCCCCCTCCCCCTCCCATCCACGCATGGCCCTGACACCCGTGCCCTCTGGCCGGCGCAGAGGAGGATGCTCTTAGCTGCTTGCAGGACGGCCAGCGCTTTAGTGACAAGGACGTGTGGAAGCCCGAGCCGTGTCGCATCTGCGTGTGCGACACCGGAACCGTCCTGTGTGACGAAATAGTCTGCGAGGAGCTCAGAGACTGCCCCAAGCCCGAAATCCCATTCGGAGAGTGTTGCCCCATCTGCGCCGCTGACCCATCGCCGCCCATTGGTTGGAATTTATTTATCTCAATCCTCTCATAAATAAATTACCCACCACTTGTAGGTTCATGTTACTTACTTTGGGGCAGGTGGAGAAAATCCCTTATTTTCTGTTTGCCACCTCAAAGTAAATACATGATTTAAAAAAAAAAAAAATTTTTTTAAATGCGAATTTCATTGAAATGCTTCCCTAAAGTTTTTTTTCTTCTTTTCCACAAGGTATAGTCTTTTTTCTAGCATGGTGTTAAAAAAACACACGTGTGACCCATTAAAGTAAATACCTCAATTCAAGGAGACGCAGCTTCACATTTCTATCCCTCACTCTCTCAGTGCTTTTGTGTGTGATGTGAAGAGAAAACTATTAGGGCTTCATGAATGAGTTTTATATTTAAAAGAAAAAAAAAAACTCACTGGGGAAGCATGAGTGAAATCAAGTGCCTGCCTGTTGATTGAATAAGATGCTTTGTTTTTGTGACCGTTCACATGCTTGTTAACTGTGCAAGACATAATGGCAGTAACTACAGGCGCAGCCGCAGCTGTCAGCAGTGTTAAATTGCATAGTTTCTCATTAGAAGTCCACATTTCTTAAGTTTGGCTTCTATGTGCGCTACTTTTTCTTTTTCTTGACTGGCAGTAGAATTTTTAAAGTTAATATGAGGAAATATTTTTATATTTTGACTGTCCAATGAAAAGTATGTAATTCCACCTATTTCCTACACCACTTATCAGAATCAGAATCAGAATCAGAATCATCTTTATTTGACAAGTATGTCCAAAACACACAAGGAATTTGTCTCCGGTAGTTGGAGCCGCTCTAGTACAACAGACAGTCAATTTTACAGAACATAGTTCTTCAGCCTGGTGAGCTGGAGCCCATCCCAGCTGGCTTTGAACGACAGGTGGGCTACACTTTAGACTGGTCGCTAGCCAATCGGCACAAATAGACAAACACCCATTCATATTCACACCTATGGACAATTTCGCGCCTTAAATGGAACTAACATGCATTTTTCGAATGTGGGAGAAAACCCACGTGAGCACAGGGACAATATGCATACGCAAAACAGGAAGGCCAAAGCCCGGATTCGAACACCTAACCTCCAAAATGTGAAGCACACACGCTGACCATTTCTTCACCCTGCCGAAGCATGTACTTCTTTACATAAAAATGTTCAAAAGTCCTTCATTTCCCTCAAATCTGGTGATTTGTCTGGCCTTGTACTAAAAACCAAAAACGCAAATATTCTTTTGATGATTTTCATTGGACAGTGCAAATGTGTTATTTCCACTATTTTAGGAGCTCAAATGTTTCAATGTTGCATTCAAACAACAGCAACAATTGGGTAATACGTGTGATAATGTTATTTACATACATACAAGGTGCACCTAAAAATGTACTTTCTTTGACTGCCGAGTATATTTTTTGTTTAGACCCAGTAGGTCTCTCGCTCTCTCAAACTCTACACAAAGTACCGCCTCAAAAAATACTTGTCTCTTCGAGTAACACCGTAATGAGTAAAATTTAAATACAGTAGGTAGTAGGCATATATTGGCTGAATATTGAATGTTCAGCATAAACGAGGTCGAGTTTTTATCCCTAAAAAGTATATTTAATATTTTTGTTAGCCGCTGTAACATTAAGCACATTTTCTACATCAACACTGTGCTTAAATATAGAAATATAAAAAGAAAAACAAAATTCCATAAATAATGATTAAATTAATATCTATTGCCGAATTAAAGACAAATTGTACCTAAATCAGTGATAGGAAACAAACACTTCGAAAAAGATTAACAAATAAATTGTATTTAAATGCATCTGAACTACACTTTGAAAATGTGCTGCACTGGATTAGAATTGTTAAACCACTTTAACATTATGCACAGCTTGAGCAATTAATTCAGTGATTCTTTTTCATACCACTAGAGGGAGTCTAAGTACCACATCTTTAATGCCATTAAATTACTATAACCATCCTTCCATCCATTTACGCTTATCCTCACTAGGGTCGCGGGTGTGTTGAAGCCTATCCCAGCTATCTTTGGGCGAGAGTACACCCTACACCGTGAACTGGTCAAATTGTATGTTATTTTCTTTACATAAACTAATTTGACTTTTAAATATGAAAATAAACACCTAGATCGAAACAAAGCGTGAGTACATTTTTTGGGGTCACCTTGTATTTGATGTGCTTTCTACCATCGCCTGCTGCCTGGCGGATGGTATGAAACATCTGCCTTTTGCTTTAACGCTTTTACGCTCAAGATGGAGTTTCAGCAACATCCAAATGGGCAATTTGGGGTACCAAAATATCACATTTTTGCAGGGTTCTCTTTAGAGTGGAGTAAAAAACAGCTTATCAGCGTGTCGAGAGAGACGTTTAAAATGTGTTGTTTTTGCATTGTATGTTAACCTGTGTGCTAACTCTTTTTTTATCGTCTCTACTGCCACGTCACAGGAACACCTGGAGCAAAGGTGAGCTTAGTGTGTGTGTGTGTGTGCGTGCGTGCGTGTGTACGTGTGCGTGTGCGCGTGTGTGTGTAATGAAGGTCCTGTGTTCATTTTTGAGCCTACAGCTTTTAGATGTTTCGACGTTGAGGTACCAGTGGTTATTTCTTCCAAGCTGTTCTATTCATGGATGCAGTGAGACTGCAGGAGATTTTCATTTCAATATCTTACTTGGCTAATCATACAAAGGAGAGTTTACTATTAGATGACTTTAATTCAGTAATGTCTGGGCATGTACTCTACTGTCTTAGGTTGAAGCATTTTACCATGTTCCCTCAAAGTGGTTATAAAATGTCCTAATATGTTATTCAAGGCATTACCTGTCACTGTCCCTCATAATGTCACAAATAACATAAAACACATAATCCGTACTCCCTCATGCAGTACCAGTGGGGCATTCTTAGGCATCTAGGAGTACTGCATTTTTATTTTAATCTGTTTTTTTTTTTTTTTTTTTTTTTTTTTTTTACAACGCAGGTTATACCCTGGACTGGTCACAGGGCAACTTTTATGATCGTATTGTATATAAATAATGATATTTAAAAATAATATTGCACTATTATCCATCATCAATTACGTCTCTGACTCCATGGTAAATCTGCTGCTGTGGTAGTGTTAGATTGAAATAATATATATTGCACTATTCTGACACCACATTATTTTAATCGCGCAGAGGGGTATTTGAGGCGTGGCATTTATTTATTGAAGTGGAAGATTCAATAGTTGGGCACAGCATCTATTATTAACTGTTTTTTTGTTGTTGTCGTTTTTTTCTCACAGGGCCAGAAAGGTGAACCAGGAGATATTACAGATGTAAGTTAATACCACTCAACGATCAACACACAAATAAAGGAAGCATAAGCTTTTATATTGATAGTGTTGTTGTTGCAGTGTTGGGAAGATTACTTTGGAAATGTAGTCAGTTACAATTACAAGTTACCCTGTTGAAAATGAAATAGTAGTGTAACAATTTCAATTACATTCTCAAAGTAATGTAACTAATTACATTTGATTTCATTATAATGACTTTTATTCATTTCTTAATGAATGCATCAACAGGACTGTTGGATGTTTCCTCTAAAATGTGGATTAAAAGTATAGATCATTATTTTGGAATTCATCACATATTTGTTCTTTACACAAATAATAACCAGTAAACAAAACAATGAAATGTATGTACGTAATAAAAAAATGTTTGTTGCATTATATGTCTCCCCCATGTGGAAAACCACCATACCATACCATGTTGACCTAATGACAAATGTGCACAATTTAGACAAATATAACTAAAATTGTAATCTTGGAAATTCCCCGTTGCTTTTTGGAAATTTCCAAAAGCAACGGGGATGAGATTCTGCCCCAAGTGGAGTAGTTCAAGTATCTTGGGGTCTTGTTCACGAGTGAGGAAAGAATGGAACGGGAGATCGACAGGCGGATCGGTGCAGCGTCCGCAGTGACGCGGACTTTGTATCGGTCCGTTGTGGTAAACAAGGAGCTAAGCCGAAAGGCGAAGCTCTCAATTTACCGGTCGATCTACGTTCCTACCCTCACCTATGGTCACGAGCTGTGGGTCGTGACCCAAAGAACAAGATCCCGCAGGGTGTCCGGGCTCTCCCTTACAGATAGGGTGAGAAGCTCGGTCATCCGGGAGAATCTCATAGTAGAGCCGCTGCTCCTCCGCATTGAGAGGAGCCAGATGAGGTGGCTGGGGCATCTGATTCGGGTGCCTCCCGGACACCTCCCTGGTAAGGTGTTCTGGGCACGTCCCACCGGGAGGAGACCCCGGGGACATCCCAGGACACGCTGGAGAGACTATGTCTCTCGGCTGGCCTGGGAACGCCTCGGGATCCCCCCGAAAAAGTTGGATGAAGTGGCTGGGGAGAGGGAAGTCTGGGCGTCCCTGGTAAAGCTACTGCCCCTGCAACCCGACCTCGGATAAGCGGTAGAAAATGGATGGATGGGTTATCCATCCACCTATTTTCCATACCGCTTATCCTCACTATGGTCGCAGGCGTGCTGGCACCTTTCTCAGCTGACTCTGGGCGACACCCTGAACTGGTCCCATACAAACAAACAACCATTCGCACTCACATGTCAAGAATTACAATTACATACGTTTTGTAATTCAATTATGTAATGTCGTTACATGTCATTAGTTGCTCCCCAGTACTGTTGATATGTACGCAGTGAGATAGAAAGGCCCAATTGTTATCTAAGCCCTACAAGGCTGTCGCAGGCTTGGGCCACCTGGAAATACTTTGCCCCTCTGAACACACGCTACTTTGCGGCTGCAAATAAAAACGGAGTTGTTTATCCTATCGTTCGTTTAAATGCTTTCCCATTTGGAGGTTAGCTAGTAACGAGTCTGCTCTGATGAGTGGTGTTGGTGTTGGGGGAGATAATGCCTTGCCCCCCCCCCCCCCCACCCCCCCTTTGTAAAGTGGAAAGACATCCAAAATGTCTTTTGAAGCTCTGCAAAGGAATGTTGAGGGATGCATTGGTATTAGTAGACCTTTTACCATGAACACTAAGCATATTAACAATTTTATTCTGTACCACAATCTTTTATAGTAGTATGTAGTATATTTTAGTAATATGATTCGCGGCAGTTTTTCCAACACGCTACTCCTTCCACAATTCTTAACAATCATATCTTCAAAACATTCACCAAATTTAAGACACATTGGAAACCATTTTTTCACATTCTCTAAATTCCAACTTTTCCCATTCATCCACATTCTTCATTCAAATTAATCATATTTAAATAAATGAAACATTTTACAATGTACCTCACCCTTCCACATTCTTTAACTGATTCAAACCATTTTAACTTCAAAGTATTCACAAAATTCGGGATATCTCGGAATCTAGGAGTGGAACATTTCACAGTATCAACGGTTCGGTTCGTAAATATCTCTGTTTTATTGGTCACTGTTTTTGGTTCTGTTTAGTACACGGTGACTCTTCGGAAAATCTATTGTTTTGTATAGTTAGGTTAAAACTGAAAGTATTTTCAGTTTTATTAATTTTATATTATTATATTATTATTAATTATTATTGTTGTTTTTATTCTAATATTATTTAAATTGTTTTTTTAAATTAGAAATATAGGTATATTTGTTTGTCTAGCTATGCCAACGGCGTGTAATGATGGGCAGAACAATTAAATGCTCTTCTGGATGGCAAAAGGTACAAAGCTGTGTATCCAACCAAGTGTTGCAATCTTACAACACAATTAGCCATGGCTTCCTGCAAATATATCAGCTTTGTGTTCCACTAAACAATCCTAGAGTTTACAATGAATAGATTTGTGACTAAATTGAGACAAGGTCATTATTTCAGTTGTCGTGTTTTAAATGATATTTTATTTGGTGGTTTACCGGGAGGTTTTTCTAATATAAACTAAATTCCTGGGCTCAACAAAGGTTTGAAAACACTGATCTAACCATTACTCTCCTAAATAAAAACTCAAGTTATTACATAATTCTTATATGAGGCACATAAACTGACACGTTTCATAATTCATATCCAATAGGGCTGGCGCAGTGGTTTTTATGTGTATTATTATTATTATTATCTACTGATGATAATCATATGTGAATGAGCTCAGCTCATGCATTAAGTTCACTCTATAAACGTTATCTTTATGTTACTAGCAGCATTGATTAAGACTTCCAGTCAGGTCCATACATTTCGGGACAACATTATTTCCGGTGAGTTGTGATATCCTGTCTTGGAGAGATACAGACTAGTGGTGGCTTACGATGGTCTCTCTCGCATTATTATGGATTGGACTCGAGTTCAAGGCAGGACGCGCCCCGCTACAATATGATTGGCTGCTGTATCGCTGGAAGGGCATGACCCGGATGGCATTTCCTGCACAACGCCACAACCACGCGCACTACCATCTTGGCTTGCATTAGCGCTACTGTACACTGCTTCGCCTCATTAGTAAATGAGAAAAAAAGAGTTGCGCGTGTTATGAACTGAACAGGACACGCGGAACCAAAAACAGTCGCACCGAATGGTTTGGGCGTTTTTTTTTTTTTATAAACCGTTCCACCCCTATTGGGAACCATTGCCCAAATCCGCACATTTTACTGTGTTCCGCATTTTCCATGACAGCATTGCCAAACCAATGCAGACCTTTTCCACATATCTTGGGAAATATCTTTCCCATTCCGAAAATTCCCATATTTTTTTTATTTTTCACATTTCCTACGACGACATTCCCCAACCAATGCACACATTTAACATATTTACCTCCTCCTTCCACATTTCTCAAACAATTCAAACCATTCCCCCTCCAAACTGTTTTTTAGTATTCCACATTTGCCATTGCATCAATCTAAAAATGATGGCTATGTTTTAAAAATGTACTTCTATCATTTCAATTAAGCTTTTATTTAGTCTCACATTCAACATTTTTTCACCCATTTTAATGCATTCGAAAACAGTTTATGCTTTATAGTTCACCCACAATTTCTACAGAAAATGAATTCTCTAGTTACTAATCTATGTATTCTTTCGTCTCTTACAACACAGGTCGTAGGACCAAGAGGACCACCTGGCCCAATGGTCCGTTCTCAGTCATACTTTTAATTTTTTCATTCAGTGCATGTAAAGTGAGTAAGCCTTGGATCTAACATGACTTACTCACTCAGGGCCCACCAGGAGAACAGGGACATCGAGGACCAAGAGGAGAAAAGGGAGAGAAGGTCAGTCTCCTTTATTTTGTATTGACTCAAGAGGTACAGTATGTCCCTTTAAGGTGGCATGGGCAGATACGAGTATGCAGAAAGGCGGCCTTTCATTGAGTCACCGGTTATTTACATTAAGCTGGGACACAAGCAGGCCTGTTGGAGACTCTTAATGTAAACCCAAGGCCGCTCATCGTGGGCACACAGCAAACCACACAACCTTCGATCAGCGTGTTATACACACTTTTTGTTTATATGCAAGTATAACACATGGCCGGCCACCTCTCAGCACATTCTTGTGATTTGTCCACACATGCATCATCTGACACCTTGAACATGTCCTTAAGGAGAATATTTACACCCATTCTGCTACAAAGTCAAAGTTGAGGCTTAATTGATTGTTAGCCACCAGCAGCAGTAGTGTAGTGTTCTCTACATCACATTCCGTCCAATGAGGGAACACTGTCATAATAGAACAGAATAGAACTTTATCATCATTGCTTGGCAACAATAAGAAGCAAAATAGTGCCATATTACAAAGATATGTATGTGTACCAAAATGGAACACTTTAGTGAAAATATATACAACAGAAATGTAGATACAAGGTGCATAATGTCAATAATAACAGCAGGGACATGCTCTAAGCGGAAACTATTGCACTAACAAAGCTACTAGGGGGTAATTTGACTTGTTATAAACAATATATTTTGGGTACTGTATGACATAAATATACACAAACAATCTTTTCAACATATTGTATTTCGCAATACAGCAATGATATTAACATTAGGTTTTATATTACTATGAAGTGCCTTTGACGTCATCAGAATCGCTCAGTCAACATGAAAATGTAGCAGAACAATCTAACTCTGATATCTTATTATATATGTCCCACTGCTTTGCTAATTACAGTGTGTGTAATAAGTGCTTAAATTATACTAAATATTTTTTTACATGGTTTTATTGTCCTCAACGAGTTTTTTGATGAATTGAATCATTTTGATCATGTATATTCTATTAACACATTCATATTGAATATTTTGCGTGTCCCTGAAATTGCTGTCCACTCTGCCATTAAGGGGTTACTGCCCCTTTAAGAAACCCTATGATGTATTCAGTGACATTAAAACCAGTATTTTGTCTTTCTTCAACAAAGGCTGACACAGTGGATAGCTGCAGAACAAATATTTACACTTGTTTTGTAATCTTCATCATATAATGTATGAAGTTGGATACTGTCAGTCTTAACATGTCCATGTCATAGTGAAATATCAATCGATATAAAAACCTTTTAGAAATTCATTCAAAATCTATTTGTTAAACGGTACACAGTCAGCTTGCTACCAAAAAGTCCACCATGTGATCATTAAGTGTCCACCCTGTCAGCAAGTTCCCATATTTAGCTGTTTGCATGTCCATTGTCTTCTTACAGTTAATTTAAAAACAATTGTGAGGGCTTGGTAAATATGCATTTATAACAGCATAACATCTCCTGAATAAAATGAATATGACGTTCAATAGAAAATCTCAACTTTTGGTTGGTGAAATGGGAAAGTGTTAAAAACACCTTATGGTGATATTAAGTTATTAATATCAGAATCAGAATCATCTTTATTTCCAAAGTATGTCCAAAAAACACACAAGGAATTTTTCTCCGGTAGTCGGAGCCGCTCTAGTACGACAACAGACAGTCAATTGACAGAGAACACTTTTGAGACATAAAGACATTAAGAAAAACTCACTGAGAAAATAAAGGGTTGCTCGTTATCTGGTAATGCCGGTACAAATTATTATAATTTTTTGACAATTGTGCAAAAAGATGCAGAGTCCTCTAGCACTTAGAGCAGTTCGAGTGACTAATCTCGCAATAGTCCGGCGCAATGACCATTGTGCAAAGGGCGCCGAGACTTCAAGGAGTGTATGCAGGTTAAAGTGACGAGTAGTGCGATCATCTGTGACAATGTTGATTGTGCAAATGTTGCAGATACTCCTCAGTCAGTGTGCAAGTGGGGAAGATGCTACTCTGGCATGAGTGGCCAGTATTGGTCAACGACAGATATGCAAATAGTGCAGTGTGGCGAGATTACTACAGTGAGTGCAGGAGTAGTATGTAATATAATTGGCCTGACAGAAATGTGACAACAAACTCAGACAAAAAAAAAAAATTGGCAGCACGTTGCAACTCGTGTGCCACAGCATTTTACACAATCTAATCAGATCTGGTACAAAAGCTGTCAACATAACTTTGCAAGGTTTTGATTGACGCTGTCGGGTTGTTATTTATTCAATATGTTTATTATTAAGCCTCTTACTTAAAAAGGCAATAAGGCAACTCAAAATATTACAAATGCGATTCTTTTTGCACCGAAAATTCAATGAATAGGAATAAAACAACTTCTTATACCATTAATGATATGATCAGTGTCTGTTTTTTGAATGTACAGTACAGTAAATTATCCTCTCTATTGATTGCAGGGAACATCCGGTCCTCGTGGCAGAGATGGCGAGCCTGGCACCCCCGGAAACCCTGGGCCCCCTGGACCACCAGGACCTAATGGACCCCCTGGGCTTGGCGGAGTAAGTATCCCGCGATGCTCAGGGACAGTAGACAGAAAAAAAGATCAATAGAAAATTCTCATCATTCTTTGAGAAAAGAGGGGTGTTGAAGGTAGTGGGGGGAGTAGGAAAAGGGCAGGGAAGTTACTTATTTTTAATGTGGGGTTTTTTTATTGCAAAAAAACAAACAAAAAAACAGGAGACTCTTTGTGAAGGGGAGCTGGACGGTCACCTCGAAAGAGCATGTGAGCCTAGCATTGGTGGAGCCAAGGGGGTGCCCGCGGCCTCCACAGCGACAAACATGGCCACCCCACTGGCCACCCCGACAGCCCTCGACCACGCGTGTCGGGAATAACCGTTGAAAAAATCTCCAGTCAAATATCCATCGTCACCCAAACAGAATTTAAGATTTTACAGCCCTTGCTCACTCTAACCCTCCCTAGTTATCCAAGTTTGGGACCAGCATTGAGTTGGGCTGGCTTGCCCCCCACAGAGGCAAGGTGTAGAAGTTCTTCAAAGTACAAGCCCTGGAATTCACCCAAAATGGCTGCTTTGAACCAAAATGGATGACTTGGTGTTGAATTTCAAGCATAGATCCTCAAGGCTTTTCCGTGCGTTCTGTTATGAGAGAGACGACCACTCAATTTCATGGCTCTCTGTGAAACTGGTTTCTGGGACTGATTTTATTCTAACTTTCCACAAGGAGCTACCAAGTGAGTTTTACATAGATACACATACATTTTGACCGGGACACGCACGCTCGAGTTTTTCTGTTATGTTGAGACCATTTATTCGTCAGATGATGAATAACAAACGATTCCAAGAGGGCCTTCCTACTGCCTTGTACTCGGACCCTAGTAAGCCATACTGTATACGCTGAACAGAAACAACAACACTTGCACGAACTAATATTGAATCTGCCTTTGCAAAGATAATACAGAGGGTCCTCGGTTTTCCATGACTCCTAACCTATGAGATTTTGAGGTTATGAAACGTGTGCAAATCACTTTTGGGTGAAATTGATCCACTTGTCTAAAGCAGAAATCTGTGATGCCCTCGCATGTAGGAAAGGAGAGCCACAGTAACCGATGCATTTTTTTTAGCCATTTATTGAACGCTGGGAAAAGACTAAAACGCATAAACACAATGAGGACATTCACACAAATGCTGCTGTCAGCCACAGCTCACACGGCACCCCACCAGACCCCCGCCTCTTAAAGGCACATGCATGTATGCAAGCACTACAGTAGTATTTTCTATACATTTTATGCTTGTAATTTTTTGGTGTGTTCAAATATGTTTACGTATTTTAAAAGTGTTTTAATAAGATGTTTTTTGTATGGTCTCTAGATCGCAGATTTTGACCTATTTTAGTGGGTCCGGAACCTATACCCAGCGATAAAACCAGGGTACTGGAATGTTTTGTTCTCTAACTCATGAGGTCTTTTGTTCTTCAGAATTTTGCTGCTCAGATGGCGGGTGGCTTCGACGAGAAGGCCGGCGGTGGCGCTCAGATGGGCGTGATGCAAGGACCCATGGTGAGCCAGCAACTTACCCTTCTTCTTTTTCTTCATCTTCTTTCCTTTTGCAAGCGCTCATCAATGTCTCACAAAGCTGCGGGTTTAAAAGAGAGAACAAAAAAAAAATCTGGGTGCTGACTGACCTGCGGGACCAGAGGAGCTCCACGAGATGGATACTTCATCGTCATCATGACGGGGAATTAAAATGATCAAGGAGGGTGAGGAAAGAGGAAGGTTTTCAACTAAAGAAGATTATTCCGCTCGGAAAGGTTTTTGGAAGACGGAATCAAGAGTTCAGGACCAGACCAGCGGCTTTACTTTGGCTCCCGGTCAAGTCTGGAAGAGTGACATTTAATTAAAAAAAACATACGCGCTGGACCCCGACTCGTACCACACTGTGGAACAACACTGCTACTGAGACCCTCTTAAACGCACTCATACAGTATATGCCGAAGTTATGATATTACAGAGCTCCATTGATAATCCTCAAGCCACGGTGGTCAAGGCTTCCCGCTCCCACTCAAAGGTGACTTTCATTCACATCTGAGGACCACTGTGCCACATTTATTCGATTTTTGGGGGGGTGATTATTTTAAAGCAGAGCCAAGATGCTGAAAGGCACGGTTATGAGGGCATATGTTTAACTCTCAAAATATTTGAAGAACTTCCATCAATTTCTATCGTGCTTGTGCTTATACTGTAAATTGATGCCAATCCCAATTAACTTTTAGCGAGAGAAGCGGGGTACGACACGGACTGGTTGCCCCAGCTGATTTTGGGCAAAGAAAGCAGGGCAGTGTTTTTTCCTAGCTGACTTTTGGCGAGAAAAGTGGGTACACCCTGGACTGGTTGACACCAATCCCACGACACTGGTAGACTAATAAGCATTCCCGCTTACAATCAAACCTATGGACAATTTTAAATCTTTGTTCCTGTGTCCGTGTCTTCAGTTTTGGAATGTGGAAAAAAGCCACACAAGGACGGTGAGAACATGCAAAAATGCTGGAGCCGAGATTCAAACCCAGAACCTCAGAATTGTGAGGCAGACATGTTAAGCACATTTCTCCCCATCCTAGCCATTTAAAGAACTTGTTAACGCTTAATTCCCCACGTCTTTTCACCAAAGTGAGTGTTTGCCTCATCACCTTCACAGAATGTGATTTTTCTCATGTTAAGTGGTCGGGCGTGGGGGGGGTTGAGATTGAGGCTGAGCCGAAGAGAAATGAGTCGCAGGAATCTCACCTGCTGCTGCTGAGGGGAATAATTAGACCCGCGTTCATCTTGTTTTTCCTTTCGTGTCGCCGCCTAAAAGAAGTCACGCAGAGTTCAAACATGCCGCTGAACTGTCAACCATGGAACTGCACAACCAGGGTGGATGACACTGTTGAATTTCAAATGATTTTTTTACATGTGGAGGTGGTATAGCTTGAGAACCAAAAAGACAAGGTGATTTATAGCCATTAGTGAGCTTCAAATACTGTACTGTACTGTCGCTGCCTGAGATGGTAAAAGTACTCACACTCGGTACTTACCGGTAAATACAAGTAAAGAAACTTGTGTTAAAAAGGACTGGTAAAAAATAGTACAATTCTCAAACATAGCCTCCCAAAATGGCATGCGATTATGAAAGTGTGCAGTCGTGATAAATAGTCACAGAAAACACAAACCCAGCTTCAACTAAATAGCAGCGCTCGCAATACTATGCTAGCATCAGCACAGTGAACAAGCCAATGTTCGCTGCGGCTGCTACGTTGGTAGCGTTGGCATTTTTATCAGCAAAGCCCCCGAAGCCCAAGGTAACAGGTCAGCGCAAGGCGTTGAGTGTGCCTGTGAGAGCACGACAAATGACTGACACTTCGTCGGTCACTCCTTCGTTCTCCGATTGGTTGTTTTTCCTCGTGTGCGGTGGAATTCTTAAAAATTTAATTAGAGGTGCAAGATGGGGACAGAGACGGCAGAATTTGTCACAGATCATTTTATTCATGTACTCCTGTCAGGTAATTGTGACAGTTTTAACAAATATGACAAAAGGTGTTGTTTTTGAAAATTGCAAACCTTCTCTTTAAGTATATTAACGAAGCATTAAATAACAATGAGATGCCACAAAAAAGAAAAACATAATTGCTCAACTGTGGCATTACTTTATACTGGGAAGTGTGTGTAATATTAAATTAACAGAAGCACCACCACAATTATAATATTGTTGAATAAATACCTCAGTAAGTTTAGTAAAGGTATATGGAATCTTAGCTGGTGTACCTAATCTTATGGATGCTGGAAGATGTTAATTACTGATTGTGTCGTTCCTGTCCTTCCAGGGCCCAATGGGTCCCCGAGGACCACCTGGCCCCACTGGATCTCCTGTAAGTACGCACAGTATAAACTTTACAGTTCACTTCCCGTCACACACATACACGCGATAATTCACAGCAAGAACTGACGAGTGTAACACATAACCCGGACAAACTAGGTGTTTACAAAGCGGCGAATGCGTGGAATACTCCCAGCTGCAAGCTCCAGGGTGTCCCCCCCCAAAACACCTGACAATTTATGTCTCGCTCCCCCGCCCTTGTCTTCTACGCCTCCTCCTCCTCACCTGTAGGCCTCACAGCTTCCTCTTAGCCTGCAGAGGGAAAACAAACTAAACAGGCGATGCCCGCCGACGGGTCTCTACTTGATATACACTACGTGGAGGAGGAAAAAATGATTTTGCATTTAAAACGAGGATGGCCCTCAGTAGCGCTCAAAGCACATCTTCAGTTTTGTTGTCAAGATTGAGGCTTGAATCACTGATCAAATAGCCCATGTAAAATCTCATCCAAATGCCCTATGCAGTGGTAATTGAGATACAGGTCTCATTTGTTCCGTGACCACGCTCCTAACTCAAAACACTCTGATCGCAAATCATCTTTCCCTATTGCAATGAATGGAAATGCCATTAATCCATTCCAACCCTCCCCTGAAAGAAACAAACATATGGTGTTTGTGTTTTTTAAGAAGGAAAAATAACACTCTATAATATTGTACTTTATAAAAACAGTAATAAAAAAAATTATTAGAATGTAAACAATTCATTTTGTGCATCATGATTTAATGCTGCAATCCAATTCATTGTGTTACTCCTTCTGGTGTGCCCAACTTGGCCACTGGGAGGCAGTATAATACAGTCATGCAAACACAAACGAAGAAGTGTTCTGCTTCTAGGACTACTGTAAGTGACGCAATAAGATGCTGTGATATTAGTAATTTTTCGTGGAGGATAAATAAAATATTCCTGTTATTGTTACATTATCTTTCTACGTGTATTGCTATTTGTGCTCAAATATCTGTTGCCGCGACAATCAATGCTAAGTGTTTGCACGTCAATCGCGTTTTCCATTTTATGTTAGCATGAAGCTAGTGGGCCATTCTTAAGGCAATGTTCGGTTGTTTTAAATAAACTAACTGCTGCTTATTGTGGAGTGAGTTGAATTGAGTTCACCGCCACCATACAGAACTTGTATCTCAAGTTTCCGCTTGCAAGTCAAAGCAAAATATCCTCCTATCTCGACAAATTCATTAGTTGCGTCACTCGTATCTCAAGGGAACCACTGTATTTACTATTTATTTTTAATTTTTTTATGTACCTTCATACAAACTACCATTATTTAATGGGTGTCTCTTGGAGTCATGTGTAATCATGCCAAATATCAAGCAAACAATGGATCAGCTTATAATCATATTTTCCCCCTTGTTTTGTTTATTGTTTTCTTTTTTCTTTTATTTGCAGTATTAGAGGATACATTAGGATCAGTGATTTTACCTTCTTGTTTTCATTTATTTATTTTTATTTTATTACAGAGTTAGCGAACAAAAAGCTGTTTAGCTTCTTAGTTTTATAATTTTACATTTTTACTTTTGTTTTCACTTGAATTTTTCCTTTTTTCCCCATTTATTTTATTACATTATTAGAGAACATGATCAGCTCTGTTATTTTTATCTTCTTAATTGATTTTTTATTTGTATTCATTGTATTTATTTGATTTTATTACACTGTTTTACTCTTTATTTTGAGTATTATCAATTTTAATTTATGGACTTTTTTTGACTTTTATTTTTTTATTGTATGTATTTTTATTTTATTGGAGAATCCTTTAAGACAAGAGCTTATGAGCTCATGATTTTTTTGTATCCATACAGTATTAGAGAATACATTCGCTCAGTAATCTTTAGCTTCTTAATTTACATTTTTACTTTTATTTTTACTTTTTTAAATTTTTTATTATAGTACTAAAGCACACATTGCATGGAATCGGTACTATTTAGCTTTATTTTATTGTTTTATTTGACGTTATTACGCATTTTATTATTTTTAGTAATTTCCGTTTTTGTGTTATATTATATTGATATCGATGTTTATTATATTATATTATTTTTTTATGTATTATTTTCATTTGATTAAAGAATACTTTAAGATCAGTTCTTTTTAGGTGATGAATTATATTTTATTCAGTTTCTTTTTTGTATAGTTTCATTAGTTTTACTTGTATTAATTTTTTTATTACGGTATTAGAGAACACATGATATCAGTCATCTTTAACTTCTTAATTTTCCTCTGTACTATTAATTCTATTTTATTTATTTTACCAAAGTATTACAGAACACATTGGGATCAGTTAATTTAGCTCCTTAATTCTTTTTAAATTGTATGTATTTGCATTTTTACTTGTGGTATTTATTTATTGTTTCTTTAATTTTTATTTTATTAAAATAAATCAAAGAGATTAGTCATTTTTAATCATCTTATTTTAATAAGTTTATCATTATGAAATAACTGTAATTCTGATTCTAATTTTAATTCAGATTTATTTAATGAGGATAAGCGGGACAGAAAATGGATGGATTTTTTTTAACGTCTTCCTCTCCTTCCCTTCTATAGGGCCCTCAAGGATTCCAAGGCAGCCCCGGAGAGGCTGGAGAACCCGGACAAGCTGTGAGTGTCATTCCCACCTCTGCATACATTATGCTATATCAATATATCATCTCACTATGTATCATCGCTATGAATGCAAACTGGTCCTTCATTCTATTCATCCACCTATTTGCTGTTCCTCCCTACGGCATTTTCTAAAAACAAATTCAACATTTTGCTCCACTTATGAGTCAAAGCTGAGCTCCTGACAGTGTGCACAAGTGGCCATGTGCAGATTGTAATAACATCTGTTTCTCTTTTATGGATTTATTCATGTAGACAAACCCTCGCTGCCGTTTGAGTTCACGTTCTGCTTCTTCCTCCCATTTATTTACCCCTAATGAAGCTTCCAGAAATCACAAACCCTGCCCAGTACCAATCCCTCAGCAGGTAGACTGAACCTGGGGGCTGTGCTAATCTTCCCCTGTGGAGTTTGGGATTATCTTGCGTTTCCCCTTTAACACCGCATAATTATGTGTGATTAAAAGCAATGCTCGCCAACTGGGAAAAGTTCGACGAGCGCACTGAAGGGGACTTGTGTGGACCGCGTGCTTGTGAAGTAAAGACACAATGCCGATGGTATCTTGGTATCATACCTGTGTTCGTTTCCTCGCCATTTACAGGGCGCCATGGGACCCCGTGGACCCCCTGGACCCTCTGGAAAACCTGGCGATGACGTGAGTGTGTAAAAGTTACTAATGAAAGGCAAACAATGTGGCTTGCTTTAATTCAGATTCAGAGTGATATGTTGATAGTTACTTTAGTCCCATTTCCACTCAGCGTTCCAAGAACTTTGACCTCTTGGTATTTGTAGTTCCAGGAACTAAAATGTTCCAATCAGGCTCAGAATTGCAGCCACTGCACCCTAAAGTATAAATTTATCAGTGTCTTTTTTGATTCTAACTAATTACTTTGGAACTAAATTTAGACCCTCGTTCCAGCAGTCGAAACGCACAATGGTCCTACAAAAGTTCCGAGTTTCATCATGAAGTCCCTGCAGTTAGTTTGCACTTTTAGTGAACGAAAGTTTTAAAATGACCTCAAATGTTGTAAGAAATATAAAAAAAAAAGAAGAAGTTTTGTTTAATTCCTTTATAACTGTTTGTATATTTTTCTTAATTTTTATTTTTTGGGTAATTATTATTATTAATTATTAAAATGGCCTGAAATATTATCAGGAGTAAAATAACTACTTTTTGATTAATTGTTTTTGCAATTATTTTTGTATGTAATGCTTTTAAAGTTTTTGGTCATCTTAAGTTTTTTTATTGTTTTAATTATTAGTTTGTTGTTATTATTAATGAATATTAAAATTCCCTAAGATGTTATGAGGAATAAAAGCAGGACTTTTTTATTTGAATATTTTAAAAATTATTTTATATATTTTTACTAGCTTATGTATTTTCAGAATTATTTTTACATATCTTTCATTTGTGAATTTCGTTAGATAATATTTTTTAATCTGTTTCTTCTTATTAATAAATATTAATATGGCATGAAATGTTATGAGGAATCCAAGAAGCACTTATTTATTTGATTATTTTTGTTTTGTTTCTGTAATTGTTTAAAGATTATTTGTAATTATTTTAATTTATGTTTATTTAATATTTTATGTATTTAGAACTTTGGACAATAGATGTCACAGTCTGAAAACTATTTTACTTAATTTGAATTTTTTTATTTTGTATTTTTTTATGTATTTCCTTATTTTTTTTTATTTTTATTTTTATTTTTTTTACAAATTTTAACTTGGGAATTTGATTGATTGATTTTGTCCTCAAAGTTTCAACCTATTTTAAGGCTGAAGGCAACATGTTAAACTGTGTGAGAGTATCACGTGATCATTTATTATCGGAAACCTCATCGTTGTACTTATTTTTCAATGAAGCATTTAAGCAATCCACAATCCATATCATTTCGGTTCCTGACTCATGCGTTGACATAGAGATGTCATTCTCTATTTAGCCACTGGATGGCAGCAGACATTCGATGTCACTATGTACGCACTCGGAGCACTACTTGCCCAATAATTATAATTATAAGAAGCAGCACTGTACAAAGGCTCACAAAATGTGTGGTATTTCTAATTCCTTCTTTTTTACATTTTTGTATATGTTTTAGGGTGAGGCTGGCAAATCTGGAAAATCAGGCGAGCGTGGACCTTCTGGACCGCAGGTGAGTGTGACATTACAGTACTTAACTGCAGGTGGCTGGGGGCGCCTGTTATAAGAGTGATCCCCAACCAGGCTGCTTATGAGAGATCATCAAGAGCCGCTGTGGAGAATTATCCAGTTCCACTTAATGTGTTCCAAAATTACAAATATATCTCAGGGACGTATAGTGACAGTGACTTCCACGAGACGGCAGAAGGTCCAATTAACCTGTGTATCCACCTATTGCCATTCAGACGAGTGAATAATAGCTTCTTATTTAGCTAAACAGCCCCATATTTCACACCGAGTAAATATATTTGTGAATAATTTGAGACGGGATCATCATTATTTCAGTATTCATACGTTCTGTGACATTTTTGTATGGTTGTGTGTCGTGACATTTTTCCAACGTAGAACAGGTGCCTTGGCTCAGTAAAGGTTGGGAAAAACTGTATCGGAGCAAGTTGTCTTTATTTGTATGAACACATTTTGGAATAACATTAAACAATTTTATCGGCATATGAGTCAATAAAGCTAAAAAGTGCCTTTGGTGTCCTCATCAGAATCACTCAGTCATCATAAAAATGTCACAGAATAATGAAACTCTGAGGTATTATTATAAGTTACCAAACATGATGTGTGTGGTTGGGTGCGGTCAAGCTTAACATGTCCACTTTATCATAGTGAAATATCAATTGATTGGCTGGCAACCAGTTCAGGGTGGACCCCGCCTCCTGCCCGATGATAGCTGGGATAGGCTCCAGCACGCCCGCGACCCTAGTGAGGAGAAGCGGCTCAGAAAATGGATGGATGCATGGATAAAAAGAGAAATTCTAAATATATTTGTTAAACAGTACACAGTCATCTTGCTAACTGAATCATGTTGCTAAATGAAGGTCCACCACGTGTTCATTAAATGATGACATTAGCCAAAAATCTTAAAAGCTTAGATAGTTTGCTCTTTGCATATGGCTGCCTGCAGTTAATTTATTAATAAGTGTTGGCGCTTGACCTGAATGCATTTCTAACATTGTAACTCTACTTAATACAATGAATACAGTATGAAGTTAAATGGAAAATTGCAACTATTGAGAGTGAAATGGGAAAGTCTCAAAGACCATATTGGCTCATATTACAACTTATGTCAGGTGCGTTTGAATGTAAATCCAAAGGACTGATAGACACAACATTGTGGAGTGACAATTTGTCAGGGTCTTTTGCCAAAGCCATTTTGATGAAACCAAAAAATATTTTTTAAGACTCCACCCTTCGGTTGATCAGTCTGTTTCTGTTTTGGTTAGCGACAGAGACCAAATACACTTATGTCATTAATGCCCACATGTAAACAAACTATCTGTGTGTAAACGGAAGTTTTTGTTGTTGTTGTTTTTTTCGAATGGAAAAAGGCATCTATTTGAGGTAGGCGTTCATTTGTCAGCCTCTGACCACCTCACATGTTGTCTGCTTTGCAGGGAGCTCGCGGATTTCCCGGAACGCCCGGCCTGCCTGGCATCAAGGGACATCGAGTGAGTGCGCTTGGTCTTCGTCATTGTTTCCAACAATTTTTGAAATATTTTTTTAATTGTTCATTAATAATGTTTTCTTCTGTCTGTTGGTCTAGGGATACCCTGGTCTTGATGGTACTAAGGGAGAGACCGGTGCTCTTGGGTCAAAGGTATGATCTATTACATTTATTGAATCTTTATGACCCCACTATATATTCCGAAGGAGTATTTGAGCCTATGAGAAAAAAACATCCTAATTATAGCCTTAAGAATGTAAATTTTCTTTGTGAGAATAAAGTTGTATTTTTCAAGATTTTCTAGAAAAAAAAGGCAATACAAATGTCATTTTAAAGAAATACATTCAATTTCTTGTTCAAGTTTGACTGTTTTTCTTGAAAAAAATTGTAAACAAAATAGCATTATGATTTTTTCTCTGAGACATATGAAATTTCTTTTGTGGAAAAAAATATGTTTTATCTAAAAACAAATCAGAATTTTATCTTGAATTAAAAATTGCCTTTTATCCTGATTTTGTTTTTGTTGAAAATAAGGTTTTTTTTATCTCAGAAAATGACTTTTTTCTAAAAAAAAAAAATAAATAAAGAAAATGAATAATTAAATATTAATAACTTTATCCTAAAAAATAGAACTTTATTTTTGTGAAATTACGACTTTTGTTGTCAGAGAGAAATCTGCTGTTTTTATAAATATGAATTTTTGTAAAATGAAATGTAACTTTCCGAAACAAAATGAACTTTTTTTATTATCCAAAATATTTGACTTTATTTTCATTCTATAATGACTTTTGTCAGGAAACGTTTTCTTCTAAAAAAAAATCTGAATATTGTTCTGAAAAATATTTTAAATATTCAAATGTATTAAAAAATTTTTTTAATTTATTTTAAAAGATGAAACTTTTCTTGAGAATATGCAACTTTTTTTTACGAGATTTTATTTTTGTAATATTACAATGTTCTCATCAGAAACAAAATTACCTTTTGTTTAAAAAAAATCTGACTTCATCTCAAAGAACATCATACATTATCTAAAAAAAGATGAATTTTTCTTGAAAGAAAATCTGTATAATTGTGGGGGCGGGGGGTTCTTTTCACTCAATCCATATAACTCTGTATAAAATCCACATTTAAAAAAAATAATGATGATGATGATGTTAACTTCCTGTGTGCAGGGAGAGTCTGGTGCTCCTGGAGAGAGCGGAGCTCCTGGACCAATGGTATGTTTGTTTACATTATATACCTCAACTTGTGAGTTTTCCGAGATCCAAGCTATGAATTTGGCAGATGCTTGTTTAGAGCTGCTTTTTGACACTTCCAGTTGAAGTTTACTTTCCAACTAAACATAAACCAGCGAGAATTACCAGGGGACATATAAACAAACAAACATTCACACTCACACGGGTAATTTAGAGTTTTCTATTAACCTACCATGCATGTTTTTGGGATGTGGGAGGAAACCAGAGTATCCGGAGAAAATCCATGCAGGCACGGGGAGAACATCCACACAGGTGTGGCCGTATTTGAACCCGGGTCCTCAGAACTGTGAGACAGATTTGCTAACCAGTCGTCAACCGTGCCATGATGCACAAATTACTGTATGTTTTTATCATACAATACTGGGGTTCTATTACTAAACATGTAAATTAATTTTCACTGGAATAGCTGAGATAGGCTCCAGCACGCCCGCAACCCTTGTGAGGATAAGCGGCTTGGAAAATGGATGGATGGAAAAAAATATTTGAGATTCGAGTGTTTTCAAATATGAGGGTGGTCACGGAACGAATTAACGTACATCAAGGCACAACTGTACTGTATACCAAATGTGTATAGGTCCAGTGTTAATGACACCATTATGACCTCCACAGGGACCTCGAGGTCTGCCCGGGGAGAGAGGTCGTCCTGGACCCAGTGGCGTTGCTGTGAGTGCCTAAATAATGAAGCTTTATTCAGATAACAATATTTCATGTAACGTGCTGACTTTGTGGTTCATTTTGTTTATTCTAGGGTGCCCGTGGTAATGATGGTTTGCCCGGTCCTGCTGGTCCCCCGGTAGGTATCCAATGTTTAAAACGTCCTTGTTCATCCTTAGTCTTAGTTTTTAAAGTTGGAAACTTTACACGGGAATCAACAGGCATACTGTATAATATCGCCGTCCAATGGAAAGCTTGCATTAAAAGATAGTTCTTAAGTTGTATTGCTTTTTAGTCCAATCAGACTCAAGTCATTTTCGTTGTTGGATAAATAGACAAACACTTTGGGAATTTTTATTTATTTTTTTAAATGGCACGCATTTCAGAACATTTATTTTATTGTCGGACTTTAAAAAAAGAACCGAAAACATTATTATTTACATTTACAAAATGTGGTGCCTGATTTTCATTGGAGCGCATCGAAAAGTAACAAGATAGGCATTATGGTGAATATTTTTTAAAAAAGAAATCCCATAAATTGTTTTATTTTTTTTGTTCCTTGTGTAGGGCCCGGTCGGTCCTTCTGGAGCTCCCGGCTTCCCTGGTTCTCCTGGTTCAAAGGTCAGTCTCACAGTTTGCTGAACAACTTCCTTTTTGTTTATTGTCACTTTGGGTCGTAGTGGACAGACCATTTGGCTCTGGAACATTTTATCACGCAAATGAACCTTTAAATTTCATGTTGACACGGTAATGAATAACATTCAATGAAAATATCACAGTTTTTTGGGGGCGGGGTTGGGGAAGATCACTGTTAATAAAATATATCTTATTCACATTAAATCAGATAAAATAAATTACAATAATATTCAATAAAATAAACTCAAATAAAAATAACTTAAATGAAATTGAAGTGTTTTAACTACATTCTAATTACAAAATTAAATTATTAAATACAATACAATTGTATTAAATGTATTAAATTAAGCAATAAACCCAAACATTTTATTTTTATTTTAAATCAGATAAGATAAAATATTAAATCAAACAAAATCAAATACAATTAAACTAAATCAAATTAAGTTGATTCAAAGAGTATTACATATTTTTGGGTTAAAATAAAATGTATTAAATAAAATAAAATCATTCAAATTAAATTAAACTACCCTAAATTTCTTCAAATAAAACAATATTAAATCAGATTAAAGCAAATCAACTGTAAAAAATAAAATATTATTATTAAATGAAATTGTACATATTGTATTAAATGATACATGGACTGCACTTATATAACAATGCAATGAAATACAATGAAATCAAATCCAATTGCATCAAATTAAATCCTATTTAGTGAAATAAAATCACATTTAATGAAATTACAATTACTTACAGAAAATTACCTTCATTCCTTTTAGATAGATTAAGAGAGGCCTGTAAAAAGGATGGCAGCTGAGGGGAGTTTATGGAATGGAAACGATCCAGAAGCAGATGAAAGTCTCTTGTAGGAAAACCTCAAAATGGTCTAATTTATAGCGAAGGGAACGTTTTCTTTTAGCATTTTGCCCACTTAACCTGCAATCTGTGTTTACAGCAAATACTTGCGCTACTTTAACCCCCCCAAAAAAGAGATTTGTATCTATTTCTTTTAAGGTTTTTTGTATCTGTCTACAGTTTAATACACAGACAAATTGTAACAATTGGGGTCTATTCGTATCTAGTCAAGGAATTCAGATCGGACAGAGCTTACGTTAGGAACAAGTGGTCAAGCTTTGAAATGAGAGAAAGCTGTGCTGCATTGAAAAGCGCTTTAAAAGCAGCCATCTGTGTGGAAACTTGGACTGAGGGTCTCATTTCCCCCCCAACTCTGATTTATTCATCCGGAATGTGCAGACAGTCTCGGCGAGCTGGAGCTGCTTCACGGGCCTCGGTATTGATGCTCTGCCGTCTTTTCATTCTTTTGGGAATTCACAAATGGAAGATCTCTTTGGAAAATCTGGCAGTCATGGAGGCAGGTTTAATGTCTGCGACCTTTTGTGCAGCTTAATTTTGCGCTCTGTGTGTCCCATGTGAAGACTGTTAAAATTCTAATACACCGATCGCCGATCCTTAAGAAGTCCTTAATTCGATTTTCCAAAATAAAGGCCTTAATTATCCTTAAACATGACACTTTATCCTTGAAACCGTTGCTCAGAGGTCTTAAAAATGTCTCTTTTTCAAATGTTGTATGATGGATTAGGCAACTAGCAAGCACCTGCCAACATGCTGACATTGGTAGTTTGGCTCATTTTTTTAAAAAATCCAGCACCCAAAGCCACTTTCACTTAGCTACATGAAATTTTGTAGGCATGTTGATCATGACTATATTTTAGGGTCACTTTGAACAATTGAAGGAGTAAGGACTCCCCTTCGATTTTTTTTGTCCACTTAGTACCAAACTTGAACTTCATATCGTTAGTCAAGTAGTATAGTTGATTGCCAGTTTTTACTTACTGTCACCAAATTCATAAAAAATACCAATGGGCTTCCTAAACGTGTCTTTTCTTGCTTTCCGAAAATGTTCAAATACGACTAGGCAAAGGCAACTGTGCTATTAGGCTAAAGATTTACTAGACACCTGGCCTACGCTAAATTTCAAAACATTTGAGTTTTCGTCATTGCTTGTGGGCGAATCATGGCGGCAAAGTTTGATGACTCGCCATAAAGCATAAAACTCTTAAGTCCACACACATCCCACCCTAAAGCCATTCATAGGCAGCCCCAACTGGCAAAAATTGTATATTGGTAAAAGAATTCATGGAAATTTGGAAAACAAAATTCCCTCCGGACACCAGTTCCACCAATCGTCATGAAATTTGTAGGACATGTCGATCATAACGGAACACATGACAGTATCAAGGGACCTATGGCCATAATTGAACAGAAAATTGGCCATTTTGGTTTGAAGCAGCCATTTTGGGCATTTTCCAAGGTTAGTATTTTGGCGAGTTTATTGACTGCTGACAAGAAACATACAGCTAATGTTTTATTAACATAACATATAGGGGGAAAAAAGTTATATTTCGGTAAGTACAGCCGGGTCCTGGATTTATGACGGTGACGGCAGTTTATACAGTTTAGAAGCGACAAACATTATTTGTGCATTATTAAACCAGTTTGCTGGCCAGCATAGGAGTACGCCTTCACACAGCATGCATGTGGAGGTACGCTCAGTTATCAAACAACCTAAATCTTTATTTACATTTTGTTTGTATCAGGCTAAAACCAAAAAGAAAGGGTGTACAATCCAAAATAAAATACACAAAAATACAATGCCCAATAAGGAAAACGCTGGGAAGAAGAAGATACAGTATTAACAGCAACATTCATTCTGCATACGGCAACTCATATTGAGCTCACTAGATGAAATCGGAGGAGATTAAAACAACTATTCAGTATGGAAGGAATTGATTTAGAACTTAACTATTATAATTTTGTAACGTTTAACGTTGTCATATTTATGGCCGACAAAGGGTTTTCATACAAGTATTGGCTGTATTTATGAGTTTACTACTGCATTAGCCAAGTTGTTTTGATAGATTACTGTGAATTTCTGGTTACTTCACCACCGTAGCAACGGAACTATGTCATAAACCGAACACCTCCTGTCGATAAAAAATATCCTATTTTCTTAAAATATTGTGATTATAGTATTGAGCCTCTATCGCCTACTCCCCGTGGGTCACGTTTAAGGAACGTGAGGTCTAAAATTTGTCTTCCTAAGACTTCAGACACTGTAATAGAAGTGCTGTTAAATGAGCCTATTCGGTATTTGATGGACCACATTTAGGCGCAGAAAGGACCCAAGAGAAACAAAAGCATAATTAGGACCTCAGCTGAATAAACCAAGACTAAAAATATCCACCTCAAACCTCTTCCTGACCTCAAAATGAGTCACGTATTTGGTCTGGAACTTTGGCATTCTTTTTGACGGATTGACGGCCATGAAGTGAAATAGCATCCGTAGTCTGCTATGTGAGCAGAGGAATCCTATCCATCCACTTCACAGGCTTTTTTTTCTCCTACAGATACACTCTAGTTATGTCATACTACAGAGTCTTATAGGAAAGGAATTCCATTCAACGCCTAACTGTAATCCCATAAAGTGTGCTGGGATATCTGGCAAGTGCCCAATAAGGGGTTGGGTTTTTTTTTTATGCTAATACAGAAGCTAGAGAATGCTTCAAAATGTTGTGCTTGAGACACACTAAACTGGATTGAATTAAAAACAGTTAATAAAGATTAAATACAAATATATCTATCATATAAGTTGAATACAACTGAACTGTGTACTTGGGCAGTGATTCTTTATCTTACCACTAGAGGGAGCCCAGACTGAACAATAACATCTCCTTGTGTTGTCTATCAGGGAGAAGCTGGTCCCACTGGTGCTCGTGGACCCGAAGGAGCGCAGGGGCCCCGTGGAGAGTCCGGCACGCCCGGATCATCTGGACCTTCAGGCGCTTCTGTAAGTGATTTGACGTGAAATACTTGGTCCTTACTATTTATTACAATTACGGACTATGGACTATTACAGAGAGGCTTACTTAAGTGTTTTGTTCTCTAAAGGGAAATCCCGGTACTGATGGTATCCCCGGAGCTAAAGGATCATCAGTAAGTAAAAAAAATAAATAAAAAATACTGTATTGGGATCAGTTAATGAGTGTTTTTGAGTTATATTATTATAAAACTGGAAATAAAGCACTAATACTGAGTCTTTTGCTTTGAAGGGCGCTCCCGGTATCGCAGGTGCTCCCGGTTTCCCCGGACCTCGCGGGCCTCCTGGGCCTCAGGGAGCGACCGGACCTCTCGGGCCAAAAGGAACATCTGTACGTGATCATCACATAATACAGCCACCAGAGATCGGGGCTTTCATCCGGAAAATACGTGGATTTGCACTTTAGGAGTATTTGAAGTTGAAGGTCTGTTTTTGTGTGTGTGTGTTGTCCTTCAGGGAGATCCAGGTATCACAGGCTTCAAGGGAGAGGCAGGACCTAAAGGAGAGCTTGTAAGTGTAATTTCATTTTTTTTTAAATTTACATTTACCCTGGGAGACACATTTCCCCTAAGTCACAAAGTCCCGACCCACTTTAATCAAAGTCAAACCAAGCAAATTTTCTATCTTATCCCAGCAGACATGGCGAAAGAGGAGCGGTACAAGTCACGAGTCAATTGCAGTGCACATACTGTAAGACAAACTGAGCTGGAGCCGATCCCAGCTCACTTTTGGCGAGAGAAGTGGGATACACCCTTGACTGGTCGCCATCTTATAGCATGACACATTTAGACAGACTTTTCACCCTCACATTCACATAGACAAGGTGTAAAACAAATCAAATCATCAATCTACGTTCTCCACGTTCTTTAAATTGCAAGCAGCAGTAATTA
The DNA here is from genome assembly GCF_024500385.1 of Phyllopteryx taeniolatus. Lineage (NCBI taxonomy): Eukaryota > Metazoa > Chordata > Actinopteri > Syngnathiformes > Syngnathidae > Phyllopteryx > Phyllopteryx taeniolatus. Next base: position 19,562,343 of record NC_084510.1, read on the forward strand.
TTTCAGTGGTATAGTGGTCATCACCTCTGCCTTGCAGTAAGGAAATCAGGGTTCAAATCTCTATTGGAGCATCTCTGTGAGGCGTTTCATATTCTCTCTGTGCTTGTGTGGGTTTTCTCCAGGTACTGCGGCTTCCTCCCACAAAAACAAAAAAACATACTTGTTAGGTTAAATAAAGATTCTAAATTGTCCGCAGGTGGGAATGTGGGTGTGACTGGTTGTTTTTCTATGTGCCTTGCGATTGGCTGACGACAAGTCAAAGGGTGTGCCCTGCTCCTCTTGCCAAAAGTCAACTGGGATGCTTTCCAGATAACCCACCACCTAATGTGGAAAAACAAGCGCTATAGAAATTGGACGGATGGGCTGTCACTGTTTAGGTTTCCTGGAAATTGACAATTGTTAAACACACTAGTGGAAAAATCATGAAAATAGCATTGCAAACCATCTGCTCTTATGTCCAAATATGGTCACTTCTGACTTTGAGGAAAAATAGGATTTATTTAAATGTTTCGAGAACAATGCCCCCATTTCGTTAATTTCCTGTACTTGACATTAAGTGCAAATAATGGCTGTTCTGTGCAGGGACCAGCTGGTCCTCAGGGAGCCCCCGGCCCACAAGGAGAAGAGGGCAAGAGAGGACCCAGAGGCGAACCCGGTGCTGCTGGACCAATTGGACCTCACGGAGAGAGAGTGAGTACTGTAAAATATATGCAGTATAGCAATCTGAAGGTTCTGTATTTGTTCGATGCATAACCAAGCCTAGGATTTTTTTTTAATTCAGCCCCTGAAGCTAGTTTTATTTAGTAAGATGAAATTTGGGAGACATTTTTATCATGGACAGACCCCAAAAAAAGTCTCAAGAACCCATGATTGAAAAGACACAGGAAGTCTACCATTTTGGTTTGAAGCGGCCTTTTTCGGATCATTTTGGCCATTTTTGGGTTCCTTCAAAGAGGAACTCCTCCTCGAGATTTTGCTACCATATTCAAACTACAAATATTAGGCAGATGAGTGAAAAATTTTGGTTTTTGATATTTCATGGGGCAGAGCATGGCGGAGATGTTCATGACTTGCCATAAAGCTCTTGACTTATGTGAACTTTTTAACACACAAACAAATAAAAATCCCTTTTTAGCTGTTCAAATTTCAACACTGTAAAGTGGCCCCTCGCATATTTGCAGTCCAGTATTCACTAATTTTTCTATTTGCGTAGGTTGTGCAAATAAAAATATGTATTTGGCGCCATCTGGTGGCATCTGAGTGCCAAGTACCTATGTTGAATGAAGGGGAGGACCTTCTTTGAGTCAGGCCATAGCTTTGTCTAATAGAAATTGCTTTGCCGCCATCTTTTGGCAATCTATAGGCAATCGCAAACCTTTTTGTACGGGTGGCAATTACTCACAGGGGCTCATTCTAAATCTACCTGTAAATCTGTATTCTAATTTGTCCTAATGAAAAATTATCACCGGTAATTATTATCATACATTTCCTGAAGAGGCCCAATAGGTAAATTGTAAAATTAGTCACTCATGTCTTCCTAATAGTAACTCTGGTTTGTTTCCAGGGATCTCCCGGTAACCGCGGTTTCCCAGGTCAAGATGGTCTGGCTGGTCCCAAGGTGAGTCATGTCCTTATTTCCACAAGTTATTGTGATTATGATTCCTGCCGAAAATGGAACTTTTCCCTTATTAAAATGCATTAGCGAGAGATAAGGAAATGTGTGTGGTAGCGCCCATAGAATCCATTCTTGTCTACTTGCAGTTTGCAATTGCACCTTTTTGCTATCATGCTCGCAAAATGTAATTCACGAGTCAATGTTATCTCCTCCGACAGGACTATAATTAAATTTTAATCCTCTGGACACCTTAAGCTTTAAATATCAACTTCCCATTTTTGCTGACACATTTACAATAGCGTCAAGGCAAAACACATTAAGCTGCGCATCTTTATTTTGCCAAACTCACAATAGCACATTTTGTTGTATTGTATTGCCTGTGTTATTTCGGAAGGATATTTTGCACCTCATTAACACCTTTTAACATTTTTGTTAAACTGCATTCAAAAAAAGGCATGCACTAATTATTTGTTTAATGATGCATGTTATGGGTGGTTCCACAGAGTGAAAGCCTCACTAGCCCTTCCTGAGCATTCATCTATAATAAGATAAAATAACTATTGTGTCTAACAAATACATATTTACAGCCCAAACAATTGTCTGTATTACTATTCAATGACAGGTGCAAGGTGGGAGTGGGGGTGTGCCAACTCTGACGGGATGTTGAAGAGGGTGTGTGGCTTTAAAAAATTTGGAGGAAACTATTCTGTATTTTCTTGCGTAAATAATAATTAAGGTTAGTCTTCCATTGGAACATATAATTCCATTTTGTGGCCACCAGATTCCCAAACTGTGGCGTGCACATATCCTTGGGTGCGTGATATTAAAAGTGTAATGGTGCCTCAATTATGCATTTACAACCAAAATTCTGTGAAAATTTAAAAATAATAATAATAATAATTCAACTGTGGGTGCAGGGCAGATGGGGTGCACCACCTCTGTTGGGATGTTGAAGGTGGTGCGTGACTGAAAAAAAAAAAATTGGGGGAAGTTTGGGAAGGACTGTTCTGTATTTTCATGTGTAAATGGTAACTAGTAGAGACTAGAACTCACACTTGTATTGAAGCATGTAATTCCTTATTGTGGGTTGAGAATTCCAAAATGTGTTATGCGCACCTCCGGGTGTGTAACGGCTGTCTGGTACTATTGTCAGACTTACTGACAATAGCCTTCAATTGAGGCATGTAATTATATCTTGTAGCCACTAGATTCCCAAAATGTAATTTTACACATCCTCGGGGTGCAAAAAATAAAAAAAATAATAAATAAATAAAAAAACAGGGGCAGGTTTCTATCCTTATTTTACAACTTTTATAATTGACATATGAAAGTGCATTCGTATCGTTTTGTGTTTGCATGGTTAACCATAATGCCTGCCTTTGTTATTAGGGGGTCCACAAACTCTTTCTGGATGTTGAAGGAGGTGTGTGGAGCAAAAAAAAAAAAAAAAAAAGTTTGGGGCTGTTCTATGCTTTCATGTGCAAATGGTAACTAGGCTCAGACTTGGAGTGAGGCATGTCGTTCCATCTTCAGGCCACCCGATGGCAGCATATCTCCGAATCCGTTTCTTCACCAGTGACCCAAATGTCTCATATGTCAGCAGCAGCATCTCATTTAACGTGACCTCCCCACACACAAATCTCATTTACAATCAAATGAACCTGCCAGAATTGAATCTGCTCATCACCAGCAGGTCAATGAAAGGCTTCACACCATCAAAAGGAGAGCCCCTCTACTCCTGTTGGCTTTTTTTGGGCTGGAATGAAAGGCCTGTTTTTAATTCTTTAATTCTCTCTCTCTCTCTCTCTCTCAGGGTGCCCCCGGTGAGCGTGGACCCTCCGGTGCCAGTGGTCCCAAGGGTGCTAACGGTGACCCCGGCCGTCCCGGAGAGTCCGGTCTTCCCGGTGCCAGAGTAAGGAAATAGATTGATGAGTTAGTTTTGGATCATGCTTGAGAATAATCCTTTGCTATTAGTCCCGCAGCAGAAAAGGTCAATGATCACTTACTGATATGGTATGAAAGTTTGATATCACGATTGTAGTGAGCAAAATGGCCAAGGTTTCCAGTATCGTATCATTAGAAATATAAAAGAAATAAGTAATTATATATATATATATATATATATATATATATATATACATACACACAAAAGTACAAAACTTTTTACCCAAATTTTACAAAATATACTCTATATAAGAAAATAATAAAAATTATTGGAAAAAATACAGTATACTGTGGTTGTTGGACAGAATCCTTGCATTTCTAAAAACATTATTTTTCATAAATTAAAAAATATATTTTGCTATCAAACATGTATCGTAAGAGTTCTCAAGCGCTTTTAAACACTTTAGATTGGTCAATAATTTGTAAAAATAAAAGACCTACGTGAGGGCTGACTAACTTATGTAAAGATGTAACTACTGTATATCACATTATATAGTTTGTTGTGTTTGCTTTGTCTTACTCTGCTGTCTGCAGCCATGTCGGTAATGTGAGTGAGACTCAGTTCTCAATTTCCTTACCTGGATAAATAAATATTTAAAAAAATAAATTTAAAAAAATGAAATTAACCAAATTTGGACACAGGAGGTTTTTTACCCAATGCTGACAATATATATTTTTTTTTTTAAAGAACTAGAAAAGATAAATAAAGAAAAAGAACAATACATATATGATAACATATAGGATGAAAAATGTTTAAATATTAAAAAGAATCCAAATATCTCAGAAAAGAATACAAAATATTAGAAATTATAAAAAAGATTACAAAAAATATACAAACCAGAAAAATATCTTTGATGAAAAGTATTTTTAAAAATCTTAGAAAATAATACAAATATTTTAGAAAGAAAATAATGCCAAATTTTAGAAGAAAAATACATCAATATTAGACAACAAATACACAGATATTTAAAAAAGTACCGTATACAATTATATTCGAGAACAATACAAACTAGAGCTGCGAGCAGCTATAATCGGGCCCTCGCACCCCGGCCTCGTTGGGTTACTGACAGTTTGAGGTCGTGGCAGGTTGCCGTATTGGCACGATGAAGTAAGGAACGCAAATGGACCCCAGACCATAGGTTGACACCACCGCTGTCGGGCCAGTGCAAAGCCTTCTCAAAGCTTACATTGAGAAAATGCGGGCCACACAAAAATAGGGGATGGCCCGCAAATGGCCCCCAGGCCATAGGTAGGACCCCACTGCTGTTGGGCAAGTGCAAAGCCTACTCAAAGGTTACATTGATAAAATGCGGGTGTTGAAAGAAGGTAATGAACTCTTAGGCCTACTACACTACTGTATGTATTGTTGGTAACGATGGTGGGATTTCTAACTACTCTGAATGTTGCATTTAAAAAGCCGTAGATCATTTTCTGTTGAGTTTAGGACATGGGTTGTAATTACAATTTTGCTCGTGTGGGGGTGCTACACGCGTGTAGGAATTTTCATAGGCATAGGTGCAACGTAGCGCAAATAGGTCTTTGATGAACTGTCACCATGTTTTGTTTTGTGGCGAGTTCCGAAAAGCGAAGAACCGCAATCGGCATATAGTATGTCAGGAAAAAAAGCTTTTTATAACTTTTAATGTCACAGGTGTTGAGATGGTACTGACCAAGTTTGAAGTCAATCAGATTAAATCTGTAGGATAAATTTGCAAAAGTGTGACACCTGTAAATTTTCCAAAAGTGTAACTTTAAAAGGTCGTAGGACAGTTTCTGTTGAGTTTAGGGTATAGGTTGTAATTACAATTGTGTAGAAGTCGGCATAATACAGGTACCTGCCAAGTTTGGTAGGCGTAGGTGTGACGTACCACGACTAGCTCTTTGATGAACTGTAAGTATGGCATCAGCAACCTTGCGAAAAAGGTCCAACCTTACGATTAGGAAGTCGCAGGTCACTTCCTGTTGGGTTTAGGTTATGCGTGTCTTTGAAGTTTTTGTACATCTGGGGTCGTTATTCCCGTGTGTTTGAGAACAGTCAAAAGACAACCACCAACCTCAAAGACACTAAATACGGTATTAACAAGATTTACTAAGCAGTCTGAAATGTTTTCATGTTTTATCAGTAAAGCATAAATCCCTAATCAGGAAAAGTTCCACCACCTTAAGATCATTTATGTATTTTCCATTTCTGGTAGTAGTAACTATTTAATTATGGAATCTACCAGAGGATTGAATACCCTCACTGGACATGTGCATCTCGTCTCTATGCAAATGATCTATGTGTTTGTTGCTTGTGTGTCTGTGTCCTCTGGCAGGGTCTTACTGGACGTCCCGGTGACGCTGGTCCCCAAGGCAAAGTCGGACCTTCTGTGAGTGCATTCCATACAACTAACTGTGTGACTGCTGACAAAAAAAAGACACCATCTCCTGCTTCAAGGGGCTGTGATGTGATTTCGACATTTTAATGTTCCTCAGTTCATTGCATGCACATTATTTTTTTGGATGAGTTCCTCCTTTAATTATTAACAACTTTGGCATCTTATTACCTACAAGTGCTGTGTAACTACAATTGTCTTTTTCTGACCACGCAGGGAGCTCCGGGTGAAGACGGCCGACCGGGACCTCCTGGCCCACAGGGCGCCCGTGGACAGCCTGGCGTCATGGGATTCCCCGGCCCCAAAGGAGCAACTGTAAGCGAGCTATCAGAACGTTAAGCTGAACATATTGTCATCATGCAACAATTACTGTACTTGTATTGGTTATTAAATGTGCATGTGTGCTTTTCTATATATATATATATATATATATATATATATATATATATATATATACTATCACTTAGGCTACGTACCAGGAAAATTATAGTGCTCACATGCACCTGCACAGTCACTTGTGACTAGGAAGAATTACTGAGACGCTCAGTTGTACACCCATGCCCGAAATAAAATTATCATGTGCTAGTTTCTTGACTTTGGGGGAGAGGATTCTACTGCCCCACACAACAGAGTAAGGACAGATATGATTGGGGCACAGACCCCTTTATTCATCTAAAATGTAACAACTTCAGGATCAGCGAAGTTAATCAACAGAATTGCTCTGTTTGCCACTTGTTGGGAGATATAATTCATGGGGCATAATCATTTGTGCCCCTAAGTCCAATTAAAAACAAACAGTAATGTACGGGTCACATACACTATGATGTTTGCTTGGCAACTTTGGGCAGAGGATTCTACTGATTCTACTAAGAAATATGAGTTTACTGCATACTATATTTTTGCAATCAAGGCAGACTAAGCCGTGCCCTACGACCATCTGCTGGATGTAGTGGCACTGACCTATTCGCCACCCTAACACTAATCACACATTTGTCTTTATCAACTCTCACTTCTGCATTCAGTCCCTGTTGTTTGTTTTTAGGGCGAGCCTGGCAAATCTGGAGAGAAGGGATTGGTTGGAGCTCATGGTCTGAGAGTAAGTGTGAAGCAATCATCAACAAAAGAAACCACATAAAACACACGTGAACATTGGATTTCTTTCTCCTCCTCAGGGTCTGCCTGGCAAAGATGGAGAAACTGGTGCCGCCGGACCCCCCGGTCCTGCTGTACGTATCTTTAACAGCCCATCACAAATGTTATGGATGGCTGCTAATATAAAGGGTTTTTTTTCCGACGTGTATTTTATGGCAATAGTTACAGTAATTTGGTTACTTTTGTCTTCAGGGCCCCGCTGGCGAGAGAGGAGAGCAAGGTCAACCCGGTCCCTCTGGTTTCCAGGTAAAACTCTCACACTTACACACTCATTTGCATAAATTCACAATGAAAAGCAGGTCGCAAAATTGTGTTGTTGTTTTTTTTTTTTTTGGTGGATCCAAAGTGCAAAATTATGTTGTTGTATTTCAGTTAAAAACAAACAAATAAATGTTTTCACAGGGCAGCAACAATATCAACATCTATGCCATAAAAATGCATAAATATATTTTTTTTAATAAATTGAAAAAGTAAAAACATTTCCCGTTCAAAAACTAAAATTTGATTTCTAAAAAAAAAGTTTCAAAATAAATAAATAACTCCTTTAACTTAATGGTTCTATGATTTAAAATAATTTGATTTAAAAAATTTTGAATAGCCATCCATCCATTTTCTGAGCCGCCTATCCTCACTAGGGTCGCGGGCGTGCTGGAGCCTATCCCAGCTGTCATCGGGCAGGAGGCGGGGTCCACCCTGAACTGGTTGCCAGCCAATCGCAGGGCACATAAAAACAAACAACCATTTGCACTCACAGTCATGCCTACGGGCAATTTAGAGTCTCCAATTCATGCATGTTTTTGGGATGTGGGAGGAAACCGGAGTGCCCGGAGAAAACCCACGCAGGCACGGCGAGAACATGCAAACTCCACACAGGCGAGGCCGGGGTTTGAACCCGGGTCCTCAGAACTGTGAGGCTGACGCTCTAACCAGTCGTGCCGCCAAAATTCAAATATTATTTTCCAAATGTAGTTTTTTTTCCATTGCATCAAAAAATCCTATTTTTTTTAAACACAAAATGTTTTTCATTGGACACAGACAACAACCTTTATGTCATAAAAGGAAACAATAAAAATACAATTGAAAAACCTCAACATCTACAATTAAAATGTGAATATTTTCTAAAACAAAAAATGAATATATACATATTTCATAATGAGCCTGTTTTTTCCTCCATCTTAAAATTTCCTCTGTTTTAAATGTATTTATTTTTTTTATTATTGTATTTAAAATATGTTGGAACCAGATACTTAAACAAAAAAAAATTTATCTGACAATGAATAAACAAAAATACACCTCTGGTCAAAAGACAGTAAAAAGTAGCTATTACAAATAGAAAATAGTAATTAATTATTTAAAAAAATAAATAAAACATGATATGAGTTGGACGACTGGTTAGAGCGTCTGCCTCACAGTTCTGAGGACTAGGGTTCAATCCCCGGCCCCGCCTGTGTGGAGTTTGCATGTTCTCCCCGTGGTTGCGTGGGTTTTCTCTGGGCACTCCGTTTTCCTCCCACATCCCAAAAACATGCAGGGTAGGTTAATTGAAGACTCTAAATTGCCCGTAGGTGTGACTGTGAGTGCGAATGGTTGTTTGTTTGTATGTGCCCTGTGATTGGCTGGCAACCAGTTCAGGGTGGACCCCGCCTCCTGCCCGATGATAGCTGGGATAGGCTCCAGCACGCTCGCGACCCTAGTGAGGAGAAGCGGCTCAGAAAATGGATGGATGGATGGATGGATGATATGAACAACTATAGTTACGCACTACGGAGTGCGAAATCCAAAATAAAATGAAATGAAGAAAATAAACTGTCAGACATATTAAAAATAACCTTTATTACAACCTCTTGCCCAGTCATCACTAGGTATTATTTTTGTAGTATGTATTGCAAGATATTAGTATATCTAATTATGATAAATATATGCCTAATAAATATGTTATTGATATGCATGTGCAAATGTATGCTCGCCCATATGGTGATGCTTATGTTGTTTGTCTACACAGGGTCTGCCCGGCCCCCCTGGTCCCCCCGGTGAGGGAGGCAAGCCTGGAGATCAGGTACGTGCACACTGAGCAGTCATTCAATCATGTCAAGCATTTGCGAGCCACTTGGAAGCTTGAGGACAATCTCATTTAGTCCTCAAGGAACCTGGCAAAGGTTTAGCAAATGACTTTGCTTTTGCTGTAAGTCAAACTTCCAGCTGGGTGTGTATGACTCACTCCTGATATTTTTGCATTTTTGAAAGCGCCGCTAACATTCATTTTCACACACGTACATTTTCTTTTTTTTTTTACAGTGAATACAATTTAGATATTATGCTGTCCATTTGAAGGATTTATACTGTACTATACTATGTGTTGTTGTTGTGTTTTTGTCCTATGTGTGAGAAGAAAGCCTATTCGTTTTGTTATCTGGCATGAGATGGCTAAGGTAGCTCAGCTCAAATGTTATTATTTTCTCATTATTTATATTTTCATTCTGTAAGTGTGTATTCCTAAAGCTCTCAGGGTTAATTGCCCTCATCAAAGTAATAACCTTCATCATACTGAATTAATTCAGTGATGATGATTCTTATATTATTATTTTTATTATTATTTTATTATTATTATTATCCATCCATCCATTTTCTTTACCGCTTATCCTCACTAGGGTTGCGGGCTGCTGGAGCCAATAACCAGCTATCTTCGGGCGGGAGGCGGGATACACCCTGAATTATTATTATGATTATTATTCAGTATCAGACTCCAAAAGGTCAAATAAGTAGTATGTTCTTTTTTGTTACTCTATAAATATTGTTGTTGTTTTTTAATTCTAAGTGCATGTTCCTTCACCTACTTGTATTTTTACTTATTTAATTTTATATTATTGTATAAATATATATTAAGTACATGCTTTGTCAAACTCAGTTTTTAATTATTCTATTTTACCGTTAAATCTGTGGTTATTATTATTATTATTGTTATTATTACAATATTTGTATTTTTTTTATTGCTTATATTGTTCTAATTATATTACATGCTACTTCAACCTTTCAGGGTTCATGTACAGTATGTATTTATTCTGTTTTATATAGTTTTAAAAATTATTTGTATTATTTATTTATACTCAATTAAGTACCTGAAATAAGAAATTTTATGTTTTAATAAAAAAAAATAGGCACTTTAAAATGTCTAGTTTAAAGTTAAACAGGTAAAAAGTAGGTAGTAGAAGTAGTAATGTATTATTGAAGAACATTTTCCTTCAACCTCTCGCACTTTAATATTTATTTATTGTATTAATTATTGTAATATATTTTTAGTATAATTTAATTGCAAGTTCCTTAAACATTTCTGGCTTTATTATTTATTTTTATTTCATTTTTAAGAATATATCCTTGTTGTTGTTTTGGTTTTTTTTTTTCACTTTAAAGCACAGATTGCATTTTATGAACAACATAGGAAATTAGGCACTTCTCACTTTTTAGGGCACTTCTGTTTGTATCTTAGCTGTGTAATATTCATGGTTCAAATTTGGTAATGAAATGCATGGACTCTCCAAGGCCCACTTTCTGTTTCTTCACGTGTCACTTCCTCTCTCCTGTGCCAGGGGGTTCCAGGAGAAGGCGGAGCTGCCGGTGCCACTGGACCCAGGGTACGTTGACAGAATGCATGAATCTACTTACACGTACCTGCTCCTGGAAGAATGGACAAAAATTCTCCATTCCCATCAACTCAGTCCTAAACCTTGCTGAAAGCCTTCCCACAATAGTTGAAGCAGTTACAACTGAAAAGGGTAGACCAACATCATATTAGACCATATGGATTTAGGATGGGATATCACTTCAGATCAGTAAGAGCAGATGAGAGTCAAGGCAGGTGAGCGAATACTTTTGCCATAATAGTGTATGAGCCTTCATCCGGCCAATTTGACAAATAGTGAACAATTCATCAAAAAGAGGCTTCAAGCTGTTTAATGTCACTCCCAGTTGAAGTTTACTGTCAAACTGAACATAAAACAAAGGAAATTACACCTTGTGTATTTAAAACAACCACATGGCTTTGCCTTTGGAAAGTTCACTTAGCTTAGCTTCATTGACATGCTAGCAGTTAGCATAGATAGTTGCAGTTTTAGAACACAGCGGTGGAGCAACACATGTAAACAGATAATAAATCAATACTCACAGACATATATTCTTTATCCTCTATGAAAAATGACAAAAAATATTACAGCATCATACTGAGTCACTTATAGTGGTAGTAGAAACGTTAGATATGATTATACCTAAATAAAGGAAAACAACCAGTTCTAAATGATTAAATGCAAATGTATTGTACTTTAAAATTAAATACAACTGAACTGTACTTAACAAATGTACTGTACTGGATTTAAAAAAAAAAAAAGTTAAAGTTACCCAACATATAACATAATATAGTGTAACATTATGCACAATTTGAACATTTCATTCAGTTACTTGATTGATTGACTTCCGTTGATGTGCAGGGAGAGCGAGGCTTCCCCGGAGAGAGAGGAGCCGCCGGTTCTCAGGGTCTGCAGGGACCCCGAGGCCTGCCAGGAACCCCTGGAACTGATGGCCCCAAGGTGGGTCATTATGAGTCATAAATGCAACACACCTCGCCACTCCATTTATTACATCCAAAATAAATAGCTGCCTGCTGTTTTTCTGTTTTGCTGCTTTTTCCTGGAGAGGAAATGTTATTAGAGAATCATTTTGATAAGGCTTCACTACACTCAACAGCAAACAATGATTATTTAAGTACAAATCGACTTTACACAGGCGAAATCTGCTGTGTGTTTCAAATCCAACCACCGGCAGATTTAAGCTGCTTAATCGCAGCAACGTGGTTTAAGCAGATGCCATTTTCACATGCTGGGTTATCTGAAATGATGTCCTTATCTTTGTAAAATGTCAGACAGCAGCAACTAAAAGACAGCCTGGAATTGGTCCCTGAGAGGGTCAATTGGGATTTATCAACTAGCCAGGACATTTGGTACACCTGCACAATCTAACACCATCCGTATATGTCAAAACAAAGCATCAAGAGACAATTAAGAACTGATGGTAGCTGGTGTTGGAAACCCTTTTATATATTATCCATCCAACTATTCATTTATTCATTTTCTTACCGCTTATCCATGTATCCTCACATATAAATATATATTATAACTTTTAGGCCCCTATTTTCTATAAGAAACAGTGGAAAACACCAAGAGTTGTCTATTTTAGTTCCGTGCGAGTAATTGTGCAAGGAAGGCTGTATACAAGGTTCTGAGACTAACAAGGTGGCTGCGGTCCCACTTGTACTAACTTGTACTAGCTGCCTCCTGATTTTAAACGTGCAATTGTTTTCAGCGTTTCCATGTTTCACCAAGTTCAAAGACAAATACGCTGTTACCTCATGGTGAAGGTGCTAACATTCACCAGTAGATTCGCACGTGGACTTGATTGACGATTTTGTTACGGTTATTTTCCACTTTCGTAAGCCGCTCCTGCCGCTGCTCTGAGCTCGCTTCGTTATGTCTGCCATCTCGTCTTGCTGCTTAGGGAGCTATTGGGCCCGCTGGAGGTGGCGGAGCTCAGGGACCCCCCGGTCTGCAGGGTATGCCTGGAGAGAGAGGAGGATCCGGTATTCCCGGACCCAAAGGAGACAGAGTAAGGACGTATACCTACATTCATCTGTTGGACTTGAAGTTATGTTTGCACACACAATATTGCTGATTGTAAATTACCTTTTTTTTTTTTTTAACCTTCATAGGGTGACCTTGGAGAGAAGGGACCTGAGGGTGCTCCTGGAAAAGATGGTGGCAGGGTGAGTTTAACGTGCTGAAGAAACACCACTGTACAAAAGTATTAAGACACAACTCTGAATTAATTAACTAATTATCTGTCAAAACAAGATATTTGGTAAACCTTTGGAGTTTTATGACGAGTCACTGAACTTCGCTTTCATGCGCCACCCTCACGCAATGATGAAAACTAAATCCTTTCGCAATTTTGCGGCACCCATATGCGTAATATTCATGGTTCAAATTTAGTAGAATTCAGAGAAAATCTCTAGGTCACGTTCCTCTTTGGAGGACGGATGGAAATGGTCAAATTGACTCTGAAAAACACACTTTAGATGAAAACAGACAAGTTCTGGTGTCCGGTGTTGGGCATGGGTACTTGAGACATTTTTGCAGGTCTCCTCATGATAGACATGCCACCAAATTTTGTGTTTCTAAGTCAACTTGACTTGGGGGGCTGAATTTACCAAAAAAATCAGAGGGGACCTACCGAGCCAAAATCTGCTGCCTCGCTCCACCCATGCAATGACAACTAAGAATTTTCGTAATTTGTCCATCTGTCTATACTATATGTGGTTCAAAGTTGGTACCAACTGGAAAAAATATCAGGGTCAAGTTCCTCTTTGAAGGACCACAAGAACTCGAACAAAAATCTGGGGTGTCCTTTTGAGCAAATTTACAAAGTCACCAGATACTTTAAGTACATTTCTACCGGGATGAGCAAAATTGTGCACATGCTCATAATGTATAATAATATATATTTTTTCAAATGTTTATATATATATATATATATATATATATATATATAAAATAGAATTTATTTCATTTTTAACTTTTTCAGGGTCTTACCGGTCCCATCGGCCCTCCTGGTCCTGGCGGTCCCAATGGTGAAAAGGTACGGTTGATATTTTTCGTCATGTACACAATTAATCTTGAACTGTCTACTGGTGTAATTTATTTACGATTGTGTTTTATTTAAAGGGTGAATCCGGTCCTGCTGGTCCTTCTGGAGCTCCTGGTACCCGTGGTGCTCCTGTAGGTTTTTCCTCCCAAATGAATGTAATATGTCGCAATTGTACATTCACCCCTTGACCATTGTGTCCGCCTACAGGGTGACCGAGGTGAGACTGGACCTCCAGGGCCTGCTGGATTTGCTGGACCCCCTGTAAGTAACACCGAGACAGACATGACATTCGCATGGTTAATTATCAAGTATACTATATGTGAGGATGACGCACGATGTCGTCCTCGTCATTTCCGCACATCCGTTTATAGCCGTCACAGCTTATCACCACACGCACTCAAAATGGATAGAGATGTGACAAAAACAGTTCCTAATTCCTACTGTCATTTTTACTTGGAAATGAGCTGGCTTTAATTGAGGGTGTGGAGTGGGGCGTGGGGCGGTTGCACTTGGTCAAATTAGCTCAATTGTACTCTTAACCTTTAAAAGTCATTTAAATATCCTAACTCATTTCTGATGTAGAGAGACCGTATAAAATAAAAGTTTAGCTCTAAAATACTAATATTTTGGGGGGGGGAGGGGTCAGCCACTCATACCTCAAACATCTACAGTGGGCTCAAAATGCTGCTGCTGACCTCTTAACTGGAACAGATTAATTCTGTCCTGTCTTCACTGCATGGTTGCCTGCGCACTTTAGTTTTCATTTTAAGATTCTTTGCTTTGTTTTAATTTGTGAAATGGTTTATTACACAGAGTAAGGGCTTCTAAGAGAAAAGAAGTGGGACATGAATTACGCACACACACACACACACACACACACACATACTCTATACACACACTTTCTCATTATCTGGTCAGTAATGAGGCACCCTTGCAGAAAACAGTAAAAAGGTGTAAAATTGTGCTGCATGCTTTGAATGGGGGAAAGTAGCACCATGTGGTGGACAAATAATAAAATGTAAGCCCCGAGTCCAAAATATAAGTTAACATAAGAGATTGAATTAGTTCATTTTAGGATAAAAATGTAGAATAAAAAAATGCCGTTTTCAATGGGGCACATTTTATCGCTCCGCTCGGAACTTGCGTAATTTTTCCATTTTAGGTTAATTTCAGGAACACTGATGACCATTCAAAAAAATGTAAAAATACTAAACGCTAACTACAGCCACCAGTTTGCCACCACAAGCTAACGCAATGTCATCAAGATGAGCTAAAATTGTTCACGTCTCTCCACCAGGGCTCTGACGGACAACCCGGACTCAAGGGAGAGATGGGAGAGTCTGGCCAGAAGGGTGACGCTGGTGCCCCTGGACCACAAGGACCATCAGGTGCACCTGGACCCGCTGTGAGTGACCTGAATAAAATATAACATGGACGTAATAATCGATTGAATGTTAAGAATGTGGCTAATTATGTGGAATCAATCATCCTGAAGCAACTGAGGTAAAATAGAATGCACGCCATGAATTTACCACTAAGGTGCAGCGTGTTGTGTGTTTGTTTTCCAGGGCCCTACTGGTGTTTTTGGACCTAAAGGAGCACGCGGCGCTCAGGGACCGTCCGTAAGGGACCTCATGTCACCCAACAGCATCGCCATCACTTCTATTGAATTTCTGTTGGACAGAAGATTTTTATCCCCTCGCTCTCTTTCAGGGCGCCACCGGTTTCCCTGGAGCCGCTGGCCGTGTCGGACCCCCCGGTCCCAATGTAAGTCGCCCAATGATTGTTTTTTTTCTCCCGCTATGCAGTATTTTACTGTACTGTACAAGCAACTTGCACCAAACTATATATTAGTTATATAAAAATGTGCAGATCAGAATTTTGCATCGCTGCTATCCTATGAAAAGTATGGAACTCAAACATTTTTATTTTATTCCTTTTTATAAGTAAGACACGAGTCAGTAAAAATGGAGATTAATGTTTTTCTTTGTTCAACAATGATATAATTCTTCAGAAGTAATCTCCAAATTAAATATGTTAATATTTGTTATTTATTATTATTATTATACATTATTATTTATATGTTACTTATTATGTTTTTTTTTTTCAAATAAGAATAATAAATGTTTTTATGAGGTGTATTTTCAAATGATAAAATAATAGCGATGATTTACTGAAATTCTTTTTAGTCTAAACTAAAGAAAAAGCATGTACCTCCCAATTAATTTGTCTTATTATGTTATGAATTTTAATATTTGTTAAATGTGTATTTTAAAAAAACAATTTCGTGGAGATACATGCTTTCCTTTGTTCAACAATGACAAATTATTTATAGATGAAAAGAAACAAAAATCATGGAAAGAATCTCCAAATTAAATATTTTGTTGTTATAATATGAATATTAAAATGTGTTCATGTTTTATTCCAGAAATAAAAATTACATTAAAAAATTGAGATACATTATGACTCTTTATATTTGTATTTTTTTTATGCAAAATCATTTTTATTAAAACTTTTCAAATGAAAACAACACCTCTACATTATCATATTATTGTTGTTCATAATTGTTAATTAAGTTTTCTATCTTTTGAGAAAATATATTTATTTTCTTATTTTAAAAATTGAGATAAAATGATATTAAAAAAATTCAGCAATGATATAGTTATTGAAACAAAATCCATGTATCTCCATGTGAGTATTTATGCATTATTTCAAGTATTTTGAAAATAAAACAATGGAGATACATGTTTTTCTTTATCCAACAATGATATGGTGTAGTTATTTTGAGACACAATCAATGGAAAATGTCTTCATATTAAATATTTTCATATGATATTATGAAATAGAAAATGGTTTTCATTCATTCTTATCGCAGTTTTTTCTGTAATTCATTGGATGCTTCCTAGGGCAATCCTGGACCCGCTGGTCCCGCCGGCCCCTCTGGCAAAGACGGCCCCAAGGGCGTGAGGGGAGACGGCGGCCCCCCAGGCAGACAGGGCGATGCTGGACTTCGCGGTCCGGCTGGGGCTTCTGGAGAGAAGGGAGACGCTGGAGAGGACGGTCCCCCTGTGAGTGTGGCATCCCTTTTTAGCGACATTGTAGGACAGGGGGTGGGGGATTATTAGACGTCTCTGTTTGGTACAGTTCAAGTTTAAAGTGGCGCTGTCAGCCCGTAGAGAGACAATTCCATCCTTACTTACAGCTAGCTGTCATTGAACGTAATAGCAGGGGAGTGCAGAGGAGAGCGGCTCCATCTTACTGACAGAATAATGGGAGGACCGTCGGCTTTTACGTATGTCCAGAAAATAACATCTGACAAATGATTGCATACTCAACATGATGGGCACCTGCTGTCTGCTACATACATGTTATCGTCATCTTGCCCACACCCAATTCTTTGTCGCCTCGCACCGTGTGTGTGTGTGTGTGTGTGTGTGTGTGTGCGTGTGTGTGTGTGTGTGTCCGTGTCTTATGGGAGGAATCACTGCATAGACTACTACTAACAGGGATGATGGCCAAATCCATTTTGATGTAGTGTGTGTGCTAAAGGTGGCACCAATGACTAAGGCAACAAGGCAGACTGTATGGAAAGTGGAACATGATGGCTAACATTTGTAGCATTTCGCCGAGGGGTGGGAAAACATTTGTGTGCAAAGGACATGTTGGATTTTTAAAATGTTTTTAAAATGGACAGATCAGCCAAGTCATTCGTAAATGATGTAAAATGGGAAAAAAGGTCCAAATGTATTCAGTGTGTAAAATATTTCTTTTTAATAATAATTCTTTTTCATTGTATTATGTATTGTAATGAATGAATGAATTAATTAATTAATTAAGTCATGTATTTCAAAGACCACATAAAAAAATGTGATAAACAAAAATACATTAAAGAAAAGGAGTAGGAAGAAGTAAAACATACATCCCTACACCATGTTACATTTCAATAATTGCTTTATATGTTATTCTATTATTGACAATTACTTGCAATACACATATTATTAGTTTAATTATAATTAATTAACCAGTTATTTGATAAAATAAATGAAATAATCCAATGTATACATAACATAATAAATTTTATTATTTGTTATTTTTTTATTATTTACAATAAATCAATTTACCATTTATTTAATAAAATAAACATATTTTGATTCATCAATTTTAGGGGGGAAAACCGCTAAATTAATGCAATAAAGGATTTTCTAATCATATTATTTATTATTAATTTATTTAGAATTTGTTTATAATTAATTAACCAATTATTTTCATTCAATGAATTTTAAAAGTTAAACGTAATTGTAAAATTATATATTTTACATTGTTTAAATGTGTTTTATTCACAATAAATCCATTAACAAATTCATTAATAAGCTAAATGAATGAATAAATAATTACAATTAATAAACATATTTTAATTATTTTAGAGAGAGAAAAACAACTGAACACATGCTATCTGAGCAGCCAGGTGTTTTCCCACTTCTGGTTTGTCACACTTTTTGCCATCACTGGTACTGTTTTTTTCCTCTGGTCTTTCATGGTCCCTTGTTGCTAGGCAGAATCCTAACCGCCCCGCAAACCAACAGAATTGGGGAATGAGGAACTATTTCAACATTTGCTGTTGAAAGAGACAGCGAATAAATGTAAATCATAATCATTGACGCTTGTGATTTTACATTTAATGGCTTCCTTGTCTCTGTTTCCTCTGTTCAGGGTGCTCTAGGTCCCTCCGGCCCTCAGGGTTTGGGCGGTCAGCGTGGTATCGTGGGTTTGCCTGGACAGCGTGGCGAGAGAGGTTTCCCCGGCCTGCCTGGACCCTCTGTAAGTACCCAAACATTCACCACAACAAATAATGAATTTCACAGTGAGATATAGCTTTGGTCTGTCACCCTTACATAACTGGAAAAAGCTATTCCAGAACAGATAATGGCAACTATAGCCAGAATTGTTCAAATAGCGATACAAGCAAAGCAAAGAAAAGCAAATTTATTTATATTGCGCATTTCATACACAAGGTAACTCAATGTGCTTTACACGAACTAAACTTTTAGAACAAAGACAAAAATCAAAACACAATTAAAACAGCGTACAGTGCAACAAAGATCATTTAAAAGTGGAAATGCTCTAAAAAGCATGAGAAAAACCTTTTAACCTGGACTTAAAAACATTCACACTTGGGCTGACGTCACTTCTATTGGCAACTTATTCCATTTGTGTGCAGCACAATAGCTCAATGCTGCTTCACCATGTATGCTTTGGATTCTGTGCTCCAATATTTGACCTGAGTCTGTAGATCTCAGAGGCCTACTGTGTTTATATCCCATTAGCATTTCTTTCATGTATTCAGGTCCTAAACCATTTAGCGATGTATAGACCAGCAGCAGAACTTTAAAATCTATTCTAAAGCTGACTGGGAGCCAGCCTAATTTCATGCTCATATCACCGTTTGAACGATTATTTTGCTTATCTGCTCCATTACTAATGAGTACATTGAATATTCGTTGTTAACTAGTCATTAACAGGTCATGACATCTACTGACTCCCTTTAAAGCAGCACTTCATAGCTTTGGATTGAAGCGTCTTATATACGCATATGCCCATGCATATATGTATTTGTATAGAACCTATGGCACTATCTGACGCCGTCTGCGTCCATCAGTCCTCGAGTCGCGAATATAGGTTGTCATGGCGATCAGCGGGGATCCGTGTTGTATCTGACCAGATGAAGGCATCATTTAAGTGACAGGGATGCTTGCCTGCATGACCTTTTCCATTATAACAATAGTATTACTACTACTTCTTCGACTAGTAATAATAATAACGTACGTCTGCGGATTTTTAATAAAGATTAAAAATTACATTTAATCCTTAGATCTATCATTTAAAGGCCTTAAAAATGCCACATTGTTATCTAACTGCGTCAACTCATTAACATGGTCAACGTTTCATTGTGTCAAGTGTAGATAAAGTACAATAAGGCCATTTGCATGAATAAATCAGTGTAAAAATCTCATTATAATAAATAATATTGTTGCAAAATGTCTATAAAAAATTTGGTGATACAGTCCACTCCTAGTGGGCACTTCAAGTGAAGGAGAGGTCTTGTGTTGTGGGTCAAATTGACCCATTTTAAAGTTAATAACATTTTTTAATAACTTCTTCTGCTTGTGAGACATAAAACATGTTTGTTTTTCTGCTTCTGACACTTTTTGATAACTAAACATGCCCCGGGTCAAACTGACCCAGGAACATTATTGCGTTTCCTGAGAAACAAACATAAATGGAGGATTACAGTGTTCAATTTGGAGCCTGTGAAAACTTTCATGATAAAAAGCTAAGACAGAAAAAAGAATGGTACATTTTCAGTTCTGACATAACATAATTTAGTAACATTTTAAATACATTTCTGCAAGGGCCAAGTTGTTTTAGTGGCTGCTATCAATATATTTGGAAATCATTCACGGTCTCTGATGTTTTTGAATTCAAGTGCAGCTCGTCAAGCTCATAAAATGAAATACCATCTTCATGTGACTCATGTACATAAATGCTCAAATCTGGCCTCTAAATTATGCTTGTGGGCCCTCCATTTTAAAGCAGTGCGCATTTCTATCTACTGTAGTAAAAAGAAGACAAAGACAGCCGTAGAAGGTTTTTTGATGTATGCAAATTTAGTAAAATAAGAATGTAAGAAGGGTGAAGCATCTCCGCACTACTGCCAGATGGATAAAAATAGCGTCAGCTCACTTGTTTCTGTGGTCGCTCGGCTCAAAATACTAATCATATTCCTTCACCATCACATTTCTACGATAAGTCACGACGGCGACATTTTACTCACGATTGTGACTCAAAAGACTCCCATCTCCATCCACAGGGACCTTTATCAGCTTGACACACGCTTGCACTGATGACTCACTTCCTCGTCTTTCTCCTCTCTCAGGGTGAGCCTGGAAAGCAAGGAGCTCCCGGCGGCAGCGGAGACCGCGGACCCCCCGGACCCGTCGGACCACCCGGACTCACCGGACCTGCAGGAGAGCCAGGCAGAGAGGTCAGAGAAAGGCCAAGCGCACAGCAGGGTGGGCAGAGGCCATTAGAGCGCTCAAAATCACATGTACAGTACACACGCGTTTACTACTTGAGCTTACACAAGGGCAGAGGAAAGCGTGTCTATTTGAGAGGAGGCATTTGGTTATACAAATGCTTGTTACTTTAATGACACAATGGCTTCCTAACAATCAGGCATTCTCCTAGTTTTATATTTTTGGTTAGTTTCTTTTCAAACCATTTCTCAAAGAATAGTCATGTTTTTTCCTTTTTCCTTTCCTTTTTAAAATTGATTAATTTAAAAAATAATAATAATAAAATCAGTTTTTTTTTTAGTGTTTAATTTGACTTAAAAACACGAATAATGAATTAGAAATACAGATTTAAAAAATAATTTTGTATTTTTAAAAATAGTAATATAATAAATGAAGTTTTTGTTTAGTTTTTATTTAAAAATGCTTTGAATTTATTTTTAATTAATTCATTTATTAAAAAATTATAAATAGAACTACTGTCATTTTTATAGAAAATGTCTGACTCTGTAAAAAACTAATAATAATTTATTAAAATAATTTTTTACAACCAAATGTACTTTTTGATTTTAAAACATTGTGATAAACTGATATTGAAGTCGAGTTTTGTTCAGTGTTTTATAAAGAAAACTTTGACTTTAAATAAATAAATAAATTCATTTTAATACATTTAAATGCAAAAATACACACCTTTTTTAAAATAAAAAATACTTAATACATTATTTTGAATAATTAAAACAATAAATAGGTAAATAATAGTCACTTTTTTGTTTTCTATTTTTAAAATGACTTTAAAATTTGAAGATTTCAAAATTTAATTCTTAATTTTCATAGAATAAAGTCATGCTTTTACATAAAATTACCCGTTTTTTTAGAAAACAGGTAATTTATTAATTTTGAATCTAAATACAAAAACATAAAATAACATTATGGAGTTACTTTTAACAATCAATAAATACAAATTCAAGTGACATTTTTGTGATTCATGAATATAACATGTATATTTATATATTTTAAAAAAAGATAATTTTGGGCATCTACATCAGTGAATGTAAACGCAGCTGCAGTGCATATACTGTCACTTTAAATGTACAGTACATGGAAATAGACTTGAAACTGTGAATCCAGCCTTAACAAGTGGCACGGGTCCGTTTTTTCCCCTCTTAGGCGTCTATTTGGAGGTAGACATTTATTTTTGGAAGTGGATTAATTAAGGCATGGCATCTAATAAAGGGGGAGATCACTATTTTACAGATATACGTGATACAGTACATTAATGAATTTCTCATGTGACAGGGCAATCCTGGATCTGATGGGCCTCCTGGTAGAGACGGTTCTCCAGGAATCAAGGTGAGATTTTCTGTCTCAGTTGTGCTCACTAAATTGGTTGTTACATATAATCTAAAGTAGTGACCTTGTTGAAACCTTCTTTTTTATTTATTTGTATTATTTTTTTTTTTTTTGTACTTCAGGGTGACCGCGGTAACACTGGTCCTACTGGCGCTCCAGGTGCACCAGGCGGTCCCGGTTCCACGGGCCCGGTCGGTCCCACCGGAAAACAGGGAGACAGAGGAGAGGCTGTGAGTGCAACCGTTGGTGGTAATGTGACGTTCTTTACTGACTTTCACTCACTGCAATTGTTCCTTTTGTCTGTCTTAATTAGGGTGCACAAGGGCCCGCCGGACCTCCAGGAGCTGCTGGAGCCCGAGGGATGCCCGTATGTAAATCTTGAAGAAAAAAATATTCATTCTCAAGTACAGTGGATACTTGGAACTTGAACACAATTAGCTCCAGAATGCTGTTCGGTTCAACTTCCCAGTAAGAAATAATGGTCCAGTGGTTGAATGTCCACCATCACTGTATTACAAAGTTTGCATACTAAGTAGGCAATTTTTTAAGTGCCATTTTCCCACATTTGGGAGATTTTGTTATGGTCCGATCAAACCGAGGTTGAGCTTTTTGGCCAACACAACACGGCTCATCACCAAACAAACCCCATACCTACAGTGAATCATGGCAGTAGCAACATCATGCCTTTGGGCTGTTTTTCTTCAGCTGGTGGAGGGAATTATGAACGGTTCTGAATAGCAGTCCGTGTTTGTACAAAACATTCAGACTTCTGCAAGAAAGCCCCCCAAAACGTCAGGAAAAGCCTACTAGAACATCTGAACTTTATTTTAGGTTAATCAGAGGTACTTTAAATGGTGGTAGGTGTGTGCTGATTCCCATTTAACATTCGTTTGAATCTAATTGGTTCATTCTGAACACAGCCACATCCCTAGTTATAAGAGGGTGTGTACACATGTGGCAAAGGTTCTGAAATGATTGACCTTGGTCTTCACCAGAAAAACTTGACTTTTCTATTGGGCTGTGTCGACTTTTTATATCCACTGTACATTATATAATAGATCATTCTCATTCTTAATGTTGAAGTAATTTATTGATTTTATGATTGATGATTCATTCTTTTGTTTATTTGACTCTTTGTTTGCAGGGACCCCAAGGACCTCGCGGTGATAAGGGTGAAAGCGGAGAGTCTGGCGAGAGAGGACAGAAGGGACACAGAGGCTTCACTGGTCTGCAGGGTCTGCCTGGACCTCCAGTAAGCAGCCATCATTGCCCCTACACCTAATTACCTTTAATACAATATTATTTGAGTAGGGGGCTTAAAAACAACACCCGTTCATGTTTTGTAGGGTCAATCTGGAGACCAGGGTGCTACTGGACCTGCTGGACCTTCTGGACAGAGAGTGAGGAGACAAAATATTTAAAGTCTCCACTTTGCTGCAGCGGTCCTGCGTGATGATGGTTTAAAATATGTCTTTTTGAAAACAGGGACCACCTGGTCCTATCGGGCCCAGTGGAAAGGAGGGTACAAACGGTATGCCCGGACCCATCGGACCGCCCGGACCTCGAGGTCGCGGTGGAGAGACCGGTCCTTCAGTGAGTACGAGCTAGAACCTGTGTATGGAAGAAAAAAGAAAGACAGACAAAATGAACGCCGTCCTTCGTCCATCAGGGTCCTCCCGGAAACCCCGGATCTCCCGGTCCTCCCGGGCCTCCCGGCCCCGGCATCGACATGTCCGCCTTCGCCGGCCTGGGTCACACGGAGAAGTCTCCCGATCCTCTCAGGTACATGAGAGCCGACCAGGCCTCCGGAAACCTGCGACAGCACGACGCCGAGGTGGACGCCACGCTCAAATCCCTCAACAACCAAATAGAGAACATCCGCAGTCCTGAGGGCTCCAAGAAGAACCCGGCTCGCACCTGTAGAGACCTCAAGCTCTGCCATCCCGATTGGAACAGCGGTGAGTGGCACGGCCAGTTAGCATGTAGCCATTAGCATCTAGGTTTGTAAAGTCAATGGCTGTGTTCAGAATCACTCCCCGTCCACTTTATCAGTGATTCTCAAAGTGGGATATGTTTGCGACCTCCCTCTAGTGGTACACCAAAGAATCACTGCCTAAGTACAGTTCAATTGTATTTAACTTTTTAGTACAGTAATTGGGGCATAGGGCAGGGGTACTACATAATACAGCCTGGGGCTATTTGTGGCCCGTTGTCTTTTTTTCAGCAGCCGCCGGCATATACCAAAAATAACATTTAACACGGCCCTGCGACACTGTCGAGTGTGGGAGTTGAAATGGTGGGGGGATTGCAACAGCCAGATTCCCCTTGGGTGCGACGCGTCTGACAAATGCGACAACTACTGCTACAACTAATAACCAATTGGCTTCATATCTACATATGCAAAGAAACTATTTACAACTAACAATGTTTTTCTCCACTTTCTGGTCTGTGTCAGGTTATGAATTTGTGAACATATCACATTTTTGATTACTCGGGATCCTCAAGTAAACACTGTTTTAAAGATTGTCAGCTTACCACAGATTGCTTTTGGTTTGGTTCTGAATATGGAGATTTGGCCAGTCTTAAGTCTATTCTTGTGACATGCAGGGCTGCGGGCCACCGCAAAATCTTGAAAAATCCAGAACTGTTTGCCTTAACACCTTCAGCAGAAAGCTGTGATGTAGCAAATTCTCAAAATAATAATAAATATATTATTTAACAGCTTGATAGATTGGTTTTAGTTTGTTTAATGAAGTCAAAGAATGTCAAAGTGGCCTTTTCGTGCTTCCATTTTTCCCTTGGGGGGAAAAAGTCTGGAAACCCGTGACGAAGTGAATGAGTGAACGATTCCGAACGCAGTCAACATGTTGTCCCCCCTCGTGGGCCCGCAGGAGAGTACTGGATCGACCCCAACCAGGGCTGCACCGTGGACGCCATCAAGGTGTTCTGCAACATGGAGACGGGCGAGTCCTGTGTCCGGTCCAAACCGTCCAGCATCCCGCGCAAGAACTGGTGGTCCAGCAAGAGCAAAGACCGCAAACACGTGTGGTTCGGAGAGATCATGAACGGAGGATTCCACGTGAGTATTGGCCTGTTGGCTCGGCGCTATTAATACTCCACAGTCTCCACTTCTCTGCAGCGACCCACCTTCTTGCTGTCACATCAGTGTACCATTTGAGGATACACAGCTAGGCGTGACAAAAATAACTACACAAGCTAACGTTAGCTTTCCCTGTAGCTGTGCCATAATTCTAGACGCTGCAGTGTTGCACTCCACAGTCTCCACTTTGCTGCAGCAATTCATTATTAGCATTATTTTATTTTTTTTTTACTCCTTGTCATTGTAACATTTACGGATTCACAGCTAAACATAATGAAAATAAATGCTCTTGCTAACCGAAGCTGCCGGAGTATTGTACTCCACAGTCTCCACTTTGCTGCAGTGAGCTGTTTTGTCGCCATCATGTCATTGTAACTTTTGAGGATACACGGAAATATAGAAATAACAAAAATAAACACACGTGCTAACTTTAGCTTTCTCTGTTATTGTGCCTGCATTGTGGATGCTGAAGTATAATACTCCACAGTCTCCACTTTGTTGCAGGAGCCCGCTTTCTTGCCACCGTGGCATTATAACATTTGAGTATGCCCGGCTACAAATGATAAAACATAAACACGTGTTAACGTTAGCTTATCCCATTGCTGTGCCTCCGTTCTGGGCGCTGCAGTATTGTACTTCACAGTCTCTACGTTGCTGCAATAGCCCACTTTCTCGCCACTGTCTCATTGTAACATTTGAGGACACACAGCAAGAAATGAGAAAAATTCACATACATGCCAACATAAGCTAACCCTTTCACTGCAGTATTATAATCCACAGTTTCCACTTCGCTGCAGCTGCCCTCAGTCTCCTCTCGAATATAAAACTTGCCTGCTTACTGTGGCTAAGAAGTAAATATAGGAGACTGCGGTTGTCCTCCGTGGCAATTATTTGTTAGCAAATCTCACGTTGGCACGTTTTGCTTTCCTTGCAGTTCAGCTACGGCGACGATAACCTAGCGCCCAACACGGCCGCCATCCAGATGACGTTCCTGCGTCTGCTGTCCACCGAGGCCTCCCAGAACATCACCTACCACTGTAAGAACAGCGTGGCCTACATGGACGCTTCGGCGGGCAACCTGAAGAAGGCCGTGCTGCTGCAGGGCTCCAACGACGT
This sequence comes from Phyllopteryx taeniolatus, assembly GCF_024500385.1. Classification (NCBI taxonomy): domain Eukaryota; kingdom Metazoa; phylum Chordata; class Actinopteri; order Syngnathiformes; family Syngnathidae; genus Phyllopteryx; species Phyllopteryx taeniolatus. The sequence continues at coordinate 19,588,752 of NC_084510.1, forward strand.
GGAGATCCGCGCCGAGGGCAACAGCCGCTTCACCTACAGCGTCATGGAGGACGGCTGCACGGTAGGAATTTGAAAGAAATTGATTTATTGACCTATTTATTTTCGGATGACCCTGGCATAGGAAATGTGTCGCTGGAAAAAAATGTAAGGGCTTGACGGCTTTGTGCTGTCCCACGTGTACAGAGACACACGGGCAAGTGGGGCAAGACGGTCCTGGAGTACCGGTCGCAGAAGACCTCCCGCCTTCCCATCGTGGACATCGCACCCATGGACATCGGTGGTGCCGACCAGGAGTTTGGAGTGGAAGTGGGCGCCGTGTGCTTCTTGTAAGACGACCATCGAGATGCAGGAGGAGGGGAAAACAAATCCAAATAAATGAACGTGGATCACGAGGAGAGAAATCAAGACACTTTTTCTTTGTTTTTGTTTTTTTTGTTTTGTTTTGTTTTTTTTAATAAATGGGACTTCTTCTTTTACTAAGTAAAAAAAAGTGCTTTTTTTCCCCCCCCCTAAATTGAACTCACTACGTAGGATATACCTGCACTGAATGGCACCAACCAACCGCAGCATCTCTCCTTCAGAGCTTCATGTGTCCGTGTTATTTATTTATTGTTTGGGCTCGGTGTGTTGCTTTAAGTCAATAAAACGCCCACTTACACATGTTGCTAAAACAAAAAAGAAAGAAAAACGTCATATCAGCAGATATTCCTCATATCGACCATAACTGTGTATGCTTACAATGGTGCTATAGTTCTATACAATTTTATTCCAAAGAAAATATATATGTGTGCACGTATATATTACTTTTCTTTGGTGACTAGGTGCCTTCACTTTCCACGATTCATTTTTTTTACACGCCCAACTAAAAGTTTGTCTTCTTTTTATTTGTTTTCCAATCGTAAAGCTACCTCACACAGCGCAAAAACGATTAAAACAATCGACTAAATGTTTGTTTACAGCCCCCCGAAAAAAGAATAGAAGGCTCATTAGCCTCGTGAGGTGTGACTTGACTTTTTTTAAAGCTCACGTGCGTTCGTGAGATTGTGTATATTTTATTAATAATAATGATAATAGCATTCTTATATTAATATTATGATCATGACTTGTTTTTTTTGTTAATGTAAATTGGAAAATAAAAGACAAAAACCAAAGTTGGCTGATTTTTTTATTTTTTTTTTCTGGATGCTCTCGGCCCCCACACTGGAAAAAACATTAGATTTTTTTTTTTTTTTTCTTCTTTTTTTTTATGCCAATGATGCCACTGAACAAAGAGATTGTGAGTGTGTGCTTTACCAAACATGTCTAGTAGATTAAAATGATTCGAGGCTCTTATTCTGTGGACTGGTCTTCCTGTATGTCTTCACAATAGAAGTATAACAGTAATAAAAGGCACAAGCATTTCTATCAGCAACGTACTTTCTTTTTTGTTTTTTTGGTTTTTTTTTTTTTTTTTACTTTTATACATCAATGTAACACTCAACTAAAAAAATTTCAACAGTGGATATAAAAAGTCTACACACCCCTGTTCAAATGCCAGCTTTTTGTTGATTTTGTTGAAAAAAAATAATTTTGACCAAGCTAAATCAGTTCAGGCGGCACGGTGAATGTAAGTGCAAATGGTTGTTTGTTTGTATGTGCCCTGCGATTGGCTGGAAACCAGTTCAGGGTGTACCCCGCCTCCTGCCCGAAGATAGCTGGGATAGGCTCCAGCAAGCCCGCGACACGCATGAGGAGAAGCGGTACAGAAAATGGATGGATATATATATATATATATATATAAAATATTTGAAAAACATTTCATGAGAATTAGTTTGAAATGTTAAAGGAAATAATCATTTAAAAGAAAAGTTTTAATGTCCTGACAATAAAGTTCTAACGTTATGAGAAAAAATTGTAACAAAAAAAACAACTATATTATTACATGAAAAATGTATTTTGGGGAAAAGCGTCAGTTGAGAATATAATGTTTTGGAAATAAATATTTAATTAACAATGTACACTAACAGTCACTGATGGTGTAGTGGTACACTCGCCTGACTTTGGTGGGGGCAGCGTGGGTTCAGTTCCCACTCAGTGACGGTGTGAATGTGGGTGCGAATGGTTGTCCATGTCTATATGTGCCCTGTGACTGACTGGCGACCAGTTCAGGGTGTAGTCCGCCTTTCGCCCGAAGTCAGCTGGATAGGCTCCAGCCCCCCGTGACCCTAACCAGGATAAGCGGTGTTGAAAATAGATGGATGGATGGATGGATAGATGTACACTAACAAGAATAACCATTGTAATATTATTGCATATTACATAATATTACATCAATTGTAATATTACATGAAAAAATTATTTTGGAAAAAAGTTGCAATGTGACCTGAAAAAAGTAATCTTACAAGTACAAAGTCATGTTTTTATATTTTTAAACATGTAATATCATGAGAATAGTTTTATATCATGAGAATAGTCATACTAAAAGGGAAACAAAAATATGTTACAAAACATTCTGTTACTGGAGAAAGTTGTTACTTTTGAAAAAAGTTTTAATGTCTTGAGAAAAAAGTTGTCCAAGAAAAATTAAGTTACAAAAAAAAGTTTTATATTTCAGGAAAAAGTATCAGAAACTGGTGAGAATACAATTTTCCAATAAAAATAAAGTGCTCAATTTATGAGAAGAAAAGTAATATTTTTAAGGATTAGTTTACATGTCCATTGTAATGTTATATGATGCCTTTTAGTAAGCGCAGGTCCCACATTTTGGCCTGGTGTCCCAATACCTTTTTCCATGTCGTGTATCATGGTATGTGTGTGCGCTCTACTAGTATGTTACTCCAATACACGAGTGTCCACATACAAATTTATTGTGAAGGTCACATGACAATAACAAACGGATTTTGCGGGCCTAATGACAAAAATACAAAAATGATAAATATATTCCACTCATCACACAACATAGAGTATGTCACATAGAACACATTACGGTACATTCAAGTTGACAATACAAAGTGCACACGTCACACAAAAGACGTGCAAAAACACATACAATCAAGAGGCTTAGTAATGTAAAAATAACAGTTCCCTTTTATGTGAACAGACACACATTTAGGTGAGTTGACAGAAAATGTTTGGGGAAAAAAAGGCAAGGAGGCACTTAAGAGAAATTTGAAAGGTGATCGGGACAAAAGTTGCGTTTGTGTCCCATCGTCAAAGAAAAGAGTATATGAATCACTTTGACATTCCCATATATAATATATACAATATATTAAACTATGACAATCAAGTCATCTTATGAGAAGAAAGTTGTAGCGTTATGTGAAAAAAAAGACTGGAGAGTTTGAAGTGAATGTAAAAATTTCCAGGCAGGCCTGAACACAACATTGTCAGGCAGATTTTCAAGTTTTGGGGGTTTTTTTCTCCCCCCAAAATTTTTTTTATTAGATCATCTTGAATTTTTTTCACATCATTGCAACTTTAAGTTGAGGTAAATTTCATTTCATTTCTAAAAAATAAATAAATCATAATCATACAATTTATTTCTCGTAACATTGCTTCTTTATTCTCGTGCGAGTATGTCATTTTTATCTCGTGAGTCGTAATACTCCAACTTTACTATCGGAAGATTAGCTACTGTTTTTTTAAAAAAAAGTACAGCTTTGTTCTCATACCGTTAGAAATCTAATCTCGTAAGATTTTGATGTTTATTTTCTGAAAGTATAACTTTTTTTTTTTTTTTTAATCATAATTTGACTTTTGTCTCGTTATTGCAATTTTTTTCCCCAGTACTTTAAAACTTTCTCTTAAGATGAGGATTTTTTTTCTTGAAATATTACAACTTTTACTTGTAACATTTATTTTTTCTTTCACGTACTATTACAACTGTATTCCTATAAAGTTCAAATCTATTTTTTCCATGAAAAAAAATACTTTTTTCCCCTTAATATACATCTTGACTTCATAAGATTTAGCCATTAATATTAAAAAAGTTTTTTTTAAGATTCCATCTTTTGTCGAAATTGTATTTTATTCTTTTTCATATTCACTTAAGTTAAATGTAAGCACGTCTGGAGAAGGATAAATGAAAGTTTTGCTTTCACTCAATGTAATTAATAATTATATTATTATATTATATGTTATATTATTATATTCCTGAGGATAAATCAACAGTTCTCTTGGTCCAGTGTTGAAAAACATAAGAAAAAAAACACCAGAAAATGAATTATGAACGAACATGAAATAAAAATAAATTAAAATTTTAATAAGGAAAATAGAAATCATCTGCTCAATCAACAAAACTCAATCAATAAATTAAAAACAGAACCAAATATTTTAAAAATACATTGCTCAATTGGTACAATAATAAAATCATCACCTGCTCAATCAATAAAATCAAATGAAATAAACTCTTTGCTCAATAAAAATTAAATGTATAAATCCCCCTTTTAAGCAATAACATAACAAAATCAAAATATAAATATAAAAAAATAATAAATGGCCTGTTTTATAAAAAAAAGGAACAAATAACAAATAATTAAATGGTTAAAATAAAAAAAAATCATCTGGTGCTCAATCAAAAATTGTATAAGAATAAATTACCTGCTATCACAATTACAATTAAATGAAATAAATCCCCTGATTAATTTAAAAAATAATAAATCACACTGCACGGTGAGTGACTGGTTAGCACATCTGCCTCACAGTTCTGGGGACCAGGGTTCAAATCCCGGCCCCGCCTCTGTGGAGTTTGCATGTTCTCCCCGTGCCCGCGTGGGTTTTCTCCTGGTACTCCGGTTTCCTCCCACATCCCAAAAACGTGCAGTGTAAGTTATTTGAAGACTGAATTGCCCGTAGGCATGAATGTGAGTGGGAATGTTGGTTTGTTTCTATGTGCCCTGCGATTGGCTGGCGACCGGTTCAGGGTGTACCCCGCCTCCCGCCCGGAGTTAGCTGGGATAGGCTCCAGCAGCCCGCGACCCTAATAAGGATTAGCGGTAAAGAAAATGGATGGATGGATGGATGGATAATAAATCACCTACTTGATCAGTAAAATGACAATAAATTACATTAATTTAAACTTAAAAAATATATAAAATTGGAAGTTATTGGCATTTAAATGTCTCTAACAATGCAACAAACCACTTCAGCCAATCTTGGCTGAAAACGCACGCACGAATCCCGGCACACATAGCGTCCGTATAAGCAGCGATGAAGTGACAAACACACTCCAGATAACAATGATGACGATGATGATGATGATGATGATGATGATGAGCTTCTTTCTTAGTCCCAATTCGACTTTATTGAGACACCGAAGAGGCAGTAGAGGGCACAGCAAGATCAATTCAAGTTCTTCCTGTTGTGTGGATTCATCTGTTTCTCCATACCGTGAAAGCCCGCTACATTGCGGTTCGTCTTTGGCACCCCGACCATATTGGGATCATTTCATGGTTTTTTTTACAGTATCCAGGCATGTTTGAATTACACCAGCAATGTAGTACCACGTTGTGTTAAAGTAGCAGTTGTTTAAAGGTTTGTAACGGCTAATTTCCGTTAGCCCATCCATGGAGTTTTGCATTATGCATTATTTGCATTATTATGATGTTCGCATTAAACTCGTGGACTTTCGTTAGACGAAATGATACAGTATGGTTGGGTTGAAAATATTGGTATTTTTAATATGCAATGTTCAATTGTCTTTTGTTTTCTGTGTCAGTTTTATGGTAAGCGTTAACTGGCTTTGCATCTCTTCTTTGGTGAGCTGTGCGAGCAACAGTCTTTCCTCAACGTGATGTTATACAACAACACCCCACACCCATGAGGAATAAATCAGGAGAATCCTAAAAATGTGGAACTGAAGAATCCTTTTTGGATTAAATGTGTAACATCGTCAACAGACAAAAACAAGTTAAGTTGCCTCGATTCCTTTGCAGATTCGTGTTATTGACGAGCCTCATGTGAAGGTGGTTTGTTTGTGTTGAATAATTGAACTACGGTGGTAAGGGTTGAAATTGTTCCGTGATCACGCTCATATCTCAAAACACTCAGCGGGGAAATCTTCTTTCCCCGCTGAAATGAATGGAAATGCAATGAATCCGTTCCACTCCAGTATGGTACTGTAATACAACACACAGTAAACGGAAAATGTGCGCATAAAACACGACTGTGCCAGTGGCGTGTATGGATGGGCGAGGGGGGGCATCCATCCCCACCATAACCCGTTTGGATGCGTTCTTCTTTTGGGGGTATATTGGCAGCTTCATGGCACATTACCGCCACCAACTGATATACAAAGAAAGCAATGTGAATTGATGGTGGCCGAATGTTGTGAAGTGTGCTGCTGCCATCGGTAGCAGTAGGGGTCCAAAGCGTACTCGCATCTAAAATTCTGTGCTGATGAAGACCACAGTGAATAAATTAATCCAAACCAAATACCAGTCTCTGTTTCAAATGCTTTGCCGCCATCTTGTGGCATCTATAGGCAATTACAAACCCATTTCCGGAGAGTTTTGCTATTTGCGGTGGGGATTATTCCCGAATAGCGGGGGTGCACTGTGTATGAAACTGCCCTGTTGCACAGCAAATTGCTACAGCATAAAAAGGCCATTTTGCATGAGCAAACAGATTTTTTTTCTTTAAAGAAATATTAACAATAGCTGGAGGGGTGAAACATTGCGGTTCATCCCATTCAGAAGCCGGTGCTTAGGGTATCCGTCTCAGTAGGGGTCTTACGGGGACTCGGTAGACTCTTCAGGTACTCAAGATGCCGACGGGCCTCGGCTTGGTTCTGCCTCACGTAGTAGACCACGTACACGATGACCATGAAGAACCACACGAACATGGTGACCAGCATGGCCACGTCAGTGGTCTTCCTATGCAGGCTGCAGAAATTCACGCCCGAGTCCAGGAGTCTGACCAGCGGCTGTCCGGCGTGCTCGCCCAGCACGCCCGGGTCCTCCCAGCGGCTGGCCTCGCCCAGCCCTCGTACCGAGCTCTCGCAGACGATTCCGTTGACCGTCTCGGGTTCCAGGTTGAGCGTCTCCATGAGTTCCTGGAGCGTACAGTCGCAGTGCCAGGGGTTGTGGTACAGGCGCGTCTTGGCCCGCGTGCCCCCGAATTCGTCCGGGCTGGCCTGCCTCAGCTGGTTGTGGGACAGGTCCAGGAGGCGCAGCTCGGGGCCCAGGCGCCGCAGGGCCCCCGAGGACAGCGAGTCGATGCGGTTGTGCGCCAGGTAGAGGTCCCGCAAGTGGGCCAGCTCCACGAAAGCGCTCTCGGGGATGCTCCGGATGTTGTTGCGCTCCAGGTGCAGCGACACCGTGTCTGACGGGATCCCCTCGGGGACCTCCCGAAGACCGGCGTCCGAACACAGCACGGTGGCCGTGTCCCAGGCGCAGCGGCAGCCGTCGGGACACTGCGGGCGGGCCGGGCTCCACAGGGAGCAGAAAAATAACAAACCGCACAGCCACGGCACCAGATTGCCTCCTAGAGATAGAGACGGAGAAATACTGTATCCAAATCTAAAAAGATAGTGAGAGAGAGATAGCGAGAGATCGAAAGAAATACAGAGAAAGAGCGATAAAGAGAGAAATAGAGCGAGATAGCGAGCGGGATAGAAAGAGATAGCGAGAGATAGAGAGAAACAGAACTATAGAGACAGAAGGAGCGATAGGGAGATAAAGCACAACAGAGAGAAAGAAAGAAGTAGCGATGGATAGATGGATAGATGGATAGATAGATAGATAGATAGATAGATAGATAGATAGATAGATAGATAGATAGATAGATAGATAGATAGATAGATAGATAGATAGATAGATAGATAGATAGATAGATTCTGGGGCTGACGGTGGGTTAACAGACAGAGACGGACTCACCTCGGGGTCTTCTTCTTTTCGGGGTGTGCTCCATCGCTGCTGTGGCGGGACTGGGCGCATGGCCGCGGCACAGCCCCCCGACGCGCACCTCCACTCGGCCGCCGCCGCCGTCTGACACATTGAGGAGGAAAGAGGTCTCTTTGCGGCGGAGGACTCGACACATGCGTCACAATGACCTTTAGCAGGGGACGCTATTGTTGAAGCAGACAGCAATGAAAAAGGCCTTCACTGTTGTCACTTTAGGAGCAAGCTACCTTCTTTTTGAGTACAATCTTATCACGTTCACCCTCGGTCTATTTAATGGCCTCCATGCTGGCCATCTGTGCTTCAGCTGCAAATGGAATCAAACTCTCCATGGATGGGGCCGATTGTGTCATTTAAAACTTCGATTTACAAATAAATTGATCCTTGTTGCTCTGTCGTGGCCACTTTTGGCCAATTGAAACCCATGAAAATGACAGTTTTGAATTCTTGGTTTATTGGAATCAATCATACACTGTAATTTGGGTCAAATGGGTTTCATTCTAGACTCAAAACTTAATTTTCTTTAGTTTTTGGGTGTTTTCTACTAGATTGCACAATTTAGCAATTTTTGGACAATATAAGTTTTCAAAAGTTTCAATTGCTTTATTGAACAAACGAGAACAAAAGAAAGAAACGCAATACATTTGAGCTGCTATTGTCACAACTGGCTAAATTGAGCTGACGAGAGCTATCCAAGCTGTCATTCGCTGACCCACACGTCACTCGCCCAGGCCAGGCCCCGCCTTTTAAAGCCACACACATTCAAAGGCAAAGATGCTGCAGAGTAGACTGTGTAAAATGTGTGGATGGTGACCCCAAGCGGACATAAATAATACCTGCACCTCACATATACACTTTGTATTGGGATTGCTGTTTAATAATGTTAAATCAATTATTATCCGATTACTCGATCAATCATTCGCATAATCAGTAAAATACTGGATGATAAAAACATTTCAGAGCCGCAGCTCTATTCACAATCTCAGCGCTTCACTTTCTCCACATTTTCCAAGTAGCCCCATGTCGACGTATGAATATTTTTCAGAAGCTAACACTGTTAGCTAATTCTAATTTGCACTAACATTGGAGCATATTTAAATTTTTGGCATTGTCATGATTTTGCTTGCGTGTATTCCGTTTGTCACTTGAAGATGGCAAATCTTCACCCAGCAAAGCTGCCAAGTAATGGGTGGAGAAACTTGCTATTATGTAAATTAGCTGCACTGTTACATCATATTCCTTTTAAAAAATGGTTTTACGTGCAATATTTTTAGAAAAAATAAAATAAAAGATTCATTAGTTGTGGAATTTCATTCCAGAGATCCAACTGTTTGTATACAAGCCGTTAAAAAGGCAATTTCCATATTATGTACGTACCTACCCTCTAAGAACAAGCAATTGCGTTCTAAAAAATAACATGAATAACAAATAAAAACAAAAAAATATTAAATATGAACTATGTAAATAAATTACTCACACAATCAATAAAATAGCAATAGATAAATGAATAAAATATGATATAAATATATATATATATATATACACACACACATACACACACATATACTGTAGATATATTAAAAAGAAAAAGTTATTCAAGTACAAATGGCAAATGTCAGTCCCAAACAGTCTCGGTTCTTTTGGAAGTTTAAAAAAATAATAATAATAATTTAGAAAAAACTCAATCAAAAACTATTCAGACAGTAATGATTCTATTCAAGGTCTTAAAAAAAAAAAAATAAAGAAATATTATGAACCTGCTCAATCAAAAGTGCAGATTAAAATAGTGTTTTGGTCAAGGTTCCCTCCTTTCATGTCAGGCTCTATTTAAGTTTCTCTTTCATGTGTAAGGAGCGTGACATAACTATTTTTGTCAAGTGCACCGGACAGAACAGGTAACTGTTGTGTAAACAGCAAATGTTTAATTTGTGCACGCAAGCCCTCAAACCGGAATAATCCCAGGTCCTCTCCCTGACTGTCTTTTTATACAGAATAAAAGAATCCCATTACACTCATTCATAGCTCTGTTTGTCTTCCCATGATGTCCCAGCCCCTTTATCATATTTCATGGCGATGACTTCTGGGTATTATGCACGCATTGTGAGGATGACGGGTAGAAAAAGGGGATGGGATCGATGTGTAAGTAAGGCCCGGCGCGCTATTAACACAGACAACTTCAATCCAGTTGGAGTCTCGCAGCGTCAATAAGAGACACAGGAGGGACAACTAGGCCAGCATTGGTCAAGGGGGAGCAGCTGCCCTAATCCCTTGCGCACTTAAAAGGTAAAAAGACGTGTCCGGACTACGCATCACACTAAGGAAGGATGTAAGACGAGAATGTGCGTTTTAAAATTGCAAGAAAATAGAAAGAAAATCACATTTTTTAGGATGAATGAAAATTCAAAATATACTTTACACAAATATAATATATATATATATTAGAAAATTAAATAAAATCATATTTTAGGACAATATTTCTATTTATGGCAAAGGGATTTTGAGCAGAAAAATCAAGTAACATTAAATACAATTAAAAATCTAATTAAATTACACTTGAAAAATTGCAGTGCAAGTACCACTCAGGATGAGGAGGATTTAAAATAAAACAAATAAAAATTCTATTTCAGGGCAAGGGGGAATGAAATTTATTTTGGCACAATATCGTTTTCCTTTAGTATAAAAATTTAAAACAAAAACAGAAATAAAATCAAAGAAAATGACACTTTCCATCTCAGAATGAAGGGAAATGAAAATATTGAAAATTTCATGAGAAATACAAAATAATCCATCCATCCTTTTTCTGTACCGCTTATCCTCCAAAATAATAAAAAGATTGAATACCACTCAAGGAGACAGGGACTAAAAATTAAAACAAAATAAAATCAAAGAAACTAAAATCCCACTTTCCACAATCTTGGGCAATGTGAGAGTAAAAACGTTTTAAGTTAATAATGAAATAAAAAAAATTAAAAAACTCTCTGTACTTTAGGGCTGACTCAAAACAGTAAAAAGAGTGGAAAAAAACATGATAGCAGTAAGTATCATTAGTATTCTGAGAGAGGGGACATTTGCTAATGTGACCCAAACTGTCTTTTCACATTTTAATCCTGATTTGCAGCAAAATGAATAGCCCACGTTTCACCTCTCAGCGTTTTGTAGAAACTAATGAACCAAAAGACAAACAATTCAGTGTGCCTTTGCGCTGCGCAGACGTAGGAATTTAGTTTTGATGACATTTTTTACGGGGGATATGTATTGTGTCAATTCATCAAACAAACACAAAGAACCAAATGTGCGCTTGGCTCACATCAGTACCACCTAACTCAGCATCACGTTTTCAAATATCGGACTTTTCCTGCACCAACACGAAAAGGCGAGACAATAGATAGCAAGGACGTGATGTCCTGGCCTCATGGGGAGTATTTTGACGGTACAGCGGTACCTCGCCTTCAAAGTCACCCGACGTACGAGTTTTTCAAGCTACAAGCTGTCGCTAGGCCGATTTTTTTGTCTTGAGTTGTGAGCAAAAATGACTAGCATTACTTTAGCTAGCTTTGGTGGCAGCGAACTTCACATCAAGCTCAAGTTTGGCAGAAAGGAAACAATTCTTCAAAAGAGGCCAAGTGCTTGCTTCAAACTGTTCATTTCCACTTCTAGTTGAAGTAAACTAAACACAACTATCTTGCAAAAGTCTGCTAGCTTAATGCTGACACACAATACAAAATGCCATAGATGGGCTAATGAAACCAACATCAATGTCTGTGTAATTAGCCATTTTTACACAACTTATGTTTTAATACAAGTGGCAGCAACACGTGTAGACAGAGCATATAACAGTACTCACAGGTATGTATTCTTTATCCTCTGTGAAAAATATCAAATATTATTGCAGCTCAGTTGAGACACTCTTCTTCGGCGTTTCAACATCAAATCTACGTGTCGTATATCTGTATGCTTTATACCGCCCCCTGGTGGCCAAGGCGCACACACCAAAATGAGCTGCCACTATGATGCGCAAACTGTTCAATTCTTCACATTCTATTAAATGATGTTATTACTCTATGTATTTATAAAGATCAACCCTTTTTTTTCTTATTAAAACCCCATTACACAATTATTGTATTTCTTTTTTTGGGGGGGGGTGGATATTGGAACTGATTAACGGCATATGGATTCATTTCAGGAACAAATGATGCATTCCCATGAAATGTTCAAGATAAGCCAAACTGCTGTTTGGGCATTCCAGAAGTGTGAATGCTTGTTTGTCTAGATACGCTGGCCAACAGTTTTTATTGTATTCCACTTCGCTTGGCCAAAGTCAGCCGGGATAGTCTCCAGCCTAATCAAGACAAGCAGTGTAGAAAATGAAAGGATGGATTTCCTCTCCTTCTTTTAGCTACCTGGGGCCAAAATGGTGTCCGACCATCTGGCTCTGGTTCAAAATAATTAATGATAAATTGTCAAATATAAATAGACAATTCAATTATAAATGAGTGAAAAATACTATAATATCAGTTTGACTTCCAAGCGAATTCAAGGGAGACCGTGATGTCCAATGAGCCGACATTAATGAAGCGTCTCTTACTGTAGTTCCATATTGGATAAAAAGGCATGCAGATCAACAACTAATAGCAATAATCATGTGCATGCAGCAAGATAATACAAATGTGATGTGAGACACAAAGAGGTGACTTGACACATTTACACTTTTCCCTTCCACACTCCAATGAGTTCTTAGACTACATGACAAACACTTGATAAAACATTTGGTCCATGCACATGTATTATATTAGCATTCCATAAACATAAAGCAGTTTAACCAGACCATTAAAAGCAAGTAAGAAGAGCCTGAACAAACTCCACAAATGGATCAACTTACATGTGAATGGGTTCCTCAGAAATGGGTCGTTAAATGTTCTCAAATCTCTTGGATGGATTTTCAGTGGAGTTTCCCCCAAAGCTGATTGGACGTCATCTTGGGTAGGGCACATAAAAACGAATATGAATTTTGACGTCTACTCTGCTGCGTCTGCGTGAGGCGATCATCAGTGACTGGAGTGAGAGCGAGGGAGAACTTGGACGAAAGAGGAGTAGGCGTGTCTTTCTCCCCTCTCGCTTTCTCTCCCTCTCCTCCCGAGGTGCATCTCACGTGTCATCATCCTCCCTTACCCGCCATGAGGACGCCTATATTATTTTCGTATTGATTACAGGTGTCATGTGGCCTTGGAAGCGTTGTGTCTTCTGCGGAGGGATGTCAAGAGGAGAATGAAGGCATTCATATTTTAAAGAGGAAGTGTGTGTGTGTGGGGGGAGGGGGTGATGAAAACATGCTTGAGCAAGAAATATGAAATGGCACTGCTGCGAAAAGGTTAAATTGGTTATTATATGATTATTCTTGCACAGGGTGTCCCAAAAGTCATCATTATATTTCATTTCAGGTATCATTCGGACAGACATGAGGCCATTTGCATTTGACAGCGTAGGCCTTGCGAGTTTTGGAAAAATGGCTCGCCAATTGACATTGAAGCAGTGTTGGGAAATTGACGCCTGGCAAGAAGTTTTTTTTTCCCCGACTGCAGTTCGGCGGCATGTTGAGAAGCTTCATGGCTGTCACACTGCTCCCAAGCGTAGTACAAATTGACACCGTCCATGGCGAGTTTCTCGCAACAGGATCTGTTCTTGACAAACCGTGCAGCGGAAGGAAGCACTGCTACTCCCACCACTAATGAAAACACTGAACTGCTAGAGCAGTCACGCAAAGCCCAAGACTCCAAGCGGCTTCAAGCAGAAGATTATGATGCTCAACATCCTGAAGTCGGTCCGGGCAAAGCTTTATCACTCTGCCAAGCATTCGCTGAATCCAGCTCTTGTTGAGGCCTCCAGATAGACTTTCCCTGGTTTTGCACCAAAGTCTGCTCTGGGATTTCGGTGTTTTCATCAGTAGTAGTACTAGCAGGCCTTACACTGCATAGTTTGTCAAGAACAGGTCCTGTTTTGAGAAACAGGGGGGGGGGGGGGGGGGGGTCAACCTTCTGCAGCCCCTCAATGGTGAGGTACTGTCGATCCATTGTTAGGTGTTGTGTTGGTGTTCAAATGTGAGCAGCATGATGAAGAGGACTGTTTGAATACCAATTTTAAGAGAACAAGGAAATGTATCAGTCCATTCAGGATCAAACACTTGCTGTGAATTTTGCCCTTCAGCTCCTTGTTAGATGAAAAGTTGGACATGTGCATTTAAAAAGTTTAAGGAAGGTTCAATTAAAGTCACCCGTAAAGGTAATAGTGCATTTTAGGGTCCTCCTGAAATTTCACCTGATACAGCGTTGGACATTTCTCCAACTTAAGTGTCAGTCTAGCCAGGTATGGTTGATGACTTATTTCACAACGGAAAAAAATAAACAGGTGAAGGATGCCTGTGAATATTCTCATTCATCTAGGTCACTTCATTCTCCGAGCATTGAATTGATCGCAACTGGACTGAACCAGAACAGTCCAGTTGCAATCAATTCCATGCCTCGATTATAGGTGTGGGTTACATGGCTAAAGTGGGATCGATCATACGCTTTGACTTTGTGTTCATGACCAAAACACACCTCGTGCACTCGCTGTATGTAGAAACATGTTCTTCCCAGATTTATATTCTAGTGGCGAGCGTCCTGCTCTCTTCACACAAGCTAGCAAGCGGTACCAAATCTCCCAAAGGACCCTCAAGATGTTTGGTGGGTCCCTCCTCTGCAGTGAGTCCATCAACTTAGTCGAAAGTGACGTTTCCAGACTTGACAAACGGAATGCAAAAGCTGCTCATTTTTGTGGGTGCAAGAGGAGTTGTTTTTTTTTGTGTGTGAATGCATTTTTCCTGGCAGACGGCAGTCTCCTTGGCTGACAAGACCGACAGAGATGCTTGGGGACTGGCTGACTTTTACACTTTTTTTACCACCCAGAATGATGAGAAGGCAAAGAATCAAGAAAGGCTCTGGAAAGATGAGATGCAGGAATAACAAGAGTTGGCTGTTGTCTGTCTGGAAACAGGAGGATGAAGTTTGTTGACAATGCGAGAGGCATCATCTGTTTGTCAGCAAATGAAATGAAGCTCACGCTCATTTGTAAACAGACGCTGACAGCGGAAAAGATTCATCAGCAGGAAGACAAAGACAACATAAACACACACACACACACCGTGCAGTGTGGAGTGATAGAAGAAAAGCACTCAAGCATTTCTTGTCTTTCTCATGGGATTAAATGCACTAACAATAGGTCAGCATGGGGGCAGGTGCTCTGCTCTGTTCAGCCAGCCGCTTGGTAGCCATTTTTTCCACTGCGCTGCCTCGTGGGACCCATGAGCCCCCCTCGCTGGAGTTGTGAACCAATACACGTGACAAACGGCACAAAGCCTTGTTGTATTGAGGCAGACGGAAAACCAAAAAAGGATAAGAAATGTTGCATTGTGCTAGAAAATGCTGCCTTTACAAAGATAACAAAATCGTGGGGCCTTGAGATAAAGGTTGAATTTGTTCGCGACTCAAAACACCTGTATCTCAAATCACCTTTCCCTATTAATAACTGGAAATGTTCCAGACTCCCCTCTTAAAATAATAAATAATAATAATAATAATAATGTTACGTGTTTTTTAATGACAAAAATAGCACTCTATGACGTTATACTTTTTAAAAACATAGTTATGACATCCATCCATCCATTTTCTGTACCGCTCATCCTCACAAGGGTCAAAGGCGTGCTGGAGCCTATCCCAGCTATCTTCGGGCGAGAGGCGGGGTAAACCCTGAACTGGTCGCCAGCCAATCGCAGGGCACATATAAACAAAGAACCATCCGCACTCCCATTCACACCTACGGGCAATTTTAGAGTCTTCAATCAACCGAATTCATTCAGGTCTTTGCATCTTTGTCATCTGGGGGCAGTACAAGACAGATATACGGCTATACTGTACAAGAAGCTCAGCTACTCAGTATGCCAGGGTTATTACGTAGTCATTCTTCGCAGAGGATAAAGACTATATGCCTGTGAGTATTGCTAAATTATCTGTCTAAATGTGTTACTGCAAAGTTTATGTTCAGATATCTGTAGTCTCTTAATTATGCTGTGGTGTGGCGCATGACATTGCCAAATACAAACAGCTCCCAAAATGTCCTGAAAAAGCTGAATAGTTTGAAGTGGAATAAGTTGTGCAATATGGAAGAATGACTTGTCTCTCTTCATTTCAATCAGAGGTCATGAATATGGTGAATATTTGAAAGTTTGAACGGTTTGAAATTGTGGAGAAATGAGGAAGGAGTGTTGCAAATTGTCAGAATAAGAATTTTTTTTTAATGTCATTGGGGTGCAGAATAACGTATGTGCGAATGCATTCACACATCGAGATGACTGGGACCTTACTATCTGCATTCTGGGGTAGGGAAACAGTTCCAGTGTGGCTTAAGAGAGAAAATTAATTCCTCTATGTGCATTTACATCCATATTTGGTGTTAGGGATAAATTAATACTTTTCATTGGACAGCCACCATATATAAATAAAACAGATGTGCGGGAATGGTGATGGCGGGTAGCTTATTAGTGCATATTTTATTAATTAAAATTTTCCTTTAATAGGAGTCTGCAGTGAATCAGACTATAACTCTGCCGCTGCCTCCTAGTCAGTGGTTATCCGTCCATTACTCCCCACGTAACAACGGCACCCTAATTGCTGTGAATTACAATACGACAGCATGATGGATCCATGTAATAACACTGGAAAAAAAAATGTGTGAGAGAGATGCAGAGTGATCAGACAAAGAAACAGTCCGCAGCAGTGAATAACAATGAATGAGTCTTCCTGTTTTTGAGTGAAACATGGTGGTGGTCGTGTCATGGCGTGGGCATGTATGGCTTCCAATGCAACTGGTTCCCTTGTATTTATCGATGATGTGACTGCTGACAAAAGCAGCGGGTTGAATTCTGAAGTGTTGCGGGCAATATTATCTGCTCATGTTCAGTCAACTGAACGAACTACTTTTTTTCACCAAAATAAAACGATGTAGTGCCATAAATCAACCACAAATGTGAAATAAGCATGAATATTAAATAACACATATGTTCAACAAACTACTGTTAACTTAAACACATTAATAACAAAGATAAATGTCCTTTTTACTGTAATAATTCAAATTTGCATGTCACAGTGAATTATGGGAATCGCGTGGCTTTTCCGTTATCATGGTAGCGGCTACTAGCCCAAACGGTGCGTCCTTATTGTCGCCCAATCTTTTATCCTCTGACATAATATACTACAATAACTGTCCCATGGTAATGTTCTTGATATAATATCAAAATAATTTTTTGTTGCCTTTTTTGTATGAAAAGTGCTTACAAATAAAGTTTGATTGATTGATAATTTGGTCAGGTGTTTCAGTTTTCGGCCTTGGGTTCCTCAGTTTTGGTTTTCGGTTTCGTCAAGTTTTTTTTTTTTTTTTTTTTTAAAGGCAAGTGGAATGTTATACAATGGCCAAGTCAATCACCTGACCCGAATCTTACTGAGCATGCATTTTACTTGCTGAAGACAAAACTAAAGGGAAAATGCCCCAAGAACATGAAGACAGTTGCAGTCGAGGTCTGGCAGAGCATCACCAAAGATGAATCCATCATCTGGTGATGTCTATGCGTTCCAGACTTAAGACGTGATTGACTGCAAAAGATTTGCAACCACGTATTAAAAAGTGAAAGTGTGATTTGAAATTGTTAATATGTCCCATTACCTTTTGTCCCTTTAAAAGTTGGAGGTATCTATACAAACTTGTAATTCCTACACAGTTCACCTGATTTGGATGTAAAAACCCTCAAATTAAAAAAACGTCTGCAGTTACTGTTTCGTTTCATTTGAAATCCATTGTGGTGGTGTTCAGAGCCAAACAGATGAGAATTGTGTTGATGTCCCAATATTTATGGACCTGACTGTATGATGGGAGCAACAGGTTGACTATCGAGGGAAGGAAATATTTGTTAAATATCCGACAGAAATTGAGCGTGTAGCTCATTGGGCCGCCATGAGGAGCGCCTGTTCACGGCCTTTGAAAATGAAATTTTTGTGAATTAATCAAGGCGCGCCTTATAGACGCTTTGATGCCGCAGCCTGGTGGAAATAGCCTGCGCGCTTCTTTGTAGTCCACAACCAATGAAAGGAGCCGCCGTCCCCTCTGTGTACCGGTCTGCATGAATTAGACTTCCTTAAAAAGGGAATTCATGGCTATTCGCAGGCTTTAATGGCCAACCTGGTTGATGATATGATCAGATTTGGCAAAGCAACAGCTTCACTGCTAGAAAGATAGAAAAGACCACAAAGTATTAAGAGCATTTTAATGGAAATGAATGGCAGTTTATTAGGTTCAGCGACAACATCAAATGGGATCCAATTGGAAGAGCTGTATCAAAACAAAAACTGCCTTTAGAAAGATGATAATGCAGTTTTGCATTAACTTGACAATATTTACCTCTGCTAAGGAGGGTGTTTTCTTTTTTGTTAATTACTAGATTGACCAAAATTGTGCACCACTGGAAAACGAGAAATTATTTCAGCGCTGCTCCAGATATCAGGACCATTAGTGAAAAATAACCAAACTCAAATTACAAGGAAAAAAATGCTTGATTAGTCATAATATTCAGAGGAATATGTGGATGTGGATTTTTTCAATTTTGTGAGTATTCATTATTTTTTAAAAATACAGAATTTCTTTTTTTTTATTTTTTTTTTTAATATGGATTTTTTTTTAAATTGTCATAATACAAGAAATTTGGATGCCAGTCTATTGTTTGTTTCTTTCAATTTTGTATTTAGTTTGACAAATTCCTTAATTTGTCTGACAATGTATGAAGCTGACAGAGAAACTACATTGGCATCCAGGACAGGAGCAAACAAGTGTGCAGTTTCGTTTTGGCTCAAATTAGCTACTTTGGGCCTTGGCAGAGGTCTACAACCCACCAACCCTGATAGAGTATGAACCCAGCTATGGCCATCCATCCATCCATTTTCCGTACCGCTTATCCTCACTAGGGTCGCGGCCGTGCTGGAGGCTATCCCAGCTGACTCTGGGCGAGAGGCGTGGTACACCCTGAACTGGTCGACAGCCAATCGCAGAGCACATATAGAAAAACAACCACTCACTCACATTCACGCCTACGGACAATTTCTTCAATTAACCTTCCAGATATGGCCATTGCAGATGTTTTTTTTTTTAGGGGGGAGGGGGAGAATGGGTTCAGATGTGGATTTTTGTTAAATTTTGTGATTACTATATTTATTTAATTTTTTTCGAAATTTCTCTAACAATAACTTAGAGAAAATTCAAGTAGGAGCACGATGCGTGTATAATATTGCAATATTGTCTAGACTCAAATTAACACTTTGGGCCTTGGCAAAGGTCTAAAACCCGCAAAGGGCTCTTCTACTTTCGTTAGTGTTACTACGGTTTGGAATGTAGACATGTATTACATTACTCTGAGAGGTGGTAACCTTATTTTGGCTAGAAACACCTCTGAGAGTGTCCATCAAAACTGAGTATTATCACCTTTAAAGGCAGCTTATTGTTGTACTTGATTGTGCAGTTGTACCTAATATTGTGGCCAGTTGCAAACCATCCCTAGACTAACAAGATGAACATTAGTGACCCCCGACACGCTCTGACTACACAAGCAAAAAAAAAAAAAAAAAAAAAAAGGGGGGGGGGGGGACTTTCAGACCGATCAGCAGTCGCCGTTCACAGACGACTTGGCGGCAGCCTGAAGGGTGCGGCGGGCCATCTCCAGGGCCCCTTCCCGCGTCTTGTTCCCGCCGATAAAGCCGCTGGTGTGCACAAAGACGCAGTCCTTGATGCCGCTGAGCTGGGACAGCTTGTCGTCGCGGATGCCGCGCCACTCCTCGAGCAGGGGCAGTCTGAAGACAAAAGACCGGGGTTAGCACGCGTGCGGCAGCAGCTGTTTCAACCTCCTGTACAAAAAGTGTTGTGTCTATGCTTCTCCTCATGTGTAGCTAAAGGACATGAACCGTAGCGCGGCCTCAATCAGACGTCGCAAATACACCACCAGAAGCAATCAGCCCTTATTCTTCTCCTCCAATTATGTGAAAAATCACAGTCATACAGGGACACCAGAGTCTGCCGTCAATCAGGGCAAAGATCGGCTCCGAGAGGGGCTGACCTCACCACAGCCAAAGTGGATGAGAGCATGAAAATGTAAAAAAAAAAAAAAAATCTAATAAAAAACATAGAACTCATTTTCCACCTCTCAAATTGAGCACAACCCCTTTTTCTGTGTGGGTATCAATGTCATTGTGAAGTGCCATTTATCTCCATTATCTCACTATTTTACATCACTGACTGCCTTTAAAATGGTTTCTATATATGAAAGATGACTTACAGCTAGAGCTACCATGCCAATCTTGGGCCATGTTTTTTTTTTTTTTTTTTTTTTTTTTTTAAAAACAAATAAAAGCTTGATGAAAAGAAGAAATGTACATGTATACTTTACAGTCTATTACAGTAAATGGCTGGCAAACTTGCCACATTGGATTTTTAAAACGGACACGTGGGCCAGGTGAATTGAAGATGAGGTAAAAATAAAGAAATATGTAAAATATGCTAGTTTTTAATTAAATTCATTCTCATTTATAATTCATTTAACTACACAATATGACACAATGAAAAAATAACATTGTGGGTATGTAAAATGATTTCGTAATATTAATGTAAAACAATACTAGTCAATTGCATTATTTACAATGAATCAATTAACCAATTATTTAATGAGATAAATGCCAATATGATAGTTGTTGCCTTAAAACAAAAATGATCCTGAATGAATATTGATTTATATGGGGGCATCCAGTATGTAAACATGACTAATTGCTTGTATGTACAGTATACTAATCGTTGGGTCTGTGCCACGGACACAACGGTCACGGCCGCACCACAGACTCCAAGTGTAAAATTACACAATTATACAACAAAGTAGAGGTGGTTCTTTTATTAAGACGATCCCGACATGAAGTTTTGGGGTTACGAATGAAGCACAGCGAAAAAATACTGTACGTTGTCAAGCAGCACAAGAACGTACATGTAGATACAAATATGGGTTACATCACTATCATAGGAATGGAAGTATAGTAAAACGAGGATCCCCTATAATTATTTATTTTTTTGTTAGTTGCCTATGTTTGAAAATGTGCCTTTTAGCAAGACGTTCAGATTTTGGCCCTAAAGTGACGTCACAGTTGGGCTATTCCGTCAAAGATGGAGGTGAAGCAGAGTTGCAGCGTTGTTGGATGCAGCGTTATCAGCATTGCCCATCTTTGTATAGACTGAATTTACGACACGGTCCGTTATGTGAGTAAATATTAAAACCGTACGACAAAATAAATTCCTAACAGCTTACCATTATTGTCCACCTGGTATGCATTGTGTTTCCAAGGCAAAAACATAAGCGCCACACAACCACGTTGCAGCCCATGCGCGCCATGAACTCATGTCAATATATGTTGATCTCCATAAAGACAGCCTGCGGAGGTGAGCGAAGCACAGCCATAATCGCTGTTAAATGAATCAAGCGGTCAATAGCTCCATTGTATGGCTACCTGCGCGGAAAAGGTCAACAGGCTTGGTAATGAGAGGAAGGAGTGGGAAGCTTTGCAGCGGTTGTTATGAGTGGTCAGGAAGCTGCGATATCAAGTTCACAATTAGAAAATTAGTCGCACGCCGCATAGATCTCCATTTTAAAGTACTATCATGACATACAGTAGACCAGGGGTGTCAAACTCATTTTTGTCTCGGGCCGCATTGTATTTATGATTTCCCTCAGAGGGCCGTTAGAACAGTGAAATGTTTAATCACCAAATCATATTATTACCATTACACAACAAATTGAGGGATAACTAGTTTTGAAATCAGAAGACAAGGATAATAGTTTGTTCAAGTATTGTTTAAGTTACTTTAGAAGAAGGGTTTGGTAACAGAAAAATGCAATATGTCAACATTATTGTTTATTATTATGACAATTTGGAGAAAGATGTTAGCAAAAATCACGGAACTTGACTAGCATGATTTGCTTTAGCAGACCACATAAAATGATGTGGCGGGCCGCATCTGGCCCCCGGGCCTTGAGTTAGTCACCTATGCAGTAGACACTACCAGCGAGTGCTTCAGTGCTAAAAGATGAAACTCAAGAATCATGGTTTCACTGCACTAAACATTGACTGCTGGTTTGTAGGTTTTTTTACACACACACAAACACACCTTGAGATACGTTAAGAGTTTTGTGATACGAGCCGTAATTCGTATGTTTTTTTGCTTTGACTTGCAGGTGCAAATTTAAGATACAAGCGCTGTATGGTGGCCGTGTACTGAATTAAACTCACTTGACAATGCACAGCATTGAAAAAATATCTCCAGTTTGTCAAAAGAGTTAATTGCCGAGTCTCTGTTGCTGAGCAAAATGGGGGCACCGACAAAAGCTCGTCAACAGTGGCAAAAAGTATGGAGTCTTGCCACATTTCCCTGTGCAGTATTAGATAATCTTTAAGTTACTGTTTGTGGACATGGTGTCTTTAACGCAGAGAAGACGCTGACATGTAATCTCTCTGCAATGTTGTGTGAGTCCTTGATTAAGGTAGGTATGGATGTAGATAAACCTGTTTGAAAATACAGTTTGTAACGTTACATAGAGTGCCTCAAAAATGTATGAGCCCATGACCTGATGTAAGGTTTATGTCACAGGTTCCCTAAATTAAGAGCATTGCTTCCTCATTCCCCTTCCAAATGTTAAAATGTCAACAGCTCACTGAAATTGAAAAAGTTCACATTAAAGCACTTCATGATGCAGGATGGTGGCACTGTAAATAGAACAAGCAGCATGGTGGACTAGTGATTAGTAGTTTCAGGGTTCAAATCTCAGCTCTGGCCTTCTTGTGCGTGGGGGCTGCCACCTACATTCCGAAAACATGCATGATAGGTTCGTTGAAGACTCACTGTCTCTACGTGTAAATGTGATTGCGAATGGTTATTTGTGTGTGTCCTACGATTTGCTGGCGACCAGTCCAGAGTGTACCCCGCCTCTCAACATAGCTGGGATAGGGTCCAGCACACCCATGACCCTAATGACGACAAACTGTATAGAATATGGATGGATTTTCAGAGAACAAATCCTATTCAAATTAATTAAAATCTGACAGATTTTCTTTTTATTTTTCCTAACAGGGTGAAATTAAAGAGTTTTCTTGAAACATTTTAGTGGCTAAAGATGTCACACAATGGAGAATGTGTGACTCATCTCCATACTTTCACGAGGACATTCTTGGAAAAATACCCCAAAAACTAAACTTTACACTAACAAATATACCAACAACCCATGATTCCATGCCAGTGAAAACATACTGTAACCTCATGGGCCAAAGTCAAAATAACCTTTGAGAACAGTTAAAGCCACCTGGGAGCAAAGACAGGAAAACAATTATTCCTTCCTCCTTCTTGAGGCTGTTGAGAAGATTTCTTGGGCAATAAAGAGGAAGATGATAGTGTTGTACAGCCTCTATTTTCTTTCTGCTTCACCTATCCCTCACATTACCTTTCCGAGGAAGCGCTGCTTCCACTGTTCTCCTCCCTATGCTCACACACATTTCCGATAAAAATAAACCTCTACCCCGCCCTCCACTACAGGTGCAGTGGCAGGGATACAGGTGATAACAGCACCCCTATAGAACAGTTGGCACATGTCTATTGGGAGGACGCGGGCCGCCCAGAGAGACAGCCATCTGGATTTTTTTTTTTTTTACATTTATTTTATTTATTTTTGTATTCATCTAAAACACTGTTCTTTCCCATTCATCGATGCTCCTGTTTGAATTTAAAGCTTTGGAGAGCTTCAGAGTTGACTTGAACATGCGCCAACACCTAATGAAATTCTGCAGTGGAGTGGAAAGGAGCGCAGGGAAGGGGGATGAGGTTACGTGTGAAAGGTGAGGTGGCGAGATAGGAAGACGGCTGGATAGGGGCGAGGGAAAGGGAAGGAATTAGTGGAAGGATGGCACAAGATTGACCATGGAAAAAGCAGATACAGCGCGTAAAGACACAAAATACTATATATAAAAGAGATGGTGAGATGGGGGGAACAATGGCAGAGCTCCTCATAGTGGGGTGGTTGAATGTATGCTGTGGACATAGGTGAAAATAGTAACAGCCATGGTCACATCATCCACCCCTCTTTCTATTCCTGTATCAGTAATAAGAGGATAAAAGCAGACAGTCGGGTGTTTCGCAGGTTACAATTATACCTTGTTCACCATCTCAATTTAGCATGCTTTTTCTCTGACGACATTGTCTTGGGAGGCGCTGAAGATGTAGTACTTTTCCATATCGCGGAAGAATCATCAGTGTTGAGGTACTTAACAACTAACAGGATGAGTTAGAGAGGGAGAATGGACTGTATGACGTGTTTACCAGCAAATAGTGTGTGAAGTAACAGGAGACACACACTGCATGCACACAACACCAGCACACCATTTAATGAGACAATACAAGAGCTGGATCCCCCGCTCACCCAAAAAAAAAACCTGTGTAATATCACATGCTCACACGGCATATTCAGTTGCCGCTTTACTAACATTTTTTTTTTTGTTAGTTTAAAAAAACATAATCCTAGATTTCTTCAGCAAGCCTCCTCCAACTGCACATCATGTGACACATTTTTGGGGTGATAGTCATCTGACCGGAGTGAGCAAAACAGTGGCTACTACAAATGAGTTCTGTTCAACTACGCAAAGTGAACCGGAGGAGACGAAGACACTAATATTACGGCTAGTACGACTAATAAACCTGAAATCGTGGGCCCTTCAAGCTCATTTAGGTCAGAGCTAATGGAGCATTTCGGCTACCCGGTTGAGAACAGAGATGGAAATCGTGTAATCGACTATCTGCCGACTTACTATCTGCCTTAAGTATTTCAAAAACTTCTCCAAGTCGCGTGGAAGATGTTAATGCAACTTCAAAGACACTATCCCAAAATTATTTTTAAGTGGGGCACTGAAGAAAACACAGGCACAGTGTAGTCTGACCAATGTATTTATCATACACAATCAATGAATAATAGCGGTGCAACAATTAACTGATTAATCGACAACTAATCGATCATCAACTTAATGACAAACTACTTCGATCAGCTATAATTTTTTAGGAGACATTAACTTTTATTGTCCAACTCCTCTTAATGTCAGTCTCTCAACAGTAAATATTCTCAGATTTCATTAGTCCTCCATGAATGCAGACAGATTAGTTGTGTGTTTCATCAAAATAAGACATTTGCAAACATCTGCTTTTACTTTGGAAAACAACGATCAACATTTAGGCCTATATTTCCTGACATGTAACCAGCAACTGAATCATAATCAATTTATGTGTGTGCATTTTATGCCCTATCAATTTTAAAAAATGTCCCTTTTTTTTTTAAAGGGAAGCAAATGAAAACATGTTTATCCAACTCAACGATGTAAAAAAAATGAATAATCAAGTATTAAAATAAATGGTAATTGCAGCCCTAAAACTGTATTATAAATATAATTAATCTAATACCATTAAATCGAATCGTGTATCAAACCGTGGGTCTGAAATTGAGATACGAATAGACTCTTAACTTTGGTGTATCGTTACAGTCTTATTGTTGAGCTTATACTGTAACATCCAGAGCGAAGGCAGAGCAAACATAAGCTAACGTTTGCATCTGCCATTTCTATTATGACAAATCTGATAGACCAACTAGCGAGCAGCGGTGGTGTACGTCACCAATACATAATCTAGTGCCAATGGAAACGCTTCAATAATAAACCATCCAACTATATAAAGCAAAAAATGTAATCATTAACCCATCAAAAGCGATCACATTTAGTGAAGGCAATTATGTTCAGTTATGGTTGCGCATGCTAAGTATGGTTACCAAAATATTAGCAACATCTTAATACCTCTATTATGCATTTCCTTTGGTTACAAGCGAGACAGAAACAAACTGCATACATATTTTATAATGGGAAAGTGATTATTTATGGGATTAATCTTTATGTCATGGGTTGAAATTATATTATCCACTGAGACACTGAAAGGGGTGGGTGCATATACTGTATGTGTGTGTATGGGAAGTGGGGGTATATAGAAAATGGAGATTTTTATAATAATGTCACAAAAAAAGCAATTGCATGGTGGTTGATTTTGAGCTTGAGGCAGAGGAACCAAGACTGAGGGCAATAAACTGGAATGTAATTTAAATACTTTCTACTGCCTAACGTGTTATATGCACATCGGAATGTTCTTTCACTGTCATGTGATGAGTAAGTGGAGTGACAACGCAGCGTAACGGGTGAGAGTGAAGATACGCCAAATTAATGTACGTTTCAGATGTCTTCAAGTGGAGCGATAAACTCATTCACTCACTCATGTGTGCCTGACTCCTTGTATTCTCAACACAAAACATGAATGGATTTATTATTGTGCTTAGCACTTGGTGTCCACAATGAGGAATTTAATTCATTACATCTTATATTACAGGGGACATATTGTGGATAATTGATTTGGTTTTAATAGGTTACAAATAGTTGGATCTCTGGAGTGCCTCCCCACTCATCAAGTATGAAATTAAACAACAAAGTAAATCTTGTGTTGTCTGCCTAAGTCTGAAAACGGACAGTATCCGTTACTAGTCTTCACACGATCAGGGTTTTTGGGGCCGATCTGCGAGTTTATAA
The DNA here is from genome assembly GCF_024500385.1 of Phyllopteryx taeniolatus. Classification (NCBI taxonomy): domain Eukaryota; kingdom Metazoa; phylum Chordata; class Actinopteri; order Syngnathiformes; family Syngnathidae; genus Phyllopteryx; species Phyllopteryx taeniolatus. The sequence continues at coordinate 19,615,393 of NC_084510.1, forward strand.
AAAAAAAAAACACAAAAAAAAAAAGATAACCGATCACTGATCCAATCACTAGATAGACCAATGTGTCTATTTAAATGACTTGCTCATTTACGGTGTATACTTGTGTACTGTATACTGAGTATCTTCAAAAATATTCTCGTCAGGTCATGTATTCCAAACAGTCAGGTCAAACCAACATTACAACGTGACAGAAATAATGGGTGCTAACTTACTGTAATTAAATTACTTTATTGTAATTAAATTACTTCACACACACCGAAACTTTAGAGCATGATTCGACAGAAAGCTGGCATGTTTACGTAGAACTGTTAGTGCTAGCACGAGCTTGCTAGGCTACATAATGTTTGGTTGCCTGCTTGCGAGCCGTATCGTATTAAAATTACTTGAACATACCTCAAGCAATCCGTGAATGAACGTCTTCTCCCGAGCACCGGTAACCACCAACGCCACGTTTTTCCCCTCATTTTGTTCTTTTTTGACCAATACAATACACGCGCGATCGATTGTTGTTGTCGTCACCATGGTAACGCGTGTATCCAGTTGCGTTTGAGTTGACAAGATAAAGCCCAGTGATCATAAAAGACGGGATGCGGGGGTATCGGAATACAAGCTTTTATTGCAGTAGTCTGACATAGTGCAATCGTGAAAGACCAAATTTGTCTTGTAGTCTGATCCGGGCATTACGTGTTGTCGGTCTCAGACGTGTTGTCTGTCCCATATCGCCAACGTATTTTTTTAAAATAACTTTATTGCCTGTCAGATATTTACAGTACTATGTCAAAAGACACACAACAAGGCTAAAAATAAACCAGCTTTTGGATTCAAATATACTGTACACGATGGCGACGCAGAGTAAATGTCTTTTGCAGAGCCGATCTTCGGTGTACTATGACAAAGCCGATCAGCATAAAATGCTAATTATCGGCCGATATCGATCAAGCCAATCAGATCAGTGTAAAGTCTATCTGTTACCAGTCCATTTTGTACTTTAGGACCACTGCAGTAAAATGACAAACACCCCACATCAAGTTTCACCAGCCATGACATGACCAGCTAGGCGAGGGGAAGATCCAGAACCATTTTCAAGCAACAGCCTATAATGTCTGCAAAATCATTATGCAAAGGTACTATCATGCAGGAATACCACGAAGAAGCGCCTGGTGACGCCACCCGCTGCAATATGATTAGCGGCTGCATCGCTGGAAAACATGACGCAGATGACATGTCTGCAACACCATCTTTGCTAACTTGCTACTTTGCTCTGGAGTGGACACACTGCCTCGCCTCATTGGTAAATGTAAAAGAAGAAAAAAAGGTTGCACCTGTTATGAACCAAACGGGACACATGCAGACCAATTTGAAAAAGTCAAACCAAACCATTTGTAGGGTTTTCTTAAATCGTTTCATCCCGACAGCATTTCCTTCGGATAAGGGGCAAATATTTGATTGCTCCGTGAAGTTGTTGACGCGGTGGGGGGAATTTGTGTTTGGGGATCTGTCCATGTGCCACATATACACAGTGTAGTGTATGAAATGCTGCCTCCATGAGTAAACATGCTTTTACTTACTATCAGTGTATGGGGCAGGGTGGCTTATTTAACAATGTCACAGCATGTTCTGAAGTTGCTATGTCCGAAAACTATTGAGGTACGATGGATTTCATTCAGGGGTGTAGTTAATTCAGAGACATCTAATTTGCTGCCTAAATACACTGCTGACTGAAATAAAGGCAAATCTGTGCAGGAAGAGAGCAAAGTGTGGGATCATTTTAAACAAGAAAAAGTCAGTAGTAACTATGTATAATCTATACAACAGCGAATGGTAGAAAGTGAACAGAGTCCTGCATCAGTACTTTGCCATCCCTGAAACTTTGCACAACTTTGGACTGACTGACAAATAAATGCCATGTCTACAGTTACGCCTCCGATGCCCCAATTTGCTGAGAAGACATTGTCAGAGGGGCTAGTGTCACTTCACTGCTTTGATATGTTGACAGGCTCATACTTCTCATGAAGAACAAGTAGGCTGGAGTTACTTTACAGTATTTTGTTACTGTTGGCTTGTGCGTTACAAGTGCAAGGAATTAGGCAACGAGTCTCAGGCTATGTTGTTCAGGAAATAATCTTTAATAGGAAAAAAAAAGTGTAGTTTCCTTATTTATTTTTAATGGCTGATAATACTATTTTTGCTTAAGTAGAATTATGAAGCCAAGTAGTTAAGCGTAGATAACACTTAATTGCTCCTACAGCTTGTTCCCCAAGGCACTATCTGAGTTTGTTTGCATAGAGTAATTGCTGATCCCCACACTGCCAATCATTGCCACACCTTAGTGAAACACAAATCAAACCCTTACACCTGCTTCAAGGTTGTCTCCAGAGCACAGCTGGCTGAAGACAAAAGCCGTTACTGCCATTTTTAAAGAGGCACATTCAGGTGAGTGAGGAAAAGGGAGACGGAAGACAGTCGGCTTTTAGGCGCTCCGCTGTGCGCCCATCTGACAGGCACTTATGTTGAACGCGTGCCAAATGAATGTCCATTCGGCAATACTGTATCATTGGAACAAGCTGGGATCGGCCGCCAACACCACTTGTTGCCACAAATTACAATACAGTGACCACAGCTGACAGAGAAAAGACAAGCAGGATTGAAAATGGGAAAACAAAGGCAAGTTTTTTGCAGCTCCAACAACATACAAAGCAAGTGTGGCATGCTGGCACAGCGAGTCAATAACAGCAACTACGGCACTCCGGTGGGGCCACTGATGACGTTAATCGAGCAGCTTTGTGGACAGTCTCAGCGGGTAAACGTTTTCCCTCCTGGAAAACAGGAGCCATTCTTGAAAGGTGCTAATCATCTAACACATTCACACTGACGGCTTCCTCCCATCGTCACCGCCATTAATCAGCAAGACTAAAAAAAGAATGAACATGAAGTTGGACTGACAAAAGGTGGTGGACTGCAGGCTGGGGCTTGTGCGACAGAACCTACTGAACAGCATATTCTTTTGGTCATAACACCATGGAGAGTATTATAGACCCCAGCTTCAGATAGACGCTCCTGGAGTCACCACATGGCGCAATTCGGAACCCATCCATCCATTTTCCATACTGCTTATCCTCACTAGGGTGCAATTTATAATGTGATGGAAAATTTTGTATCTCAAATATAGGGCTGGGCAAGTAATACCTTTTATTACATTTATTACAGTTTTTGTACCCTGTGTCCATTATACCCTGTGTCCATTATACAAAAATACATTCATGACTGAACAATCACATTTATTTTAAATGGCATCATTAATAGCGTGGACTCTCATGCAACAACAGTTATGCAAATTTGGGCTGACCTTGTTCCACTGCATTCCCCTGGGTGGATGCAGGTCGCCTATGGTGATGGGTTAATTAAAGACACTAGTTCAATAGAGGATGTTGCAAGCGAGATTAAACTTGTGAAGCTCACATTCATTAAAATCCACCTTTAAAAAAGGAGTGGAGTTCATACGGATAATTGGCTGTCAATGAAAGCATTCGTCATGTAGGCAAGTGGCCATGTAGTGTTTCCCAGAAGTGAGGGAGCTACACATGACTTCCGGGTTCAAGTGGCTCTGTTGAGATGTAGGATGTGTTTACATCTTTTTTACTCTCGCTCTCTACAGAGGAATGACCTCTGCTTCAACTAAAGGATGCTTCTCATTCTACAAACAGGATTTTTTGTTGTCAAATGCTCCAATGAGCAGTGAGTCAACTAAACGCATCGGGGAGAGTGTGGAGCCCAAGCCTGTCACCACTCTGTATACATGCAGGCTCCTTTGGTAACACGAGCGTGCAGCTGGACATTGTGGAGTAGACATTAAAAAAAAAATCATGTTGCCAGCTGTTATCACCTGCTCTGGAAGGTGTTGAGGCCCGCAGGGACACACTGGACCCTCCACGCTCCATTCTGGTCGGAGTACACCACATACTTGATGGGCGTCTCCACCTGGAGCTCCTTCTCCAAGGCGAACAGATGCTCCTTCCAGGGACAACCGCCCTGGGAGAACTCCATCACCTGCCCACTGGGCTCTACCTGGAAACAAGAGGAGCTAATCATTGTCTGTCTCAAGTTTTTCAAACACAACAACACTCAATGAACACCGCAGGAAAAGATACTACAGCTACATCAAACATTTTGTGTGTACCTTGTGCCGCTCATTGATGGCTTCTTCCACAACCTGGCGGGCTGGCAACCAGCAGGACAGGTAGAAATCCAAACGGTCCAGAAACTCTTCTCCAACTAATGCCAAGGCCTTTTTGAACCCCTCCTACAGATGGAAAGATATAGTTGATGCGGTAAAAAGAGCACTTGCTGGCAAGTTCGGTATAATCCATCCATCCATTTTCCGAGCCGCTTCTCCTCACTAGGGTCGCGTGCGTGCTGGAGCCTATCCCAGCTGTCATCGGGCAGGAGGCGGGGTACACCCTGAACTGGTTGCCAGCCAATCGCAGGGCACATAGGAACAAACAACCATTCGCACTCACAGTCATGCCTACGGGCAATTTAGAGTCTCCAATTCATGCATGTTTTTGGGATGTGGGAGGAAACCGGAGTGCCCGGAGAAAACCCACGCAGGCACGGGGAGAACATGCAAACTCCACACAGGCGGGGCCAGGGATTGAACCCGGGTCCTCAGAACTGTGAGGCTGACGCTCTAACCAGTCGGCCACCGTGCCGCCAAGTTCGGTATAATGTTTCATGTTTTTTTATCTGTTTGTTAGCCAAGCCTCAGAGTGATCTATACCATATATATGATTCGCTACTGCTGGTCTGGACCTAAAAGTGGGTTGCGGACCGCTACAGTAGTAAAAGATTACATGCATTTGCATTTTTGCTTTTTCCGGTACAAAACAGAGGTGTACCAAGTTCCTACACTGAACATATTAGGTAAACGACAGAAAGTATAATTGTCTCTCGCTGCAGTCACTAGTTTACTCCGTAATCAAATAAAGTGCAGCTCAGCCTCTGGCTCACAGACATCATGGCTAGCAATACGTCCAACCTATTTGAAACGGCGTTTATATATACGGTACAGTAACAACATTTGCACCCCCACATAACCTGCAGTTCTTCTTTAATAATGATATATGAGCCGATCTGCTTTTGTGTGAATCCTCCACATTCCATAGCGTGAATGGCTCATGTCTTCTGCCAACTTATCTCCATAACTTCTCCGGCGTAATGGATTTCTTGAGTTTGACAGTAAACTCCATCTGGTTGTGGCAAGCCATAACTTGAATCCTCTTTTTAAAAGTATATTAACTAATTATATCAGCCAAACTTCTGCTTTTTGTGGAGTGAGTGGAGCCACCTACCGCCATACAAAACTCGTATCAAGTTTGGCCTTGCAAGTCAAAATAAAAATTCGGACAATTGGCGACTCCTATCTCGAGGCACCACTGTATGTTGAAAGACACGGTAGTCAAAATTTGGATATTAAAACAATTGTATTACTAGTTTACAGTCGTTTTCAAAAAGCAAGCAAGACTTGGCCACGACTTTAAACACACATTATGCTTTTTTTTTTTCCTTGACTGTCTGACATGACATTTGACTAAACCTTTCCTGTTTTGGGTCATTTATATTTGCTAAATGCCAGAACAGTGAGAGGTTACGATTTTTTAGACAAATATATATAAAAAGACTGCTAAAAAAATATTGCCAGTTTAGGGGTGCCAATATTTTTGAGCACAAATGTATATTTAGTTAAGTTAAATGTACAGTCAAATCCGGCCTCGCCATGTTCTCCCCGTGCCTGCGTGGATTTTCTCCGGGTACTCCGGTTTCCTCCCACATCCCAACAACATGCATGGTAGGTTAATTGAAGACTCTAAATTGCCTTTAGGTGTGAATGTGAGTGCGAATGGTTGTTTGTTTATATGTGCCCTGCGATTGGCTGGCGACCAGTTCAGAGTGTACCTTGCCCAGAGTTGGCTGGGATAGGCTCTAGCACGCCCGCGACCCTAGTGAGGATAAGCTGTACGATAAATGGATGGATGGATAAATATAGACTCAAACATGGTTTATATAGGGACATTTTAATTTTGCTATGAACAAATGTCTCGGTTTTGTGTAGCTTTGCCATGTTAGGCCAGTTTAAGGAACAAAACCAAAAATTAATATCCTCTGATAAAGTCAACTTATATTCATTCAACATGGCCAAAATAACTCCAGTTCATATTTGCACTACAGGGAACTGTGAGTCTGAGCTTTAGCAGGCACGGAAGGAAGAGATAAGAATCTCTTTGCATCCTAAAAAGTCTCTGTTCTATTGAGGATTTTTGCCAAGCAATTTTCCGATTAAATCGGAGCTCCTTTGTGCTCACTACATTGCTGCGTGAGTTGTGCAAAGAGCAGGGCAATTGGAGGCAATTGCATCGATTCACTTGAGAACGGAAATGGCACAAAGTAAATGGGCCAGGCTGGTACAGCCTGGATGATGGAAAAATATAAAATAATGTGTTGACACAGATGATGGTTATGCATAGGTACATCGCAGGTGTCTCATGACAGTCAGCACAATAACGTGCCATTTCCCCCGCAGGCATTCCCCTGTTACACTAATGAGGAAACAGACATACAAACTGGTCTTTTAAAAAGGGGTTACAGTCATTTTTTAAGGGGGGTTAAAAAGCTACCCTCTGAGTGCACTACAAAAATGCAGTTTGTTCAAGGTTAAGGCATGCAAGGCAGAAACTGCTTACACACCAGCATCTATGATTGCTGACACAAGATAATGTAAACATTGTTAGCTAATTTAATATAGCCAACCACTGCTAGTTATAACATATCGTAAGGCTCCCACGAGTGGTCAAGGATAGATGCAGCCAATGGTGCACTTTCAATCGCTTTATCGAACAACAGCAACAAAACAGGCAACCACATACAAACAGGCAAAAAAACAATACTCTCTGGCATATGTTCTTCAAACTGTGAAAAACGAGTTATATTAACCACATTCGATTGTGCCTTCTAGTTTTTTTGTTACTGCAAGTGTGGATCTCATTGCGTGCACCACAGTGCCCCTCAGAGGCCAAGACGTGAACAGCAGGAACAGCGATCCCAACAAGGGACACAGAGACTGTTAAGCACCTTGAGCCTCACTACATATTCCTAATTTCCTATCTGCCATGACATTGTCAAAAAAAAGACCTCAGTTGCATCCAGAAGTTCAAGAGTGTATTGCTACACATATGGAGAAAGCAAATGCAGTTCTGACGATATACAGAGTGAATTGAACTTTGCTAGGTTGCACTTTAAAAGTATAATTTTGTATTTACTATTTATTGAGGTTATCTTTCATGGTTTTCAATTTTTTTTATCTATTCAAATTCAGAATATGCTTATGTTTAAGTTAAACAGTGGTTACGTTGCAATTTAAATATATATTTTTGAGTATTGGTTTTAAGTTATTTTTCAGGATTTTCTAATTATTATTGTAATCAAGGGTAGTACATTCTTATTTTTAAAAGTTACTTTATGTAACCTATTCATTAATAATAAATGCGTCAGTTTTTTTACATTACCTACTGTTGCTGATTATTGCTCTCTGTTTGAGTAATATCACTTGATCAGGCTTTTTCTAACATTCCCTACTACAAAATAAGTAAAGTATGTATGATTATTGCCAATATCGGATCGGACCGATATCGGCCAAAACTCAAGGCTGCAATATCGATATCAAATCAGAAGTGAAATTTTTTTATTGGGACATCCCTAAAAGGAACAAAACTCCATCGTGAACAGAGGACGCCCTGCAACTGGATTGAACTGTCACAGAGAAATAAATAAAGTTCTGTATATTCAACGGACCGATTTTGACGTAATTTTACTATAAACTATTCAGTCAATTAGCTATTTGCTGCAATAGATAGAAAAAAACAAATAAGCATATTTGCCAACTTTATGCACCTGTGGGTATTAAGGTTGTTTATACTGCTTAGGGGCTGACAGTCGGAATAATGGGATTGTATGAAATACCTTTAGCTCCACTAACAATTCTAGTGTTTGATGTATGACTGCCTTTTATGCCGAGCTTCACGTTGCGTTTCTGTCCTGAGCCGCGGTGATTTCCAATACAAAGTGTGCGCGCGCGCGCACACACACACACACACACACACGCTCACCTCAGTGTCCTGACTCTTGCTGTTCCAGCGCGGATTCAGGTGGCCAACACGTGCGCTCAGCGTCGTGGATATGGCGTAGCGTGCCTCGCCATCACACTGTGAAATGCCATTGTCTACAGCATCCACCTCCTCCACAAAGTTCTCATAGAGCTGCCGGGAAGTGAACAGAGGATGCGAGCGCAGAGCTTAATGAATGCGTAATGACATGGAAATAGGCAGTTTTATATTAATGCATGGATGTCAAGCCTCCTTTTTTTCCAAGACAAGGAAGGAAGCAGCAACGGGACATTGGGGCCCATTAGGTCCAAATGTATAGCTAGTGACTGAGAGCTAAAGTGCAATGCAAGCTTATTAAACCACAGAGGACCGCTACTATTTTACAGTGAAATGAAAAAGGTTGGACAAGATCCAATAGAGGGACAGCAAAGATAGAGATGTATTTCAGACTAAATGTCCTTTCCTCTCAGGACATGCAAGGTAATACACTGATCAGTTGACACTATAAGAGGGAGGTAAAAAGGGAAACTGAGCTTCGAGGCATACAAAAAAAGCTGTGTTTAAAAAGTAGCTGTGGAGCATACACGAAACATTATGTTTGAGGATTCACACAGACTGGAGATGATGCAAGTTAATAGTGACTACATTTATGGCGTGCAAAGATTTGGCGAGCCTAATGTGCCATGCAAAGATGCATGTGCATAGGCCTCCTGCTGGTGGGTCCAAAATTCAATAAATAGAACTGCAGTATTCACAGTCGGGAGTCTGTCACAGTGGAAGTGTCACAATTCCAACTAGCTGCTGTTATTTCTGGTCCTTCTCTGCGCCAAGTGTCTGATGGAGGCAGAACCCCATAAACAAATTTTTCCTTTCTTACATACTATGCTTTTTTTGGGGGGGGGGTTGAGAGACATGCATGTGTTGCCACAATTTAAAACAGTTCTCTAGTGTTTTATTAACATGTAAAATGCTTTCATCAAAATACCCCAAGGATAAGGAATTTAAACATATTTTCACTTTTTTTAGCCACCTGAACTGAGCCTGTGTTACGCAAATGAGCCACTGCTCACCTGACCCCGCTGTATACAAGCATTTTAATAAGTCAATTTTTCATAATATGTCCTATTTAAGAGCCTCCACATTTGAACAGGAATAACTAATCTGCCTGCAGTTAGCATAATTTCCTCACATTATGCCTGTATTGGCATACACTCACTGGCCACATCAGTAGATACACGTGCACAGAAAAATGAACCCCAGTGGAAAAGCTCAGTTATACTCAGTTTTGAATGATGTAAAAAATGTAGGAAATTGGTTTTTGCTTTACAGAAAGTGGAATATTAGGCTGGCTTAATATACAGTGTATATATCAGCATTCCATTCCATTCTCAACACTGCTTCTCCTGTTCAGGATCGCGGGTCGCTGGAGCCTATCCCAGCTGACTTCGGGCGAAAGGCGGACTACACCCTGAACTGGTTACCAGTCAGTTGCAGGGCACATAGAGACACAGACAACCATTCACACTCACATTCACACTGTCACTGAGTGGGAACTGAACCCACGCTGCCCCCACCAAAGTCAAGCGAGTGTACCACTACACCATCAGTGACATATATCAGCATCTGCATTTTTAATTTACACAAAATCTAATGAATAAATGAATAATTCAACTAAACGCTATATTTAGTTGGCTAGTTTACTTGTGAACTGCTTTATGTTTTGAACGGAGTGGACAAACTTCTGGCAACCATGTGAACTACTAGCCCTGTACAGTTGGACTAACCACAATTCCTACGAATTTCCCAAAATAGATGCCGGGTCATCTTTATTGGGTCGCCGATTGACTAAAATGTTGCAAGGTTTATTTTTCTTTTTTTTCTTTTCTTTTTTTTTACCATCAAGCAGGCAAACATTTTCTTGGCAAACAGCTTTTTTTATGCTAAATTGATGGTTATTGTGTGTTTTGATGATTGATTTTTACACAAAGTATATGTAAGCATTATGGCAAGAAATGACTTTGTGAACAGCCAGCCAGCCTCCTTAGCTATGAACTTACCCATCCTATGGAGGGTAGCAATCATGGTCTTCTGGCCAGTTGTCAAGTCAGCAGTCTTCCCCATATTGAGTCCAACTGAGACAATTGAACCAAACTGAAGCAATTTAATGACACATGGGGAAACCTGTGCAGGTGTTTTGAGTTTAGTAGATGATTAGTGTGTGTGTGTGTGTGACACTCAGTTTATAACATTTATGGCCTGCAAAACCTGGGCTTATTTTGTCACAGTATTCAAATTTTTTGAATTCCTGATTTTGTGGGTTTTATAAGCTGGAAACCCAAATTATGTAAAAATAAACAAATAAATACTTGAAATTGTTAAATTGTGAGCCTATAATCTATGAAAGTTTAACTTTTTGAATGGAATTATGGAAATAAATAAACTTTTCCATGATATTCAAATTTTTTGGAAAGGGTCTTTATGTCCTCCTACTGTATTAATGCATTGATTTGTTTTCCTCTATCACCTCCCCGCAGTGGGCATTTGTTCCAATAGAAAATAACAGCAGACAGAACATCCCCGGGAAGCGTTGTCCTGTCACTCTCACTTTGTCATAGAGGATCTCCAGCTGCTTGTCGTCCTCCTTCAGCTGCGTCAGCTGGGCCAGCAGCTGACGGCCAAAGTGGAGATAGACCAGGCCGGCAGAGCTCAGCTTGGTCACCCAGGGCTTGTCGGGACGCAGGCTGTGGAAGGTTTCTGCGAAGGTCCTGAACGTAAAGACAGACGTCATGAATGTGAGCGGGGTCATTGAAAGGTACCAAAATGTCACAATGTAGCTTCAACTGTGAAACTTTCATAACAGTCTTTGGCTTGTTCGCTGTCACATTAATTGACAGGAACAAAGGCCATGTCCATGTGAAGAAAGGTAAATTTTCCTTGGTTTTCTTTGGGAAGGGCAGCTATCATCCTAAACATTTATGTATTTTAGGGGTCCCCAAAACGACATCCCAAACCTTGCTCAGTGGCACCCCTTGGGAAAAAAAATAAAAAATCCCCTGGCACCAGTTTCTCTCTACGTGTGTCTACGTGTCGTGGCACAAAAAAAGTCTAAGATCGCATGTCCGGAACTGAACAGAAAGTGAGCCATTTTGGTTTGAAGCAGCCATGTTAAGGGTATTCCAAGTTCTCGACGAGGGAATTCCAATCAGGCAGGTATCAGAGACAGATGGGCCACATTGTCACATTCACTGCCATTGACGGCTTAAGAAGTAAAATATTAGCGTTTAATGTTAACTGGGAAGGCTGGCAGTGAATGAGTTAAATTGGACTGTCGTGTACACCATTTAAGAGTCGCCATGAAAAAGGGGGTGCGAGAGTCGATTTAATTGCTTCTCGCGGCTTTAATTTTTAGATTTACATGGCAGTGGAGGCAGCAGTTCAAGTCGCCAAATTACACTTTTCAATCTGTGTGGCGGATCTGTGCATGTGGTGCATGGAGTGGACACATTCCCATACACAAAGCCACTCCAGAAACCCAACTACAGTGCCGTGAAAAAGTTATTGGACCTTCTAAGATTCTTATATTTTTGCATAATTTCCCCACTTTAATGTTTAAGATCATCAAACAAATGTAAATATTAGACAAATATAACCCAAATGAACTTAAAATGCTGTTCTTATATGGTGATTTTTCTTTTATTATGGAAAAAAAAATATTCAAAGTTACCTGCCCCGGTGTGAAAACATAATGGCCCTCTAAACCTAATAACTCGATGGGCCATCGTCAGCAGCAGCAACTGAAATCAAGCATTTTCTATAACTGGCAATGAGTCTTTCACATCTCTGTGGAGATATTTTGGCCTACTCATCCTTGCAGATTTGTTTGAATTCAGCAAAAATGGAGGGTTTTCGAGCATGAACGGCCTTTTTAAAGTCATGTCACTGCATTTCAATCGGATTCAAGTCTGGACTTTGACTAGGCCACTCTAAAACCTTCATTTTGGTTTTTTTAAGCCATTCAGAAGTTGACTTGCTGATGTGTTTCGGATCGTTATACTGCTGCAGAACCCAAGTGCACTTCATCTTGAGGTCACAAACTAATGGCTGAACATTCTCCTCCAGCATTTTCTGTTAAAAAGCAGAATTCATAGTTCCATCAATCACCGCAAGTTGTCCAAGGGAGGCCTGCAGTTGTTTAGAAGTTGCCCTGAGTTCTTTTGTGGCCTTCTGGATGAGTCATTCCTGATCTCGTAGGGTAATTATTGTAGGCTGGCCACTCCTGGGAAGGTTCACCACTGTTCCATGTTTTCTCCATGTGAGGATAATGGCTCTCCCGATGGTTCGTTGGAATCCTAAAGCTTTAGAAATGGCTTTTGTAACCCTTTCCAGACTGATAGATGTCAATTACTTTATTTCTCAACTGTTCTGGAATTTCTTTGGATCGTGTCATTTTGTTGCAGCTTTTTTATATCTTTTGTCTGATTTGATTTTGTCGGGAGAGATTCTGTTTAAGTGATTTCTTGATTGAACAGGTCTGGAGGAAATCAATCTATGGTGTGATCAGTTAAAATTAAACAAAAATTGTGATTAGCCACAAGTAATTCATGATTTAACAAGGTGGTAATTACTACTTCACACAGGGCCAGGTAACTGAATAGATTTTGTTCCTTAATAAATGAACTCACCATTTAAAAACAGCATTTGAAGTTCACTTGGGTTACATTTGTCTGATATTTATATTTGTTGATTATCTCAAACATTAAAGTGGGGAAACTATGCAAAAATATAAGAATTTGAGAGGGGGTCCAATACTTTTTCACGGCACTGTAATTGTACATAGGCAATTAAAAAGTAAATTTTTCAATATAAGACTTAACATTGGCACGGGAATAATTTAAACCCAACATAATTTTGCATAATTTCAAATTTTAGCCTCGGTCCATTTTATAATAATTTTTGAGGATTCACCATGGAAAATGAGGCGCAAGGGCCCAGTCATTGTTGCTCGTAGCTTTAATTTGCTTTTAGAATTGCATACCAGGCCAGATCAAATGCTCTCATGGGTCACCTATAGCCCAAGAGCTGGAGGTCCACCATATTTGTGACATAAAAAGAGCAGGCGGCACGGTGGCCGACTGGTTAGAGCGTCAGCCTCACAGTTCTGAGGTGCGGGGTTCAATCCCCGGCCCCGCCTGTGTGGAGTTTGCATGTTCTCCCCGTGCCTGCGTGGGTTTTCTCCGGGCACTCCGGTTTCCTCCCACATCCCAAAAACATGCATTAATTGGAGACTCTAAATTGCCCGTAGGCATGACTGTGAGTGCGAATGGTTGTTTGTTTCTATGTGCCCTGCGATTGGATGGCAACCAGTTCAGGGTGTACCCCGCCTCCTGCCCGATGATAGCTGGGATAGGCTCCAGCACGCCCGTGACCCTAGTGAGGAGAAGCGGCTCAGAAAATGGATGGATGGATAAAAAGAGCAGTTACGTAAATATTAGTATCAAAAACTCAACATTAAGTTGTTTTTAAATTGTAATATCTGATGGATGTGTATCAGAGGTCCATAGCGAGGATTCAGGGGCCCCACAAATATTGTATAGTCCATTAGGCTTCAGTGGCAGTTTGCTTTGTACAGAGATGGAGAGCTAGCAGGTTGCGTGGCATGTTTGCAAGCGTGAGCACACATAAATAAACAGCCACGTGCACAGATGGTGTGGAGGGAAGGGGGGTTGGGAGGGTGGTTCATCCGGCGGCATCGAGTCACTGC